>NC_090280.1:94130679-94754429 GCF_037392515.1 Haliotis asinina
AGCCAAGTGGTTAAAGAATTCACTAGTCGTGCTGAACACCCGGGTTCGATTTCACATACGGGCGCAATGTGTGCAGCCCATTTCTGATGTCTTCCCTCTGTGCTATCGCTGGATGAGGTGTAAAAATAATCTCAGTTACTGTTGAGAGGAATACTGGGAAGTATCCGAGGGCTCTCCTTTCACCGTGGTTAGGTACGTCATGGCATGGGGAACAACCGTCGACCTGCTACCCTCTGCATAGATAGTTTATCAAGCAGGGTGGGCGTTGGGGAGGTTTGGAATTAGTAGGAAGACTTTTACTGACAGTAGTAGAGTTAGTAGGTAGACAGGTACTGACAGTAGTAGAGTTAGTAGGAAGACAGGTACTGACAGTAGTAGAGTTAGTAGGTAGACAGGTACTGACAGTAGTACAGTTAGTAGGAAGACTTTTACTGACAGTAGTACAGTTAGTAGGAAGACTTTTACTGACAGTAGTACAGCTAGTAGGAAGACTTTTACTGACAGTAGTACAGTTAGTAGGAAGACTTTTACTGACAGTAGTACAGTTAGTAGGAAGACTTTTACTGACAGTAGTACAGTTAGTAGGAAGACTTTTACTGACAGTAGTACAGTTAGTAGGAAGACTTTTACTGACAGTAGTAGAGTTAGTAGGTAGACTTTTACTGACAGTAGTACAGTTAGTAGGAAGAATTTTACTGACAGTAGTAGAGTTAGTAGGAAGACTTTTACTGACAGTAGTAGAGTTAGTAGGTAGACTTTTACTGACAGTAGTAGAGTTAGTAGGAAGACTTTTACTGACAGTAGTAGAGTTAGTAGGAAGACTTTTACAGACAGTAGCAGAGTTAGTAGGAAGACTTTTACTGACAGTAGTAGAGTTAGTAGGAAGACTTTTACTGACAGTAGTACAGTTAGTAGCTAGACAGGTACTGACAGTAGTAGAGCTAGTAGGAAGACTTTTACTGACAGTAGTACAGTTAGTAGGTAGACAGGTACTGACAGTAGTACAGTTAGTAGGTAGACAGGTACTGACAGTAGTACAGATAGTAGCTAGACAGGTACTGACAGTAGTAGAGTTAGTAGCTAGACAGGTACTGACAGTAGTACAGTTAGTAGGTAGACAGGTACTGACAGTAGTACAGTTAGTAGGTAGACAGGTACTGACAGTAGTACAGTTAGTAGGTAGACAGGTACTGACAGTAGTACAGTTAGTAGCTAGACAGGTACTGACAGTAGTAGAGTTAGAAGTTAGACAGGTACTGACAGTAGTAGAGTTTGTAGGTAGACAGGTACTGACAGTAGTACAGTTAGTAGGTAGACAGGTACTGAGAGTAGTACAGTTAGTAGGTAGACAGGTACTGACAGTAGTAGAGTTAGTAGGTAGACAGGTACTGACAGTAGTACAGTTAGTAGGTAGACAGGTACTGACAGTAGTACAGTTAGTAGGTAGACAGGTACTGACAGTAGTACAGTGAGTAGGTAGACAGGTACTGACAGTAGTACAGTTAGTAGCTAGACAGGTACTGACAGTAGTAGAGTTAGAAGTTAGGTACTGACAGTAGTAGAGTTTGTAGGTAGACAGGTACTGACAGTAGTACAGTTAGTAGGTAGATAGGTACTGACAGTAGTACAGTTAGTAGCTAGACAGGTACTGACAGTAGTAGAGTTAGTAGGTAGACAGGTACTGACAGTAGTACAGTTAGTAGCTAGACAGGTACTGATAGTAGTAGAGTTAGAGGTTACACAGGTACTGACAGTAGTAGAGTTTGTAGGTAGACGGGTACTGACAGCAGTAGTTTGTAGGCAGACAGGCACTGACAGTAGAAGATAATAATAACCTAATTTAATATCTCTTACGTCGGTTTTATCGACGGCATTACCTTCAGTTCTCGTGTTTATAGTCTAACCTGCAAATGACGACCATCACTTGTGACTCTCAAACAGCAGATGATCCCCAGCTGTACAGATATATCGCTACCCACATTGTGTTTAGTGTAATTAACAAACGTGTTACTCTACTACTGTCATTCCCTAGGTAGTAGTAGGTAGTAGGTAGGTCAGTGGGCAGACAGGTACTGACAGTAATAGAGTTAGTAGGTAGACAGGTAGACTATCGGCTTGGTTGGTTATGAGTACCCTTTCGGGAAACATTTGGTATCATCACTCATTTTCAACGATCCATTCATCTGATATTCACCTCTAATTGACTTCTTTGCGACGAGAGTTGGGTGGGCATATAATCGAGGTTGGTTATTCTCATACGTTTTATCGAAATATCACTTTGAGGGGAGACCGAAAAGGGATTCACACGTAATACCCATATGGGGAATCGAACCTGTGTCATCAGCGTGACGACCAGCTTTGTAACCTTTGTAACCTAATCACCATGTCACGTTTTGAATGTTTATAATTAAACGTATTGATTTTTTTCCCGTCGCAGGAGTTTTTGGAACTGTCACCAACGCCATCTCCGTGGTGATGTTTGTACGGGAGAAACGGTTCAGAACGTCGGTGGATGCGCTGCTCCTCAACCTCTCCATTTCTGACCTCGGGATGACAGCCTTGTGCTTCCCATTCATCATCTCAGCAAACTTTGCTCAGGTAACTTGTCTTATGCAATTTCCTATTTCCCCTATGTACTTCCAGGTGAACAATTAAGTTGCCTTGGCGTGCATTTATGACGACTGCCGCCGGTGGGGCAGGATATGCCCGTGTTTGTGCATACACATTGTATCATGACTGCTTGGCAGTGATTCATAAATACAATTTTTCGGAGATGTCTTGGTCTTACTTTTCTTTGTCCTCATGAAGAGCATGTTCACATGTGTATTATGTTTATAGCGCTGTGTATTGTTTCCAGGAGTGGATACATGGCAGCACTGGCTGCACAATGTACGGGTTTGTCAGCTTCTTGTTCGGCAACGCGTCAATATCAACTCTTTCCGCAATCAGCGTGGAAAGATATCTTATAATATGTAGGCACTATGCAGGTAAGCATTAAACTGACATATCATAATGTTTTGCAATATCCACGTAAACATGGCGTTTTTGTTTCTGACGACATACTAGTGTTTTGTGTGTTTGTCTGCTCTCCACCGCCACACTTGCGAATTATTTCATTCCAGCGATATAGTATATAGCTGTGGTCTGTAAATAATTGAGTCTGGACTCTACCATCATATGATAAACTCCCAGACTCGATTTTGTACAGACCGCCTTCATGTAAACCCATGGGCAAAAGAAAGTGAACACTGTTTATTTTGAATTTTTGGCAAGTTAGTGAATTCATTTTATGCCAAAACGGTCCACCAAGACGCTAACTTTCTCCCAAACGCAGCATGTTGGCTGTGTAGAAGCACATGCGACGACCCCACAGGAAGACCGCTGTCTGGTACCTCTCCGTCTGCGCAACCGGTTCATCACGGCAACGGAACCTGCGGCAACGGCTCTAGGACATGTCATCACTCTACGTACCGTGCTGCGATGTCTACATGCAGCAGGTAACAGAGCTCGACGTTCCCTCCGTGGAAACCAGGAACGTCGTGATGACCCACGAACATCGTGGTCGTAGGTTAGAGTGGGCAAAGACTGTTCGTCGTTGCCTGGTTCGAAACTGGCAGAGTGTTTCTTACAGACGACAGTCGATTCACCAGGTTCCATAATGATTGTATGTTTTGCTTTGATTTTATTGATCATTAATAAGGGTGTTCACTTTCTTTTGCCCACAATTTGTTTGTAGCTAGACTATTGGTGAGTGCGGCTTAAGACTAGACTCACTCTGTCACTACGATCTAGCGTATATAACCATCAGTATACGTGAAGCATCTTACAGAAGATTTCTATATTTTGATATTCATGTATAGCACTGTACAGACATGTTCCCAAAATGGAACTGGTCCCTTTGTCATATACGAGGGGATGTCAATAATTTTTTAGCTTTGGTGTCACAGCCTATGGTACGACATTGAACCTTGCAGTGTAGCTGATGTGATATATAACTTTTGGTATCCTACTCTCAGAAGTTATTGAACAGCTCATATTGACAGAAAGAGACCCCCCTCACGGCAGTGAAAATGAATAAAATTGAGTATAGAGCAGTAATTAAGTTTTTAGTGCTTTAAGGAAACTCGGCGAAGAACATTGAAGAAAGGCTTTCAGCAGTTTATGGGAAGTCTTCCCCTTCATCTGCTACCATCAAACGATGGGTCAATGAATTTAAGCATGGTAGAGAGAGTCTTGAAGATGACGCCCGTCCAGCTCGCCCAACAACAAGCACTAGGCAGGAAAACATTGACAGAGTGCATAGACTTGTGCTGGAAAATCGTCGAATCACACTCCATGAGTTAGAGGAGACCACAGGCATTTCACACGGATCCATCGAGACAATTCTTCATGAACATCTCGTCATGTCTAAGGTGTGCGCAAGATGGATGCCAAGAATGCTTACAGATGAAATGAAGCAAACAAGGGTCACCATAAGCAACTCCATGCTATCCAGATACAACAAGAATCCAGAAGATTTTCACTCTAGGCTAGTAACGTGTGATGAAACCTGGATCCACCACTATGATCCTGAGAGCAAACAAGAATCTATGGAATGGAAACATGTCACTTCTCCCAGGACCAAAAAGTTCAAAGCCTCCAGATCAGTGCAGAAGGTAATGGCGACAGTCTTCTGGGATAGCAAAGGCGTCATCCACATAGATTACTTACCAAAAGAAAGAACAATGAATGGGGAATATTACGCTAACTTGTTGAGGCAAATGCGACAGTCAATCAAGGAGAAGCGCCGGGGCAAGATCAGACGTGCTATTCTACCACATCAAGACAATGCTGCAGCACACACATCTCGCGTTGCAGCCGCTGCTGTCCAGGAATGCGGGTACGAAATCTACCCCTACTCTCATCCCCCACTACTCTCCAGACCTGGCACCAAGCGATTACCATCTGTTCCCAAATCTTAAGAAACACTTGCGTGGTCGTAAATTTCAGGATGATGATGAGCTTATTGCTGCTACTGAGGTTTGGTTTGAGGACCATAATGGCGCCTTCTACAGAGATGGCATCAGCGACTGATAGAAAAGATGGAACAAGTGTCTTGATTCACAAGGGGACTACGTTGAAAAAAAAATGTGGTTCATACCAATAATTTGTGTTTTTCTATGCAAAGCTCAAAACTTATTGACATCCTCTCGTACCTTTATATCAGTGTTATATATTAATCGTTAGTATTCCATGTCCCGTCGGTCGGTTAGCATTCATTACACTCTAGACATTGACGTGAATTTAATTTCCAATTCCAGAAACCATTTTGCAAAGAAGGATGTCGCTCGTAAAGATTTTTGGTATTATTTGGTTCCAAGCTTTTATCTGGGCGATGCTACCCATCACTACAGGTGTAGAGTATGCAGTGGAACCATTCCAGGTAAATCAGTATATATGCTTCTGTATTCATTCTGGCCTAGGTTGTTGCCATGACGACGTAGCTCCGTTTTATGGCATCTATGTCATAGCCAGCATACAGAAGCCACACGTTCCCGTTTTTGCGAATTTCAAAATAAAAATATTTTAAACACATTTTAGATTGGGCGAAAATACGTCAGCTCGTGATATTATGGCCTTGAAAAATGTAAAATATTATATTCACTGTGCGACAACGCTACAGTATTATAAATGATAAAGACTTATTTTATGTTCTGCGCGTTTCTTTCTGTCTAGGTGACAACGCGACAATGTTCCTTCAAGAATTCCATACTTTTGTGCACTCTAACACTGCGCTTTCTTTGGCACAGACGTCATGCACCGTAGACTGGAGAGGCAAATCCCTGAGGTCCAGATTGTTCATTCTTGGTCTTGTCATTCTTGTGTTGGGGGTTAACAGTCTCATCATGTTCTTTTGCTACATCTGCATCTTCTGCAAGGCAAAGATGGAATTTCGCCGTCGACGAGAAATACAGAACGTGGTTGTAACTAAGGTACGTTACAGTGTCTTCGGCAAAATGATAGCATTGATGTCTGATGCCATGATAGCATTGATGTCTGATGCAATGATAGCATTGATGTCTGATGTCTGATGTCATAATAGGAATGATGTCTGATGTCATGATAGCATTGATGTCTGATGTCTGATGCCATAATAGCATTGATGTCTGATGCCATGATAGCATTGATGTCTGATGCCATGATAGCATTGATGTCTGATGTCTGATGTCATGATAGCATTGATGTTTGATGTCATGAGAGCACTGATGTCTGACATCATAATAGCACTGATGTCTGATGTCATGAGAGCACTGATGTCTGACGTCATAATAGCACTGATGTCTGATGTCATGAGAGCACTGATGTCTGACGTCATAATAGCACTGATGTCTGATGTCATGAGAGCACTGATGTCTGACATCATAATAGCACTGATGTCTGATGTCATGAGAGCACTGATGTCTGACATTATAATAGCACTGATGTCTGATGCCATGATAGAACTGATGTCTCATACGAGGTGATGTCAAAAAGTAATGAGCCTAACTATATTCTCGATGTCAAATGTTTGTCAAGTTACAATTATATTATGTAGGGATCTTTAGCAAAGACATGTCCAAAGTTTCACGTATGTGGGTAATGTGGTTCACGAGATATGAGTCATCACAACACATTGGAGTATAATATTTGTAAAGCAATTGCAGAAAATGGAAACAATATGCCATTTGATACTTCTCGGATAATGGTATGTCCTCAGATAATATCATATAAAATATGTTCAGAATGGTATTGAATATATTCCCATCATGATCAACAGCCAAAGATGTGGATTGCTTGATTTTGATTTAGACAGGGACTGTTTTTAAGGACACTCCCACTTTGATATTTTCAAGCTGGCACTGTGTACAATACATTTCTGAGCTGACACTTGCTTGATCATTCAGTATTTAGCTGCAACCCTTGTCATCATGTATGAATAGTGAAAACATTAGAATCAGTTATGTCCTCATGATGAAGTCATCTGGAAGGTGGCGGGTGGTGTCTCCAAAACAAGCTCTTTCATTAAACATGAAGGGGGAATCACTTTAACAAGCAAATGTAGTTTCAAATTGTACTTTAGGCACAATATGACACAACTTCGGTTTTAGTGGACGTCTGCGTACCTCAAACACACAGAACGTTTCTTCAATATTTTGTTTCCGAAAGTTTGTTTGCATTTATTGCAAGAGATAGATAAAAAAATAATATAAAATAACATAAAAAAGTGGGGATCGCGAGGCTGGTACATAGCATATCAAATAGCAATTTGTGAGTGAGTGAGTGAGTTTAGTTTATGCTGCATCAGCAATATTCCATCTATATAGCGGCGGTCTGTAAATAATCGAGTCTGGACCAGACAATGCAGTGATCAACAACATGAGCGTCGATCTGTGCAATTGAGAACCGATGACATGTGTCAACCAAATCAGCGAGCCTGACCCCCCGATCCCGTTAGTCGCCTCTTACGACAATTTTGCAATTTGCTCGAGGTTGACAGATATTATGTAGTAAAATATAACATAAAAAGACCTCATTTATATCATTATGTTGGAGAGGCTCTTTTTTTACATGCCCTCGTAGCTTTCTTGTCTGTTGTCTTTATAGCATCTATGTCTGATGCCTCATCTAAGTTCTCCATCTTAATTCAGCGACTAAGACCTACAAATGGTTTGTGTTAGTGTTACGACGATCAAGACGGTTAAGTGTTAAGAGGGGTTCTTTAACTTTGGGTATCTTCGATGTGAACATATGTTCTTAAGATTAATCGTAGCTTAGATAGTTCCAAAAATCTTCTCCCAGGGTCCTCATCCTTAAATCGTCCTTATCGCTTTCGTAAGCCGACTTTTAACAAGAGAGTTGAGACAGGTCGTAGCGTTACTACCGTTTCGGTGCGCAGATCCACAGAGCATTCCTAGTGTGCGATATTCCTAAGTGTGTTGTAAAGTATAAAGTTACGACAAGTCGTAACGTTACGAACACCTTGAGAAATCGGGGCCCAGGAACGTATCCTCCATCTATTACATGTAGCACACATGGAATCTTATCGCTCGGGGCGTTAGTGTGGCCTAGTGGTTAAAACATGTACTCGTTACGCTGAAGATCCGGGTTCGAGTCCCCACATGGGAGCAATGTGTGAAGCCCATTTCTGGTATTCCCCGCCCTGATATTGCTGGAATATTGGTAAAAGCGGCGTAAAACTAAATTCACTCAGTATATTTGGGGTACATTTAATATTTTCACACAGTCATGTTATCTTTCATGTACTTTTCAGATATGCTTTGTTCTGGTTGTCGCATTTTTCGTATGCTGGGCGCCATACGCTGTCGTATCCTTAATGGGATCCTATGGAAACCCTCACACCATCCCCCGAGTCCTCACCGTCGTCCCCGTTGTATTTGCCAAGCTGTCAACGTGTCTCAATCCGGTGTTTTATGTCGTCATCTCCAAAAGATTCCGAAAACGTTACCTGGATACTATCAAATGCAAGAAACAGAACCGTCTGTACCCTTCCAGCATAATCACCATTCAAATGGCCCTCAGACAGTACCAGACTGACAGACACTGAAAACTGAATCGTTTCAGGATTTCTTTGTGTGTTGTTCAATGGGGACGATGGGTAGCATCATGGTTAAAGCGTTCGCTCGTCACGCCAAGTTCGATTCCTCAGATGAGTACAAAGTGTGAAGTCTATTTCTGGTGTCACCCGCCGTGATATTGCTGGAATATTGCTAAAAGCTGTGCAATGACATACTTATTCATTCGTTCATTGTTGTTTGACGTCATACTGTTCTAACTTATTGACGGCGGTCTGTAAGTATACTTTTATCATTAACTTGTGCATTCTTTGATTCAAGGTAGATTACGTTCCCTATACAGATGTTTATTTCAAGATGTTCCCTAATAGAATTTGCTTCAGTAGATATCGACTTCGTGTTTTCTCTCACTTTCACATATTGGATATTTGTGTGCCACATATTCGTATGATATTAAATAACGTTTCCAAAAACATGGTTGGTCTTTAATTGCAATTTGTCTGAGTGAAAATTCAAAACATCCTGGGAAATTGGATTCATTTGAATAGATCGTTGAAAATACTGACGTTAACGAAGGGACGCCGTTCCCACCCTAGTGAGGACTTCATAAGGATTTATTTGCACACGTCACAGAATGGAGACATGCCTGACAAAGTGGGTTTAATGTATCTCCTAATTCTTCCGTGACATTTTAGGACCCAGAGTAGTCTGTCAGCTGTACCGAGTTTACCGAGTTTACTGTGATTTTATTCACAAACATTTCGAATGACTACTTTCATGCATACACACATCACCGATAGCGGGGTGGCCAAGTGGTTAAGGCTTTCGATCGTCACGACGAAAGCCAGGGTTCGATTCCAACGTTTGTACAATGTGTGAAAACAGGTTTGTGGTAACCCTGCTGTGATTTCGCTTGAATATTGGTTTAAGTGGTCTGGGGCATAATTATCCATCAGTCTGTTCACGACCTTCATCCTGAAAATGTGTTTCCAATTAACGTTGAATGATTAGCGAATTATACTTCTGAAATCAATACGCGGTTGATTTAATCTGTACACAAAGTTTCAACTCACTGTAACCCAGAGAAATTACTGTCCGTCCTCCTCTGGGTGTCCTCTTGGTGTCCTCTGGGTGTTCTCTGGGCGTCCTCTTGAAAGCTGCTATGACTGTCAACTGCAGAATACAGAACAATTCAGACAATAGAACAGGCAATGATTCAGAACGATTTAGAATGTCTAAAAATACAGAATACAGAATAATTCAAAATACAGAATAATTAAGGATTCAGAAAAAAACGTAACAATTCAGAGTGAAGAATAGTACAGAGTACAGAACAATTTAGAACACAGAACAATTCAGATTACTGAACAATTCAGATTTGATAACAATTTAGAACACACAACAATTCAGAATACCTAACAGAGAATTTAGAACAATACAGAATACTGACCAGTTTAGAGTAAAGGGCAATTTAGAACATACAATTAAGAACACAGAATAATTCAAAATACAGCAATTCAGAACACAAGACAATCCAGAATGCAGAATGGATAGGGCATCTTCTATCTTGGGTAGAAAGACTAACGCCATGTTATTATGGAGCAAATGTGCATAAGTGGTGGTCTGTGGTCCTGAGTTTATCACTTTGTACATTCAGATCAAATTTGAACGTGTGGTTCAAGAGCCCAGGTAACAAATCAGTTGATGTTAAACAACGTAGGTCGCGGAGAGTCTTTGGATGGGCGACCGTGTTTGGCAGCTTTGATTCTGGGAGATTCTGGGGATCGAGTCCTTCACCACAACGAAAACATGTAGTCTCTTAGTCAAGTGACTTTTAAAGAATTGTCTCTACACCCAGTAGTGAATGGGTACCTGATAGGATGAGATGATCAAAGGAGGTTTAGTAATACACTTTGATAATACACATTGTGTATTGAAATAGCGCAGTATAAGTATACATGTACAGTTTTGCTTCAGATATGGGTCTTCTCTGGTCATGTATACAGACTTGTACTAGGGTGCAGGTGATTATGACTTTACCTACCATATTGTTGGACACTGTTGGGCGCGGTGTTGTGGAATGCTTACTGCTTGACAAGTATTAGATGAGCCAGCGCAGTGAACGCGTTTGTGACAAGCAGGCGGGGCAAGTAATCTGAACGAATACACTTGGCTGCTACAGGTAGATTGGTGATTAAGCACGTGCAATACATGCTGACCGTGGCGAGAAATCAATACCGTTGCTGTTTTACACGTGTCTCGCAGAGCGATTGTGTTCCGTCAAACACCATCAGGACACGATTCGCAAGAGGAAATGGAACTTTTCAATATCTAGACAACGACCTGTCTCCCTCTTGTCTTAGATGGAATGTTCTGGAGGGCGTTCCCATATATGCAAATTGGGGTCATTTCTCAGGTCGTGGCTGGTCCAATACATGCCAAGCAGTAAGACTCAATATGAGGCATGCTCCAATGCTTATGTGCAATTTCTGTACGGCGTTGTGCAAGAACGCTCACTGTATGAAACAAATGTGCAATATGTAACGTGTAGCGTTGAACATAATGTATGTTCAAAACTTAACAATAACTCAAAGCGTTCCTGCACAATTCTATGAAATGCGTTATGCGGCGCGTTGTATGATATTTATGTTCATCGTTAATGCAATTCTTTATGCTCACAGCTTGTAATAAATCATACATGCAGCGTGGTGCATTTTATATACAGCCCTGTAAATACTTTATGGTCTATTTCAGGAAATACTTTTCTTGCATGTGCCTCTCTACGAATATCTGCAAAACTGATTGTGCGGCGTAAAACAGTATTCTCACAGATAGTTGTATATTTCTTTATGTTCAAACACATTATATCTCCAAATTGATTCCCAATGTGTGAAGCCCAAGATGGTGTCCCATGCCGTGATGTTGTTGGAATATTGCTAAAAACGGCGTAAAACTATACTCACTCACATATCTCCTTATTGAACAGGACCTCACATCCAGCGCATACATATCTGGTATAGTTGCTATCAAGATTGTTTAGTAATGCAAACATACGCGGTAAACAAGATCTGCAATTGAACAACTGCCAGAGCTGTCACTTGACCTTTGACATGGTTCAGGAGACATGTGATAAAACATACAGAACCTCTTTAAATCGCACGTGGCTTATATCCGACATTTTAATGCCTGGCAGTGACATCTGCCTGACTATGCTTTGACGTCATCTAAATCACCGCTCAACAACCCTTCCGGTTAAAACACATCGTCTTACGAAATGATGTCAAATGTCCTAACCATTATCATATTGATTTTGTAACATAGAACTCAAGATAGATAATAGAACACGTGTTATTCTTTCCAGAGGTTCAACGAAAATAACTGTCTTAATGACACGTATCGTGTCATGATTGGTTAATATCGTACATTCACTTACTTAGTATACAAGGACAAACGTTGTGGATGAGCAACTTCTATATTCAGGTGATGCGACGTTTCGATGCAGATTCTTGTATCGTAGTATGTACAAGAATCTGTATCGAAACTTCATTTTCTACCTGATCCATACCTGCTTGACAGCGATAAAAGTATCTGTATCGAAACCTGAATATCGATCACCTGAATAACGATGCGGTTCACCCATAAAGTTTGTCCTTATCTGACTCTCCAACTTCTAAAACTTGCCACTCACAGAAGTTAATGAGTATATGAATATACTATAAATTAGTATCAGTCTTGCAGACTTTTGTTAACACATTTACCTCTTCCCCTGGCGTCAGCGCCGCCAAATTACATTAAAATATACCACTGTTTTTGCTTTAGCGCCCAATGGATCAGGTATCGCTGGACAAACAAGACTGACTTTAGATGATTTCCATTTCATTCCGCACTGGTACATAATAATCACTGGATTGTCGGGTCCAAAATCGATTATTTTCATGTCGCCGTTGTATTGCAGTGCTCGGTGTTTCGCAAGAGACATTCACTTACCTTCAGTGAAAGTAGAACTGTATGTGGTTATACCTGCACCACCTGGAGTCATCTCGGATGGTCAGTGATACAATAAATCACTATTTTCCTTAAATGTGCTTCTGCACATAATCGTGCCCCGATTTCTCGAAACAAACTTAAGTTTTCACTCAAATCTCAAACTCAGACAATTTGAAACAGCTGAATTTTAAACTCAACAGCATTTGTTTAAAATAAAAAAAGTTCAAACAACTAAAGAAATCTGCCCACCAAACTCAGAAAGTCTACTAAGTTTAAGTTTGATGCCGATTTTCTTTCATTCTGGGAAATGCATGTTCCTGCGTTTTATCAAATTTGAGCAAAATCTTGCACAGAAGTCAAAACTCAGACTTAAGTTAGTTTCGAGAAATCGGGGCCAGGCCTGTTCAAACCCTGGCGGAACCCTTTGAATTCCATATAACTCTCATCAATACATTTCTCTCGATATATGTTTCCGTTTGCTGTCAAAGTATGTCACAGTCATCATCTTTTGTTGATGGATAAAAGATATATTTTTGCTTAGATACATTGCACTTACATTCGTCTCCACGAATATTTTATCTTCTGTTGAAGTAGCTTTAACTGTACGTCCCAACCATCTTCACAATGTGTAACAATTATCCGCTTTTAGATTCACGTTCAACAAAACTGATGGATGAAAAAATGCAGTTTTGCTGAGATACAACATACTTACACTCTCCATTATATCCACGTGCATGTACGTGCATGATCAGTGAAATATGTAATGTCAAAGCCAGAGAATACACATCTGACCAACAAGATTCCTTAGATCGAATAAGTCAAATTAGCTGTGACATATATAAATGGATCACTGAACATCACTGATGATGGCATCGGGTGTTTGTGAAAAAGAGTAAGCATGCCGGACCTGTTGATATCTTCTGTATGATCTGCAATATCACAAATTGAGAAAATGGTCGAGACCATTGTATACCGTCCTCTGGTTCCAACAATAACTCATCTACGCCATGACAGAAGTATGAAGCGATGTCTTGATACGGCCCAGCTGAACATTTAATTGTGTTAATTGTGTAATAATCTTCCAAACATATAATTAACAAACTCAAAAAATAGATATGACATCATGGAGGAAATTCATGCCCTGCCACTCAAATATGTGGTTGCAACAAGTGACCACATGATGTCAGAACGTGCATCTTAACAATTATCTTTAGGTATTTACAGATTTACGAGGAGCATATTTATAATTTCGTGACTCTTGTTGAAAAAAACGACATTATGCCGCCACATAAACACGATTTAGACTTTTTCACGTAGTTACTTGGTTTGACGGTTACACGAACGTGAGACTTGATTGCGGCTAAACATGCACGACTGAATGAGTCATGAGAATCCATATAGTGAACACACACAGGATCGTGAATAACTTGTGGCACATTTTTAACAAAACTGTGTGCTCTGTTTCCTATTCAGAAAAAATATCTGAGAAACTATTCATTTTAATATTTTGTTTCGAAAATGATAGATCATTGCTGTTTTCGATGATGCACTTAAAACTTATTTGCACCCCCCCAACAAAACCAAACATAATTAAAACACAATTATCATTTATTCATGACATATAATATGCTCATGGAAACAAATAAGGGAACACATAAAAGTAAAAGTGTTCCATTATTCTTTTCCAGGTTTCTTCACAAGGTATGTATTGCACTGTTGGTGAAAATCTGAAAATAAAGAAACACTTGTACTTCCATGTGTTCCCTTACTTGTTTACATGAGTATATATATTTCCGATTATGAAAAATCAATGAACACAATTGTAAGCGTACAATCACAAATCAAAAGTGCAAAATTTTGTTCTTGGGTTTACTACCTAGGAACGAAGCAGCTCGGATGCCGAACCCGGTCATAGTGAGTGGGTGTGCACTCAAGTGTAACGAAGACTTTTATTAGCTGATCCCTTTGCAGATACGCTCAGGTGTGTGTATACAGAGATGTTGGGTTTAGTAAATATACTGACCCGCATGAAAACTGATACTGATGGAGATAACGTGATAAAAAGCAAAGGTTTAGATGTAAGATCACGTCCAGTTTATGTCATGGGTAATAAGCAATGATTATGTATTTGAAAAAGTTGGATATCAGCAAATGTTAGTGGTACAGTTAAGGTCAATCAAAGTCACCCCCGTAAACAGTGTCAGTATCTTGTGTGTCCTCCATTAAAACGATGGGACAGAGTCACAGAGGCGGGCAATGAAGACCATGGGAATGTTCCTCCATTCTTGCTGCAAGTCCAGCTTGCTGAATGAATGTTTGTATCACCCGACAGGCGTTGTATCATCCGACAGGCGTTGTATCACCCCACAGGCGTTGTCATTTTGGAATGTGAGTGGACGTTGAGATCGTTGGTGACGGCGCAGCAAATGAACCACTACGTCCCTCAGAACGCACCAGTTGTGCTTTCACAAGTCGCCTTCTTGAGAACAAAACCATCCAGACATCCCGGTTCAAGGAGTATGAAGCTAATCATTGCGAATACTCTATGTGCGCAGCGCAGCATTGCTGTTGAAACCACTTTGGTGAATCGTCTGAATTCCGATTTCGCGTTATTTTTCAACTTTATGAGGTGAATTTGCATTTTTGATAATTTGTTACTGTACGTCGATACCGAAATGTATCAGAATCTGCACAGCTGTGTTTTTGCGTTGCATGTGAGCTTTAAGTTGTGAGGATAACGAGATGAGACGAATCATGGAAGCTTTTAAACAGAATTCATATCTAAATGTAGATCAGGCTTGATATTACGCAAATACCTTTCTGTAAAATATTCTATAGACAAAATGTACAGTAAAGTTGGAGGTTATTTTTCATTAAAATCTCATTGTATTCTTTTCTTCATGAAACACAAGCATTGCAAAACCTGTCCTATTTTCATGACAGATATTGATCTGAATTAAAAAGATGTCATTTGAAGACCAGTCATGTCAGACTGGTTTCATATGTGGCACTGAATGCGTTTTTAGGGATTGAGTTAAGTACGCGAGACACAGCAGAAATTATTGACTCGAGTCAGCCAGCATAGTTCACGCATCAGCTGAAATTAAATTCTGAAAATGCACTCCACCCTGTACATGAAAATTAGGATATTGGATACTAATTGACCATTCTAATAGCCTTAATTGTCAATCTAATAGCCCTTACACAATGTCAAAAGGATGCTACTGTTTCGATTGTACATCAATGCCATATATATGTAATGACAAAATGAAAGACGTTGGAAGTCTTCTACCAGAACAAGTGCCGACGTCAGTGTATAGTGTCTGTTCCCGGCATCCAAAAGGCGTCGACGCAGCAATGGTCACAAGAAGGGTCGGAGGTCAAATGATACCATTTGGAAGAGTTGTTGCTTCTCTTGCAGGCTGGGGTTGGGGGATTTGTGGGTGGGGGAAAGAGAGCCTTCTGGGCACCAACAGGGCGGTCTCAAAAAGATGCTGCTACACTATATGAATGAACGGGGACCTAGAGGGAGAAACAAGTGAGTCACAGACATTTCAAACTAACAAACGTTGCTTTAATATAAATCAGAATGATATTTGCCGTCATTCATATTAAATAAATGTTTATGCGTTCAATCACTCATCGTGAGGTTAGTTGAGCTTAATGTTGACAAAGGGAGTGAAAACTCTCAACTCTTAAATAGAATTTATCGCTAAACAGACGTAAGGATATCAAAAACAAACTGATGCCTGTTGACGTGTGTTATTTGTGAATCGTCAGTGTTTTGAATAAAAGACCAGGGTCTTTGCTCATATTTGTATAACACGGCGAGCGAGCAGACGTGCAGGAAAGACTTTGACAACCATTAAGACAAGTCGTGACGAGGGTAGTGGCAGGACTGATGTGCATGAACTAAACTTGCACGAGCTTGGGCGGTTGTATAACACACGTGTCAAACGACATCCGCCAGTCACTTTTCGTCGCCATCTTTAGACAATCCAGGACGCCATCTTGACTCTTCGCCACAGGTCAGTTAAAGTCCCATGGGATTTGTTTTGTTGATATTTAGCACCTGCTTTACGCATACCCCTTCGTTAACTTCTTGCGAAATTAGGTGGTTTATTTAGTTTCATTTTAAAAAATACATCGATACACAATTAAATTCCCTTTCAACTTACAGCCAGACATTTCCGTTTCTGTCTGTTTTCCTGTCTGGCGTGTTGGGCGTTTTTATATATCTTCTTTAACTTTCTACTCGTAAATTGTGTTGACTTTGTTTCGTTTTGTTCTTTACATGAATAACTGCTTCTTGAATAAATAGGGGCTACCATTAATTGGCATGTTTTACATGGGTGTGTTCAAAAGGAGCAATTTCGCTTGTATATCCATGCAAAAAGCCCATTTAATTTGTTACGGGTATTTAATAGAGATAATAGAGATAATCTATAGAGGAATGGAAGTGCCCCTTTTAATTTAACTGTTCAAAATCGACAACAATGTGTTCCCAAATAATCATGTGGTTTTTGGTTTAGTGTGTTGACGTAATTCCTACTTTTATTGGTATATTGGTGTAGGGTGAAATTCCTTTGGTCAATACACCGTTAGTCAATACGCCGTTACTCAATACACCGTTGGTTCAAACATTGTTAGTTCAGAATACCTCTTTTTAAACTACTGAACGTTAATGTTTATTTTGTCTGTGTTTAGTTCTTTATGTTAATCAGTTTGTTTCGATTTATTTGTGTTTTGTGTTTCTCCAAACAAATATGTAGATGACACGCCATGATGTAACTGAAATATTGTGCAAGGAGGCATTATACTCTGTCATACACTCTCCATCTGAATTCATGATATACAGTACACTTTAACTCTCTTCCAACCAATCGTCATAAGTGTCGGGACAGTTGGAACAACTAATTCAGACATATATAGTTACATAGCTAACAATATACAATGTTTCATACTAGAAAAGAATAATTATCAAACCTGCACATTCGGAGTTTTGTCTTGTGGTTATATCTACATGAATTGGTATGTTCAACATTCAGTGGACATGGGGACTGAGAGATACTTTACCGTATTTCCAATATTAAAGCGTGCAAGTTGTAAATTGGCATGTACTGGTAGGATGGGAGTTGTTATGGCGAACACTCTCTGATTCAATCAGATTTTCACCTCTATTTTGCCCGTTAGCTTAAGAGGAATTTGGGGAGATTTTTTAGACTGGTTATATTCGTGTAAGCGTCCGCTAGTCACACTGAAGACCTGGGTTCGATTCGGTATAATGTGTGAGGTCCATTTCTGGTGTAACCCGCCGTGATATTGTTGGAATATTGCTGAAAGCGGCGTAAAACTCACTCTTATAGTCTTCAGATCCGTGTTGCCCTTTTCGCTGAGTGAAATGTGTGTCGTCGGTTTCCTCAGACACTTACTTTGACCTGATATATTTACAGATTTCTGAAAGATGGCGGAAGTGTGCGTCTCGCTCCTCTCTTTCGTGGTGGGGGCCCTCCTCATCCCCCTAGTCTCCCTTCAACCAGCTCCTGGAGGGACCCAAGTGGAGCTGAACATGTTGCAACCGGGAATATCTCAAGGGATGATGCCGATGCAGCCACAACTGCATCAAAGTCTGGGGATGCAGATGAGGATGCTCCCGCCGGGGATGCAAGGGATGCAGCCCGGGGGACTTCAGATGCAGCAGCCAGGGTCAGGCCAGCCGAACTGGATGACAGATGCAAGAGCTAGAGCCGTGCAGATGAACTTTGCTATGGGACCGGAAATGGGAGGTGGCATGACAGGAGCCAGTGCAGCCAATGTAGCTGCTGCTGGAGCCGGTCCTGGAGCTCCAGGAGCAGTTGATGGGATGGGAGGTGGTGTCGGTGCTGGGATGGGTGCTGGAATGGGTGCTGGTATGGGTGCAGCTATGGGTGGGGCAATTGGCGCAGCTGGATTACCTGGGATGGCTTTACAACAACAAGCTCAGCAACAAGTTCAGCAACAAGCAGTCCAGCAGCAAGTTCAGCAACAAGCCATGGCTGCCCAAGGATTAACGGGGCAAGCCGCCCAAGCAATGCAAGGAGGGATCGCCGGGGTCCCCCAACCTGACATGCAAATGCAAAACTCCATGTGGGCAGTCGGGCCTTACCCCCAGCCATCTATGATGGGGGGACAGTTTGGAGCATTCCAGTATCCAATGGGAGGAAACTACCCTGGAGGAGTACCTGGTATGGCTGGTGATCCCCAGATCGCTATCTCCATGATTACGACACCAAGACCGGCTGCTGCCGACGCTATTGCTAAAGCTGGTATTGAAGGGACGGTCACGTTAACCCCAGCCGTGACGAAACCCCCTGCGTCCACACCGTATCCTAAGGTTCTATACGTAGATAACCCCAAATTCACTAATGGTATGATTAATTGGAAGGACGTGGCTGATGCGCTGGTTCAAATTGGAAAGGTTCTTAATTGGCTAATGAAGTTCTCCTACGCGCAGTAACGACGCTGTTTAAGAATACACAACCACAAATGAATACGTGATACTATGAAGGTATCCCGCCCCAGTGAAACTGTTCTTGTTTTGGTTGGTGATTTCGGAACAGCAGAAGTGATATTGGACTATGCTTTGAATTATTGGACAATCATTACAGGAAATTTACAAGTGAAACTTACTGACGTTGTAAATGACGTCGATAGTTACATAACATCAAATGTAAGTTATTGTGGCATTAAATCATATTTATACCTGTCCCTTGTATTTTTGCAAATATTTACTGTTCTCATTGGTATCGCCAGTGAAAATTTAAAATTGGTCTTCTACCTGTGTTTGTTGTAAAATGTTACGTAATGGACATGGTGGAATAGACACATATCATCGTATCCCAAATGCGTAGATCGATGCTCATGACATTGATCACAGGATTATTTGGACCAGATTCAGATATTTAAAGATCGCCGCCATACAGCTGGAATATTACTGCGGAAGCACTAGACAACAAACAAGGCTATAGTTTAAGCAGTAAGGTCTCCTCCGTTAATGACAAAGTCAATAAACTCCGTCCTGGCCGCTGCCATGTAGCTGGTATACTGCCTGCTGCAGCGTTACGCCAACACAAATTTGGCATCACAATTAAGCTGTCATTGCATCTACACAGACACAAGCCTCTACAAACAACAACAACATTACAGTAACTACACACCTGTGGAAATGGACGAGAAATAAACAGAACAAAGGGGTCGAACCTTTTGGTAATTTTAACAGTTCATCAGATTATGCTGCTACGGTTGATTAAACGGACCAGCGGGTAGCATGGCAGTTTAAGTGTTGACTCGTCACTTCGTGTTCTGTCACAAACATGGGTACAATAAGGGGCATGACTTGTGTTCCCGGTCGTCACTCGCTGATAACCACAGCAGTTTGATATGCATTTATATCAGGAGGATAATTATATCTTTTCGTCTATTTATTCCACGTGTTATCCCACACGGAACAACAAACATACTCTGTTCAGTGATCTAGAGTAGCTTTGGCTGAACCCTAATAACTGATTCTATTCTAACACAGAACCATGTCCAAGCATGTTTTGTGTCGGATTTAGATGCACAGTATTCTGGCATGCCAAAGGGAGGTAATTCGGGTGTAGGACGTAGTGTTGTACATTGAAACGGTGGTGTCGGTGGTTACGGTGATCGGTGGTTCTGTCCACGGTCGCGTAATGCCAAACGACCCCGGCTGAAGCAAAATGAGTCAGAGACTGGTGCATGCATGCCTCAGTACCAGCGCAATACTCAAGTGGTAGCCTAGTGGTTAAAGCTTTCACAAGTTATGGGTTCAAGATCCGGGTTCATCACATGGGTACAGTTTTTGAAACCAGTGTTTGCTGGAATTCGCTGGAATATTGCTAAAACGGCCTCAAACCACAATCACACGCAGGAGGGGTACCAACAGAACTATGTTGGTAACACCCATGATAGTGGCGAATCTGGTAAAACGTTCAGCCATTGAATCAACACTCACAAGTCAAGCAAACCTGAACAGCAATTGTTGCATCTTGAGTGAGTACGTTAGAGAATGAGTTTATTTTTATGCCGTTTTCAGCAATATTCCAGCAATGTCACGGCGGGGAACACCAAAATGAAGCTCCTGACTCCACACATTATACTCATGTGGGGAATCAAACCCGGGTCTTCGGCGTGGCGAGGTTTAACCACTAGGATAACATCAAATTCATGACAATTACTGCGATGCATTAAACGCACTACGGTAACGCGAGTAGCTTTCTAAGTAAAAGATGTTACATAGTATTAGTACGCATATTTTGCCACAAACACGTTCATTGACACCTGACTACCTGTTCTATAATAATAATAATAATAATAATAATAATATATTTCCTGGATAGAACTGTGCCTGAAATTAAGATCATCAGGGAATCCCATGTCTAAACGACAAAAGGCAATCTGGAGAAAATTAAAATTACAGTACAAAACAACAAAAGAAAATGTACTTTTCCAAATTGTCGATTCCCTTAAGGCAAAAATAAAAGTTTGGACTGAAAGAAAGAAAAAATGGGAAAAGAGAAACAAATTTATCAAACAAAATAAACTTTTCAAAAATAATGAAAAGCAATTCTATAGGCAACTTAAAACAAGTGGTGATGGTGAGCATGATAAACGGCCTCCCATGGCTGCCAGTGAAAGGTTCTGGAAACAGTTGTGGTCTGTACCCGGCAACTGTAACCTGGAGGCACCATGGGTCAGTGATTATGACCATGCAATGCATGAGAAAGTAACTAGGTCGTTTGTGTGTTACATCTCACCAGATTGCCTTAAAAGTGTCATTAAAAAGTCCAAATCTAATACAGCTCCAGGGCCTGATGGCATTCGAAACCGGTACTGGAAACTGTTTCCCTGTGTCCAAGCACCACTCCTTCACTGTTTCAATTCTCTTGTGGATACAGGTGATGTTCCTCCATGGTTCTGCAAAGGTCGCACAATACTCCTTCCCAAAAAAGGAGACTTGACGGATCCCAAAAACTTCTGCCCTATCACATGTCTAAATACTCAATATAAATTATTCACAGGGTGTTTGACAAACCTCGTGTCATGTTACTGCTCTTCCAATGAGATAATTTACAGAGAGCAGAAGGGGGCGAGAAAGGGATGTTGGGGGTGCAAGGATCAACTTCTTGTACAGAAAATGATTTTGGAAGAGGCTAAAACCTATCACCGCAACCTCTCCATGTGCTGGATAGACTACAAAAAGGCATACGACTCTGTCCCTCACGAATGGATTCTGAAGTCTCTTCAGTGTATTGACCTCCCTGAGCGATTACTTGATTTACTCAAGTCTTTAATGAGTTGCTGGTCGACTCAACTTGAGATGTACTCACAAGGGCAGGTGCAGACTTCGGAATCTATTCCAATTAGAAGGGGAATTTTCCAGGGGGACTCCTTTAGTCCTTTGCTTTTTTGTCTGTCTCTGAATCCTTTGAGTTTTCTGCTCAATAGGGAGGAGGGCTATCATCCCGGACCTCCTCAGCACAGATCCCCAACACCTCTTACTCATCTCCTCTACATGGATGACATCGAGCTCCTTGCCAAGGGAGAGACCAATTTGAAAGAACAGGTTCTCCTTGTCGAGTCCGTCTCTAATGATATAGGCATGACGTTTGGACTCGACAAATGTAATACTCTTCATTTGAAACGTGGCAAGGTAACTAATGATGGATCTGTCAAGTTACAAGGGGGAGGAGTTATTGAGCATCTTGTGGAAGATCAGGCCTACACCTATCTTGGAATGCAAGTTCGAGACAAGCTCCAGAATGCCCTGATTCAAGATAAACTTCGGGCCGAGTATAAATCTCGTTTAAAGAAAATCTGGAGTTCAGAGCTAAATGCTCGAAACAAAGTCAAAGCCACCAATACTTTTGCTGTGCCAGTCCTCTCCTATTCCTTTGGAGTAGTTGATTGGACAAAACAAGACATCCAGAGTCTTGACCGCCTGACCAGAAGGATCATGTCTGATAACAGAGCACACCACCCTCGTTCCTCTCTTAATCGTTTATATATGCCAATCAATTCAGGAGGACGGGGTTTGATTAATGTGGAAGCTCTTCATGACAGAATTTTATTGTGTACTTTTGCACATATTTATTTGTCAGATGATCCTCTGGTGATGCACGTCAAGATTCATGATGAAAGCAAGGAATTCCACAGCTACTTTAAGCGTGCCAAGGTTGTTGGACACAATTTGAAATTTGACGTTGATTTTGTTGATGGCGATGTACTGCTGGACGGTACAGTGATGGGAGTAAACCAGGTGAAGTCTTTCACCAAGTCTGCCCAGAGTCGGTCCTTTGTGGAGAAGCTGTCTGAGAAGCCATTGCATCGTGTGTATATGCAGTGTGTGGAACAGAACAGCAATCCAACCGACTCCTTCGCCTGGATGAAGTCGGCTGGTCTCAAATGTGAAACTGAGGGCTTCCTTTTTGCTGCTCAGGACCAGTCACTTCCCACTCGCAATCGCCAGAATGTTGTTCTTAAAGAAAATATCAATATGAAATGTCGTCTTTGCAATCAATTTACAGAGACTGTCCAACACCTTGTTAGTGGATGCCCTTCCTTGGCACAAACAGCATATCTTAAAAGACATGATGGCATGGCTCGCTGCTTTTATTATCGTCTCCGCCATGCCTGTGGCTTTGACTCTGAGGTCCATCCATGGTACGACCCTGAACATGTCCAGGGCGTCCTGGAAAATGATGCTTTTAAACTTCTCTGGAATAGGCCAATATACAGCCTGAGACGAATTCCAGCCAACAAACCTGATCTTGTCCTTTTTGATAAAGCCAATGAAATTATTTATATCATAGCATTTTCTGTCCCTTTTGACAGCAATGTGATTGGCAAGATTCAGGAAAAGCATGATAAATATGCGGACCTCGCCTTTGAAATGTCTCGCTTGCATCCCAAGTACACTGTCGTCAGGCTCCCCATTATTCTCGGTGCCCTTGGTTTGGTACCTCCTGATCTGTTAGCGCAGATGAGGAGAGTGCCCGGGTTCTCCACCGGGAGCACAGCCCTTCTGACAATCTGGGTAATGCAGAAGGCTGCAGTGTTGGGGAGCCTCCATATTCTCCGGAATGTTCTTGGTGGGTTCGACTAGGCAGTGTTTCCTGGGAGAAGTCCCATTCGCTGTCTTGGCTGCGTGTAGAGGGGGCAAGGGCCCTGAGCTGATGATGAGCTTTACCAGCCTGACTGTGCCAGGATCACCCGAACCCTCTCTGCTGCATTTCTATCTCAATCTGTAAAAATAATAATAATAAGAGACCTTGTAAAGCGTACAACTCCACGCGCTAGGCACATGCTCAATGCGCATGACAAAACATGAAATATACGATGTAAACAGCAGAAAATACAAATATGTACAAATTGAGGTAAAAGCATTGCTGGTACACAGTGAAGATGAAAAGAATATATTAGAGATAGCGCTTGAAAAGATGTATTTAAATGTGAACTAAAGGCCTCTGTATCAGTGAAGACAGCATTGACTGACGTAATTTAACTCCTTTATTTCTTCGATGTGAGTTTATTATAAGTTTACTGCAAATTTATTAAAATGGTTGTTTTATAACCACACTTTGAAAAGTCTTCACTAATTTCCTGATAACTATGTTTAAAGTAATATTTTTGATACTTGGTGAACTGATTTGAAATTCTTCGAAATGTTTTTTTAAATATTGTTTTTAAGATAATTTCTGAAACGTACTTTTGAATATTTGCATTGGCTTCAGAGAATTACCAAGTTAGTTAAAGATGAATTATTTATATAGTAATCTCATGCTCCTTTGTCATAATCTCAGTTGGCCTCTAACTCTCGCTCTCTCAGTGATGACATAATCTGACGACAAAAACAGGACTGTACACAGCGTCATGTTTCAAGACTCCTTGTATCGTGTTCTATCGCATGTTCTGCAGCGACCTGCTGCCAAGAATAATAGTGTCTTACATGTAGCCTTGCCGGAAACCGAGTTGAGACTTGCGCAGTTGACGAAACCGTCACAACCGGCAGCTATACAAGAACACGCATGTCGTTACTCGTCTCCTGCCAAAGTGTCGTCATTTACATGGAGGGTTTAAAAGCTTGTTTATACAATTCAGTCAGAAGAAACATTGTGAAATAGCAGTTTGCACAGTGTAAACGGTTCTGAATAAAACTCACCACTAATTTGAGTTGCAATTGCGAGCGTTCATCTTCCTTATTCAGGGGATAAAAACTGGCTGGAGCTGGTCACAGGAACAAATAATGAGAGAATGAGACAACTTATTGAGTCTTATGAGATGGCTTCGAGACTTCTGTGATTGACATTTTAGAAGTTGGGAAGTAATATCCTGAAGCAACTGACAACAATTTCATTTATTTTGTGAGTGCAACGTTTTGGGGGTACAGACAACGGTACAAGTATCCCTGTCACAACTTCCCCTACACATCATAAAAGAAGCTGTTTTCCATAACATTGTCTTAACCCCGAGACCTTGTTAATTTCGTGTCTTTGCATGTCGGTTCAATGCTCATGTTATCGATCACAGGATACCTGCTCCAGAATAGGTATTTTGGTTAAAACATTTCCGTTAATGATCCAGGAGCATGTATCGCTAGTTATGTAAATGCCGCTTCTGGAATAAATACGATCGGTATGGAAGTACAACAAAGGTAACAACCACTTGGAGACAGAACCAGCAAAATTTACTAATGCGAGCTGATTGTGCATTGCCGTCACTTGGTTGGACTAATGTTGGGTGCAGAGAAAAGAAAAAAAGACGGATTCCGATTATTCTAAATAAATACAACGAGACTTATAGTTTGTGTCCAGACCAGGATTGATTTCTCAGCAGCTGAAAATGAGAGATAACTGCATTAAAAGAACTTCAGGAGAAGCATTCTGTTCCTTTCCATGTCTTGCATGGGCATGGGCGGAAGCATGGTTTGCATTCAGGCGTTGGTTTAAGTGTGCTGTATACTATAGAGCTACGACAAGTCGTAAAGTTACGAACGCTTTGAGACTTCGGGACCCAGGAACGTATCCTCCAGTACATCTTGAATCACCTTCATGTTATCGTTCGGGGCGGTAGGGTGGCCTAGAGGTTAAAGGGTTTACTCGTCACGTAGAAGATCCGGGTTCGACTCCTCACACACACACACACACACTCACACAAACACACACACACACACACTCATCGGCTCGGCCAAGGCAACAAAGAAATCTTTAATGTAGTCTTAAGTCACTGAACCACCATCATCCCCCGCTCCAACCCTACCCCCTTGGATCCATCCATGGTACAGGCAGAGTGGTCGTCAAGTACAGGTTACATTTTCAACAACCTAAGCCCTGTAGAGGAGTGAGAGTATATGTTAATGTCTGTCACCCTGCATCCATATGTGTCCCTTCAGTTATGACGATGACTATATTTGGAATATTACTCTTTTCCTTGTCCACGGTACACCAGCTTGTAGGTTAATGGTAGGTGTTTTTTTTAATGACCTACTTGAGAAGGTTTGGAGCCTGATATAGAACACATAAGCCTTCATCGCTTGTGAGTTATGCTTATCTGGCAGTTTCAGTACGCGGAAACCTGGCACCAGGAAATATATTTTTATCATCTTGTTGGGAGTTTTTTTAACACAGTGACTTTTGTACCTGTTACGAGAATGGACATGTTAGCTGAAATTGTAAACTTTATGTTGACATGTGAGAAATTCGAACACCGGTCACAAGTCAAAAGAAACGTTTAACAGATTGCCGTGATGTTTGTGGATAGTCAATGTGATTAAACGTGTGGTTAACAAAACTAGCATCAACGTCTTGCATTATAACAGTGATCAGCAAACAATACCCCCTCTACTACTACCACCACCACCACCACCACCACCACCACCACCACTGCTGCTGCTGCCACTACGACTACTGCTACTGCTGTTCCTACTACTACTAGTAATAATGATGCTACTACTGCTGCTGCTGCTGCTGCTGCTGCTACTACTACTACTACTATTACTGCTACTACTACTACTGCTGCTACTGCTGCTGTTACCAGCATCGATGCCACTAGCACCACTTCTGCTGCTACTTCTAGTACTACCAGGGGCGTTGGTTTAAGTGTGTTGTATACTATAGAGCTACGACAAGTCGTAAAGTTACGAACGCTTTGAGACATCGGGACCCAGGAATTAACGTATCCTCCATCTATAACACGCAGCACATCTTGAATCACCTTCACGTTATCGTTCGGGGCTGTAGGGTGGCCTAGAGGTTGAAGGGTTTACTCGTCACGTAGAAGATCTGGGTTCGATTCCTCACATGGTTACAGTGTGTGAAGCCAGTTTCTGGTGTCCACCACAGTGATATTGCTGGGACATTGCTACAGGCGGCGTAAAACCCAACTCACTCCAGTAGTACCATTATTATACTCCTGCTATTACCACTTCTACTATTGCTACTACTACTGCAGATACTATTAGTACCACCACTACTACTGCTGCTGCTGCTGCTGCTGCTACTACCACCACTACTGCTACTGCTACAGCTGCCAGAAATCAGTTACGTGCGTGCGCGAATGATATGTGTTATATTTTTATATTAATACCATCAATTCTAAATTTTTTTCGACACGCGATTCTGTGAATGTATTTAGCATTTTGTACAATCACGGAATGAATATAAATTTATGGCATGACAGCATTTGGTAAGCTGGGAACGCGTATCGTGCATTTCATCCCTAATGCGGTTGGCATGTATATAAAAGTACGCGTGACTGTCACTCAAGCGGAAAGCCGTTTAGTGCATGCGCAGTTGTGCAAGAAACAAGATGGCGACCTTTTGCAAAATTGTCACACAAACGTGACCTGAAACCGACCTCGAGAGGTCATGACGTATGTGATGGACATTATCTAAATACAGAGGTCCGAACAAAACCCGACCACACGGAAAGTGTCAGGCCAGCGTTATTAACGGAACTACATACAGGGCGCAGCTAGCGAGAGGTAAGTAGGGTGAATGCGGAAAAATCTATCCATTAACCTGGTACCCAAATCAACAATCAACAATCAACATATTTATTAATCCGAAATGAGCAACTGCTGTGCGACTGATGTTTTATATTTAATGGTTGTTTATTTTATAAAAAAAAATAAAAAGTGGAAAAATATTTTCTCTCTTTCCTATATGTGATGGATTGGAAATAGCACAAAATATGTTGAAAAGAAAATCAAAAGCGCTTTATGGCCCCGTAAGAAATTACTTTTTTTTTTTGATACACAATTGAATTTACCAAGGTATAGATTTTGGCGAGCATTTACCTCTCTGTATAGTGGAACCTCACATATCCAGACTGATAACCTTGGATAATGAGACAACGGAACCATGTTATTTACAAGTATTCCCATAAAGATATTGTCTTTCTGATTCTTTTACTTGAGTTAAACTTTCATTTGGAATTAGGGTTGGTTTTGATGATGTGAATGTTTTCCAAACTAATTTGTAACTAGTCTACTTTCAATAAATCGATCATTAGATTGTGATCATTTCGCTTTGTGAGGGGAATTACTGAAGTTGTAGACAGCGCTTTCATATGGATTAACAGCGAGTTCTCGTCTTCAAAATATGCAGTACATTCAATATATACAACAGTATATATACGGTCTACATAAAGGCAACGCGAATGCTCTTGGTTTATATCCATCCACTTGTAGATTAGTTCATTTTTATGATACCAAATTCAATTCATTACTTTTCTAAATGACAATATTTTTTTCGTGTTTGTATTATAAGAGTTATCTGATTTGTGGCGTTTTTTAGTATTTGTATTCCATTAATTTTATACGGAACTGACATATCTGGACTGGTGCTTATGAATCATTGTCAGTAACGATTCCAAGTGTTTTCGAAAACCAAAAATTTAACCCAAGAACACAAAATATAAGTGAAAATAGAGAATTGCATCACACATTCGTTAAAGTTTTTAGAAATGTTCGCAGAAATACTGCAGATATTACCACAGTAAAATGAGTGGGATTGTGGAAGAACAAGCAAAATATTATACTGTATATATTACATGGCATTGCATGTGTTTATGACGGAGGCCAGTGAGGAAGGTTTCGCTCACCTATTGGCGAACACCTGGCAACAACATTTGATGCTCATTCATGAAAGCATGATCATCATGCACTTAAAACATTACCAAGCACTGTATCATGTACCATGTGCCGTATCATTACTTTAGAAAAGATTTCTTGTGTAAGTGGAAAGAGTTTTGATGATTAGATTTAAGAATTTATACACACAATATGTATTTCTGAATTTCATTGTATGAGCGAACTCAGCGTTAATGTTGTTAATATTCTGCTGATGAAGCCAAAGAGGAAACAGATGATGAAGAGAAATTATGATAAAATGTGATAATTTATTCCACTCCTTCGGAAATGTTTCTTCTGTATAGATAGGTATTACTCTTTCTCATACGCATTAGTAGTGGCTGGTGGTATGAGCGCTAAATGGAATATCCCATTTTTTTATTGTCTATATTCATCTGTCCAAACTCCAAGTTAACATAATGCAATGATGGAAGACATCATTTACGGAGATCGCCCTTTTCATATAAACATGTTATTGATTCTGTGGTACCTATATTAAATACATTTCGATGCAATCTACATTTTGATTTCGCCATGTGTATCCACAGCCAAATTCGTTCATTATATTTCTAAAAGACCAAATTTAGTATTGTATGTTTTGTTGTTAAGCAACCGCCAGATAAAATCGTATTGAAATAGTTTTACATCAAACCTTGTGCAATGTCCAAAACTCGAATCAGCTGGAATATTGTTGGACAAAAACGAAAAGAGATCATAACTGAAATGGAACCACCTCATGCAGCCTTGTCAAACGGTATCACGATATCCCTCATGCCATACAGGACCGGTAGGATAGCCTGAAGGTTAAAGCGTCCACTCGTCACGCTTAAGACCCGGTTTCAATTTCCGACATGGGTGCAAAGTGTGAAGTTTCTGGTGTCCCAGTCCGTTGTATTGCTGGAATATTGATGAAAGCATTGTAAACCCATACTCACTCACCTTAGCCGTACAATTCAGTGTTGTGGTCTCACCTTACCTCAGAGTCTCTCCGATGATTTCTGCTAGAATCTAAATTTTCACCAGATGAAGCGGATATATCACGTTATTTCACGTAAATGAAATATCGATTTAATTATTTCGGAAAAATGCTTCATCACCCTGTGTGTTATAAATGAGTGTTTTTATTTATTTATTTATTTATTTATTTATTTATTTATTTATTTATTTATTTATTTATTTATTTATTTATTTATTTATTTATTTTTATTTATTTACTATAGTCCAGACATGATCTTCACACATTGTACGATTGTGGGGAATCGAACCCAGTCCTATGCTTCACGAGCGAACGCATTAACCACCAGTATGTTATAAAGATCAAGAGTATGTTATAAAGATCAAGAGTATGTTATAAAGATCAAGAGTATGTTATAAAGGATGGAAATGACAACAACATTTTCCTTCTGGTCAGTAAAGACGTGACACTATTTCTGGCATTACGCGATCAGGTTCGCTGATTATTTAGTTTGGTTGTCATCGTTTCCCATTTGTTGCTGATCATTGGATAGTCTGGTTCTAACCCATGCTTGTCGGAACAGGCGACTAACGGGATCGGGTCGTTAGACTCGCTGAATTGATTTACACATGTCATCGCATCTCAGTTGACGATGCTCATGATGTTGATCACTGACGAGTCTATTCCTGACACGGTTATTTACAGACAACCGCCCTAGAATGCTCTTGGGTGTGGTGTCAAATCTAAACTCACTTTAAGAAGCGATGGGATGACCTAGTTACAAAAAGTGGCATAAAACCATACTCACTCACCATCCATTGTTGCTGTTAATCCCTTTGATTCCAACCTATTTGTTGTTGTTACTTTATCCATGTATGTAAGTACCGCATCATATAATATGTAAGTTGCTATCGATAAAGATTGTACATTATTATCACTCATTACAGTGAATCAAGACTTTACCCTGAAAAAACGTTAAAAACAAAACGAATGAGCAAGTTTAGTTTTATCCGCTTTTAACAATTTTCCAATAGTATCACGGAGGAGATACCAGAAATTGGCTCCACACATTGCACCCAACTGGGGAATCGAGCCCGCGTATTTGGCGTGAGAAGCGACCTCTTTAACCACAAGGCTACCCCATCGCCTCTAAACGAACAGGAAGTTCTCCATAATAAAGGTTAGTTCATGAAGAAGACGTGATTTATACTTGACATCTAAATACACTATATTTGTTTACTTACAGACACAACCATGCCTCTCCTTCCCGCCATCGTAGTTGTCCTGTGTTCCGTCTCTACAACCAGCGCACAGACTGGTGAATGCTGCGCCAAGAACTGCTGCACGTACAAGTGTTGCCAACAACAAGGACTTTCCAACAAACTAGCAGCGGATCCTGCTTCCACGGGTAACATCGGAGTGGGAGGAAGTGACCCGACTCTCGGTACAGGCTCGACCACGGCATTCTTCTATGACACTGCAGTAGGTCAAAATGCAATCGGCGGAGGATATAGCAGCCACGGTGCACGGGGACCCCCAACTGGATTGTTTCCCTATCCTGCAGAGGTTGTGAACTATCTTGACCTCTCAGCCACATCTAGCCTGGGATCTGCCAGGGCCGATGCTGTTGCAGCAGCGGCTGAAAATGCAGAGCGTCAAGCCGAGGCCATTAATGAGGCGGCAACAGGGTTTAGGAAGAAACTCGAAAAAGCAGGGATGTCCTCTGATTTGCAAATGGCTGCAGCTCTATCAGGTGGATCAATGAATGTGTTTGGAGGCGGTATTGGTGGACACGGCGTGGGAGGAGCAAGTTCAGGTTCTGGATCTGCAATGAACACACTTGTGCAATTTGGTGGAAGGTTTCAAGCCGGTGTTCCGGTTCAAGGACAGCCAGCCAGCCAAACTGGGGTTGCAGCAGGTGCACAAGCTGAGACATTGACCACTGCACAATCACAAGCGCAAGCAAAAGCTCAAGCAGAGGCTGAAGCACTGGCACAGGCCCAAGCTCAAGCACAGGCCCAAGCACAAGCTCAAGCACAAGCCCAGGCCCAAGCCCAGGCCCAAGCTCAAGCACAGGCACAGGCCCAAGCTCATGCACAGGCCCTGGCCCAGGCTCAGGCTCAAGCACAGGCGGAAGCACAAGCTCAAGCACAAGCACAGGCTCAAGCACAGTCACGGGGTGGAACTCAGGTCCTCCCAGGACCTCCTGGCTCAGCAATGCAGGTTAACCAAGCTGGTAATGCAAACCTGGAAGCAGCTGCTGCCGAGACTGCACAGTCCACTGCTGATCAACCCGGTGTCGATGGGTTTTCCAATTTCTTCAACAAACCAACTTTCCTAGATGCTCAGGTCGACCCGGAGATAAAAACCAACGTTAACATAAACAGTGTGGAACCTGTGAAAGGTGCACAAGCAGAAACAAATCTTTTAGGATCCTTTGGTATTGGAAACAATTCACCAGCATGGGTAGGGTTTCCAGTGATGGATAGCGCTGGGGAGGGAGCTCAAAGTATTGTTAATGTCAATGTAGCAGGAGGAAGTTCTGCAATAGGTTCAGCACAAGCAGCGGAAGGTTCACAAGCAGCTGTTAATGTCATATCACAAGAAGGAGCTCAAGTATTTGGCTCAGCACAAGCTACAGGGGGTTCACAGGCCAATAGCAACGTCGTTGCAGCTGGTGGGGGATATGCAGTGGGGTCATCACAAGCAGAAGGGGGTTCCCAGTCATCGGCAAACATTGCAGCTGCAGAAGGAGCTCAAGCGATTGGTTCAGCACAAGCACAAGGTGGACCACAGTCGATCAGTAATATTGTAGCTGCTGAAGAGGGAAATGCAGTTGATTTAGCACAAGCTTCAGCAGCTTCACAGGCCCTTGCGAATGTTGTTGCAGCAAAAGGCGCACAAGCATTCGGATCTTCACAAGCCATAGGAGGATCACAATCTCTTGCAAACGTCTTAGCTGCAGAGGACGCCCAAGCCATGGTCATGGCACAAGCAATAGCAGCTTCACAAGCAGCTGCAGAAGTTAATGCAGCTCAAGGGGCCCAAGCATCCGGATCTTCACAGGCAGAAGGTGGCTCACAATCTCTTGCAAATGTTTTAGCTGCAGAGGACGCCCAAGCAATTGCTTTGGCACAAGCTATAGCAGCTTCACAAGCAGCTGTTGATGTTGCTGTAGCTGAAGGCGCACAAGCCTCTGGATCTTCACAGGCCATGGGAGGCTCACAATCTCTTGCAACTGTTTTGGGTGCAGAAGACGCCCAAGCCATGGGTATGGCACAAGCAATAGCAGGCTCACAAGCAGCTGCTGATGTTATTGCAGCAGCAGGATCACAAGCCTCTGGATCTTCACAAGCCATGGGAGGCTCACAATCTCTTGCAGCTGTTTTGGGTGCAGAAGACGCCCAAGCCATGGGTATGGCACAAGCTATAGAAGGTTCACAAGCAGCTGCTGATGTTAATTCAGCTGCAGACGCACAAGCCTCTGGAATTTCACAGGCCATGGGAGGCTCACAATCTCTTGCAAATGTCTTAGCTGCAGAGGACGCCCAGGCCGTGGGTATGGCACAAGCTTCAGCAGCTTCACAAGGCCTTGCGAATGTTGTTGCAGCGGAAGGCGCACAAGCATCCGGGTCTTCACAGGCTGCAGGTGGCTCACAATCTCTTGCAAACGTCTTAGTTGCAGAGGACGCCCAAGCAATTGCTATGGCACAAGCAATAGCAGCTTCACAAGCAGCTGCTGATGTTAATTCAGCTGCAGGCGCACAAGCCTCTGGAACTTCACAGGCCATGGGGGGCTCAGAATCTCTTGCAAACGTCTTAGCCGCAGAGGACGCCCAAGCCATGGGTATGGCACAAGCTATAGCAGCTTCACAAGCAGCTGCTGACGTTGCTGCAGCTCAAGGGGCCCAAGCAGCCGGATCTTCACAGGCTGCAGGAGGCTCACAATCTCTTGCAGCTGTTTTGGGTGCAGAGGACGCCCAAGCCATGGGTATGGCACAAGCTATAGCAGCTTCACAAGCAGCTGCTGATGTTGCTGCAGCTCAAGGGGCACAAGCTCTAGGGTCTTCGCAGGCCGCAGGAGGCTCACAGTCTTTTGCAAATGTCTTAGCTGCTGAAGAAGCACAAGCAGCTGCAATTGCACAAGCAATAGCAGCTTCACAGGCAGTTGCTGACGTTATTGACGAAGCAGGACAGGGAATGGGTTCAGCACAAGCATTAGGTGGCTCACAGGCAGCAAAAACCGTTCAGGCAACAGGGACGGCTCAAGCCCAGGCTGGGAGTGATTCACAGTCAATATCTAACCTTTTACCATCTGAAGAAGCTGCCGCCTTGCAGGCCATCGCCCTTCAGGAGGCTCAGGCAATGGGATCATCGCAAGGAGCAACAGGCTCCCAGTCTGGTGCCAATAGTTTAGGAGCTGCTGAAGAAATAGCTATGGCACAAGCAATAGCAGCTTCACAGTCGAATTCTGATACCGCTGTAGCTGGAGGATATCAAGCTGCTGCTAGTGGACAATCAGCTTCTGGTACAGAGATCAAGGCAGCATCAAATGTTCAGGCAGGAGAGGTTCCTCAAGCACCACAAAATTTTCAGGCAGATCAAGGATCACAGGCGGTTGCAGCTGTTCAAGCAGCAGCTGAAGCACAAGTGTTGGCTAATGCTATTGCGGCTGCAGAAACAGAGGCGCTGGCTTTAGCTCAAGCAGAAGCCAACGCCCAAACAGTGGCAAATGCACAAGTGGCCACCGCGGCTCAAGGAGGGGTTCAAGTTAATTCTAATACAGCTTCAGCAGATGAGCAGGTGCTTGCACAAGTCATGGCACAGGCACAAACACAGATTCAAGTTCTTTCCCAGTCCCTCTCAGCTGCAGAAGCTCGAGCACAAGCCCATGCCACAGCACAAACCCAAGTAGCAGCGACATTGCAGACGCTGTTTCAGGCGGAAGCTAGAGCTCTTTCGGCAGCTGAAGCTCAAGCTTGGGCACAAGCAAAGGCAGCAGCAGATTCTCAACTGCAACTTTTGGGTCAAGCACAAACATATGCACTGGCAGAGGCTACAGCTTTAGCCGAGGCAATGTCATCAGCTCAATCAATACTGCAAGTCAACACACTAGCAGATATACAGGTGTTAGCAAAGGCACAGGCCGATGCTGAAGCTAATGCTGCCACCGCTGCTGAAACTGAAGCGATTGTAATAGCAGATGTACAAAGTGTTGCAGCCATTCAGGCCCAAGCTGAAGCAGAGGCTCGGACACTAGCAGCTGGAAACGCTCAAAGTGGTGCACAGACACAGGCACAAGCACAAGCACAAGTTCACGCAGATGCCCAGACGCAAGTACAAACACAAGCACAAGCTCAAGCTCAGGCACAAACTGATGCACAGGCCGGGACTCAAACTCAAGCACAAGCGCAGAATGAGACCCAGGCACAGATCCAAGCCCAAGCTCAGGCACAAGAATACGCACAAGCTCAAGCTCAAGCTTTGGCAATAGTACAAACACAATCAGAGGACGACGATCAAGCTAACGCACAAGTACAAGCTCAAGCATTAGCACAAGCACAGGCTTTGGCACAAGCAGAGACTCAGGCACAAGTACAAGGTCAAGCACAAGCTCAAGCTCAAGCAGAAGCACAGGCACAAGTTCAAGCTGATACTCAGGCACAAGCACAAGCAGAAGCTACTGCAGAGGCAAACGCCCAGTCGCAAGCACAAACACAAGCTGTTGCCCAAGCACAAGCTCAAGCTGTTGCCCAAGCACAAGAGCAAGCAAATGTCCCGATGCAAGCACAAGCACAAGCACAAGCACAAGGTCAAGCTGTTGCACAAGCACAAGCACAAGCACAAGCAGATGCACAGGCGCAAGCACAAGCACTAGCACAAGCAGAGGCCCAGGCGCAAGCACAAGTAGCCCAAACACAAGCTCAACTTGCTGCACAAGCACAAGCACAAGCAGAAGCCTTGGCGCAAGCACAAGCATTAGCACAAGCAGAGTCCGAGGCGCAAGCACAAGCACTAGCTCAAGCTGCTGCACAAGCACAAGCACAAGCAGAGGCCCAGGCGCAAGCACAAGTAGCCCAAACACAAGCTCAACTTGCTGCCCAAGCACAGGCACAAGCACAAGCAGAGGCCTTGGCGCAAGCACAAGCATTAGCACAAGCAGAGTCCGAGGTGCAAGCACAAGCACTAGCTCAAGCTGCTGCACAAGCACAAGCACAAGCACAAGCACAAGCAGAGGCCCAGGCGCATGCACAAGTAGCCCAAACACAAGCTCAAGCTGCTGCCCAAGCACAAGCACAAGCACAAGCAGAGGCCTTGGCGCAAGCACAAGCATTAGCACAAGCAGAGTCCGAGGCGCAAGCACAAGCACTAGCTCAAGCTGCTGCCCAAGCACAAGCACAAGCAGATGCCCAAGCACAAGCACAAGCACAAGCAGAGGCCCAGGCGCAAGCACAAGTAGCCCAAACACAAGCTCAAGCTGCTGCACAAGCACAAGCACAAGCACAAGCACAAGCACAAGCAGAAGCCTTGGCGCAAGCACAAGCATTAGCACAAGCAGAGTCCGAGGCGCAAGCACAAGCACTAGCTCAAGTTGCTGCCCAAGCACAAGCAGAGGCCCAGGCGCAAGCGCAAGCCCAAGCTGCTGCCCAAGCACTAACTGAAGAAAATGCCCAGGCGCAAGCACAAGCTCTAGCACAAGCAGAGGTCCAAGCACAAGCACAAGCTGCTGCCCAAGCACAAGCAGAGGCCTTGGCGCAAGCACAATCACTAGCACGAGCAGAGGCCCAGGCACAAGAACAAGCTCAAGCTGCTGCCCAAGCACAAACACAAGCAGATGCCCAGGCGCAAGCACAAGCACTTTCACGAGCAGAGGCCCAGGCGCAAGCACAAGCACAAGCTCAAGCTGCTGCCCAAGCACTAACTGAAGAAGATGCCCAGGCGCAAGCACAAGCTCTAGCACAAGCAGAGGTCCAAGCACAAGTAGAAGCTGCTGCCCAAGCACAAGCACAGGCAGAGGCCTTGGCACAAGCACAAGGACTAGCACGAGCAGAGGCACAGGCGCAAGCACAAGCACAAGCTCAAGCAGTGGCCGCAGCACAAGCTCAAGCAGATGCACAGGCACAAGCACAAGCTCAAGCAGTGGCCGCAGCACAAGCTCAGGCAGATGCCCAGGCACAAGCACAAGCTCAAGCTGCTGCCCAAGCACAAGCAGATGCCCAGGCGCAAGCACAAGCTCTAGCACAAGCAGAGGTCCAAGCACAAGCTGCTGCCCAAGCACAAGCACAGGCAGAGATCTTGGCGCAAGCACAGGCACTAGCACGAGCAGAGGCCCAGGCACAAGCACAAGCACAAGCTCAGGCAGATGCACAAGCACAAGCACAAGCACAAGCACAAGCTCAAGCAGAGGCCCAGGCGCAAGCACAGGCGCAAGCACAGGCACAAGCTCAGGCACAAGCTGAATCTCAAGCACAAGCAGAAGCGCGTGCCGAAAGAGATCGTAGAGCTTTAGAGAAACTCAAGGCACAGGCAGAAGCCAATATCAGGGCATTCTCACAAGCATTAGCCGCAGCGGATGCCGAGGCTCAGGAATATACCAGAACTCTAACAGTAACAGTTGCAAAGGCGAATTCCCTGGCCCAGGCACAGGCAAATGCTAAATCAAAAACTGAAGAAGATGAGTTTTCTCTTGCTAAAGCAGCTGCAGATTCATTGGTTCATATATTAACACAGGCACAGACACATGCAACTGCTGAAGCTGCTGCCTTTGCTACTGCTATGGAAGCTACTACGGGCATAATCCAAGCACAGAGCATTGCAAATGCACAGTCACTAGCACAGGCTCGTGTGACTGCAGAAGCTCAAGCCCGAGCAGAAGCTGAAGCTAAATCGTTAACAGCAGTGGAACTTCAAATAGCTTTAGAAGCACTGGCTAAAGCTGAAGCAAAGGCACAAGCAGTGTCGATGGCAAAAGTAGATGCAAAGGCAGCTGCACAAGCGCAGGCTGCTGAAGAGGCTAAAGCAAGAGCAGAAGCAGAGGCTAAAGCAGCTGCACAAGCAAAGGCGGAAGCACAGGCAGCAGCACAAGCACAGGCAGCAGCACAAGCACAGGCAGAAGCACAGGCTGCTGCACAAGCACAAGCAGCTGCACAGGCACAGGTAGCGGCACAAGCACAGGCCTCAGCACAAGCACAGGCAACAGCACAAGCACAAGCAGCAGCACAAGCAGCGGCACAAGCACAGGCCTCAGCAAAAGCAGCTGAACAAGCACAGGCAGCAGCTACAGCTAAAACACAGGCAGAAGCCAGGGCAGCTGTGGACGCCTCAGCTCAGTCAAGCAGGAATACAACTGGTGCATCCAGGAAACCCAAGAGACATGATGTGCCGGACTACTTGACCCTAGACGAACTACGTAAGTACATCGCTGTTTCCCTCCTACTCATGCGGGGCCTAGTCTTTAGGGACAGACTCAACCTTAAACACGAAACATCTCCGATGATTCAACTCATCTAAAAACGTTATGTAAATATATATTGAAGATTCATTTCTCCATTAACCTTGGGGAACCAATTGCAAACCTTATGCAGATGAATTTCACGAGGATCATGCATCAGTTTGTTGAAAAGCTTGTACAAATTTTCGTGCATGTGAACAGCTGCGTTTTTGTGTGAAGTGTTGTTAAGAATTTGCCAATTTTCACTGATTTTTACCATTCATTGAACTTATGACAACAATCTTTTCAAATTTACGTATTTGTTTCACTGTCAGTCCATATGAAACAGTACCTTTAAACTGTATGGAATATTTTGCAAAATTTAGTTTAGAACAGTTGCCTGATGTAAATGGCTATATTTCCTTCCTACCTACCTACCTACATACCTACATACATACATACATACATACATACATACATACATACATACATACATACATACATACATACATACATACATACATACATACATACATACATACTCCCCTCTTGTATTTCAGGGATGTCGTTCACCACGGGCAGCTTTGACCGGAATACGTGGTACGGCATCAACCCTCGCTTCTGTAATCAATTCCTCGAGTTCCACATGAGCGAGAAGGGCGAGTTCTATGTCGCCAACAGAATGTGTCCGTATGGTTTGTTCTGGCTTCAGGATTACATGAGGTGCATGGCTCCATCTTCAGTCCCATGCAGCATCGGTAGGTGACGCTACTTTGGGCGCAAGCTCTTCCGATCCATTCTTGTGGCAGTGCATTTCATAGTTCAATAGGCTACACGCTCTATTTCAAGAGCGAGTCCAAAAAAACATTACTGTAAAACAATCTAAAACTAATGTCACACGTATTTCTAGTGTATTTCACGGTATGCGTTAGCTTTGAGAGTCATTCGCCGGTGTAAGGAGTCAATGGTAAGGTGTAATGATGTATCCATTTTTAACATGTAATGACATATCCGTGGACGTTTTATGGATAGCAACTTCATTTTATTCTTTATACAAGGTTCCGGATCTAACACTTTTTCCTTCATCACGTGAATGCTGAGTCGATTCAAAAAGTCAATATTTATAGAGGAAATGTGTTTACAAAATGAAAGGTTGGAGAATGCAAAAAGACAATCATAACAAAACCAAGAGATAGTGGGTGGGGGAGGACTATGGAATGCAGACGTATTCTAAGATACCTTTTAGAAAAAAACTCATGCGAAACAATCATATTTCACTGTTGCTAATATTGTCCACTCTTCCAGATCCTTGTCGTATGAACGGAAAGACTGGGGTTGTGTACGCACGCCAGGATTCGTGTGGGGGGTTCTACGAGTGCACTCGGGATACTAGCAGTCCCTACATCTACGCTAAACCGATGTGTTGTCCCCCCAAGCACAGGTTCAACAGCAAACGCGGCTACTGTGTCCCCGATGACAACTGTAACGAACACTGCGGGGTTCCTGACGATCTGGCATCCGCCAACGGTACGAAGTGTAATAACCTGTATTATCATATGAACAACCTAACAAGACTATGTATTAGTGAGTGAGTAAACATTGTTTAACGGCGCGTGAACACGTTTGCAGCTATTCGCGGCGAATATTGGTCAGTGGATGTCGTTTGTGTGAGTGAAATTTACATGTTATTTATGACTGACCATTTAAAACCATTCTGAAACATATCACGAAGAGACCCGTGAAGGTCCCGGGGTAGAATAGGCCTTCAGCAACCCATGCTTGCCATAAAAGGCGACTATGCTTGTCGTAAGAGGCGACTAATGGGATCGGGTGGTCAGACTAGCTGACTTGGTTGACACATGTCATCGGTTCCCAATTGCGCAGATCGATGCTCATGTTGTTGATCAATGGATTGTCTGGTCCAGACTCGATTATTTACAGACCGTCGCCATATAGCTGGAATATTGCTAAGTGCGACGTAAAACTAAACTCACTCACTCACTCATATCACGAAGAAACGTAAAGTCTGCATCTAACATGAATCATGTGCAGTTTATGAACAACGAAAACCCGAGTCACATACACTGTGTAGAGGTACCTCCCTTAGTCGCACCAGAATCTAATGATCTGTGATTCGAATCTTACATTCGCCCTGATTACGATTCAAAGTTTTTGGTCAACAACTTGGAACCTGTATAACCAAGAATTCCTTTCCCAGGTTATATAATTAAACGTCTGTCCATACTAATGCAGCAGGGGACATGTAGCAACCCGCATCTTACACATACAGAATTGATATGACAGACTCGATAACTTGATATATGTCATCCTTTTCGAACTGCATGTTTCGATTCTGATTATGTCCGTCACTGGATTGTCTGGTCCAAACTGGGCTGCGTACAGACAATCGCCTTATTTCTAGAATAACGCTGAGAGCAGCGTTAAACCCACAAGCACACAAAAATCAACAACAGGTTTTCAAGATTTCAGTCACTTGATTGTCTTGACCAAACTGGATTGTTCACGAACGTCGACTGTTGTCATCAGTCTGGAATATAGCTGACTGCGGCATGAAACACACACACACACAAAATAAAAGAATTCTCATTGGGTGTCACTGGACTATTTGGTCCAAACTGGATTGTTTACAGACCGTCGTCTTACTCCTGGAACACGGCTGAGTTTCGCCGTTAAACTCACATACAAACAAAAATCAACTTCTCATGATTTCAGTCACTTCATTAGTCTGGTCCCAGCTCACTAATCAACAGAACGCCGTCATATATAGCGTGAAAACAAACAAAACACAAAAAACCACCAAAACAAAAACAGAACAAAAAATCCAAACAAACAAACGAACAACAAGCGTTTAAAGGACATTAACATTCCAGGTTGTTGGAAAGTGGCCGTTCCGTTTGACCGCATGGCGTACTACCAGGTGACCGAGAGCCAGAACACCTACGCCCTCCAGGTGATGCCCTGTCCCCCGGGGACCATCTACAGCCCCAAGAAGTGCCACTGTGTCACATCGGCCATGTTAGCAGGACCCGATCTTGTCAACCGTATGTATTTGTACGATTTAATGTGTTGTATGAAGACTACGGTCACGAAGTAAACTGAAAAAAATATTTTGCAGTAACACGAACTATGAACAAAGCCGTTTAGAAAGTGGTCAGATGTAACCCATAATATATATGGGGCTAGGCTAAATAGTAAAGTAAGGATTTTAGTACTTTTGTCCCAAAAAGATATATGCTACTAAAAAAATGAAACGACCTTCAAATGTTACAAAAATGCTCCTAAAAATCTTCTTAGTTTTATATACTAGGAAATGATGGATTTAACTAGAATATCCAAACATACAGTAAAAGCTTCATGGATGGATCATGACCCCGAAAGTCCGGGTTCGAGCCCCACATGGGTATAATGTGAGAAATCCATTTCTGGTTTCCTCGCTGTGAAACACATTGCTATCACTCGTTGTTTTCCACACGTTGGTCTATTTTCAGCTTGCCTTCCTTCTATGCGGTTTAATTTCGACTTGGGAAAAGTGGAGGATGTCATGCACTCCGGAGCAGCCTTCGCTCAGCGGGAGGTAAAGATCATCCGGAAGAAGAGTCGCATGTGTGCCCGGTTTGGGAAGGGCAGCTTCGTCAAGTTCTGGTCTTTCAGCAACAGGTCCCTGGGGAAAAAGTTTGGACTGGCGTAAGTTTGTTTGTCTGGAAAAGACAATCCAGTGATCAACATTTTGGGCATCGATTTACGCAATTGAGATATGATGTCGTGCTAGTCGCCTCGTACGTCAAATATGGGTTCATGAAGGGCACTTATGACTCGGATCCTCAAGGGGCAGATTAAATAGTATCACAATTTGTGACTTTATCTCATTTTGGTATCAAGTCAAGGGTTTAACCACTACCCTTCACGAAACCACCTCGAAACCTTGTTACTTCCTTGTAATATCCCGAGTCCCCTAATCTACTCTCTTGACCGCACTGGAAGTATGTTTTGAGTTTTGACGTTAATGCCAGCTTGCTGCTATCTACGAATGCTAAGACCTTGACAACACTGCCGTCGTCGTGATATAATAATGTGTGCAGTACTGACGCCATCCTGGTGTGATCCTGCCTCCCATGATATACTTTATTGTCATCTGTATCATATCTTGACAATGACACATCTGGTTAAATTGATATGCTGATGCCATCTTGATATGTTGTTGATTCTAACTGGACATAATCGACATCATCTTGATATATCTTTATCCTTCTTCAGTCATCCTGATATCACATCGACGCGTCTTAATAACCATCTACTGCCATCTTGATATGTTATTGATTCTATCTTGAAATAATTGTTACCATCATCTATATTGATATCCTCTTAGTGCCAAATTGATATCACTTTGGCGCGTCTTGATATCCATCTAATGCTATCTTGATGTGTTATTGATTCTTGAAATGATCGGCACCATCGTAATAATCATATTGATATCCTTTGTGCCATACTGATATCAGATTGACACGTCTTGATATCCATCTACTAATGTCATCTTGACACATCTTGATATGTTATTGATTCTATCTTGAAATAATTATCACCATCATATATATTGATATCCTCTTAGTGCCACATCTTGATGTCAAGATGTTCATGTTGTTTAATGTCATTATGATGTTCCACATTACAGACTAAACTTCCGCATCAACTATGTCCCCAACAAGCCTCAATCCATCATCAGCAACTGCAACCGCCCCTCAGTACAGCTGTACATCGTGGGCAAGACGCTGTATGCACGTGCAAACAATGTGGAAATAAAACTACCATACAAGGTACGTTCAAAGTCCTTGATCCAATCCTACAGTTCTATTGGTTTGGTCATCTGTATGTTGATGCAGTAAATGATAACAGTACTAAATTTAATGACGGTGATGATGATGATGATGATGATGATGATAAGTAGAACTGTTTCCATGAACTTGTGGATTTATTGTTAGAAACGTTTGAATTATCATTGCACTCATAATTCAGAGGTGGTTTGGGTTCGAATCCATTATTAGGAGTCACAGTCACAACTGTGTTGTAGTAAAGTGCTGCTCTTCTCTTTACATCACAAGGGCCAACTGTCTAGAGAATGTTCATTCAACCCGTCATGACAGCATAATGTTTCCAAAGAAGCGTCAGTTAAAAAAATATTGCATGTAGAAATACAGGTTTTAGGAGTAACATTCCTGAAATAGACATAGAGAGATCTTCAACTATTGTGTGCATTTTCGATACACATTGCCTTTAAAATATTCTAATGATTTTATTGTATTATAGATAGGAAAATGGAACAGTGTGAAGTATATTTTCGATGCCACCCGCGGAATGTTTGAACTTATCTGCAACGATGAGGTTCAGATTGAAGGTGTTCCTTCAGGTGAGTCGGCGTAGGAGTATACACGTGGATAGATGTAGGAATATACACGTGGATAGTTGTAGGAATATAAACAAGGTGAGATGATAATTTCATGTTGTCACACAGCTATGCGCTCGTTGTTATAACGTTATTCTGTGAACACAATTACGTTCTGGAATGACGTTGTTTTAAGTCATTTTTTTAAAGTTATTTGGTGCTGACGTATTTTACGTTGTCTTAACGTTCTATTTAACGTTAATAGTTGAAAAGTTTTTTTCAGTAGTGAACAGTGCATAACAAACCAATCAGAAATTCACTTCCATGGTTATTCGCCAACGAATCTGTAGCTGATTAGTGAAGAAAGAATCTCAAAGTGATTTCTATTTTTTACAAAAAACTCTATGGAGACTCCAAGTTATAAAACACGCTGTTAAAACGCTGTGGGGAGCTCAAAAGCATAACGTTTCCTCAACGTATATTTTGCAACATTTTTATTACATTATGAAGTAACAATACAGAATAACGTAATACTAACGTCGTGACAACTTTGTGTCATGAAGTCACCAGACTACAGCCGTCACGCAACGTTGCGAGATTGTCTCCTAAAGAATAGACTCATACACCTGTTAATATAGCTGAGTGTGCCTTTATGTCGGAAACAAACCAACTCACTCTAAGGTGTCGGAGCACGCTTTGACACTTGGCCGACAAAACTGTGGGTTCGAATATCGCATGATTATGTTCCTTGGCTTGTCAGAGTCATACCTGTCAGAAAGAAAACATCTTGTACACTCTTCCCGTCATTCTATAAATTTCACTCCTAAATTGACCAACACGTGGTGTAACTAAATTACAGGACAACACAAAGTAGCTCCTAATGATTATATCTGCCTATCTGTGGTACAGGAGAGGGCCTAGCGGCGACATCATCCTGCTTGACTATTGGACTCTGTCTTGATGGCTCCAGGCATATGGAAGGATTCGATGGCGATCTTGATGACGTAAGTGAAAAATTGTTTTGAAACTCATTTATGCTGCAATAAAGCTATATCATATGCCAGCTGTGGCAAACTGCCAAGCCATTACCTCGAACACCACTACTACTACTACTACTACTACTACTACTACTACTACTGCTGCTGCTGCTGCTGCTGCTGCTACTTCCACTACTACTAGTACTACCACTTTTACTACTACTACTACTACTGCAACACTACTTCTACTACTACTACTGCAACTACTACTGCTGCTACTACTACTGCAACTACCACATAAAGTACATAAAGTATTCTAACAAGCTTGCTACTCTTTCAGGTTGAAATATTCGAGTGCGCGCCCTCAGACTCAACAACACCTGACTCCCAGAACCAGATTGTGAGCATCTTTCACTAATTTATTATCATCAAATCATCACTTGACAATGGGTCATGAAGGTCAGGCGTGGTACCACCACATCCAGCAGACCCTTGCCTCGACATTTTGTGATTTCATTGTGTGGACATTCAAGTCGGCAACATGAGAACATCAACCACTATCTCAGACTGATGCGTTTGTGACGTCAGAGACCTTGTGCTGTTGTCGACATTCTCGTTTGTGATGGTAGAAATAAATGAAAGTTGATTTCCTCTAACCAGTTGTTGATCAAGCTGGCCAACAGTCAGTTGCAGACCACTTCAGGTCGCCATGTTTGTTATACTTTTCTCTATTAAATTTTTATGAAAACATGTCTGCTGTAGATTCATTGAAGGGGGAGTTGGCCCTTCTTTTGCACGTCGTGCTTTTATCAAGCGTTTTCTTATTAACAAATGTTCTATTTATACAGTCGAGAAGAGGGTTTACAATTTCATTACCATATCTAAAAAAATATTTCTTTATTCAGAATATTTGCAAAATAGTTGTCCAGAATAGTTGCCAAATACGTGTCCGGAATAGTTGCCAAAAACTTGTCCAGAATAGTTGTCAAATACTTGTACAGAATAGTTGCAAAATACTTGTACAGAATAGTTGCCAAATACTTGTACAGAATAGTTGCAAAATACTTGTACAGAATAGTTGCCAAATACTTGTACAGAATGGTTGCCAAATAGTTGTCCAGAATAGTTGACAAATACTTGTCCAGAATAGTTGCCAAATACTTGTCCAGAATAGTTGCCAAATAGTTGTCCAGAATAGTTGCCAAATACTTGTCCAGAATAGTTGCCAAAATACTTGTCCAGAATAGTTGCCAAATAGTTGTCCAGAATAGTTGCTAAATACTTGTCCAGAATAGTTGCCAAAATACTTGTCCAGAATAGTTGCCAAATAGTTGTCCAGAATAGTTGCCAAATACTTGTCCAGAATAGTTGTCAAATACTTGTACAGAATAGTTGCAAAATAGCTGTCCAGAATAGTTGCCAAATACTTGTCCAGAATAGTTGCCAAATACTTGTCCAGAATAGTTGACAAATACTTGTACAGAATATTTGCAAAATAGCTGTCCAGAATAGTTGACAAATACTTGTCCAGAATAGTTGCCAAATACTTGTCCAGAATAGTTGCCAAATACTTGTCCAGAATAGTTGCCAAATACCTGTCCAGAATAGTTGCAAAAATCCTCGAGAAATGATGAAGTCGTCTTCTTCACAACATAAAAAGATAGTTAAGCATACTCCAACATGAGACACAGCTGCAGATTGTACCAATTTCCCACATGGCATTTGGTTATTGGGGTAGGTAGCTAGGATGATGACTTGTTTCAAGAAAATATGCAAAGTATATATATCAAGGCATGAAAATAATCAGTCGATTATCCCTCGAAACAAATATCATTGGTTGTAAAAGGAAAATAGTATTGAAAAGGCGCGGAAAACGTGAATTGTTGCGGAAAGAAAAACGCTTATGGGAACACTCACCATACACGATTTACATAAAATATGAGTGTTGACAAACAGCAGTAAACCATTAAAAATGAAATGCATTCGGGTTATATTTAATCGTCAGAAGACCCGAAGATTTAGTACACACACAGACAAAAACAATTCCATCATACAATCAATGCTGACATCCTGAAACGTCACATCCATGTCTATCACCGGAACGACTGGGTCACTTTATTCTTGCAATATCACGACCGGGGACATCAGAATTGTGCATCACACACTGGACCCATGCGAGGAATCGAACCCTGATCTTTGACGTGAAAAGCGAATGCTAAAATATAATACCCAAAGAAAGTAAAAGACTATCCCATCCTCTCATATTACCATAATTAATCTGTTATAACTTTGACCTTAACTTCTTTTGAGTAGGATATAACCACACCAGTAATCGTTTAACTCTGAGGTTTGAAGTTAGAGATATAGTGGAACACCAGCTCCTTATCCAATACATGGATGCTGAAAGTGTGTAGACGTTACAGTCAGACTGCGAAATTAGTCATTTCGTGAAATGACTAAAACTTTAAGTCATTTCGTGAAATGACCAAGGGCTAGGGTAAGAGATTTCGTGTCATTTTGTGTAACAACAATCAATATACTTCAGTCATTTCATGAAATTTCATTCCATCTATAGGTGGTGGACAGGGGTTGTCAGGTGTGGTTGCTCTTGACATAGCCAGTGTCAGACAAACAGGTGCAGATGTTTCAAAGCCAAGCTGAAGTGCAACAATCGCTGCCACATTAGTTTTATGGAAATGCGGTTCAATTTGGTACATTAAGTTATTAGGTGAAATTTCATGAAATGAAGTATATTGGTCGCTTTTGCATAAAATGACGCGAAATGGCAGACCCTCTTAGTCACTTCATGAAACGACTGATTTCACAATCTGACTGTAAAACATAATCTTATCTCAACTGAAAGACGAAAAAGGATTGTTACATTTTTTGTAATCTGTGAACTTCACGAAAGGTTGCGAAAAGATTTATTTGTTAAAATAGGGCGTAAGGGGAGTTTTTAGTTTAGAAAGGTTAAAAAAATACATAGGATTAAAATAGGTGTCAGTTAGGAACCCTACATGATGTTTAAAAATTCTTCTGGGGAATAACAGTGCCATCATTTCCGACGGCGTCTGTCAACGTCGTAAAAATGGCAACATCAAAGATGTATGGATAATTTTGCTCTTATCATAGAATAATTTTTATATCTAGGAGGGGCAGGTTCAGTACATTTCGCATTTCTGTTAAAAATGGCATGACAACCGAAAGAAATATGGCTAAAAACGTAATTTACAAAACATTAATTCCGCACCAGAGCAGTCAAATTAGCTATCGCATTTACCCCTCTACACTAAGGCAAAAACCTTGAAATTCCTGTGACCTTTGATGGCCAGAGTTTTACCACTGCAACAATTTTACCGGTGTCACAAAACAGAAGCTGATGTTTTAGAGATTAAACCTTTAAACCCTCACACCGCATTCCCAAAATTCCGTCCAAAACCTACATTTGTATTTCTTAAGACGTCCCCATTTTTTCAACTGTTTTTGCCTCAAACAAACATGACCGGAGACATGTTCAAAAGAGCGACATGGCCTGTGACCTGAGACGATTTCATGAGACATATAGTGACGGGTGATTCAACTGCCAAGTGTATACATTGTATGCTGACTTACACATAATCAGCAACAATCTCATTACCATATGTGGCACTCATGTACAGATGAAATACTGTTAAACATAAAATGAAACAGAAAACGTCAGGAAAAAAGTTACTATACCACATTTGGAGCTATAAAGGTGTCACATCCAGCCAATCGTGAAATGCCAGTGGTGACGTCATGGCACGTGACACGTGACATCACGCTGCTGCCATGAGAGTTTACTGAAACTCCCATTGCCTTTAAAAGACGAGGCGCTTTCTACCTGTCAATGGTATCACTGTGTGTAATTATGTCTTGTCTAACGGCTCTGTCTAGACAGTTATGGATACAGGATATCCTGTCAAGGGCGGCTGTCGACAGTTCTCGCCTTGGGATGATGAGGTTTTAGTTGACATTTTGCCTCAACTGACTTGTACAACAGAACCTTCAGACAACATCCGGGACATCAAGGCGTGACATATGACATTTCACGGACAGGTGGCAGGATAAACATTAACTGACGCCATACCAGTGTCAAAAGCCTTTCCATGATAATAATCAAAACATATGCAAAAAAATTATACATATATAACATGTTTACCAAGGCAGGTTTTGAATTTTTTGTACCTGGCACGTCATGTATGGTCCATGACGTACACTACCGGTCAACAAGAGTATGCACCTGTGCTTGAGGGGTTGTTGAAGATATATTGTAACCCGGATCTCCTTTGGACACTGTGGAAGACATCTGAGAGTAAAACCGTCGCCGACGAATCCGATATGTTGACTTCTGAGACTTATTTGCACATGCGAACAACTGACTTTGTCTCTGCATTTGTTTGTGACTGTATTGACTTGGTCTAACCCAAAGCCGTGGGTGGTTGACCAGGAGAGTATCGTCTGGTCAGGATTATGTTTCATGGTTTACTTCATGTTGCTGACTCTGGCTGTGAGCAATAAAGCTGACGCCACTCTTAATTTCCTGAACAAACACACGAACGCGCGCACGCACACACCCGTATGCACACATACCTATCGTGTTCTGCCCCTTTAAAATTTAACCATCAGATGCTTTGTGCTGAAATATGCTGCTTTGATAAACATAACACACTGGTTCTTCACATGCTCTTGGGCTCAGATTTTTGAAGAGCTCTTTGTGCTGAGATATTTACATTAAACTTAAAGAGAGATTGTAAAATCTAGGCCCAGGACATGGATCAACGTGAGTTGGTTTTATGCTGCTATTAGCGATATTCCAGCAATATCACCGTGGGACACAACAAATGGGCTTCACACATTGTACCCATGTGGGGAATCGAACAGGCTGGAGAACCCAACAGGCCAGAGAACCCGATCTATCCCATCCTCCTTACTTGGAACATGACAGCTATATGCAATGGCTCCCTTAGAGTTGGTCTTCATTTACCTAGTTTTGTTGTAAGAAGTGATGAGCCAGTTGGTCCAGCTTGCTGAATTGGTTGATGCATGTTGTGTTTAGACTGATGCTGTCAATCACTGGATTGTATGTTAATTAACAAACCTTTTGCTGAGAGCAGCATGAAACACCCATTCAGACAAAACATACTTGCTCCTAAGACCATGTTTTCAGCAGAGTGAATATGGTTTTATCCCAAAATTCCAACCAAATCACTACTGGGACTCCATAAATGGGCATCACACATTGTACAAATGTGGGGAATTGAACAAGGATCTTTAGCATGACCAGCAAATACCTTAACCACTAGGCTACCCCACATCCTCTTTCCAAGCTAAACCAGGATCATCTTCACAAAGACTCATGCTGTTGATCACTGGATAGTCTGGTCTGAGCTCAATTATTTACACACAACCACCATATAGCTGGAATATTGCCTTGAGCAGCATAAGACAACTCACCTAACCAACACCCTCCGAAATAATGCACACAATTCTCAGAAATGTACAACTTTATTGACATTTTGATTGTTTTTGACATTTCTGTACAAGAAGACAGTATTTATTTTTGGCAGTACATGTAGACATAATTCCACACCCTTGTCATCGAACAGTGAGAATAATGGACTATCGAAATATGATGGATAGATGTGACTAAACCATGAGTTGTGTGAAAGGCCTGTGTACTGCTCTCATTCAGAAGCATATCTTAAATCATACTTTAATTATGAACTCTACAAAAAAAAGTCATTTGAAGAAGAGGAAATATGTAACAAGGTTCACGTTCTAAGACATTACTCTATCCCCATCGACTCCCATTAGAGGTACAGCTGATAGATATTTGATATATGATGAGATTCCAAAGTCTATACTATGTATGGTCATTTAGTGAGTGAGAGGAGTAATCTTACGCTGCACTCAGCAATATTTCAGCTATATACTGGCTGGCTGTAAACAATTAAGTCTAGACCAGACAACCATGGTAATAGTATCAGTTGCACCATGACAATTATCATCAGTCTACTTATTATCCTACAACTGTCTCATTTGTTAGTGAGTGAGTTTAGTTTTTACACCGCACTCAGCAATATTCCAGCCATATGGCGGCGGTTTGTTAATAATCGAGTCTGGACCAGACAATCCAGTGACCAACAACAAGAGCATTGATCTGCGCAATGGGGAACTGATGACATGTGTCAACGTCTCATTTGTTAATTATGGTGATGACGTCAAGGGTTTACAAAACTAAATCATGCTAAAAAAAATGCATGAAAGATATGCATTTTTGAAGTGATGAAATAATTCATACTCTTGGTTAAAATAGAAAATGCTGGAAGAATGTTGAAGCTATATAGTGAGTGAGTGATGTTTTTTCATACAACTGTAAGCATTATTCAAGCAATATCACAGCTGGGGCACCAGAAATGGGCCTCACACATTGTACCAATGTGAGTAACTGTACCCCAGATATTATTATCTAGTGTATTCCAGGAGTGAGTGAGTATAGTACATGCAGAAATATTCCAGCAAAAGCATTGCTTGGGACACCAGAAATAGAATGCAGTAATAAGATCCATGCCAGGAATCAGATGCATGTCTTCTGCATCACTGGTGAACAGTTTAACTACTAGTCTACTCTACACCCTCTCCTGTGATGCAAGGATATCAATATTCATATTTCAATCTTGAAACAAAAACATGAGGTCACTTGCAAAATGTCAGCTTCTTATCTTAAAGCAGAAGTCAGTTACTTCATGTTTCTAGGGCTACAACTCCACACTATCACTCGTGATCACCCAGATATTCCTATCAAACTTGAGTAGTATATTTGCATACGCTAAAAGACAAAAACTAGTTTCTAGTTCAAGGCTATCATATATACTGAATGCAGAAAGTAAGGTAGCATTAAAATAATAGATTGTACAAAATGTAACCATTGGGCATACATTACACAGAATATCACAGACAGAGCTAACAACAACTTCACATCACACTGCTCTCAACTGATCAACACAAACCAGGTCTGTACACATTATCAGATAAACGTTAGCAAAATATGGACAAAAGTTCAGCTTCGTTTCCCTCTAGACTGAGTGAGTGAGCTTAGTTTTATGCTGCACTCAGCAATATCCAAGCCATACGGCAGCGGTCTGAAAATACTTGAGTCTGGACCAGATAATCTAGTGATGAACAACATGAGCATCGATCTGCACAACTGGGAACCGATGACATGTGCCAACCCGTTAGTCGCCTCTTACAAGCAATTTCCGTTTAGAAGCTGAAAAAACAATCACAAAGGTCATCTGCCTGGGTTACTTCCCTGACTGTCAGGAACCCCAATACTGTCTCCTAGAAACAATTGGTTTGCTCTTTTATTTCACAGTCTGCAATATCCAGATAAGCGGGTTGTAAGTATGGAGCCGGGCTGTAAATATTAGCTTCACACAATCAGTGTAGACACTACTGAATTCTTGGTATGCAACAATCAGAATGTCATACATGAGTTCTGTAGTAACTTGGGAGGGCCAAAACTTAAAATAAACTGGCAAACAAGGATAAGTTGGACCGGCACTGAGAATGTGTTCATGAGAAGTAGGTGATGCATGACAGTAAGCAAACCTATTTGGTCTGTGAAAGGTAGAACAGATGGAGGCTAGTGCACATGCAGTGCATGACGATGCAATTGATTCCGTGCATAGCTGCACATGCCTTGCTCCTAGGACTATCATGTGATCTATGTATCACTTGATCAGACAACTAGGACCACTTTGCTCACAATGGCAAGTGCCAGCACTCATACAGCTAATACAGGTCAATTAGCAGGTTGGTACATGACTTATCCTTGTTAGCCAAAGGTTATGTTATCATACTGTTGCATCTTATTTGTACATCCTGTCAGTTGTGATTGCTGGCACATCAACACCAAAAATGGTAAAACACTGGAAAGATTTGTATAATGTGGTAGTTTCTTTCACCCAGACTAAAATTTCTGAAAAAGAGGCTAAATCATCTTAGAAAGCAAACAGCTGATTGGCTGAAGACGTCAAGGAGCCTTCATTCTCAGTGGACTTACAAACTGCTAAGGATGGACCTGACACAGCCTCCTAGGAATGAGTCTCAGACCTTCGTGAGAGGCGCCCAATAGGAGAAAACATGGTGTGCTCAGGATGCAGGCATTTGCGTTCTCTGTCCAGTCACAGCAATCAGCACAGAGATACACATTCATTCTCATCACCCCTAAAAACACTATTTTCATTTGATGATGTACTAATTCATCGCTAAGTAATAGCATGATTCACGATTGAAATGTCAATGGACCTTTACCCATACTGAGTCAAGAGATCCTGTAACTGAATCATGCAGTCATTCTACGGTTGAATCATTTGGTGATTGTGTGAATGACTGAGCAATCCAATGATTCTATAATCCAGTGATCCTCCAGTTCAACCATCCAGAGATCCTGTGATTGAATGATCATTGATTTCGAGACTGAATCATAAAGATATCCTGTAGCTGAATCATTGAGTGATCCTGAGAGTCAATCATACATTGATCCTCATACACAACAGAATCATCAGGGTGGATAAAACTTTTTGAGAAAGTAGGGTGAACAGTTCATTTTCACCTGTTTTCACAAGAGTCTCAATGGTCACATATTGAACTTTCAGGACAAAAGGGGGGGTTGGGGGGTCCACCACTGCACCCCATTCTGGATCCACCAATGATCATCGGATCGTTACACAAGGCCTGTCATTTTACCTGCAACTGGAACACAGACCTCAGGAGAGCGTGTGACTACTGTATGATCATGCCCCAATTCTTGCCATATATACACAGGAAATACAAAATGAAATATACAAGTACATGTGGTATTAAATACAAAATATAGCTGAAACTGTACAATAGCTTCAACGCCAACAGCACTGAAACATAGTTATGCTAATAATTGCACTTCACAGTTGACAGTTCTTTAAGCTCCACTAATGCCTTTGTCAGCAGGAACAGAGAAACATCAGTATCATAAAGCTTTCAAATACAAAGATTAACTAACCGTTTTTTCAACCTTTCCAATTCTGCTGACTTACGTTTTCTAGAGCACTTATCTCTGACAATACTGCCTTGGTGAGATATAGGTATAATGTAATTCAAAATTTAATCACAATCTTTAGCTGATCGCTGCGACATCATAATCAAATGACATCATCATACACCCTGCTACTGAAACTGGATAACCCTGCTTTAAATTTATGACTAACAGATTGGCTGGTTTGTTGTTTAACACCACACTCAGCCATATTCTAGACATATTACAGTGGTCTGTAAACAATCAAGTTTGGACCAGACAATCCACTGATTAGCATCATGAGCATCAGTCTACAGACTGGGATACATTTACAACCAAGTCAGTAAGCATGAACACCTGCTCCTGTTAGTCAGCTCTTGTAAGAAGCATGGGTTACTGAAGATCAGTTCTAACCCAGCATCTCACTCTTGTGTCTGTTGACATCAAACATATCAACACTGACAGAACTTGCCAAGACTTGGACACCTAAACTATCGTAGACTCATCTTGATATGCTTGACATCAAATGTTGAGATACACCCTAAAACATTTCTCATGCATGATCTATAAATCCATGAACTTGTTAACTGAAATGATTTAGTACACAGTATGCCAGAAATATTAAGTATGTCAGAGGGCTCGACTTAGTGCTTTGTTGCTTGCACTGTGCAACCCAAGTGTAGCCTAATTATTGGTCAAACTTGCACTAGGTGCATGTCATTTTTTGAGAAATAAATCAACAATTCTAACATTATAAACATAAGTATGTCAGCTCATTTTTCTCCTAAACTTTGAATAGCTGCAACACGGAAACATTGTTATTCATAAACATGTATCGGCTATGACAGCTCTTGTATAGAGGGATCAGCTGTTTCTCTGTGTTGCTATGGTTTCACAGGTGCTCATAACAGATATACGTATATGTGCACCAACACTCTGATGTTTTAACACACAACATTGCTACTGGAATTGGGATGGTGCAACTCGGTTTTAACACTATGTTGCACCTGGGTGCAAGTAGGCTGACATCTCTTACATCTCACTCTGTGTCAGCAAAAAGCCAGAAGAGATGCAATGCACATTTCAGATGTTACAAGTTGGGTGTTAAATACCACAAGTACAGGTATGGTGCCCACAAACATAAAAACATGGTCAGCCAAACCTAGGATAATTGGTTTCCTGCACCCAGTTTCACAAAGAATGGCTTCTCTCATGTTACCAAGGTTTCACAGCAAACAGTTTGAGTTTTCAGTGGAAGCTTAACTGAGAACTGTCATCTCATACACTGACAAACTTATTTTAAAAGTACATCCTGGTTCTGATGAGCTTTGAGACACATGGTAAAAATTATCATTAAAATTAATGTAGATTTGCAATAAAAATATGGATTATTATAAAATATATTTAAAAAAGATTTGGCAAAAAATAGCAGGGCTCCACAATGACTGATCAGCTTATGGTAACACATGACCAAGGAAATGCACAAACTGACAAGCAAATAAGATTGTCTAGCACACATAAATTCAACCATGAGTCTAAGTGGTTAACTGAAACACTGCAGAGAATGTCAGTAAGAAGATAGTTTTTTCTAATGTTATTGCTTTGTAGAGGTGACATCTGTATCATGGATAATTGGACCAGTGAAGAGGAAGAAGCTTTCATGCAAGACAGTGAGTTTTATGCGCACTCAGCAATATGACAGCAGCCTGTATATAATTGAGTTTGGAAAGACAATCCAGTGGTCAACAGCAAGAACATCAATCTATGTAACTGGGATACAATAATGTGTCACCCAAGTCAGTGAGTCAGACCATCCAATGCCATTAGATGCCTGTTATGGTAAGCGTGGGTTGCTGAAGATCAATTCAAACCTGGATCTTTGGGGGTTCAGGGTTTTGTTGCTAGTGACTGAATTGGAATAACAGTATTTAACAGTAATCCTGTAAGCTAAAGCTCAGATTCCAATACCTTTTCACTAATTTCTCAGACGTGTTAAAAGTCGGGTGGGAATTACAGAAAGTCAGAAGGAACTGCCAAGTGAGATCACACATTAACAAGCTTCGTGAATCAGCTGAGCTATCACACTGGACACAACAGGAAGATTGTCAGTAAATTTGTTCTTAGAGTGTCTTCACATTACAGACATTACATTACACAAGGCACTACGGTAGAAACAGGAACAGACACTGAATTTGAAGGTGAAGAAGTCTTCCCCAAGATGGAGGAAGGCATTTGTTCCGGAACTCACAAATCAGCCATTAGACAATAAATCCATGTTGGAAGAACTGCACAAGCTTGCAGTGTTGTGGTTCATGGTTCAACATTCACAACGAAAGTGTACTTTGGCATCCAAACTGTTGCGTGTATAATGTTCAATAATTCATCCATCCTGACGCCATTTTTTCACAACTTGCAGATGGAATCCAGAGAGAAATGAGGTGTGAATGTCTCGAAAGTCACAACAAGCTATACAGAGGTCAATGTACAAGACAAAATGTCTGTGATTTCAAGATTAAGCAGTGTCCTGCACACACAAACAAAGATCACAAACCTGAATCTCTCACCTGTCATCAACTTGTGGTTGTCGTGTTTTACAATGACATGTCTCCAGCCTATCAATATCTGTCATTCATCATGTCAATGTCTGCCTTCTTTCATATCAGTACCACATCAGACAATTCCATTCCAGTCGCTCGTCTCCCAAACAAATCTCCCTCATCGCACCATTACACAGCTAAAATCCAACCACACATAAAACCATCTATAGCTGCCTTCTCATCTTCAGTTTACCTTCAAGTAGGTACCACAATTCTCCAGTTTTCACTCATGTGACAGACTTGTTAAGGCATGCTGGTTCTACCTATGTAAAACTACAGCGGACACTTGTCTCACAATCCACTTCTCAAAGTGGCACACATTTTGGCACTTGGGTAAAATGAAGCTAGTTGCTAGCCCGAAAGACAACCGGTGATGACGGACAATCATCATGGTGGTATGGGTATCTATCCAGTTGGATATCATGGTATCACGTTTCTATGGTAACCAGAGTCCTCATGGTTGTCATGGTAACCATTGAGAAGTTGGAAAAACCTTTGGAACAGGTGCATGGCTAGCCAGACTCATAATTCCTCGAAAAATGCAACACGGGCATTAGAAGTACTGGCACCAATCTGAAATAAAGTGACCAAAATTAAATCTGAAAGCCTTTTGACAAATCATCCTTGCTTTTATTACAAAATGGGGGCTAAAGTGGTTTATGTTAAAGTATAGGTATCACAATGATAGATGAGCTAAGGCTATATGTAGCCAATTTTATACTATGGGAATTACACTGATCTGAGTGAGTTTTACGCTGCACTCAGTAATAATCCAGCTATTTGGCAGCGATTTGCAGACAATCCAGTAATCAACAGCATGAGCATCGATCTGCACAAGTGGGATCAGATGACTTGTGTCAACTAAGTCAGCAAGCCTGTCCACCCGATCCCGTTAGTCGCCTCTTACGATATGCATAGTTGCCTGCAAAGCACGGGTTGCTGAAGGCCTATTCTACCCCGGACCTTCATGGGTCTACATCAGCTTAACCCTGACCACACCTCTTTTGAAAAGCACCTAATGAAAACATTGTTATAGAGTATATGCTTACTAGATCTTTCAATGAAAGAGTAAGAATTTTCTCCGAAATATGGTGTTTCAATACACTATAAAATAGCTTTCCACACCATCGTAACCTTTGTCCTGACACTTAAAACTTTGGATGGTCATTAATGCCTGGATTTGATTGAATTTGCAAAAACACACCTTTCTAAGAGTGGAGTACTTGGTTTCCCCACGTTGGATGATCTCCTCATGGAGACGGTCGAAGTCCGTCTGTCGGTCCTCCACCTTCAGGACCTCGATCTCCGTCTTCAGCTCCTTCAGCTGCTCCTGTAGGTTCTTACTCTTCTCCATGTACTCCAGTCTGAAATATCAATCACACACGTAACATACATGTACTCCAGTCTGAAACATCACTCACACGCAACATCAATCTACTCCAGTCTGAAACATCAATCACACACGCCACATACATGTACTCCGGTCTGAAACATCAATCACACACGTCACATACATGTATTCCAGTCTGAAACATCAATCACACGCAACATCAATCTACTCCAGTCTGAAACATCAATCACACATGCCACATACATGTACTCCAGTCTGAAACATCAATCACACGTGCCACATACATGTACTCCGGTCTGAAACATCAATCACACATGCCACATACATGTACTCCAGTCTGAAACATCAATCACACAAGTCACATCTACTCCAGTCTGAAACATCAATCACACATGCCACATACATGTACTACAGTCTGAAACATCAATCACACGCGCCACATACATGTTCTCCAGTCTGAAACATCAATCACACGCGCCACATACATGTACTCCGGTCTGAAACATCAATCACACGCGCCACATACATGTACTCCCGTCTGAAACATCAATCACACGTCACATCTACTCCAGTCTGAAACATCAATCACACATGCCACATACATGTACTACAGTCTGAAACATCAATCACACACGGTACATACATGTACTCCAGTCTGAAACGTCACTCACACGCCACATCAATCTACTCCAGTCTGAAACATCAGTCATACACACCACATACATGTACTACAGTCTGAAACATCAATCACACGCGCCACATACATGTACTCCTGTCTGAAACATCAATCACACGCACCACATACATGCATTCCAGTTGGAAACATCAATCACACGCGTCACATACATGTACTCCAGTCTGAAACATCAATCACACATGCCACATACATGTACTACAGTCTGAAACATCAATCACACATGCCACATACATGTACTCCACTCTGAAACATCAATCACACACGCCACATACATGTACTCCACTCTGAAACATCAATCACACACGTCACATACATGTACATGTTCACGCAGCTTTGGGCAATATTTCACCACTATCACAATGATTAACACCAGATATGGGCTTCACACTTTGTACACTTTGTGGGGAATCGAACCTGCTTCTTTAAACAAACACTTTAACCACTATGCTACCCCCTGCCCAGAAATCAAAGATGGAGTTAATATTTATCGTCACATCAACCCTACTTCAGAAACACATGACATACACGTGTACTCTAGTCTGAAACATCCATCTCTATCATGTACTCCAGAATGTCACATTTACCACTACCATTACCTCCAACATGTCATGACCCTACCTCTCCTTCTCTATCTCCAGAGACAGCTGATCCATGTCCCCCGGCAGGTGCTCGACTGGCATCTGTGTCGGGGGTGGAGGTGTGGGGGCCAGTATCGTGTGGTCAAGTTTCAGCTCATTCAGCTCAGGGGCCATGTGGTAACTATGGAAACTCTGAAAAGTGAGAATTAGCATCAAAATGTAACCATGGAAACTCAGGGGTCATGTGGTAACTATGGAAACTCTGAAAAGTGAGAAATGGTATCAAAATGTAACCATGGCAACTCAGGAATGTCCAGCTGACACTTAGATGCTTTTCCAGGTTTACTGTTAGATTATGTCAACTATAATGAAGACACTAGAACAGATAGTTTTTTGTACTATTTGAATGTGTTTATTCAAATCAGTGTGATAAAAACGAGACACGTTACCCCAGCACTGTAGGGGATGTTGGTCCGAGATACCTCCAGAAGCTTGTCCTTGGCAAACTTTTCCGCGATCCTGGCATGAAGCAGTTCGTCCTTCAGCGTCTCGGCTTCCTTGGCTCTAAGGAACATAAAAGCCCAGACATCTCTATGTAATACTGCATCTCGACAGAAACCCTGGACTGTCCTCAAACACATCCTGAACTTTTCCCCAACACACACCTTAGAAAGTGTCCCCCAACACACCCTACACTCCCCTCCAATGCACTCCGTCCTCTCTTCCAACACACGTACCTCCTCTCCGAATCCTCTAGTAGTTTGGCTGCAATCATCTCCGCTTCCCTCGCCCGATGTTCCATCAGCATCCTCTCCTCCTCCGTCTGAATGTACACACAACAGAACTATACACATGTTTCCACAAAATATATTTTAAACTACTAAACTGACAGGACACCCAATATATTCATACTACTACAGTTCCTTAGTCCTGGCTGGAGGGTACTGAACACACTGACTGTCAGTAGTGAATGCTGAAGTAGTTCTGGGTTGTGGTTTCTTGTCAACACCACTAATGACACCATTAAGTTTTACCACAAAAGCTTCAAATCCCAAAGATTGCAACTGGCTGTACAGCTTCTTAATATCAATGCTAAGTAATACTGAACAGACTAATCAAATAATTAGTCAATGAAACAATCTTGCTTGTGTCAATGATCTGCGATGGACTCAGGAGACCAATGGATAAAAGTATGTTCCTTACTATTACGTTTTCATAAATCAAGACATAAAGAACTAATGCTGTTTCGTGATTCGTAGTAAAACAGCAATGTAAACAACATACTGCTGGGTGTGTCTCAAGTGGAAGTATCCTCAATCCTTGATCATTGACTTTATCGGTGCCTGTTACATTGGCACAATGTCATGATTGTGTCCAAAATTGTGCACACGTTTTGTGGTTGGGTTTATGATTGCAATTAATGACTGATCAATCACTAAGATCTGATTGCTGATCTGAACATTGTGAGCAATAAGTAACACTAATGGTTGGCCTAATGCACAGCAGTTAAAGCATCTCAAAGCTAAAGAATGTTTCTCCATACCTTTATTGCCGATACTTTGATCCTATGGACTTCATTTTCCGCTTCTTTTGATTTCTCTCTCAATAGCAGAGCCTCCTCATCCATGATACGAACTTTCTCCGCCAACAAGTCTGCTGTTTCTTCCGAACGCATCTACACAAATACAAGTCAATAACTCACGATGTCAGAAACATTAATACCAAAAGCACAGCCATATGCCACATATGCAATACAGATATGAAATGGATCATTCGAACATTCAGTATAAGCCTTTTAACTGTACCTGAATCATATATAGAGTAATCGAATGTTCCATCTTCACAATTATGTACTTATCATGATTTGTGAAATTGGGTGTCTGAGTTGAATCTTTATGCCACAGCTCAGAAATATTCAAGCTATATGGTGGCAGTCTGTAAATAGTCGACTCTGGACTAGACAATCCAGTGATCAACACTATGAGCATCAATCCAGGGATCAATCACCTGGGATACAAACGTGTCAACAAAGTAAGTGATTCTGACCACCTGACCCTATTAGTTTACTCTCATGACAAGCATGGTTACTGAAAAACAATTCTAACCTGGATGATTTGTGAAAGGTCAGACTATGTTTATATTGGAAGTAGCTTCAGTTATCTGCTCGTTACAGTATGAAAGAATGAAAAGCTTAAAACTCTAAGACATTGTTTTCTCCCTGTTGTTAGGAAAACAGACATGGAAATGGTTCAACTCTGATTGAGGACTGCTTCTCTGTTAGAAACATGAAAGTACCCAGAATGCAGTGAGACTGACCAGAGCTTCCTGTGACATGCGGACCTCGTCCTGCAGCTGCATCAACCGCCGCTCCAGGTCCTCCTTCTCTCGCATCATCTCCTCCCGCATCTGCTTCTCCTTCGCCAGCCGCGCCCGGTCCAGCTGCAGCAGCAGTAACACCACCATCATCATCGATAATCCAGCATTGCACATTCCCCATATCGCAATTACTCTGTACTCCTACATTGTTACAGCTAACCCTTGAGTCCAGATCTGTGGGACCATTCGCAATTTATGCATGGCTAGGGGTACTGATGATGAGATCTGTGGGACCATTCGCAATTTATGCATGGCTAGGGGCACTGATGATGAGGTCTGTGGGACCATCGCAATTTATGCATGGCTAGGGGTACTGATGATGAGATCTGTGGGACCATTCGCAATTTATGCATGGCTAGGGGTACTGATGATGAGATCTGTGGGACCATCGCAATTTATGCATGGCTAGGGGTACTAATGATGACTTTAAGGAGTGAACATTCCCTAATGACAATTCACTTCAAAATATTTCATTTGAAACAAACTACAACTAGAATACATTGAAATCTGTGGTCTCTCTGAATTTATTTTAGAATAATTTACTGTTTGCTGACATTCTAGCTAGAAGTTGGTGACTTAATAGATAAACATCATGTGTTGGCCAATTTCCGGGTGTTATTGAGTATTTGAAGCACGGGAATGCATTTGGAACCGACGGCGTCAGCCGGAGGTTTCAAATGAAATATTCCTGTGCTTCAAATACTCAATAACACCCAGAAATTGGCCAACACATGATGTTTATCGACATTGTAAACACAAAAGTAAACCAAAAGGGTTTTAGTGTCTGCACTCGTTTACATCGAATACGGACACAGCAGTGAAGTGTCATCAGCTGGTCGTTTCAGCTGGTTCTCATGCTAGCATCTGGAGTTGCTTATTTGTGACGTCATTCTAACTTTACGTCACAATATGATTTGAATGACCACTGTTGATGACACAACAAAACAATTGTTTAGGTGTCAATACGCGGTGAACAGTCTGTCAGTTTCCGGGAATCTAATACCATTTAATCATGTTTTTCAACCAATCAGATTACAGAACACAGTAACTTTTGGTTTACAATTAAAAATGAAGCATGCAGTTTTACAGATGATAACTTTTGGTCTAATGTGTAGACCGACTTTTCAGAGTATATTCTTACACCATTATCAAGCTTAAACAGATCTATAATCTACTGTATATAGAAAGACATTTTTCATGTATCAGTTTATGTTTTGAAATATAAACTGATCTGAATTCCTAAATGTGGAGACTGTTGGGAGTTACTGACAAGAAGGGATGAACATCGTGACATTGCTTTCTGAGTTCAAAGAGTGGATCCTTCAGAGATTGATGTTTGGTCTTTTGACCTACCTGTTTACGAGCCTTCTCTTCACGAGCTTGGGCCTTCATCTGCTGGGTTTCCATGGAGTCAGGTTTCCGTCTCCGCATGAACAGTTCATGATTGCCAACACATAGCTCCAGGATCTAGACAAATCAAAATCAAACCAGTCAGGCCTTGTAAGTGCAAATTCAAATGACTGATCAGAGTAAGCATGCCATCACCATCACCACATCCACCACTACTACCATGACCATCATAATCACAATCATCATCATCATCATCATCACCACCAACACCATGACCATCATCATTACAATCATCATCATCATCATCATCGTCATCATCATCATCATCACCACCACCACCACTACCATGACCATCATCATCACAATCATCATCATCATCATCGTCATCACCACCACCACTACCATGACCATCATCATCACAATCATCATCATCATCATCATCATCATCATCATCATCGTTATCTTCATCATCATCACCACCACCACCACCACCACCACCACCACAATTACATCATACCTACCAACTTATTAATCCTCAGCTTTGGTGCATAGAAAGTGAAATCAGCTGCCCCCTTGCCAACATTTTTTATCAGAAACTGCAAAAAAGATTAGAAAATTTGAATTAAACAGTTGTGAGTCACATTCTTACATGGCTACAAGTCATCCAATTACATGCATGAACAATGTTTCTACCCTGACTTATGAAACAATCTAAATCTGACTGATCAATCTGAACCCATTACAATCATAAAAACTACTGCACTGATGCAGAGGCCAATACTTATAGGAAAAATAGCTTTGAAAAATTCTGATGAGGATTACCTTTTTGTCCTTGAATGAGATATTCTTGATTTCACTCCAGGGGAATGTGATCTTGGGTGTAAGCCGATTATCCCGCTCGTACACATTGATCCCCCGAGCGTCGACACCCAACCACAGATCTGTATGCTTCCTATTCTGGTAAAGGATACGTCACATGAACATAAGTTGGTTGGTTGGTTGGTTGGTTATTGAGCCAACATTCAGCAATATTCCAGCTTTACGAGGGTGGAGCATAAATAATAAAGCCTGAACCAGACAACTTAGTGATTAACAGCACGAGCATTGAGCTATGTGATTGGGGTAACTGTTTCAACGTTACCTGTGGCATAGTGGAAAGAGCATCAACCAGAAGATCAGGGCTTGATTCCTTGGGCATGTCATATGAAAAGATGTTACAAAATAGCACATGCTATTTTGCTGACATGTGGCATAATGTGACAAAATTTAGACTGGTTAAAGTGAGGTATCCATGGTATCTAAGGCATGGTATCTCATTAAGTACCATACAACAGAGAAAGAACCCTTTCAAAATTTGACACTGACTGTAAGTTGTTCACTGATCACGCGCAAAACATTGGTACCCTTGATGTTTCTTCATATTCCCTGAGCCAAAAGGGCAAGTGAACATAAACAAGGGTACATCGCTAGATTCTGCGGATGGCAAGAAAAACAGATTAAGAGTTATCTCCCTTCCATCAATTTCAGATATCCTGATCAGGGCAAATGAGAGTACTTCTTGTTGAGAAACCCACACGAGTATACTGTTTACATTGCCATGAGGAAACTACACCAGTTGTTCAGTTCAGTTGATTAGTCTTTCGACACAAACAACTTTGATCAATGGATGATTATTCAATCAATCGCTCCAGAACTACCCTGAGGTAGTACACAGCCGGCTGCTACTCCTGGTGAATAACAATCATTAATAGTCGAAAACCATTGCATTCTGGGTCTTGACAGCATCCCCACAACGTCAACATCAACTCCACCATCACTGGACGGTCTGCTTCGTCACTACGACAACAGTCACAGATCAACCTGATTTTGAACGTATATCAATCTCCTCTTTCTATTATTTCAACCTGTGAAGGTCCGGGGTAGAACAGGCCTTCAGCAACCCATGCTTGCCATAAAAGGCGACTATGCTTGTCATAAGAGGCGACTAACGGGATCGGGTGGTAAGGCTTGCTGACATGGTTGACATCAGTTCCCAGTTAAGCAGATCGATGCTCATGTTGTTGACGACTGGATTGGCTGGTCCAAACTCAATTATTTACAGACCACCACCATATACCTGGAATATTGCTGAGTGTGGCATAAAAATAAACACACTCACTCAATTTCTATTACTTCATTAAGTTCTACCTGATAACCATCACCTTCATTGAAAAAATGCTCTCTCTCAAATAAATGCTGTCAGATATATCCATTTAATTCTTACCTTAATCTGAAAGTAATTCACTCCATACATTTCGAAGTCCTGGGCTATCTTCAGATACTCAATCTCGGCTTCATCTCTGCAACATATCATCACAGCAGCTATTCAGTGTTAATATATATAGAGGCAATCGGGTAGACTAATGATTGCAGCATTCACTTATGAAGATGAAGACCCATTTTTGACTCCACATTTAAGTACAACGTCTGAATATAGCTAAAAGCAACATAAAGTAAACTCACTCACTCACTCTGCACCCAAGTCATGTCTATCTACATGCAAATCCAATCTAACATCCAAATTGATTTTAAATCTTTTAGGGGAAAAAACAACAACTCTGTATCATTACCTTTTACGGGGAACTTTCACTTAAAAATCTACAAACAGATCGCTGCACTAAGACAGTTGCAACTTCCATGCTCTAGCACAGTCAAAACATAGTTGCAGTGCTACAATCACCTATATATACGAACTATAACATAATAACTAAACTGTTTTGAATGTAGAACACCTGTATTTACCCTTAGCTTGTAACATTTTCTACCAGCCAGGGTGTATTGACAACACCTACCTGGTCATGCCACGACGGTCAGCGTACCACACTTTGATTCTCTCCTCCCACATCTCAGGGGTCATCTGATACTGGTCAATGACCCTCTGGGGCAGCAGGTCCTCGCTGGCCAGCATCCCCGCCTTGTATGTCGACGGGTCATAGTCCCCATACTGCAACACAGACAGAACACACCACAGATGAGTCTTTCCATATGTATATAATCACCTCTGTTCACCAAGCAGAAAATGGGTACCTGGTGGGATGTCATATGACTATTAACCTAGCACCACACAGACAGCTTAGGTTATGCACTTAGAGCATGCATGTGAGGCAGGGGTTCAGCATTGTAAAAATGGCCTTAAAATTTTGGTGAAAGGATTCTGGGTTTGAATATATCTCCAGCAACCTGATGGTTCTACGGGGATATCAAATTGATGAAGTGACCAGCGTCAGTGACATGCTTCATAGCATATTCTAATACCTGGATGACATATATATTGATCACCGGATTGGTTGGTCCAGATTTGATTAGTCACATAACTTGAATATTACTGAGCCCCGCATCAAACGAGACTGAGCAAGTATAGATAATTTCTGATAGTGACAGGACCATGTGATTCCTGGCACTGACCTTGGCCTGAACAGCGTATGAGGCGAGCAGCACGGAGGCCTCAGGTGGGCAGTAGATGTCCATGTTGAGTATTGACTGCTTGACCTGCAGGAAGAACAGATGCTGGGTGATCTCCTGGATCAGCTCCTCTGACACATCCTCTGGGTAGAACTTAGCCAGGAACAGGAATGGAATCGGTGTTTCCTTGCCAACATCCTGCCCAAGAACCTGCAACATGAAACCCACTGTCATAACATGTCCAACTTGTCTTATGTACTTTCAGTGTTCATCTATCAGTCCTTCCTGGATTCCGCTGCGAAATTTTAAGAATTCTGCAGAAAATTTAAGCAAATTCTGCATCCTGTTTTTCAATATTCTGCAAAACATTCTGCAGGTAAAACATATAGGGAAAACAACAAAAACATTATACAGACCTTCATAGTTTAATTCTCAAACACAGATATAATGTTAAGTCGACAGTACACATCACATCTTGAGTAAGTTTGATGACAAAGCACCCATACCTTTTTCTGTGTTTGAGAATTAAACACTCACTGAAAGTTATTTCTCTCCTCTCATTCTTAACTTATACGCAGACCATCAACTTCTTGTTTCATGCAAATAACAACTTTATATTTAAACAAAACCTGAAATAATTTCAATTTTCAAAGTGATCGATTTTCCGAACACAATTGCAGTGTCAAGTTCATCTAATATTATTTGAAAGATGCGCACAACTTGCTAATAAAGTATCTTTATTCATGATTATTTTGAAAGTAAAATCACAGTAAATATGTCAGTTTGTTTTATGTGTAACCGATCCTACTTTTGACATTATCTCTAGTTTTCATTTCGGTTGTCAGTCCGTTTTCACTCAAGTTTTTCAAATAAGCAAATTCCGCAGCAGAAAAGTGGCAAATTCTGCATGGATTCTGCAAGAAAACACTTTTTCTGTGGACCAGACGTTTTTCTGCAAGGAAAAGTAAATTCTGTGATTTTTTCTGCGACCGCGGAATCGTGACATCCAGGAGGGACTGATCTATGCAATAAATATGAAGTTGTAATATAATGTTTCTAGAATGCCGACCAAACAATTTGTATCATCATAACTGTTACACTTCATTTATTTAGGACACATAATCGTGGAAACTAGTTATCACATACAGATCAATAATATGAGCTCAGTAATCAGTCAATAATTGATTTCAATTTTAAATCCCACCACAAAAGTCATATGGGTAACAATGAGGAACAATCGTAAACCTGTGCAAACAAAACAGGCAAGTATTAATTTAATGCAATGGTCAAGACAATCAAGGAAACTTCCTGTTGAGACACAGACAACAGTATGTTGTTTACATTGTGTTTCATGAGTTAGGAGGCTCCTCTTTATGTCTTGAATGGCAAATGCTTTCCTTAGTCTAAGATGCTGTTGCATTGTTGATGAATATCGATTAGTCTCCCAAGCCTAACTATTATCGCCAATGCAAGCAAGATTGACTGACTGATCATTTCATGACTCCAGCAATAATGAAAATGTATCAATATCTCATATTGAAAATATATCAATATTTCATGCATCAACCAGTTTTTTAAACAGTGTTTTCAATTTCTTTACCTTTTTATCAAACTTGAGCCATGCGATGTAGCCCTTTGAGTCTACAAACTGCAGCCCGAAGTACCACGTCTCTCTCAGCCCAATAGTGCGACACACCAGATCAAAGAGCTCCTTGCCCATTGCCTTGCTCTGTACAAAACATTTATTAATCACCATGATATGTACTGCTCAAAAGAAGTCACAGAACACTACATATTTTCATATGACTGTAGAAAATCACACCGCTTGTGGGAATCACGACATACAACCATCTAAGAGAAGGTGTTCTTCAACTTGTTTTGAGTAGTTTACATTCTGGGGTAACATAAACAAATATCATGGGTACATCAACCCATGGGTCCAGAGGAACCAGTGAACAAAGCATTTATTTTACGAAACACATCAATGTCAACTTTGAAATGTTTGAAGCATGGGTACAACTCTTTTTGCAGCCATCACTTGCTTTTGCTGACAAAAAAAGGGACAGACGTAGATTTAACTCCCTTCCATCGATCTGCATTTGCAAAACATCAGGAACTTCCTTACACCATACGTGATTCAATGATATACAAGATAATGAATAACATGTACTACCACAAAACTGCCTATGCCATTTGCCTTCAAAGTGTTGTCATGGTGGCCAAAAGAGTATTTTGAGGAGTAAAAGTGTACAGTTTCATAAAGAAAATAATCTGGCTCCTCCAATCATGTCTCCTGAATGCGCAATATTAATAACTTCATGGCAATATGTACAATACACATCTTTCTTACATTTCTTTCTCTTTTAGCTGACCTACTTATTCTGGGAATGGAAGTGCACTTCTCAATAAACTTCTGAATGAAGGACAAATTTTTTCATTTTCGGATCAGGGGTTGGTCAATAGCTTGGTCAGCTATGATATTGCCATTCGTAAGCAATAAGAATATATCAGCAGGACTCTGGTATGTGTGTTGGTTCCATTGAAAAATAATATTGGACAAAAAGAAGAGTGCATTCTCAATGATGGCTAAATACTAAAAGCTGAACTACAGCATGGAATGAAATTTTTAACGAATATGACTCAACTGGCATACAATCTGCTATGTGGGTATATAATCGTGTTTAATGATAGGTAGGCAGGTCTGCTACCATGAAGCACCAAATGAGTTCGGCATTGCCATTTGTTACTTGCTTATAACAATATAAGTGGGGTACATTGAAAATAAAGAGGAAAGCGCTCAGCCAGGCAGAAAGCGACATTTATGTGTGAGGTAAAATAACACATATTTAAGATAAGGAATTGATACACCACTAAATAAATGCAAGAGTTGATCCCTACATAAAATATGTCATGAAATTAATCATGTTATGTTAATGCAGGTTGTTAGGCCCTTGAACCATCATAAATGTAACCATGTTAACTGAATCCTTTAGCCTGTAGAATTAGAAAAATGATTTCACGGATAGCTGACAAAGGTCATCATGGTTATAACTACTCGACGAACTTGTGAAAACAAACTGGATTTAGAGGCACTATGTCACAGCATCAAATGCCACCATATCGTATTGCTGGCATGTAACTAAAACTGCCATAAATGATTAGTCACTCACTCATCTGAGAATCTGAACGCTACAACTAACAGGTAGCTTCCACTGTCTATCTCCAGCATATCAAACTGTCAGTGAGACAACAACTAATATTGAGTTATGAAAGTACGATGAAATGGAACAGATTATTATCTAACTTCTTTAATAACAAATATACGATTGTAATTTGGGGAAGGAAATTAGTGCACACAAACGTGTGAATCTGAAAGTTGGGGACTCGACTGTTTCAAGCAACAATGACGTGCTTGTTGTGCCAATCCCCAAACTATAACTCCGCGGGAGTTGATATCTAAAATGTTATGACATCTTTGTCATCCGCTTGTATGACTCTCCTGATGTCATCACATTAAATCTATTAATACGCCGATCTTTTAAACGATGAAATTCTGCTGTTTCCATAAATTCAAAATACCTCGATCTCGAATTCGAGTTCAGCATCCATGGTCGTCACTCGGACAGGGAGGTTTTTGGAGTTTCCCCCAGTAGTTTTCTTCATTGAAACAAGAGGCATTTTCAATGTCTTATTCCCTCTATTCAAACATGAAACGACCGAAAGTTTTTAATCGACAGCTCCTTCATTTTGACACCCAAAATAGGACTTTGTTGACTAACTCTTCATCACTTTCCTTCAATGTTGACTACCGGAAGTGTTTGTTTTATTATATACGATATGGCTAACAACTCTCTTTGGTTTCCACTTCCTGGATGAGAACCTGCAATTGGACGTGTGATTAATATTTTAGTTAATGTATTAAAGACAGTAACTCTTAACAGTCTTTTGTATTTTGCTTTGAACATGTGCATTAGCACTCATCGTGCAAAAAAAACCCAAAAAACATTCAAGGTACAAGTATCTGCACTGGGAACTTTCCAAATGCATAAAATCAGCAATTAAAATACATAATAATCCTTCCACTTTCGATAACAGACTTAACAAGCCTACTTACTTGTATAAACACTCAATCAGAAATAACTAAACAAAATAACTGAACACGCTAAACAAATTTAATAATCAATCGACGTCCGAAATCCGAGTTTACTTAGTTGTTGAAACACCCACTCAATTAAAAGGTGAAACTTCGTTACAACTACTGAACTGTGTCAATAATTTAATGACAGCTTGTGAAACAACTTTCCTTTTTAATCTTTAAGAAACCTCACAGAGTTGGTCTGAAGTTTTGATTGTGATCAGCGTTTCATTCAGTATTTTATATTTACTAGTTTCAGAGTTAGACTGCAATTCATGTATACACTTTTGAGCCAGAAGGATTGTGAAAAATGAATCAACTCTCCAAACTAACCTTAACTTGTGTAAACGTTTGATTAAAAAGAGAAATAGCTAAACAATCAATCAGCTTTTCATGCCAGATTTAACCAACTTGCTCACTTTTAAACCACTGATGTATAAATAATCATACACACTCATGGGGTGATTATTATTAGTATTGAAAAGTATGCACAATGGGAATAATTTCCATCCCCTAGCGTTTGTGTGCAAAGGCATCCTCCCAAAACGCAGACGTCCCAAAACGCAGACCCGTTAAAACAACGCATGTTATGGTTGGTTGCATCTGTGATTAGTAGGCAAGTGATTCTTCATTTCATCAATTTAATTCATTCATTCATTTAATTAATAGTATTTAAAAGTTCATTTAAAAATGTTTAACCATTCATATAGGCTATCTGATAACCATGATGATATTTTACGAGAAACATGGGATGTATATTAAACATTTATTAAATCCTGTATAACATGATGAACTTGAATCCACCATAAGGGGGATGCTTATCACTGGAAACTATATCACTGAACATAGTTATCAACAGTATTTTGACTGTGTAAATGATGAACTGTCATTCTGATATATAACAACTGCAGCGTTTATATCTGCAATAGACGATGCTAAACGTTATTCAATAATCTATTGTTCGAAAGTATGTTACCCGAAGAAAAGGCAGATTCAGATGTGCTTTAATGGATTTCAAGAGAGCGTTCGTCTTGGTTAAAAAAATAAATTACTTTATCTTCTTTTAAGAAATGGTATCAATGGAGAAATATTTCGTGTTCTTCAACATTTATATGGCAAAGTGACGAAGTCTGCTGTAGTTGTGGGGTGAGGGAGAAAACTATTTGATTAATTTGATTGTTCCACTGGTGTTAGACAAGGATGTCCACTTAGTCCCTGTTATTCTCCATAATTATGAAACTATGGACCAGTCCTTTCATTTTTAGAGGTGACAAGTATGGCCGAGTTAATCAGTGTGCTTTTTTACCTATATTTTGGGAGATCTGCGCTATGGGAGTAAACCTGCACAAAGTAAGTGCCCCCTGCAGGTTTTTAAGCATGATTTTTGTCATGGGTGATCCCATTTAAGATCATCATCACTCACCGCACCCCAGCCATAAATTACGAACGGTCCCTAAGTACTAGAATTTGTACCTTACAAGTGTAATCCCAATTAACCTGTGCTATATCTGACTACTTTCTAAAGGACAGTGTGTATTTAAACAGTTGATAAATGTTCAATGTTGAGCTTAAAGAGTTTTCTCATAAAATCACCACATTAAAGCTAAAGAACCTATCACCATTCAATGAAAATTAGCTAGTGATCAACATCACGAATATCAGCTTACGCAATTACGATGCAGTAACATGTGTCAACCAAGTCAACGAGCCTGACCATCCGATCCCGCTAGTTGCCTCTTACGACAACATTGTTGCTGAAGATTAATTCTAACCTAGATCTTCATAGTTCTGATTCTTTATATTATTTTCAAGAATTCGTATATACTTGCATGTACGTGGTGCCATTTATTAATTCCTATCCATACTGGTAATTTCTAATGCACCTGTTATATTTCGTTTTGTTGTAAACTGTTCGTATGGTGTTGACATTGAGGTTCCTGTCGAAAGATTGTAATAAGTCATACATTCATTGGTGCGTTGTTGGCAGTATGTTTTACGCTTACAAATATTGAATACGTATACCAAAAGTAATTAGCGATATAGCTAATGAAAGATTACACACCTTATTTTCGCATATGAATATTTTACTGTTCCAAAATCCATCATCTCACGTACACTTATAGACAGTTTCGAAGAAGGTAGTGTCGTTATAGGACAGGAAGTTGCAATGTTTGGACATGCGTAATGGTGTTTCCAAATTTATTTGGCGCCATTTAGTGTGTGTCAGCAAAACAATCTCCTAGGGACGGAAAAAATAGAAGAAAATGCCTCCTCAACTTTCTTCCGGATCCATCGAGGTATTTAATTGGGAAAGACATTAATCCTGTTGAGTTGTGATCTGGCGACATCGCTGAGTCTTAATGAATTTACTTATTTGTCGATCTCATGTCAATTTCATTTTGGTAAGATTTAGTCATTAACAGAAACCTAGCCGAGAGCCGCTCTCGGCTAACCGAAACCAACTCGTATGTTGCAGTGTGATTGTATGAATATATTTGGTCAGTGAGATTTGTTGTCACTAGTGTATTTAAAGAGTTTTACTTGGATGAAAGTAATGACATTAGTTCTGTAATGTTTGTATTCTTTGCAGTAATTCTCAAATATACAAGACTGTATCTAGTTCATGAAAACTCAACAGTAACAGAATTTGGTATTCCTTGTCAGACTAGTCCATGTAGTCTAAGTACCACATGGACTAGTTGATTAGTGCCTTAGTAAAGGGTGAGGCTTTGTTAATACAAGGACAGGTTGACAGTTCCAGCCCTGGCCCGTTGACAAATAATCACACCTTATTTTACATTTTTTTCAGGAAATCATCGCTGGGAACTCACCTGATAATCCAATACTTCAGATAATGGTAAGTATTATCTAGATATTTATTTCCCCTGGTGTCATATGTATTTCGTATCACAGTTTGTCTTGATCAGTGTAACAATGACAGAGATTTTGCTTTTTCTGTGTAGCACAGGTAACATCAGGGATTCTAACCTACACCTTGAGTCGGGCACATGTAGCTAGAAGACAAGGTCAACAATCTAACCCACAGCCACCACAGCTTTTACTAAAAAGAGACCCATGCAGGTCCATGTTAGAATTGATCTTCATTGAATGCTTGTCGTGAGAGGCGACTGAAGGGATATGGTGGTCAGGCTCTCTGACTTAGTTGAAACATGTCATCATATCCCTATTGCGTAGATCGATGCTAATGACATCCATCACTAGATTGTCTGGTTCAGATTCAGTAATTTACTGACTGCCACCTTATAGCTAGAATTATACTGAGTTCAGCATAAAACTAAATTTACCCTCTCACCCTTTCCTTACCCGTAATAATAAATTATCAGCATGGTCATTGTGAAATTAAATATTTGCACAGTCAGGGTTACAAGTTTGGTACTACATGTATCATAATGTGTTACCATGGTTACTCTTGCAGAGTTCCAAGAAAATCTCAGCAGGTGGAGGTGCGGACAGATATCGGTTGCTGTTGTCAGATGGGAAACACAGCTACTCTCGTATGTATTGTGTGTCTTGTGTAGGAGTACTAGGACTGTTGCAATAACTTACATGTTTTTAGAACAAGCCATGTCCCTTCATTTCGTTATTCAATATCACTGTTACAAAATATTCTTATGTTTTAATTTGAATGTTTTCGTTATTTATCAAAGCCAGATGTGCATAGTGATAGAGTAAAGCAGGATAGTAGTCAACACTCTTGTATATTCCTATGCATTTTGAGGGGTGGTGGGGTAGTTTAGTGGTTAAAGCGTTCACTTGTCCTGCCGAAAACCCGGGTTTGATCCCCCAGATTGGTACGATTGTGATGTTACTGGAATATTGCTAAACGCCCCGTAAAACCATACTCACTCACTCACTCACTCAGTCACTAAATATCACCATCATAATGCGTCAGGGAATTTGTTTTGATACTGTGCAAAGCCATGAATAATGCATCAACTGTTGAGTTGTATTTGTATTCATTACCCAGTATTCATATTGATTACCTACTGTTTATGATACATATCGACCCGTGAAGGTCTGGGATAGAATAGGCCTTCAGCAACACATGCTTGCCATGTAAGGCGACTATGATTGTCGTAAGAGGCTGGTAGCGGGATCGGTTGGTCAGGCTCACTGACTTCTTTGACACGTCATCGGTTCCCAGTTGTGTTGTTGACCACTGTATTGTCTGGTCCAGACTTGATTATGTACAGACTGCTGTCATATAGCTGGAATATTGCTGAGTGCGGCGTAAAATTATACTCACTCACTATGACACTTGTCAGGTTGTTGGGATAGCTTAGTTGCTCACTCACTCACTCACTCACTCACTCACTCACTCACTCACTCACTCACTCACTCACTCACTCACTCACTCACTCACTCACTCACTCACTCACTCACTCACTCACTCACTCAAATTCAATTCAATTGTTGCAGCCCTACCAGTATGTATCTTTCACAGATTTACACTTAGGTTGTTGGGTTGTGTAGTCTACTGGTTAAAGCGTTAGCTTATTATGACAAAGACCTAGAATCAGTTTCCAGATGGTTAGTATGAAGCCTATTTGTATGTTATCCTGTGATATTGCTGGAATATTGGTCAAAGTGGCAATAGCCTTAGTAAGTTTGTGATACAAGATACAAGACTAGTGGCTACAGTGGATGACTGAGATGGTTTGGGAGTGAGTGGTTTTACACAGTATTCCAGTGATATCATGGCAAGGGACCCTAGAATTAGTCGAACACTTATATCACTCGGCACCACCTCAGACTGAGGTAGACGCGATATAGACTTCAGTGATACATTGATAGTGGAAATTATGTTGTGACATTGTAATGAGCGAAAAATGAAATTTGGATGTGAAATGTTAGTGATGACAATTGTGTTTAAACATGCACCTGTTTTATGTGTTCCAAGATGCCATGCTGGCGACACAGTTGAACGATTTGATGGAACAAAATGAGATTGACAACTTAAGTGTCGTTCAGGTCAACAAGTACCTGTGTAACACCCTACAAGGTGACAGGTGAGACTGCCATTATCGTGTATATTAATCAGTTTGACAGTGCATCTTTTTATATGTCTTCATAAGAGTTGCAAATATCGGCATTTCATAATGAATTTTTTGCTTTTTGCATACATATGCACACATACTTCAAAAGTACACACCTTTCGAACAAAATTCAGGTTTGAAGTACTTTTTTGATGTTACGTAACCTTATAATATAGCAACATTTTAGGTAGCCGAATATCAGGGTTAGCATTGGCTATCAGCCAAGTGTTGTGGAATGTGAGGTAAAAGTTTATTTTAATATTTTAATTAGTGTAGTATGATAGCATCTTTTTGTTGGGAAATTCTGAGTGCAAAGGTAAAACACAAAGTGTAAGATTTAATGGTTAAGTGCTGTGACTATGTGCCCCAGTCCATCCAGCTGTCAAATGGGTACCTCGTTAGGATGAGAGAGCCACAATAAACTCAGTGCGCCTAGTGGCAGCAAGAGTTTTATACTCCCCAGGGAGTTGAGATTGAAATACGATGTGCTGTTGAGAAAAATACCTAGCGCCTAGAGAAATTGCCTTGCAGTTTGATTTGTGCGCTATACAAGAACACTTATTATTATTATTATTATTAATAATAAACAGAAACAGGGTCGACACGATGTGCTGTTAAAACGCAATAACAAGATGAAATGATGCTGTGTATGTTTGTTGTAATTGCTTCTTGAAATCCCTTGACACAGTCACACGGTTTTGATTTCTCCTTCAGACGAGTTATGATCCTGCTGGATGTGAAGGTTGTGAAGAAGGGGTCAGAGGTAGGAGAGAGGATTGGAAATCCTGTACCTTACAAACCTGGCCAAGAGAACACTGCACGTAAGCTGAAATGTTTCTGTCAAACTCTTCAAAAGGGAGTCATGGGATAGCATAGTGGTTAAAGCATTTGCTCATCAAATTAAAGAACTGGGTTCAATTCCCCACATAGGTGCAATGTCTGGTGTGTTCTCCCTTCAAGACCCCATGATATTGCCGGCATGTGATAAAAGCAGTGTACGACCAAACTCTCATATCCAACTGTTTCTGTTAGATGTTGAGTTGACCCGTTGCGTCCGTTTAAAAAGTTGTGATGGTCTAGTCTGCACTGATGATTTGTTTTCTTTATTTCCATGTAACAGCACAGCAGAACGGGCAGACTGCAGGTAAGCAAAACATTGCAGTTTTCACATGATGAGATATAGCTCATCTTAGTTGACTGTAATCGTTAACCATTATATAATTGTCCAGAGGTGTCCAGCTAAGTGGTCTGACTGGCTGACTTTGTAGATGACAGTGTGGACTGTTTTGTCCAGGCAAGATTATCTACAGACTGTTGCCATATAAACATACAGCCAACAAGCAGTTTGATTTAGCTCTATGGTGGCTATGGTTTTTTATGACATAGTGATAGTATTACTAAAATGTCTGTTTTCCTTCCAGTTTCTAATGGACCGGCCCAAGTGAACGGTGTCAGCAGTTCATCCAGTAACCAGTCTCCATACAACAGAAGTGAGTATGCCCATAACGGTTGTGGTCACGTCAGTCCAGGGGGTGTACTTCATCATGCAGTGATTATGACTCTATGTTGAAGATACTGATTTTTGGGTGCTTGTAAAATATTTGGAATTTATATTTTCACCTGCTCAGAGGTCTATATTCAGCTCTGAATTGAGAAACAGTCTGACAAAAGTTTAAAAATTTGGGTGCGTATGTCTGTACTTTGTGATAGTATTAAGTAATGGCTTTGTTCACTAGAGTAGGTTTATGTTTGGTTCTGGTACTCTCATGAATTGATTTTATATTACACCAGAATTTAACTTAGATAAAAACGCTTTAAAGAGAGTGTCAGACGTGAACCAAATAATTTTGACTGGTTAAGAATCATGGATTAATGCATGATGTGAGTTTTTATTTTTGACACACTAAAAAATAGCACAACCCATGCCCATTCCATTCACCACACACAAACAACCCCACATCCTTGCCTTCACCCTTGCTCTCATCGCTGTTGCCCTTCTCTTTGCCTCTCCTTGTCCTCAGACTTGTCTCACTTTCAGCTTGGCATGTATTGTGATGAAAGTGTTGCTTGGACTTCGGGAAGAATGAAATTATGTAAAGACATTCTATATTCGTTTGTACGTTTCAGCTCTCAACACAAATCGATCCCCACAGAAACCATCTGGGGGTGCCAGCAACTACAGTATCCGGGGTGGATCTGGCCCATCCACCCCTGGGTCATCTCGAGTCCACACTATTGCAAGTCTCACTCCCTACCAGAACAGGTGAGTCAGGGTTCACTGTTCATGATGACGATTCAAGTTAGAATTCATCCTCGATAGTCTCAATGGTATCTATTACGATTACACTCAACTATACCCTGGATGCATCTATGGCTCAACCTGAGAATGTTATTACCTCCCTTTGCTGGCTGTGCTTACTTACTATAGGCAATTAGCTAAGCTGTTACAACCGGTCTTGCCAATGTCAACAAAGATGGTGGTTGCAAGTGCAGAGGTTTGTTCACAGTGCAACCCAGATTTTGGGGAAATCATACAGACAAACTGACAGGTCCAAAACTTGAAAGATATATATGTTCGAGAGCTCCTACCTCCTCTTTCAGAGTACCTCTGCATCACTTTGTTGCCGAGTTAATCGGTTAGATAATTTAAGAAAGGGTAATTGAGTTGTGATTGGTACACACACCTTCCCAGTGGAGATGCATTATTTGAGACAATAGACAGCCAAAGGAGGAAGTAAAATCATCCACCCAAGCCGTAGATAAATCCAGGTTATGGTGGAGTGTTATAGCGTAAACCCTGGAGATTATCATGGCCATTCATCAGTTATACTTGATTGTCATCAAAGGCGGCTTACCATAGATGTTAATTGATGCTTATGATGTCAGTCGCTGGATTAGCAGGTCCAGGCATTCATTTACAGAAAGCTGTCATATAGCTGGAAAACCGGTTACTATGGCAGTAAACAAACATGGCATAAACATTTGTTCCCCCTCTATGAATATTGCTGTATTTATTTACCAGGTGGCGGATCAGGGCTCGGGTTACACAGAAGTCTGGGATCCGGACGTGGAGCAATTCGCGTGGCGAGGGAAAACTCTTCAGTGTGAACTTCCTGGACGAGTCAGGGGAAATCCGAGCTACAGGATTTAATGAAGCTGTCGACAGATTCTATGAACTCCTGGAAGTGAACAAGGTCTACTATGTCAGTCGTGCTACACTCAAGACAGCCAACAAGCAGTACTCAAATGTTCAGAATGACTACGAGATGACCTTCAACCCCGACTCCCAGATTGAAATCTGTAACGAGGAATGCAACCTCCCAACCATGACCTTTGAATTTGTCAAGATAAATGAACTGGAAAAACATCAGTCAAATGCTATTATAGGTGAGGAATAGAAATTTGTGTTGAATCAATTTCATTTTGATGAAATACTTGTTATTCAGTTATCAAAAGTGTTGCATTGTTTCATTCTCAGTCTTAAGTCTTGTGGCCAAACTAATCTTGAGAAATGTTTTAGAGTTATGATTCACAAATGCTGCCTGTTGTTCAAGATTTTCACTTGTCCTCACCACAAATAAGTAGTCGCTGGCTAGCAGACCAGCATGAATTTGATTACCCACACTTGTTACTATTGCTTTGGCTGGGTAAATAACGTTAGAAAATAAATTCCAATTTCCGTGCGTGTCCTCAGTATCTAAATTTGCTGGTGTATGGCTACAGGGTCTTCAAGGCAATCAATCCAGTGATTGTAAGAACATTTATACAGTGCAGCATCTGTTACTATGGTTACAGATGTAGTGGGCGTGGTTAAGGTGTGCCAGGATCTCTCCACTGTAGTTGGACGTCAAAGTCAGAAGGAGATCACAAAACGAGATCTACAGATCGTCGACCAATCAGGGATGGGAGTCAACCTCACTCTGTGGGGAAACGATGTAAGTACGGAAATATAAACAATGTCCAAATAGACCAGGGCTTCCTTTCATGAAGCACTAAGGTGATTGTAAGTCTTTAATATAATCTTAGTGCAGTGTTAAAGAATGACAGTTCAGGAAAGGTTGCTTTGTGAGTGGAGCCTCAGTTCTGTCTCACCCACGTGCTTCTCACCATGCATAAGTTGTAGTACTACTTTCCTAATGTAAAATGGTGTAAAATGTTGCCTCTTTAGTAGTAATACAATGTGTGAGATTTATGTGGACCTGCACTGAGGTTGATGTTCAGCCCCAAGTCCGAAGAAACTGTTGGTAAAACATTATCAGTCAGGTGAGGTTGATTTAGATTACATATACATCTATATCCTGAATTTTTTAATCATTTAACTGAATGTTTGTTATGTTGCAGTACTAACTGCTTTGAGGAGATGATGAGCATTTTACTCTTGAACATTAACTACAAGTCAGTATCTTCCATTTCAGGCCCAGAACTTCGATGGCAGTGGCAGTCCAGTGATAGCTGTGAAAGGTGCAAGGCTGTCAGACTATGGAGGTAGGTCATATGTCATTCTCAGCATTGTTTTTGGAAGGTACCGTCTATTGATAGAGTGGTGGGGTAGCCGAGTGGTTAAAGTGTTCACTGGTCACACTGAAGACCCAGGTTTGATTCCCTACATGGTTACAATGTGTAAAGCCCATTTCTGGTGTTCTCAGCCATGATTTTGTTGGAATGTTGCTTCAAGCAGCATAAAACAGCATAATAACTGAGGTTTCACAGTAATTTGAATCTCATCATGGCTGAACTTATTGCTGATGTTGAATAATCAATAATTCTCTTATCTTGTTGATGGTGTGTCAGTGATGGTCTGTATCTTTGTTCATAATATCAATCACAGGATTGTCTGGTCCAGACTTGAATATTTCTTATGCTTGTAGCTGGAATGTTGCAGTGTGCCGTATGAAATAACATACAAACAAGTTACATGCTCAATGCTTTGTTTTCTTGCAGGGCGATCTCTGTCTGTGCTAGCCAGCAGTCAGCTTATCGTTAACCCAGATATACGAGAAGCACACATGCTGCGGGGCTGGTTTGATCGAGATGGACAAAACATGGCCTTTGACAGTTACCGCAATGAGGGAGGCAGTGGTGGGGCAGGTGAGAGCATGTCATCAACATCAGCTTGATCAGAGTCATATTGTCATCATCATAGAAATAATGTAAAACCTTACTGTTTCAATTTTCATTGATAGCAGTAGTGCCACAATCGTTAACAGAAAATGTCCCAGTTTAATTATATTGAATTAGACCTATGAAGAAATCTGGGTTGAAATCTTCATTAACCCATGCTTGTCGTAAGAAGCATTAGCAGGATCGGGTGATCAGGCTTGCTGACATGGTTGATACATTTATCGTATCCCAATTATGTAGATCGAAAATTGTGCTGTTGATCTATGGGGTAGCCTAGGGTTATAGTGTTCGTAATTATGCCGAAGACCTGGGTTGATACCCCATATGGGTACAAAGTGTGAAGCTCATTTCTGGTATACCCTGCTGTGATATTGCTGGAAAATTGGTAAAACTTAAGTCAAGGAGTACAGGCGTTTGACTAAACTGGGAATTTGTCGTAAGTTACATGTTGGAGTCTTATCTTTTACTGGCTGGCCGATATTACCTAGTAAATCAAGTCCATAGTTTCTCTGATTCACTTAGGCATGGCCACAAACTGGAAGACATTCCAGCAGGTCAAGATGGACAGCTCCGCCTCTGTGGACAAGGCAGACTACTTCACCAGCAAGGGCACTGTTGTTTTCATGAAGAAAGACAACTGCATGTACAAGGTAGGGGCACAATTACCCACATGCTAATAAAAACCCACAGTTGATTAAACTGAGAGGCCACAGTTGTCCTGTTAGAGGAATTTGTTAGCTTTAACCAGGGACTACAGTTAACACCAACGTGGGGTCATAGTTAATTGTAACACGGTACCTTGCATGGAGCCGTGGGTAATCCATATGTGGGATACACATGAATAATCACATGAGAAAAGGCCTTCAGCAACCCCAGGCAACGAAGTTTTTTTTGAGTGGATGTGATTCCCCCCCAAAGTGTACAACGAATGTGACGAGAATAAGACTGAATATTTGCTGTTGCAAGTTCCTGTTAGGGGGGAAATTATTGGACATAATTTACAGAGACCGCAGAATACAGCGTGGTCTGAGCCACCACCATTTCCTTCGGATTCTGTAAGCAATTAAGCATGAGTCAGGATAAGGGAAAATGTGTAATTTTCTGAATAAAATTGATATTTTACACTTATCCTGACTCGTGGCGAAAACCCTCCCAGCCGGCCCTCACAGGCACGCTGAATGCTCATATTCTCGTGTCAGGCGATTAAAGGAGACTGAAGTATCATGGCGGTCAGCTGACCATGTCCCACAGTTGTCTTCCCTGTTTCAGGCTTGCCCCACAGAACAGTGTAACAAGAAGCTGGTGGACCAGGGCAATGGCTTGTACCGCTGTGAAAAGTGTGCTCGTGAGTTCCCCAACTACAAGTGGAGGATGATCCTCAATGTAAGTTGTTGCAGGGTATGAATCAAATTCAGTTGTTCATCTCTCTTCGTGTGAGATGTGTTTGGAGGGGAAGCTTGTAGTGATTTCATAAGCATGTTTGTTATAGACATGGTTTAGTAGACTTAAGTTACAGCTTGGTGAAAAGATTGGTAATTTTGGAATAATGATAGGAAGAATTATTAACGATTTTCAATATGAAGTGAGCTTTTGTGATAAAACACAAAGGAAGTTTTTTATCACCCTGGCATGTAATGCGGGGGGATATAGTCGACGCCTCTGTCCGTCCGTCCCCCTGTCCGTCTGTAATCATTTTGTTTCCGGAGCATAACTCAGAAACCGTTCAATCTTTTAAGACCAAACTTGATAGATATAGTAGTCTCAGCCTATGGTTGTGCCTTTTGCTATTTACAGATTTTTGGCATTTATATTTTTTTTGTTTTTCCATGGAATATTTTGGTGTTAGTCTTCGTTTCCAGAGCAGAACTCAAACACTGTTCAATATGTTTCTGCAAAACTTGCTAGATATATCAATCAGCACCTAAAGTGATGCCTTTTGCTATGTACAGGTTTTTGTGATTTATTATTTTCTCGCTTTCCATGGAAACGTTTCGGACATAGTCTCAAAAGTGAGAGGTGTGTTTCATTTCCAGATCAGATCTCGAAAACTTCTTAATAGCTGTTAGTAAAACTTTCTAGATATGTGTGGCAGACCCCAGAGTGGTGCCTTTTGGATTTTAAAGGTTTTTGTGATGTATTATTTTCTTGGTTTCCATGGAAACGTTTCTGACTTAGTCTCAAAATGGCGGTGTGGGCTTCGTTCCCAGAGCACAACTCGAAAACCATTTCATATCTTTCAACAGATCTTGGCAGATATATGAAATTGTGACTTTGCTGGTTACAGATATATGGCATTTATAATTTCCGTGACTTCCATGGAAACAATTCAAACTTAGTCTAAAAAACACAATGAGTAACTCTCAGATTATTTGTCCTTTCAGACATGTGGGGCCGGGTGGGGATGTCATCTTCTGATGACTCTTGTTTTTAGACCTGTGATATTTATCGACAGGGGGCTGTACTTTAGTGGAAAACCAGCACTGAGCATTTTAGTTAGCATGTCTGTGCTGAATTGACCAATGTTTAGCAGTTGCTGACTTGACTATTTCCCAGGCAAATCTTGCGGACTACTCGGACAATCAGTGGGCCACATGCTTCCAGGATTCCGCCGAGGTCCTCCTGGGAGTAAAAGCTGATGAGCTGGGAAGTCTCCGCGACACAGTAAGTAGTTTACTGATCACATTGATACATTTACATCTGGAACTTCCCTATAACCAGCAGTCTGTGCTGTTGTAAGAGGCGAGGACTGGTTGTGAGTTGATAGTCATTTTACCATCAGTGTAGATCTTTATTCACGGTAAGTTTCAGACCTTCCTGTAGTCGCTGGCAAAGACTATGACAACTTGATATAGTAGTTACTTCCCTTTGTTTCGTTTTGGTGATTGTGAGGAAAGTGGCAGACCTGGATATTGCCAGCAGTATTTTATTCATTTCTTGATTATAATGATGAGCCTCGCATTTTCTGCTACTACTCAATTAAAATCACGATAGTAAATTGTAATCTTTGTCATTGTTTCAGAATGAAGCCAGTTTTGACCAGGTTTTCCAGGATGCCCTGTTCAAGTCATACATCTTTAAATTCCGTGCCAAGATGGAAATGTACAATGTAAGCACTTCCGATAATCTAATTAAAGCATTTCCCAATAAAAAGGTCACAGTCACTATCCGTGTGATGCGTCTGATGTACAGAATTTCCTCCCATCTCACCAGCTTAAGTGCTGAACTAGTGTGTGGGTGTTTTTTTTAATGCAGTAAGTTGTCTTCATGTTACTGACATCTCTTAGTAAGACTTAAATTCAGAGAAACATTGGGATAAAAGTTCAGTAACCTATGGATTTCTGGCGTAGATTTGATCATTTATCAACCGCCATCCCTTTATGGAAATGTTCTTTTGAATTGTGTAGATCAGTGCCATTGTTAAACTCTGTTGTCAGATACAGGCTTGGTTGTGTATCGGATGACATTAAGTTACAAGGGGGTGTATACTGCCATGCCAGAGCCAAAAGCTATAAATATACAACGCAAAAGTGAAGCGTGCCGGCCATATCACACTTGTTAGAGTGGTAGTCAGTATATGCGATCTGGCCCTGATTTCTTGAAACAAACTAAATTTGAGAAAGCACAGAATTTTTTTTTTTTTTTTTCAGAATGAACTGAAATTTATATTACACTCAAAACACATTAGAGAATTTGAATTTGTTGAAAAATTTATTTAAGTTTGTATTTATCTTTTGTATGTTGAAAATACAGTTGAGTTAAAAATTCAGATGTTTCAATTTGTCAAACTCAGTTTGAAATTTCGGTAAAAGTATAAGTTTCTTTCGAGAAATCAGGGCCTGGTCTACAAGCGTCAAGCAATCATTTTTAGGAGATTAGGCCTTCCTCTAAATGCATTGTGTAAACACATATTCAGGTTGAGTACCTATTGATTATTGTCTGTTCTCAGGATGAGCAGCGCCTGAAGACAGTATGTATGTCAGCGACGCCAATTGATTGGACAGAATATGGGAAGAGGCTGATTGACGAAATTAACAAATTAGCGGGCTGAACCAAGAAGCCTTAAAACCACAATTTTACACTTTTCATATGGAGCAATTTGGAGGACCCATCAAAGCGCTTCTGTCAAAACTCCAAGCATGATTCTTAGAGAGGATAAGTTATCACTTGCAAGTGATAGAAGCAGTGAAATCTCATGGACTGAACCATTTTTGGAAATCGCAGAAAATTGTTTCCATGGTTACTGCAACAGATCCATCTTGAGGACTGTTTTTGACAGGCTTTGTGGACTGTATATAAGACCAAGTGTTCTTGAACGTATTGCCAGTGTATATAGCTGTGTATAGATTGAAAGAAGTATTCAAATGACTGTTTTGTTAATTTAAAAGTGCTCATGTACTTCTGTCAAATTGCAAAACTTTGTGATGAGAAATGTGGACCCTTAAAGTACTGTTTTTGTAAAACTCCTAGTGCTACTCATGTTAGAAAACAGAAATTCATTCAGTGAAATCTAGACTTGTTTTATTAACAAAACTAGTTTAAAGACTTTTCTGGAGATATTCTTCACAAATTGTTAATGGGAAGAAGCCAAGGTGCTTTGAGTATCATCCTTTCTTTATGATGTATCCATTAGGTGGGGAATAAAAACAAGAACTCGCAGATCATAGTTGTGTTGTGGTGTAAGCGGAGTACAAACATGTCACTTGCAGGTCCTATTACCATGCATGGACAGGAATGAATGAAGTTTTTGAAGTCATTCCAAACTTCAGATTGTTGTTTAAATCATGGTCAGTCGTGTTGATGTTTTGTGGTTTGATAGTACTGTTCCATGTCTGTGACATCACTTTCTTCCCACCTTAGTGGGGGGTGGGGTAGCCCAAAGACCTGGTTTAGTTCATCAGTGAAGCCAATTTGTGGTGTTCCCCCGTGGTGATAATGCAGGAATATTGCTAAAAACAATGTATAACATACTCCCTCAATTTTCTCATGTGATGTTATGAAATTGGAATACCCTTTTTATGCTTCATTTAACCCAGTTGATTCCAATACCCATCAATGGTATATTAGCAAAATAAAAAAAACAAAACATGCACACCTACAATGATTATATCTTACCTCAAAGATCAGTGAGGACATTCTTCAGTTTTATCTACTCAAGCTATCAACAAACATTGATTTTTCTGGTCGAGACCCTGAGTCTATGATCAAGTGTATAGTGTCTGAATGGAGAGAAGACCTTTGGTGGTTCAATGTTTGAGTTTGTCATTCTTTACGAAAATGGCAGCATGAGACTAAAAGTCACTCAAGTCTGTGAAACTGGTACTTTTAACTCAGTCATTTAACAGAAGGGACAGGTTGGCTTTGTCCTTGTGCTGTGTATTAGTGGGTGTGTCATTTTGATGGCCTAGCACAGTACTACTACCAGTACTACATTGTGCACACATTCTTACACACATGTAGGCCAAGTGTAAAAATCCTGGAATGTAACATATCCAGTGGCAAACATTGCTAGAGTTTTCCACTGCCTCACATCATATATAGAATATTGTTCATGACTGAATGACAGTGGTTGAAGTTACAATGCACGTGATGACATACCCACTCAGCTATGCATTGAAGCGACTACTTGTTGCTTTTTTCGTTTTCCATGGCATCACAGCATACTGTGTCCCATGCTCATATCCTAGTTGTGTTGACAGTTTCATCCCATCAGTGTACGTTTTAGGCATTTTTCAAATTCTTGTTTTTATGAAATGGAAAAGATGGAATATTTCAGTTGCTGACGAGAAGGTAATCAACGACCTGGTATACCTCATACTTCCGTCAATAGGATTGTCCTGGCTAGAACAGATCAAAGACCTGACTCCCTGGTATACCTCACACTTCATTGTTCTGGCTAGAACAGATCAAACACCTGACTCCCTGGTATACTTCATACTTCCGTCAATAGAATTGTCCTGGCTAGAACAGATCAAAGGCTTTCTCCAGTTTGATTTACAGCAAAGGCACATTTAAAGAAGTTTTAGGCCAGACCAATTTTACTTCTTGTTTTATGGATTTTTGTCCTGAAAATCTAAAAGGCAGGTGGGAAAAAAATAATAAAATTTCCAATCGAAGAAATATTCCTTCTAAATACTCAAAAGTATTTTACTTTGGGCAGATATGAAATGAATATGGGTAAAAAAAAAAACCTAAAAAACATTTTCTTGCGAATTTACATTTTTAGCCAGTAAGAACATTAGGATTTTATTTTTTGAGTGGGGAAAATGAATTTTAATTCTTTTTCATATTCTTGAAAAAATGCCGCAGGTGGATCCGTAAAACAAGAAACAAAACTGGTCTGGCTTTATCATGCAACTAAAGCCAAAAACATCATTTCTAAGGTGTTGGACAAGTTGTGACAATTTTCTGGGCACCAAATACTCCCTTAAATTCCCAAACAAGGTCAAAAACATTGAAACATAAATGGTTTTTCACTATTACAGAGGTAACACTCGCAGTCATAAGTGTAATCTGAAATGTTATTTGGAAAGCTGCATGTGTAGTGACATCTATTTCAATGAAAAAGTTCAGGTTTTCAAGTATACCATATAATTAGTTAAAACCAATGAGAATTCAGCTAAAACTCACATTCGTTAATACTGCTGATGATTCAAACAATGACACATTTAAAAATCTTAAGGGCAACAATAGCAGAAGCTTGCCATTAAAGCTATAACAAGCATTTTGGAAATCCCTAAATAATGTTTCCAAGGCTACTGCAGTGGATCTATCTTGATGACTGATTTGAAAGGCTCTGGAGTGTATAAGCATACATAGATGTGTTAAAATGGAAACGTATTCATGACATTGAATAGGTTTATTGGTAATATATCACATAAAAAACATGGAATGAAATTGACAAAAATATATCACAGATTCTTGAAGCTCGGTATAAAAGTAATGAAAACAAATGCAAAGATTTACTGGCATAGCAAATGGAGGCCAAATTTTCAGTACCAAAGTCACTTATAGTTTTTACTGACAGCTTAAATACTTGGCTTTACACAAATGCATTAAATGCAATGCTTAAAGTACCTCTGAAAGAGAATAGGACCAGAAAGCCTCCCACTGGCACAACATTGATAAATGGAGATACAGACCACTAAAAATGTATGCTTAAAGCTCATGATGTTGGCCTGCCAACAGGGTCCGTACTTGATGAGATTTTGCTGGATATGTTGGAAAATTCTTTAACCACTGATATTGCAGTTTTCTTTGCTTCTCTGCTTGACATGATCTTCACATTTTCAGACCCAGGCAAACCCTTTCGTTTGGCATCCTGGTCCATTAGCTTCTGAACTTTCTTGTCAAGTTTTATGCATTCCTCACGAGTCTTGCGCACCCGCTCTATCATGTCTTGCTCTTGTTGCTGTAAATCAACAGGAATCAACATTAAACGTCCAACATTCAAATCATAATTCAAATACAATATCAGCTAAAATAGCAGAAAATAAATAATATTTGTTATGTTACCATTATTCTGCTGAGTTTGAAATCTATTTCTCCTTAGAATTCTAAAAGCTTAACTCAACATTTGGGTCTAGTTTTGTTTAAATAGTTTTGAAACTGGTTGGTGATAAACATGAATGTATTTTCAGGTATTGGGAAAGAGAACTTTGACAATGGGCCAATTTCTGGGTTATTAGTCATTTTCTGAATTTAGAATGGGCCATTGCCCTTGTATCAATAGTAAACTTAATGTGCAAAATGGCCATGGCCCCTGCCTTTCCCAATCCCTTTATTTTTCACAACCCTTATGCTAGTGGGACATATATAACTTCCGTCAACATTCAGCAAAGTATATTTTTAAAAGCAAGTAAGTACTTGCACTTCAATGTACCCAGCCGATGGAAAACTAATATTTACTCTTCTGTGTAATTTAATAATACAATATAGATATAATTCTTGTACAGCATTCACTTTTCAGATCTCAAAATGGAGGGATAGGCTTTGTTTCCGGTGAAAACCATTTGATATCATTCAACAGATCTTGGCAGATATATGAGACAGATCTTGAAGTGGTGCCTTTTGCTGCTAACAGATATATGCCATATATATTTTTCATGACTTCCATGGAAACGATTCAAACTTAATCTAAGAAAACATCACGTAGCTGTCAGATGATTTGTCCTTTCAAATATGTTGCCATTGTTGGCGCCGGGGGATATGTCATCTTCTGATGACTCTTGTTTATATGCAGCAGACGACGAGAGTTATTCCCCTTAGGTGACCTGTGATTTCTGAAAATGTAGCCTGTAAAATTTGGGACCCTATCGTTTTGTATATATGGCACACCAGACAACTTAATTTACCCAACCTACTGGCCACTGCAAGCTGGCAGCCATTTTATGACATAATTATGGCACATCATTGTATATTTAATCATAGACATGTACATATTTGATCTGGTAAATTTGTCGCATCGTACATATATATACAAGATCATATACCTTTCTTCTTAATTCAGCTTGAGCCTGTTTTTCTTCTAACTGTTCTCGTGTAAGCGACGGTTTGACATTTGCTCTTGCAAGTCGTTGAGGTGGTGGTTGCAGTTTTCGTTTAGGCTCGCCAAAGTCCAACACAAACGCTGTTGGTTTATCCATTGCACGTGATAATTCTTGGGGCCAATTCTTGTATTTACTGCCAATGTCACAGCGCAATGCGCTGTGGCGTGAGTTCAATCACATCGCCCGCGGATGAGGAGGTTTACATTGGACACTGTTCGTCTCTTGACAACTACCGTTGACTATGCACGCGCTAAGGTTACTGTAGACTGGCTACCGTTTGTTCTAAGCTGGTTCCCGGCTCCCTTTGCGCACGTCAGCTTGCGAACCACCTTCACAATAGCTGACTCTCAACTAGTAATGTTTCAAATTCATGTTCAAGTCCTACAAGCAGATCCACTTATTGTATGTATGCTTAAATTACAAATACCTTGTATAAATTTCAGAAATATCATTCTCCGAAAATACTTCCAGTCACATCAATCCAATGAAATAGGTGCGTTTCAAGAAAATATTACTGAAATGAGTTGTTAAGAGTATATTATCATTTGGATTGACCTTCAAGATTCGTCTGCACTTAAGTTTCTTCAAAATTCATGCACGTGAAAAGTAACAACGGATTCCGACGGTCGTAATCGCGAAAGAGAACATGACATATTTAAAGATACTTTGATAAGATATTTCGGTAGGTGAAAACACATTTTATTTGTTTTTAGAATGCCTTACATTGTGTGTTTTGGCTTACGAAGCTTTGGTATAGCCAATATTGATGAATGTCCACTGTTTTCGCGCATCAGTATCCCTTCAATTGCTAACAGGTACAGTCAAACATCATTTCTGCTTTCAGTAGAAATCAGTTTTGTCTCCACGACATAGCCGATAATGTTCATAATGCAGATTTAGTAGACAAGAAAAACCTATGACCTATTTGTGTTTTTGCAGGGATGTATATGTGCTGCCTATATTCTGGTTTACAATTCCGATATGTTTACTGGAAAACTAGGACAAGTTGCGCACCAACCTGGCAGTTGACCCGTATAAGCATGTATAGTACCGCCCACTAGCACTTGCCATTGTGAGCGAACTCAGGGATGGGGCGCTGGGTTGTTCACGATCAAGTGTAGTTGCTTCACTGACCATGTGATAATCTTATGAATAAAGTGTGAGCAGATATGCACGGAATCAATTTCATTGTCATGTACTGCACATACACTAGCCAACATCTACTCTCCCTTTCACAAGCCAAATGGGTTTGCTCACTGCCATGCACCTGCCAACTTCTTGTAAACATGTTCTTTGCGATGGTCCAACTTATCCCTGTATGCCAGTAGTGGTATTAAGGTTGGAGATGAGAAAAATATATGTCTCCCATATTTCCCTAAAAAAGAAATAGGACATTTATTTAGGAGATAAACATCATGTGTTGGTCAATTCGGGGTGTTATTGAGTATTGAAGCACAGGAATACATTTCAAAGGAAATATTCCCGTGCTTCAAATACTCAGCACAAAAAAGTAAACCAAAGGGTTTTAATCTCTGCACTTGTTTACATGGAGTACGGGTATAGCAGTGAAGTGTCATCAGCTGGCCCTTTCAGCTGGTTCCCATGGTAGCATCTGGAGTTACTCATTTGTGATGTCGTTCTGACTTTATGTCACAATATGACTTGAATGACGTCTCCACTGTTGATGACACAACAAAACAATTGATGTTTCCTACACCAATACACAGTGAATAGTCTTGCAGTTTCTGGGAATCTAATAACATTTGATCATGTTTTTCAACCAATCAGATTACAGAACACAGTGACCTTTGGTTTACAATCTAAAATGTTTCTTGCAGGCTATGCCAATGAGGTAGGTGAGTCTTTCCGTGCCCTGATCCCTGTGAACTGGGTGCGACTGTCCTACCTCACTGCATCTGGATATGTGGTGGCAGACTCCATACACAAGGGATACCTCACTTCACAGGTGAATAACTGGTTTCAATCTCGAAGGGGTTTACTTGAAAGCTCCTAATTTAGTGTCTAACATCATCTTTTCCATCATCTTTGGTTATAAGGAACAGATACTCGTTTCATATCCTTATGCTTTGGGCCAGTTTTTTATTCAAATGAAAGTGTTACTCATATCTCTTGTGAAGCAATTGGTAACTTTTGTTTAAAGGAGTTTCTTTTCTTATGACGAAGACAAAAACATGCCCTGAAACCCGTTTTACTCATTCCTTGTGTAGTAGAACTGAGTTTCTGTATTTTGTCTTATTGTTTTGAATATTTTGCATTTACATTGAATTATGAACATAGAAAGGCAGTCATTGCCTGCTTAAAAATAACATATTTCTCAAGACTGTAGACCAATGTATGTGTGCCTTACTTTTTTCAGTATAAGAGTACTGAATGGAATTAATGGTGTGTCCTTACTCTTGTGTTTTATTTCATATATGCACCAGGACATTGCTACTCTTGTGTAAACAGGTCAATAAACAATAAAGCAATACTATTTCAGATAAATATAACCGTAAATGATTCTAAGACCGTACATCATTGCTGTAGTACGTATCTGCTCCGTTTTGTGATATTTTTCCTACCGTATTATGCATATTTTGTATCCATACATACTCTGATATGGCCCTTATTTGGAACCATGGATGATTTTTGTTGAATGCACAAATAAGAATAAAAAGATTTTGTTATTTTGAGGTTCTTGCGCACGCATGCACGCATGCACGCACGCACGCAATGATGTTAACAGATGCAGAGGAATTCTTGGGTTACTGGTGTTCATCTCAGTGTTGGGTATAATAATTTTAATTTGTGTAACCTAATCAATGATTGTACTCAACTCACTCAAACTCATTGGATATTTGCTTTGAAATACACCTAAGTTATGTTATCAGTCCACTGGTATACAAACTAAGATTTGACATTGTTGTGTGTATGCACGTTTGATAAAATTTATTGAGTGTTTACAATAATTCATGCATACTTGTAGACTTAATAGGAATTGAGTTTTCACATAAATATTGGCATAATTTATGCAGATATGCAACCTATCTCTACCTCTGCAATAACATATAATGACAATTATCTTAAAGGTTTTGTTCAGGGTAGGAGATACAGGAGTGTTTGGCACAGACATGCATATTAAATTAATGTTTGTGATTTAAACAATACTTCTGTTGTGCCTTCAGAAATCCTTCAACCATCTGGATGAAAAGAAAACTCAAGTGTCGGTGTCAGTGGGTGACACCTTAGTTTGGCAAGGCTTTGCATCTGTCGCAATTCCTGGCTTTACCATCAACCGAATCTGTGCCCTGTCTAACATAGTTTTAAAGAGGACTTCCAGCCTCCCATGCAGTGTGAGAAAATGGACAACCACAGTCATAGGACTAGTTTGCATCCCATTCATTATTTCTCCCATAGACAGATCTGTTGATCACCTCATGGACAAAGGCGTCCGACCCTATTATCCTTTACCCAGCAGCACACGTGACCATGGTGATTCAGAATCAGAGTCTTGACGTTTTTGGACAACATTGACCGTTCAGCATTTCATGTGTATGAAAGGACATTGACTGAAGATGATTCTTGATTGATAACTGGGATAGAAGGTACATTTTAAGATTTGTATGATCCAGTATACATATTATTGTAGATAATGTCCTGCAACAAAGTTAGCAGTAGATCAAGGTTGTGTTGATTGAACTGAATGAATGGTCATTGTTTTTTTCAAAAAACATTTATACCTTGTTGTTACAGGGGTTGTATTACCATGCCACATGGTGAAAATCAAGAGAATGAACAGTGTAGCTGTGCAAGTACGAAGTGCTATATTTGAAAAAGATCTGTAGAAATTATTTTGTTTTTCAGCAATGTATCCTATTTGGAAAGTAAAACAGCAGATGGGAAACCAGTTGCTGTTTTTGTACCTCTTGCATAATAAATATTAATAACTCGTACAAACAAAGGGGGAAAATTAAGAGATAAACATGTGTTTGAAAACTAGGGCTGTTACGATACACTCACACATTGGTACAGTAGCCCTTCATGAATACCATTACAATTCGTTATTCATGGTCACCAGAACCGAATATGAATGAATATTTACAATTCGTATTCGTGACCCAGTATTCGTGATGCATATCATACTCACCACATTGTCGTTGCAGCCATATTGAAAATCAGATGTATATGACGAAATTATGAATTATAACAGCTCTAAATTTAATCAAATGAATGTTATTGTTTGTAATAAGTCAAAAATGTAAGTAAGGAATGTCGTATTCAGCATGATCTCAGGGTCTGTGATTTTTCAATATGTTTTCGAAGCATCGCCATGTAAATGATCAGTTGTGTGTGTCATTGTGTAAGTTTTGATTTCCTTATAATAAACGCAGTTCTTTTGTTTTATTATCATGTATTGTCACTGTTGCTTTGATTTCTGTTTCTGTGATCTTTAAGTGGGATGACTAATGATACAGGTGGCCAAAATGACGGAGCAGCTTTGTGTCTTATGTTTGCCAGAAACGTCCCTGAAAATTTGTCTTGCCTCTGTCTCTGTTTAAATAACATGCGTCATTGTGGCGTACAAAGAATGTTTTATTGTTATTTTAACTATGCGATGTTGGGCGAACCGTTTACAGTCCGACAAAACTCCGCGATTGGTGGATTGTCAGTGTTCTTCCCTCCTTGTAAGTGCTGTTCTCGCTGCCTGCTTCCTATCTTGCCTATTTTGAAAGGCAGACAATAGAGTGTTTGACCCAAAAATGAACCAAGCAAGTTAACTCGAAAACTAATGAACATAAATACTCCATGAAACGCTGTTCATGGTCGAAACATCATGCCAGCTCTTGTGAGGTTTTTGTAGAAGTTTTGTCCTTATAATACAAAAAAAACGTTATGTAACAAACTATCATAAAAATATTGACACAGTTCACTGTTTGTTGCGGGGGAGGAGTGCAGAGAAAGGCACAGCCAGGTGTTCGAGAAGCACGTGCACTAGTGCTAACAAAGTTTTTGATTCGTTAACCTGTGCCGTCTCCATCCTTTCTTGCACAGCTTTCATCGTTGTCTGGCAGGTTTTTCAGCAAAGAGAAACGAAGGATGGTTCAGTGTGATTTGAAAGGATGTGACTAATGCTGGGATGAGTTAGCCGGTAGACATGACATTCATCTGTCTACAGTATACAGAACTTTGCAGAATATTCATTCAGGTGTTTTTGAGCACAAGTCTGGTAGAGATGACAAGGGAATTCAGTGCTACGGATCGCAGGCCACTCGTTCAGATTGGGAGTAGGGGGAAAATGAAAAGCGTTGAAAAGATCAGAAATGAGATGAGTAATAGAGGAAGTCTTCAGGTATGTAATGTTCCCAACTGCACAGACCGATGCTCATGCTGTTGATCAGTGAATTGTCTAGCCCAGACTCAGTTATTTACAGACCGCCGCCACATAGCTGGAATAAAACTTATCTCACTCACTCAGATATGTAATGAAACTCTTGGACAAGAATTACACAGATTTAACTAGGTGAAAACGAGCGATTTCCTCATCATTGATGAGAAGTGCACAAAAAGAAAGGCGTTTGAACTGGCTCTCGAAAATTAAGATTATACTTTCTTTTCCGGTGAAAGTTCTGTTTCGCTTTTTCCGAGCTGTGCCCAAAGCAAAGAAATTCCACACTTGGGGTGGGATATTAGCACGTGGATGGGAATCTGACAAAACGATATGTTGACATCTAAAATAATCACCTTCCAATATCCCCAACACTGGATTTTCCAGCGTGACACCGACCCAAAACACACTGGGCAATAACAAAATAGGGGTTGTCGGACGAAAATGTTCAAGTTTTAGACTGGCCCAGCTACAGTTCAGGGCGCACTTGCACAAAGCGATCTCATTGCTACTATGATTGTGACTCCCATTCTCTTGCATAAGCCTAAAATCAGCACTTTGTGCAAGTGGACAGAGAATGTGTGGGGACAAATGAAGGACAGAATAAACCCAGAAGGACTTAGAAGTAATGATAATGATCAGAAGAAAGAAGTGGTCAAATATCGGGATATGCTGTTCCACGATCTCTTACAAACTTTGATGGGTTGTGTACCTAGGTGTTTGGATCCTTGCATTGCAGGGAAAGGCCCCACAAGGTATTGAAATGGCACTTAGGCTGTAAGCAAATTCTATCTTAACCTATTCGTTTATGTAAAACGTTCGTAGTTTATACATATGTATTAGATATTTGCGAAACAACTTTCACAATAATTCTCAGGAGTACTATAAATGCAAATGTTACTTAGCTGTGACATTGCTGAAAGAGTCTGATGAGAACCCCCAAACATTTGTGTATAGCTAGTACATGGGGACTAGGATATTTTGAAGACCTCGTCCCAGTTGTCAAGTGCCAACACGTTTTTTTGTGTCTGGTGTTCCACGCCGCACTCAGCAATATTCCAGCTACATGGCGAACCGCCTGTCGTGTCTGGATCTGACAATCTAGTGATCTACAACATGAGCATCGATCAATGCAATTTGGATACGATGACGTGTCAGCCAAGTCAGTGACTAGACCACCGAACAAGCATGGATTGCTGAAGACCAATTTTATCCCGGATTTTCACTGATCCACCAAGGCACTATGATAACCAGCAGTAGATCTTTTCGTATAATTTGAACTGTGAGAGCCCAGACATATGTTTCATTGAAACAGAGGCCAGAGTCCGCTTCCTTGTTTAATGTGTCGATCGCAGTGTGCCCTGCTGAACTGTCTCCCTTGAACGTACCAGGAACGTATTATAGTGGGCTCTAATATCTTGAACCACCAGGCCACCTCACCTCACCTATGCATGTAGGAATAGACGCCATGCAGGCTAGCAATGGTTAGTTTGGTGACACCTTCGTGTAGTGACGAAAGCCAAAGAACCTCAGTTATGGTAAATTTTGGAGTTTGAATCTACAACCATGTAATATTCATTAGCTTATAAGCGATAAGCTCGAATCGGAACAGCGACTAAGGAACGGAGTCAGTTGTTGAATATCTGAAGCTAAAGTTGCACCCGTTCATCTGTTCCCTGTACAGCTGGTCAAACATCTCACTCTGGCCCACCGTGAAGTGATTCTTCCAGTCACCCACAGCACCTGCATGGATGATACAAAACAGTGTAAATACATTCTAATAGTAAGAATTTGGGACACCCTTATCTACTGGCGGATCCATCACTTCACCCACAGGAGTTCATGACGAGAGACTATTCTGTGGTTTAACTGTTATTTCGTCACTTTGTAGACACGGCTCGTATTCCAGCTTAAAATACAGATTTATGCAGATACTCCTTTATGCCCTCTGCTGTCATATTACTGAAGTGCTAAAGGCGACGCAACAAGAAAACTCACTCATTTATCCTGCCAAGTTCAAATGTACTTTTTCAGGGACGATTTTTTGTATCAGCGATTCAAGACATGCTGTGCATACTCTAAGTGGAAGAAGTTCCTCTGTGTTACCCAGCATTTGTACGGACATCCAACATGAGTAGGACCACATTATATTTGCTAAGACCATCGTTAATTTTATCAGCATAAACATCCCTTCAAGGTAACTCGTGCAATTCTAGAAATGAATGTAGGTTCATGGGATGGTGTGACTGTTTGGTTGGAGATGGGCTGTTTGTTAATGTTTAGGAGCACACATATTTTGCCATAGAATTCAACGAAGAAGGAAAGATTGCAAAAAGTAAATGAAACGTTTTACAGACAATGAGATTAAAAGAGGAATGTACCAGAGAGTGTTCTGGTGATTCTGGAACAATCAGGCGGGTAATCATCAGCTAAGGGCCCTTGTCCCCTCTACACGCAACCCAGACAACTCTCCCAGGAAACTGCCTAGTCAACCCACCAAGAACTTCAGGGACAATATGAAGGTTTCTCAACAATACACTGCAACCGTCTGCAGTACCCAGACTGTCAGAGGGGCTGTGCTCCCGGTGGAGAACCAGGGCACTTTCCTGATGTGCGCCAAGACATCAGGAGGTACCAAATCGAGGCCACCAAACGCAATGGGGAATCTGACGACAGTGTGCTTGGGATGCAAGCGAAACATTTTTAGAGGCAAAGTCCGCATACTTAGCATGCTTTTCCCGAATCTTGTCAATCACATTCGTGGGGAAAGGACAGAAAATTAAATGATATAAATACATTCATTGGCTTTATCAAAAAGGACAAGAACAGGTTTGTTTGTTAGCAGGGATTCTTCTGAGGTTGTATATGGATCTATACCAGTTTTAAAAGCATCGTTTTTCATGACGCCCGTGTCATCTTCATGGTTGTACCATTGATGACCTCGGGGTCAAACCACAGGCATCGCGTGGACGGTAGTAGAAGCAGCGAGTCATGCCACCATGTCTTTTAAGATATGCTGTTTGAGCCAAGGAAGGGCATCCACTGACAAGGTGCTGGACAGTCTATGTGAATTTTGATTAAGAATCACGTTTAGGCGATTGCGAGTGGGAAATGACTGGTCCTGAGGAGCTAAAAGAAGACCTTCAGTTTGATATTTGAGACGTGCCGACTTCATGCAGGCGAAGGAGTCGTTTGGATTATTACTATTAATTATTATAGAATATTTATAGAGCGCACATATCCACGCAAATAGTGCATGCTCAAGGGTTTTGGATTTTTCCCCTTTATCATTGGATGTCAATCTCAACGGCGCAACATATTACCAATCTCAACCCCCTGGGGACTACACAACTCTTGCAGTCACTAGGCGCTCCGAGTAATTGCATCCTTACAAGGTACCCATTCACAGATGAGCGGACTGGGACACAGTCATAGTACTTTTGTCCAAGTTTACTGCACGTATGTTGCTGTTTCCCATTTGCGCACATCAACGCTCGCCACTTCAGTCATTTGATTGTGCGGGCCATACGCAATATTTACAGACATCGTAAGATTCAGTGCAGCTTAACATAAATGGTTTTGAGAGTCTATGATGATATGTCAACTCACCTTTCCTATACACTATTGAAGTACCTCCATGCTCCTTGAGTAGTCTCCCTTTGGTTGCCTGCATTTGACCGAAGCTTGTTCTCTCTGACACGGCGTGGTAAAACTGCTCTGATCTTTTTACCCCAAGAAAGTCCGCCATCTTCTTGATTCCCGATAAGGAGTCCTTCAAGTGTTCAAGGTTAAAACTTCTGACAATGTCCCCTCCGCCCCCTCCCCCTCAAATCCTATTTTGACTTATACTTTACTTACCCGCCCTTTTAAATGTGAACAGTTGAATTGCTCACGCGTATGTTAACTGTGCAGTATAGATTCCAGAAAAAAGTTACAACCTTTAAACGTCCTTCACAGCCGGAGACTTATTCCATTTTTTCCGGCGTCATGCTCACCTTGCATACGGCTGAAGAAAAAATGGAGTAACCTCCCTTACACCAATGTTTGCGTGTACATATTTTGTACTTTATTGACATATTTCGTAGTAACAGGTGATGATTATATATAAAATGAATGACAAGAATGAAGTAAGAAACAACTTCCTGTTTTGACGCCTGCCAAGTGTTTCCGCATGTAAAGAATACTGTGAGTCTTATTTCGTTTAACAATGGGGATGATGTCAAAGACGAAAAACATTATCTCTTTTGGTGATGACAGGAAGACATTTATGGTCCATGGTCAAGCTTTACGGTGACATTTGCTGTTTAAGATTTATAATAATATATACGTACATGTTTAGTGTCGATACACCGTGAGACACAAGCTGTAGGAAATTTAGCAGTATGTATCACGTTGAGAAATAACTAACGAAAATCCAATGGGTGCCTGAAAGCCAGGGAACATTTCTAGAAGCCTTACCAGCTTCTCAGTAATTTATACGTCTACGATTTCCTTAGGCACCAAACAAAACCTGAAGGAGACATGGTAGAATATACAATTTTCACATTGTTTCAGTTAGGTTCATGTTGTCCTGAAATTAATTTTATTTTATGTAACGATGTCTGTTATTCGAATTATGATGTACAGAAACAATGAGATCAGTAAGCTGAAACGTAAATAATACATGGTTAGTGTGACGTAGGTTGCGGCAGGTTACTGGATAATGAGCAAATGGAGTCAACTGTATTTTTCTACAATCGTCACTAATGGAAAACGTCAGTGATGTTTTCTTGCTGCTATAATGCAACGGAAGGTAACAATGATATTTTCCAAACTAACCTTGTTGGTTTCCGGCAGTTTCCTGTTGCTGAAACTAACAAGGTTATTTTCATTGACTGGAACTGTCGGAAACCAACAATCATATTTACCCTGAGCGGAAACCTACACGATTCCGACATTGCCCAGTTTCATGTAGGTTTCCGGAAATCTAGAAACCGTTTCCATATTTGCTGTGAAATACAGATCGCCCTCCGACGTAACTAGAAGAGCTGCCCCCGATAGTGACATATCCCTCAGAACTCTCGAAGTTGTTGATTTATCCAAGCTTGTTGTGATGCTAGTGATCTGTCGGAAACGGTGACTCTCAAACAAGCTCGGTTTAACCAGAAACTAATGAAACGATTATACAGCGCCTTACGGTTGTATACTGAACAGCAAAAGTTCGAAGTTTCGAAAACATAAAATCTTATGAAAGTAAGCGTTCATGTTTATGTATTCTATTTGTTGTTTGTTTGTTTTTTAAATGAAAAAAACCCACCCAAATGCACTAAATAAAATGCGACGGGCGTGAATTATTTATATGTATATCTATTTAAAGTATACATCAGCTTACGTTGCTATACTTGAGGAAATATGGAAATTTGCATTCTAACAGTTAAAGTATGTCTGAGATTATAATGATTAGCAATGTTGACAGCACTACAACGCCTAAGTATTTAGGCATTTCTTAAAGTACTTTCTCTGGTAACATAACAGACAAGCAAATTGGTTAACGTGAAATAAGTGATTTATGTTCGTCAGTATCCTATGATGTTCAGACAGTTTTAGTGAACGTGAAGATGTGAACAAAACATTTGTTGTCTCAACTTCTTGAAAGTCGATCCTGTTCATTAAACATTGAGAGATGTAGCATAGGTGTTGCTCATTTTTGTTTCATGTGATCCCCTTCCGCATACTTGGTCACAATTTATCTTTTAAAAGTGTTCAAAATGTAATTATCCACAAATAATGTTCAGGAATATTTGATAAATCCCTTAAATACCTATGAAAATTCTTCCTTTTAACCGTCTTCAGTTAATTACCAGTATGCTGATTGTAAGTTTTGTTCTTATCGTTAGTTCTCAATAATTCACCGGCAGCGTTAGCCAATGGGTGATTGTCTTCGTCACGTCATTCACTATCCAGTCTGATCGAAAGAGGAAGTCACAAGGAAGGTCATTAATACCTCTTTTAAATCCTCGAACATGACAGTCAAGAACGGCAACTCTGGATGGTTCTTCATCTCTTTCTCCCAGTTCTTCATGTACGTGAACCAAGAGCCAAAGTCAACTGCAAGATGAAGGACACTCGTGTTTTAGAAGGCGGGAATGTCAGCTGTCAGTTGTACTTTTACCAAAACATGTACAGACGTGACAAAGACCAGTCCCTGTTACCGTGAAGTAACATCTTCGGTATGACCAGACGTAAAGATTGTATCTCCGGATATAGATGCCGGATGCCTTCGTAGCCTAAGATGGAAGCCTAGTTTATTTTGAAGGTGATACTTCTGGGTTCGAATTAAGGACCATTACATCCTTCAGTTGATTATCTTACATCAACACGAACAGTACTTTCTGTTACAATTTACGTTTTATTACTTTTTACGTTAAGGGTTAATTTGTTTTCATTTTACTACAATTTACGTCTTAACATGGACTGCCAGGCCTGCGCTGCCAGGCCTAAACATAAATGCGACGCATAATACAATTATAGTTTTAATCACCCCCATGTGTAATATATTGAGAATCCATAGATAGTTTTCACAAATAATCCTTTTAAAATGTGGGCCACCTCAGTCAAAGAACTTACCTCAGCTGATACAGAGAACAACGTAACCGTTACTACTTAGTTACCTTTGCCTTCCAGAAACAAGGGGAGATAATGATCCCAAGTTCCATGATAATGATAGTACATGGGCAGATTCTTATGATGATGGTAGAACGACACAGCCACATCTTTCGGGTTCCTGGCAAGAAAGATAATTTTACATTTCTTCTCCTGCACTGTCTGGGGCAGCTGGTGGAACTGCACGTGGGTGTTCAAAATTCGCGGAGATGGAAACTTCTCGATGACGTCATTGGCTACGAACTCTAAATGAAGCTCATCCTTCTCTCGTATTTCCCCGTCTGTATTTCCCACCAACAGCAAGCGGATTATTTCCCACAACCAGTGAGTGCCTGTTGATAATACCAAATCTCGAGATACACGGACGGATAAACTAAACATCGCTGCTAAACACTAGTATCATGCAAATATAGGTAGCTGCAAGACCGTCATTAAGGACTCTAATGTCTTTGCAATAAACTTCACCCCAGACATTTTTCTTCTACAGACTAATTAGACTGATTTAAAATTATGTAGGTCATAGGTTTTCGGACTGCAGTGCTCACATGGGTTGTTTTGTGACACGGGCATAGTGAAGTCTTGAATGGTGGCTTGGCTTTGGAGCAAACGCATCTTTCCTACGTTATTACATGTTTTACAATCTATTCATGCGGTAATCGATACAAGATTCCGAATACCCCAAACAGGAGGATACACGTGGGAAATATGCTCGGAGTCTCTACTTGGTGAAGAGTATGTAATCTAATGTAAAGTATTTATAACTCGCCTTTCCAGGATTCAAATCCTGTTCACAGTGCACACAGATATTCTGATTATTATTACATCGAATAAACCACGCTCTCTGTGAGAAGCTAGAAGGTTTACAGTCACATGACTTATCCCACCGGGTACCCGTGTTCTTCTGGGTGAACAGAGGCAATTACTCACTTACACACTCACAGAAAGTGAGATCACGTGTGTCACATCTGCGCGTCGTTGTGGGGCAGGACTGTAGTCCTAGAACCTCTCGTGAGTCCAAGTGGCTAACACGGTCACCCATCTAAGTACTCTCCGTACCAAACGTTGCTTCCCTTAAACTGATTTGTGACCTTAGCTCTATGCATGGGACCACACACCACCACCCACACAGAACGTACCTAACATTCCGGCCTTCGTCAAATTAAAGTCCGTTTGGCTCAAAAGTGGACCGATCAACTGAATCTAGCTCGAAAAGTAATGAATATAGAATACTCAGTAATCGCTGATAATAATGACACCTTCGTACCAACTTTTTGCAGAATGTTTGTCCTAAAAATTAAAAAAGTTGTTTAACAAACTATCATTAAAATATTGACACAGTTCACTGTTTGTTACGAGGGAGGGGGCAGTGAAAGGGAACAGATAGGTGTGTGAGAAAGGATGGAGACAGCACAGCACAGGTTAATGAATAAATAGCTTTGTCGGCACTGGTATACACGTGCTGCTCGATCGCCTGTCTGTTCCTGTCTTGCAATGATTCATGGGTCCGCTATTGAACCAAACGTACTATAGAGTGATTTCAAGAGATAGTTTTTCCATTCTGTCATACTTACCGCATTTAGGGTATGCGCAAATCAGCACGTCATCATTTCGTATCGTGACGTCACGTATACCCCTGATGACGTCAGCAGATGAGTTTGGGTAATAATGGCCGTCCACTTCCAGCAGTGTGAGGGTGTTTCCATGTCCATCTGGGATCTTAACAGTGGTCATACTCAACTGAAACATGCACTCGTACGTGATGACTTGGTGGACACTTGTCACTGTACACCAATATTTAGTGTAGATCTATGGTAGATTATTTCAGACCGTCGCCACATAGCTGTGTATTGTTTTTGTATCCGGGTGTTACGGGGTTCGACGATGTTAGTCAAAATTAGTCACGTAATTTTTATTTTAAATATCATTTAAAGTTTTGATTTTGCTAACTCTGAGTGATAAAGATATATTAATCCATTTGACACAAAAATGTCATATGTTTCCTACAAAAATAGTGTTGAAAACATCGTATCGTGAAAAGTGTAGCCGCTTGCCACATCCGGGAATTTTGTTTGTGTTTTCGGCGATGAGCCATACTACAGAGTGCACGGAAGCGCTATCCACAAGAAATGTGGAGTTGCTCCAAAAGAAGTTCCATTTCTTCGATATACAGGCAAGAAGAACACGAGACAAGAGAGCAAAGGGAACTTTTCACCCACAATTTCATTATTTTGAATGTATATGAGGCTCCGGCATTTGGCAGAGGGGTCTAGAAATCTACTGATCTTTCTGTAATAGCTTGACACCCTGTATATTTATTGCATTTGTGCTTTAAACGAGAGCACCCCCCTGAGTGTCGAAACAAATGGCGGAAGATGATCGTATCAACACGGAACATGACATCCTCATCAAGAGAAGCGCCTGTTTTAGCTGTCAGTTCTTAGACATAGTTATTTTATATCTCCATCCACAGTGTAGGCTTTAATGCGCCAATAATCCTTCAATTATTGTCGAAATGTCAAACTGTACATTTCTGTGGAGTTGCTTTGAAACTGTCCATTGCTTTGAATATTTACGTCGAAGTAACTGTCCATGTAGCTGCATAGAGTCTACAGCATTAAATGTGGAAATCCCACTGTTGTTGATACCCTGCCTTGGCAACGGCAGTGGATCCCCTTAACATGCATGTCTGAGGCCAATTAAGATTTACAGAACCGCATGTGTGGCAGAGGTCATACCGGAGTCTCACATGAGACACATGAGTCTCATGAACTAATTCAGGCAATGACCTACTTTACAGCCGATCCTAATTTTCGCACTTGAATATGAAATGAAACACTGCAAACGCCTATGGTTACACGAAATTCCAATTCCAATTTCTTGATTCATAAGAGAATTGTATTTGCAAATGAATTTTGATTTTAAACTTAAAATAAAACCATAGTATCTCAATATTTTATAGGTTCAGGTGGCGTTAACTGAGACCTCACAGACTGCCTGTTTGATGAGGTCGTAAAACTATTCACAGTTCATCTGGCTCACTGGTTACGCCAGTCATGTGTTCTGTGCGCTTATTTTTGTAACGTAGAATGTGATTGATATCATATCTAGACCGTACAAGACCGCCAAACTTTTCTAGCTGTCGAGTCTCGTATTGAGATTTCCTGATATTCAGTTTTCCGTTTGTCAGAGCACGCCGTACGAAACAGCACGTGCTGCACGGCAGAATATAAGGACCACAGTGTTGCGATATACAAGTAATTAGATGTATCAGATAATACTGATTAATATTTGTAAACCCAGTTGAATGGGTTGGTCTAAAAGAAATGCAGTGGTTATTGTACTAATTTGCGCAATATGATGGAACTGTTTCTGTTTTTTTGGTGTGCGTGACAACAAACGACTGGTACTGAAAGATATATGCGTTCATTTCCTGAAACCATAAACATATCAAAGTAAAGCATATATACTGATGGTAAAAAGTTAAGCAAACAAGTATGTACATGATGATTTCTTCGTGGGTAGTTAGATTTGTACATGTGTTTGCACGTGTAAAGATACAGGAATACGTTACTCAAACACACTCAACAGAGTGAAACCAGATATCATGCGGCACGTGGATAGTGAAATCGACGAAGGTACTCGCGACCTGCACAATGCAAGTTTGATGGTACGTCATTACACTGCAATCATGCACTGCCTTGTCGAAAGAGGCAACTAACGGATCGGGTGGTCAGGTACGCTGACTTGGTTGACACATGTCTTCGGTTCCCAAATGTGCAGGTCGATGTTCATGCTGTTGATTGACTGGTCTGTCTGGTCCACACTCGGTTATTTGCGGACCGCCGACATATACCTGGAACAGTGCTGAGTGCGGCGTAAAACTAAACTTTTGTAATGATGTTTAGTACCTTTGAAGTATTGGTTGATAGACATCCAGCAATATGTGTGTCATCATGAAGCAGCAGCAGTGATAATGGCACTTAATGTTCCTCTGCACATTATCGGGCTGCTTGACCTTCTGCCATTAGTATATTATTCAACTATACAACAATCATGAACAAAACATTCTTCTTCACGACAAACATCTCTAGAATAGCGGTTGATGACATGGCGGTTAAAACTAAACTGTCAACTCCCTGGACAGTAAAATCACAACGCAATGGACTTTTTTCTACATATGAAAAAATGTCTTTTTGCTACATATGACAACTCCATTTAAATTGTACAGTTTGATTTTTCGATGATAACTGAATAATTAATGACGCTATAGAGTCTGCACTGCGAATGAAGATCTCAATGACAATATCTAAGAATTGAAAGCTACAAAACTCACGTCAACTCACTACATGAACGCTATGCCGCACCTCCATGGGCCGCAATGGTGGAAACCATTTGTCGCACTTTTGCGCACTCATTACAACTATTGCACACGAAAAACTTATATGAATGGCTTCTTTGCACTTATACCTACAAGTGCGCCCTAGTTTCGTTATCAAAATATTCCAAAATAAATATTTGCAAGCAGTCAAATATATCAGGCGATCGCTCGCACATGAGCGGCGCCATTTTTAATCACGTGACACGAAGGGATTGACAATAGTACAAGAAAGAAACTGTTACAAACTGCAAACTTGACTCTAGAAAAGTGCATCACTGTGTGTAGAGCATGTGAAACAACAGATCATCAACTCAAATCTATGAGAACTGATCAGGTGTCCTTTGTTAGTGGAAACAGACATGGAAAGAAGAAGGGTCAAAGCAAAAGTGGAAGATCAGAGAGGGGACAGCCTAAATCAAAATATCTGTCTTGCATTGAAGAGTGCAAATTCTGTGGCAGATCTCATGCTAGAGATAGAGACCAGTGTCCAGCATTTGGGAAAAAGTGTACCTATTGTCATGGCATGAATCATTTTGATATTAAGTGTAAACGTAAGAAAGTGAAAAGCAGACAGAAAGGAAACAGGCAACAGCGCGTCAGTGCCACTTATGAATCAGAGAGTGAGGAAGGAGACTATGCCTTGAGCCTTGAAGAATCAATCCTGTCTGTGAATGATAACCCTCCAAAGAAACTGTTTGCACAGATGAAAGTCAATAAACAGAACATCAAGTTTCAACTTGATTGTGGTGCAACCGTGAACGCTATGCCAGTCTCTTTGTTCAGGACAATATTCCATGGAAAGGAAGAAAGTTTGGATCCTTATAACACTCCACTGATACTCTACAACAATACAGAAATGGATACAATTGGGAAAACTCATCATAGTTCAGGATGAAGTAAGACCTGTTCTTGGTGCACAAGCAGTCCAAGGGATGAACCTGATTACAGTCAACTTCGACAACATAATGTCGATTTCTAAAGACACTCTAACTGAAGAGTTTTCAGATGTCTTCATTGGTGAAGGAAAGTTAGAAGGCACCCTTAAACTTGAGATAGATCCAAAAGTCTCTCCAGTGAAGATTCCTGTAAGGAAGACTCCAATAGCTATTAAGCCTAAGCTCAAGGCTGAACTGAACAGACTGGAAAAGCTTGGAGTGATACAGAAGGTTGATGTACCAACTGAATGGATTTCATCCATGGTAGTTGTCATGAAAAGTAATGGACGTCTACATGTCTGCCTAGATCCACAACCTCTCAACAAAACATTAAAGAGAAATGACTACTCCATGTCAACAATTGATGATGTGTTGCCTGAACTGTCAAATGCAAAACTATTTACAGTGGTTGATGTCAAAAACATGTGGGCTTGGATGAAAAAAGCAGTTACCTAACCACATTTGATACCCCATGTGGAAAGTTTCGGTGGAAAAGAATGCCCTTTGGTATCTCACCTGCCCCAGAGGAATTCCAGAGACGACTTGATGATGCATTGGAAGGTCTTCATGGAGCTAAAGCTATACATGATGACATCATTATCTATGGATCAGGCAGCAACATGGATGAAGCATCACGAGATCATGATGCAAACCTCAAAGCCCTCCTCCAAAGATGTCGGATGAAAGGCATCAAACTGAATTTCCAGAAAATGAAACTGAAACGAACTGAAGTTACCTATTTAGGTCATGTGATATCAGAAGGTCTAAAAGTAGATCCTTCCAAAGTTGAGGCAATCTTGAAAATGCCACCTCCAACTGATAAACAAGGGATACAGCGTCTTTTGGGACTTTGTGCAGAGGTTTGCTCCACAGTTGTCAGAAGCAACTGCACCTTTCAGAGATTTGCTCAAATCAGGTGTTGTATTTCGATGGATTGACGATATTCACACCAAAGCCTTTGACGAAGTGAAGAAGATTTTGTCTGCTAAACCGGTTCTGAAGTATTTCAATCCAGAGGCCGAAACTGTGTTACAATGTGATGCATCGGAAAAAGGCTTATGGGCTTGCCTTATGCAGAACGATCATCCAATCATGTATGCATCACAAGCACTCACTGAGACTGAAACAAATTATGCTCAGATAGAGAAAGAGCTACTCTCCATTGTGTTTGGCATGGAGAAGTTTGACAGATATGTCTATGGGCGACATGTGAAAATAGAATCTGATCACAAGTCACTAGAGACTATCTTGAAGAAGAGTCTCCACAATGCTCCAAAGCGCTTGCAGAGAATGATGCTACGCTTACAACGTTATGACTTTGAAGTGGTTTACAAGAAGGGCTCTTTGATGGTCATGGCTGATACCCTCAGTCGCGCCTTTCTGCCACAGGTGTCAAACTAGCAAAATCAAGATGCTCACAGTATCATGATGGTAGACAGCCGATCTCCATCTGAAATAGATGTCGAATCAATTGATATGGTGAGTTATCTTCCAGTATCATCACAAACATTCACTCAAATATCCAAAACCTCATCTGAAGATAGTGAAATTCGAGCTGTAGCCGCAGTCATCAAAGAAGGTTGGCCAGACAACAGATCTCATCTCTCAACTGTGGTTCAGCAATACTTCAACTATAGAGACGAACTGTCATTCCAGAATGGTGTAGTCTTTAAAGGTGAACGTGTGGTGGTTCCTAAAGCGGAATGACACAACATCATGGTCAAACTACATTTGAGTCAGAGTGGAATTCAGAATTCTCTTAGAAGAGCAAGGGAAGCTGTGTTTTGGCTCAATATGAATAGAGATGTGAAGGAATTCATAAACAAGTGTGAAATCTGTGCCTGTTACAATGATGAGCAACAGAAAGAACCATTGAAAAGTCACAGTTTGCCAAGCCATCCCTGGGAGAAAGTAGGAGTCGATTTGTTCAACTTTGAGGGGAAAGACTTTCTCATAACAGCTGACCATTACTCAGACTTCTTCGAAGTAGATAGACTACATGATAAGACGTCAAGGACAGTCATCAGGAAGATGAAGCAGCAGTTTGCCAGACATGGTATTCCGGTTAAGGTCATATCAGACAATGGACCACCATTTGGCTCCAAAGCATTTGCAGCATTTGCCAGAACTTTTGAATTTGAACATTGTACGAGCTCTATCCACAGTCCAATGTTAAAGTTGAGAACTCAGTGAAAGTAGCCAAGAAAATAATGATAAGATCAAAGAAAGCTGGCACAGATCCCTATTTGGCACTCCTCGATTGGAGGAATGCACCTACAGAACACATGGGAAGCTCCCCAGTTCAGCGACTCTACAGCAGAAGAACACGCACGTTGCTGAGTTTTTCAGCCAGACAACTGTCTCCCAAGATAGTAAATTCAGTCCCAAAGAAACTTTCTACCAGAAAGGCAAAACAGAAGAAATATGACAAAAATGCCAAGAACCTCCCAGAGTTAAAACCAGGTGAGATCGTCGTAATGAAGCCTTGTGGGGAAGAAAAGGAATGGAAGAGTGCTAAGATGAAAGACAAGGTGGGAATGAGATCTTACTGTGTCGAAACTGAGGACGGGATGCAGTATAGGAGAAATCACAGGCATCTCAGAGGTCCAAAACAGTTGAGGTTTCAACCTAACATCTCGGATCCAGTTGATAATATGGTCCCAACAGAGAAACAGAACACAACAGAACCTGAGGTCAAAGCGGGCCCAGAACAGTCAACAACCAGTAACACACAGAACTGCCCTACCCTGACACGAAGTGGCAGACAGGTCAAGCCACCCCAATATCTTAAGGACTACACAGCTAAATCAGCAGTATCATACCGGACAAGACCCGTGAAGGTCCCGGGGTAGAATAGGCCTTCAGCAACCCATGCGTGCCATAAAAGGCGACTCAGCTTGTCGTAAGAGGCGACTAACGGGATCTGGTGGTCAGGCTCGCTGACTTGGTTGACACATGTCATCGGTTCCCAATTGCGCAGATCGATGCTCATGTTGTTGATCACTGGATTGTCTGGTCCAGACTCGACCGCCGCCATATAGCTGGAATATTGCTCACTCACTCACTCACTCATATCAGACAAGTCACATTGTCAGAACTGATAAAAAAATGTCCAGGTCGTGTGAAAAGACTTATTTATGAGTTTAAAAAAAAATGACTTCAGAAATAATAATTTCAGGACTCTTAACAAAACGTATTTCACATGGATTTTCCAGTGGCTTATTTCTGTAAACTGTAATCATCTTCAGTATGCTTACATATGTTTTGTTTGTACATCATAAAGAGGGGAGATGGACTGAGATGCACATCTTCGGGAGTTATCTCCCTTGCATCGTACACGGCGTTTTGAATGAGTAAACCAGTATGTCCGACCTGTACACAACGTCTCTGTGTTTAATCCATTTCGAGATCTACAGAACGTTACAAACGCTATGTATCTTAGCTACATTTCGTGTGGATAGCGCTTCCACTTTGTGAATACCTTTACCTCCGCACAGCGAGAGAGTGTTTTGGTGACGTGGCTTCCTGTTTAATACATAACTTATCAACAGCAGGCGACTGATCGTGCTGAATTTCTTTCGGAAGTTTTTTGTTATTTTTTGCCAATTGATTTTGCATCTGAAGTGGTTTTAACAATCTTGGGTAAATAATATTGGTGTTTATTTGCTATGTACATAACTTCTGGATTTCAATTGTCAATAAAACGCCTCACGACAGGAACTGGGCATCTGCCCTACCGGTGAAATGGTTTGTGCACTCCGATCGCACACGTACTTTCCCGATATAGCGCTAGTAATGCAATCGTCGAAATCACCAGAACGTCTGATTAGATATGTGTAGATATATTAGATATATTTCAGCAGTTTCAGCGTCAAGCATGTGCACACTACTTTTCTCATTTTTTTCCAGGAGAGTTTCAATGGTCATTTACTACACTACAGGACAAAAGCTACCCACACTCTCCGAGTCATCCCCCAAATCGTCAATATACAATGTCGATCTAACCCACTGAGTCACCGCGACCTCCATTAAATAAAAGTAGGACAAGTGTCAGGATCACGCCCTTCCATTGCAACCCTATTCAAACCGACAGGTCTTGACCCAGAAAACCCCTAGTATTCAGTTTCTGTGTTTGTCCCTTACCTCAACAGTTGATTGTCAACATATGAACCTATCGCATTCGTAACAGCGCTTGTACTCTCGAGCAGGAATGCAGCATGACACAGTAAAGTGCATTAATCTGATTGAAGGTGGCCTAGATAACAACCGGTGTAACAGTGGTTTGGGGTCTTATGAAATATATCTCCGGGCAAAAGAAAGTTTACACATTGACTGGTTGTTACTTAAGAACTTGTGGAATAATTCTGTGGGGTTTTGTGTTTCCGAACCTAAAACCGAAATTGAATAACCACGGATTAACGCAGCAGTTAGCGATATTCCAGCAAAATGGCGGCTGTAAACAATGGACCCTGGATCAGCCAATCCAGTGATCAACATCAGGAACATCAATACTAAAGACACACCCAGCATGAAAACGTTAAAAAGGAGAAACAAATTTACTAATTCAAAACATCCCCACACATCCTCACCCTCGCCCCCTTTCTCTTGATTCGCCCCTGTCAATCAAAAACATCTAAACATTGAATATATAAGTCTGGGATCCGACCTATTGCGCAACTGCAGTACCCAGACGAGCATGTGTAGACTAATTCATTTAACGGGATGCATAAAAAATCACTGTGATTTGATACACCTATGGGCATGTATACAGCAACACTACTCTCCTCCTAATCCTGGCAAACACGTCACGTCGTACAGCGTGCTCTGCCATACAGCGGTAATAAGGAAAGTTTGGACATCTCATAACGAGGCTCTGCCGCTTGAACAGTTTAGCGTTATGGTACGGATTTATGTTATATCAGTCACATAGTACTGTTATAGTGTCTACCTCAGGACAGCCATGTCCAAATATTTCTACAGACCAAAAACTATGTAGCCAGGCTATATGATATTTAGTTATTATTATTCAATCTGCAATCTTGATCTTTATCACTACCGCAGAGTACATTGTTTTGTCAGCTACCTTGTTCCTCTTTGTCACTTCCATTAATTACTGTATATGACATTTATGGCCTTTATTGGTCATCCCCCTTGGCTGTGTCTGTCATCACATCAGCTGTAGAAGGAAGTGCTATTTGTTTCTCTATCTGTCCATTGTTGAATCTTTGCCTGTCTATTGTTAAAAACTATATATGTGTATGCTCACATACTGCACGTGAGAGGTGAGATGTGAGTGTGGAGTCCGGCATTCCGACTGCCTTTGTAGGGACGACCGCGAGCAGGATTATGCCGCTTGCAGGAAAGGCCCGGGGGTTGAGCTGGAAGTCCGCTCACCTCATTCATACTCGTTTGTCATGTCTTGTGAAACTAACTAAAGAAGTTCGAACTAAACTATGCCTCCGTCTTCATCAACGTATTCATTTGTGTCCGTCAACGTAATGTTCATCAAAATCACGAGCTAATTCGCCACGAGCCGCCGATGACTACATCCACCCGTTGACAACTGGTGTTAGAATCCGGATGGAATAACTTTTTAGCTTACTCCCGATCTTGAAACCTCTCTATGTGCCTACCATTAACAAGTTCTACGTCAAAATGAAGAGATTGCAAGCGCCTTGATCAACATGGACCTCAAAGTTGCCATCTTGAATGGAGATCATACAGCAACCACCTAATGGACAGCCTACAAGTTAAGGAAGAAGCGAGATACCACAGACTAAGCAAGTAGGTACGTCTCTCCCACAGAGATCTTATCACAGCCATCAACATGGAGATCGTGTATTCATACAGATCATCACCATCGTATTCATCATTTCGTCATAGTATTGCATGTATGTAATCACGTCAATCAGATACTACGCGATGACCACAGGCCCCCGTTGACAGTGCGTTACAGAACTACACTGAAGAAAGCACATGACAGATATAACCACTTGGGCAGATGCATTGTGAATCATTGTACGACCTCATCAAACAGGGACAGTGTCATACACATGTTTGGAAAAAAGTATCGATTTAACCCACTATCCGGCTAAGAATTAAAAAATGCAATTCTGAACGCAAAGAGAAAAAAAATCACGTTGTTTATTCAGGGAATATATTCCATTCTTCTTGGAGGGTTTGTTCTAATACGTGAAGACTTTGTGCTGGAAGATCTCATAATTTCACTGAGAATTTAAAATACATGTACACCTGTTTCGAACCATACCTATCTGAACTTTATTTCACAATCTGCCATGTGTTCCAAACACCTCGTCCTGGACGGTCAAATATTGAACGGAAGTATGTCAAAGATAGATACAGATTTATTCAACTGATATCCAGGCGACATGATTACAACAGGGATGCAAACAGATTACATATACATCGAATACGTTCTCGCATATTCAAAGATATCTGTCTCTGATAAAATGTCTGATTGTTTTTGTAGATACTCGCATACATTTCTCCACCATGATGTTGCTAAACGGGCGTAATGGGCAACTCACTCACTCACTCTATATAACAATAACCGACTCACAATACACCCTTGATGCCTACGGGGCATTCCAAAATATCAGACTAGTGGTGTGTAACACAGGCACTCACATCTGAAAACAAATTTTGAAACTTTGAGACAGCTCAACCCTGGCACCTATAAGATTCGAAAGAGTTCAGGGCTTTGGCCGTTTTGCTATATCACGCGTTTTTTGAAACACTGCGTATATACCTTGTCTTCTTTCACACGTTTTTGAACGACAGAATTTAATATGAATAGATTCATTGTGAAATGATGTGCTTGGGATTATACTTTCTCCCTGAAGTACAGATTCTAGAACGAGATTTTGTGGAGTCCCATTTGGGATTCGAACCCTGTTGTAGTTATTAATTTCCTGTTGTCTTGTCAGAATGTATATATTTATGATTGGACACCTTGGTCTTCATTCCTTACTTCGGCGAGTATCTAAAGTTTATATCACAACCCGCCATGTTTTCCTTGTATAGTCTGTCAAAAGCCTCGTTCTGGGCTACGGTGAAGTAATTTTTCCAGTCGCCAACTTCACCTGAAACACGGAAAGTACGTGCAAAATCTGACTGAGTTTGTACATGAAGGATATTGTTTTGGAGGAAAATAATACAACTTTAGTGCAGGTGGTTTTTTATCCAGTTTGTTCTTGAGCTCCGGATGCGAACTTTGAAACAAACACGAATATACAATTATTTTGTTGACTGATACAATATATGTGCCCTTGGTCGACCACGTCAACACCTTTCATCAACGACATTTGTCTGTCGATGTCCTGACTGTAAAGCGAACAGTTAAGAGCTGGTGCCACAATGCTCTTTCATTCATTTTTAACACGAAAACTAAAGCAACGACAAAATTTCAACGAGATTATGCTCGAAAATTCTTAATTTTGAAAGAAATCGGATAACGTTCAAACCGTTAAAGTTACGTGAAAATGATCGACCTGAGTAGAAAATAATCGAAGTAACGAGAAAATAGTTGAAATAATGAGAAATTTCGCTGCAAAGCAGTTTATGGAACAAAATTAGCATAATTTGTAGCATAATTAGCATAAACAGTCACACAACGTCGTTACCTAGTAACATTTTAAAAACTGCCCTACGTTTTTATATTGGTAAATCAGTGGGTTGGCGTCCTGTCTCAACGAGCTGATGGGTGGATGCCTGACAGTACGTAACACTGTTTTCATCAATTAATAGTACCACAAATCCCCAGCGTTCGGGGTGTTATTCACCTTTTCTGTACATAACAGATGAGCCATCCTCTGCTTCAAAAAAACTTCCTTTCTTTTCTTTCATTGTGTTGAAACTAGTCAACTCTTTTACTTTAAGGTAGAATTCCTCTGATTTCTCAGCATTCAGAAACTTCGCTAACTTTCTGATACCGGCAATTGGATCCTGAAATAGATCAAAGAGTGGTCTGCACTATCCCTATGGTAGAAAGATACGATTAAAATACCCGTGTGTCGAAGTTTAAGGGATATCACAAAGGGCGTTACAGAAAGGTTATCTGAGGCTCGAACAAACCGAAAAATGATGAGTGGGACAAAAATGTACTTCGAGAGAACTGTAAGTTAGACATATCAGGAATCGATAACCGGATTCGACTCTTTGCCGTCGAGCTCCCACCATCTTCCTATACAATATATTTCATGAAATATCTATGTCACTTCCCATCCAACAGTTTGTCATCTGAGCCCTATATAATGCAGAAGGTAGACACAGTCGTCGACGAAACTTATGAGCGCCTTTTGCGTTGTGGCTCGTTTGCATATGTGAAGGGCGCTATTCTTCTCGACTAGTGATCGTTACCTTACCCTGAAGCATTTGTCTTTCCATGTAACAACGTCTCTTTCGCAGCAGTTAAAGTTCAACACATATCTGTGTGTCAAAATAGCTTTTGCCTTTTAGTATATTATATTAATTATGAATTATATTAATAATAGCCAGTATTTCATTTAGCTAACTTGATATGCGACTATGCATGATGCGAGAATGGCGTCTGACACGGCGCCATTCAGACAAGGCGTCATTCTGACACAGAGTCATTCTGATACAACGTCATTCTGACACGGCGCCATTCTGACACAACGTCATTCTGACACAACGCCATTCTGACACAACGCCATTCTGACACAGCGGCATTCTGACACAGCGGCATTCTGAGACAGCGTCATTCCACAAATTAAGCGAAGGTACGTTAGACGCCTCATTGTTTTCTGAACAGGGCCCTGTTAATCACATTCTACTCCAGCAGAGGCTACTCCTACGTAACCTCTGTTCTAATACGACCCTTTCATGGTGCAAGTGTTCTAGATACGTGATTTGTTGCCATCTGATTTAGTTGTGCAGTCAGCGACCTTGTTTCAAAAGTAGCCATTCGCAGAGCCTTGGTAATTTCCGTTTACCTCGGGAAAGCTAGAAGATCTTCCCTGGTACGATGCACAAATATTTTGTCTAGACAGAACATAGTCCTATAATTGCGGATCAGAGGCGTCTCCACCCGGACAACCTAGCCATTATATGTCTTAAGTGTCACATCAACAAAACCATCTCTTTCTGCATTTAGGATAAACATGAAACAGCGCACGTTGATCAACTAACTCCATGGCGGCAGCCATATTGGATCTAAGTCGATCTAACTCGTAATCGGGTTAAATAGAAAGAAGGGAGATAATTCGTATTGCGATTTTGGCCTCTTGGGGATTTCATGATAACCGGGAAATATGGCCGTATTAGAACAGAGGTTGCGTAGGAAGATATGACAGGAGTAATCTCTGTGGGAAGAAAGGGTGTTCCTCAAAGCGACCGTAGCGCTAGGACAGTCGTAAGTAAGGCTATGTTAAAATATGGGAGTTACGACCCGCCCATGGGCTACGATCGTTTCGTTCAACCGGGCCCAGATTTAGATTTAATGCATCAAAACCCACAATCACACAGTCACATGGACATTGCACAGTCCAGCTACAGATGTCACAGTTGACGTTCAGCTCACTGGTACCTCTTTCAGATCTTCGTACACCAGGGTCAAGATCGGCACGTCGGGGTGGGTTTGGCCAATGGCAGCCCAGTCCTTTACATATGTATAGAACGATCCGTAGTCAACTGAAATGTGGACACTTCGTTGTCAGTGGTATTTACAACAAATGTTCTATCGTCAGTTCCATATTATTTTGACTTCCGTTTTGGCCATACAGTTAGGACCCCATCCCTACGCATATATACTCAACAACTCTGTTAACGCAACATTTCTTGCCAATAATTAAATCGCATCCTATGGATGTTATTATATGTGATATTTAATGACTGGAATCCGACATACAAAGTCGCGCCATATCCATGCTCGAGATCACCAAAATGCAATTGCCATGGGAGATATTAAATATTGGCATGAAGCATGTAGAGATGTGAAAGTATTTTCTTCCAAAATTATTGGCAAAAGGAAGCTATTCCCTGATTGTAATGAGACTCACCTAGGGCCTGCATGGTGTTACATTCGACATACAACTACAGCTATTTGCATCAGTACTACCACAATACTAAATAATCTGAATGTTTATAAAAAAAAGTTGTTCACTGGTCGCGAGGGGTGCCATGTTTATGTTCCCCGAGCCCGCAAGGTCTCCACAAACCTCGAGGATACATGAGCCAATGGACCCCGAGGGACCAGTGAACAACGTATTTATCTTACTGAACAAGCTGAATATTAATTTTGAACTGTTTAAAGCACTTCTGTTGAATGCGAGTCGAATCGCCATTTTGCAGGTAAACAGATTAAGAGTTATCTCCCTTCCAAAACCTCGGCAATGTCCGTGCTTGATGAGTGATTCAATGTTATTCGAGGTAAAAAAGTACTACCATGAAGCACCAGAAGATTTCGGAATTCCCAGCGGTGTACATTGAAAATACTACGTCGCCTGTAAGCATTGAAAATAATAGAATAGCGCTTAGCCAGTCTGAAAGCGACATTCATGTATGAGGTAAGATAACTTTGCTTGCTACTTCCTAACTTCCCAAACAATGTTGTGCTCGCTCCACTTCACCTGGGTCTAGATTTTTCGAAACGACCTTAGCCCTAAATTATAATAAAGTTGTTGCAAGGATATCGTAGCCTGTCCCAGAATATAACTATCGTAGTCCTACGTAAGGGTTGCGCAAATTTACGATCCGTAACATTCGTAATTATATCCTCAGCCAAAATAATGGAGGCATCCTTTGAAACAGAACAAAAAACAAAAAACTCAGAAAAAACCCAACCAACAAAACAAAACAAATTACATAAATATTATTATTATGTAGTTATTACGTCATTCAAATCGGCCCTTTAAGCACACTGGGGAGGTTTCAGGCCTTTCGTACCTTTTCGTAAGCTGGGACCCAGTTTTTCGAAGAGAACTTACATTCCTACTTACTTACTAATGTCAGTTATCGCAGAAGACCCATGAAGATCCCGATTAGAATATTGGCCTTCTGTAACCCATGCTTGTGGTAAGAGGCGACCAACGGGGTCGGTGATAAGGCTCGATAATTTGGTTGGCACAAGTCATTGGTTCAAAAATGAGTAGATCGATGCTCATGCTGTTGATCATTTGATTGTCTGTTTCCGACTCGATTAATACAGACCGCCGCCATATAAATGGAACATTGCTGAGTGCGGCGTAAATTGATTTCATTCACACACAACAGCTCTAACCTTTCCCATCCATCAGTAGAGACAAATGGTTTTCCCAGTTCCCGTGATAGTCGTAACAAGCGGTCAGTTTCGTGTGGTGATGGAAGAACGACACTGCCATGTCCTTGGGGTTTCGGAGGATGTAGATTATTTTGCACTTCTTCTCAAATACACCACGTGGCAGCTGTTCAACAAGACAGTGCGTGTTTAGGATTCGCGGGGACGGCAGCTTCTCCAAAATATCATTTCCGACAATCTCTATCATGAATTTCTCCTTATTTATAACAGTAGAGATATCCTCCGACAGAAGAATTCGAGCCATTTCCCACACCCAGTGAGTGCCTGAAAAACAATTTGAAACAGAGAGATCAATAAAAGACTTCATGGGTGGGATATGCCCTCCATATCTCTACAATGTTCCAATAATCATCATCATCATTGTCATCGTCATAGTCATCATTGTCGTCATCGTTGTTGTAATCATCATCGTCGTCGTCATCACCGTTGTCATCATCATCATCATTGCCGCCGTCGTTGTAATCATAATTATCACTATCATCACCATCGTCGTCGTCATTGTCATCGTCATTGTCATTGTCATCGTCATCGTCACCCTGCTCCTCAACATCTCGTTTTTTATCATTGCCATTTCCTGTCAGCTCCAGTTCTTAGCTATCGTCCACATCAAGATAAAGTACGGATATACGGCCTTTCGTTCCAGGCTTTAGTTCCTCTCTTCTACAACATATATACAACAGGATATCCCGAAATGTTTTCACCGTATAGGGGAGCAAACGCATGTTTCTAACATCTGATCCACATAAATGGTTGCTTAGAGACCAAAATCTCGCCAATAAGTGCGGTAGTATGGCCTTGCGGTTAAAGCGTTTGCTCATCACGCTGAAGGTTCGAGTACAATGTGGGTCCAACGTGTGAAGCCCATTTTTGGTGTCCCCCGCCATGATATTCCCGGAGTATTTCCAAAGGCGGTGTAAACCCAATGTCACTCAGTCTCTACACCCTGGACATGCTGCTATATGGACTATTTTGTGGCTATTTGCTGGTAGGGGAATATGTCAAGTAGTATAGGGAATGGGGGTTCTGGACCACTTTCAAAAAAAGTCTCTACAACGCCTTATTTACTAACTAAGGCTTTGGTTGGGCCCTTAGCTCTTGCTACTATTACCCCTACTACAAAAAAGTTGGCGGTCTATGTCACGTTTACCTCGATGAAACAGTTTAACGTGAACCGCCTATGATCTCTTTGGTGTTCGTAATAAAGGCTTGCTGGGCTTTTTGTATCCCCTGTTCTATGTACTTTTTTTTCTCGTCCTTGCTGATAGCAGACTTACGAGACTTGGATCGAATATCTTGTTTCATTCCGTTATATTTTGTGAGTTCAGAGAGGATTGAACGAAACTCCTCTTCTGAGATCTTACTGTCAGAGAGTGCCGTGGAAATACGCTCACTCACTGTGTTGAGCTTTGCTTCGGCCAGAACCCTGATCTCGTCGTGTTTCAATGCCTTACGATGCAGTCTGCGTGATATCAACTTAAGTGCCAACCCTAACACCCCTGCCACCCCAGCTGTTATTTCAATACCTAGCACTATAGGTGTAGCCACGATGGTAGCTAACAATCCAACACCTGCCGCCCCTAGTCCCATGCTGGTTGTCATAAGGGTAGTGTCAGCCCCGTCCAAGATATTGAAAGCTCTATGGTACTTTTTACATAGTGCTTTCCGCGTGTCACGGTCTTGTTCTAGTTGGCGTTTCACATCACATAACTGCCTCAAGCGGAACCCATCTACGGTTTCCAGCGTCTTCGCTACTTCCTCTACGACTGGGTACAGACCCATCCTATAATATATATTTTGAAAGATATTTTAATTGGGTTTCAGTTAATAGTCTATTAATGAATTTGAAGTCTACAAGATCTAGATTAGTAGTCAGGGTAATAGGTGAGAATCTAATAGACTTTCCTGTTGTAATAAAAACCCCACTGAGGTTTATTAAGCGGTTTATAGGACCCGTGGTATCCTGTTGTATAACAATACGACAATATTTGTTTCTGTGTTCGCCAAACCAGTGTATTGACACCCCCGGTAAAATTTGGTGTACTCTTGAGGTGTTTTCATTGTCTAAATCATTAAAGAAGACTTCTATGATGAGTGTGAAAGGGGAGAATATATCAAGATATATGTTAAAAGAATAATTGATAAATGCTAATTTATTTTTTACTAAAGTCTTTAACCTATTTTTTTCGGTATCAGTAGTTGCTATGGGTACCCTCTCCGGAATGAAATCCCCGGCCCAGATACCGTTGTTCCTAATCTTAGAGATATACCCCATATCTGCGTGTATTGTGATATAAGGTGAGGCGAGTGTTAAGTTGATCATCCATTTGGGCTCTTTTAAATCTGATAACGACACCCGTCTGTACACGTTGTCTTTGAAGTGCAGGATATATAAGGTGTCTTCCTCACCAGGCTGATCGAATCCCTCCGTATCTCCTAGGTCGTTAAGCGTAGTGTTGGGACGATGACTGGTCATTATTATACTATTACGATATAATTTCCAACTGGTTTTCTGATAATAGTTCAGGGGTGAACTTTATACCCATGAAGTGTATGTTGTCAGGCAGGAAGATCTTGGTTAGTGATATCTTGTTTTCCACGATCACGTTGACCCCTTGCAGACTGGTGTTGGAGCCGACACCCACCCGCACGTAAACGTTGCAAACTTGATACTGGTGTCGTTTCCCCCACCCGAGTTTGATCCCCTTCACGATCTCGACATCATTCCCTGATGGTTCCCCTAGGTAGACTTTGATGATAAGTGTTGAGTTTGCCGGTAGACTCTCTAGTATACTGACCACGCCTTCGAATTCAGACACCAACTGTAATGTCACGTTTGGTATGGCCGGTTTACTCGATAGCATGTGGGCTGCCATAGTGTCGAGTGGGCTGACGACTACGCTACGTCTCTGAGTTGGGACGTAAGCCACGAGCAGGGTTCCATTGTTCACGACTTTGTTTAGGTGGTTGTCTTTGTTATCCGTGAACACGTAGGGGGAGCCGAGTCTAATATTGAGAAACCAGTCGTTATCGGGTAACAACACCCACTTGTCATCTTCGGTGAAGACGAGCATATATGGCTTGTTTCGGGCGATGGTAGTGCTCTCAACATCGTCTAAGTCGAACAGTTTACCCCCGAACGATGGGTATATTATCCAGTTATTACCGGTGTTGACAAGGGCGTACTTAGTGTTGACTGTTGCTCTTGTGGTATCTACTATATCACTTAGGGTTCCACCGGAGGGGACTTCAACGCGTTTGTAAATGTTGTTTTTCAGTTGCAAGGCGTACGATTTACCATCTACTCAGGGAGCGTCGAAACCGCGTGTGTCTCCGAGGTCGGAGATCCCGATATTGACGCATTTTTTCACTCCGGGCCCTTGTGCGCTGGTCATTTTACATGAAGCGTTAAGCTGAGGTATCCTATATTTACAGGATTATGATTTATATCTAACACCGATATTATCAGCTCAGGTATGTTGCCCTGGGTTAATCTCTTATACTGCCGTGGTGAAAACGACTCGGTTCTACCGTCGTTGTATTTCTCAGTTTTCACCGGCACTGCTCTCAGTATAGTGGAAGGGTGGCCTCCTTGAATGTTGTATGTTGTGCTCACCTGACCGAGATGAATGTACAGCTCTCGGTACGGTACTAGATCGGGTAACTTCGTGCCTGTGACGGTTGTTGTTGTTTTTATCTCGTCAGGAGACATACCGAGTATCCTCGCTAATGGTCGGCCGAGCCTCAAGGGGTTTCTTCCGTTGTTGATTAACACCACTGTACCGTTTGAGTCGTTCATCTTGAGTTCGGCTCCCAGGGGTTTGAAGACCTCGTCGTTTAGAGAGCACACGCTGTAGTAGCCGTCAGTTATCTGACTGCGAGTTCCACTGACGAACAGCTTATTGTTGCTGGCGTTGATGTTAGTCCATTGCGGTAGGTAGGTGATATCGCAGAGTGCGACTTCGAGTTGGCCTGACTTCGAGTCAGCTGAACGGCCTCACCGCTCGTTATTCCTGGAAGTGTTATGTACATATTATAATATATAAATTATATATTATAATATGGACTTAGCACACTTGAAAATCGTGGTGGTAGGTAGTACGGGGTTTAAAGCAACCTTTATTAATATCTTTGAAAACTATATCGTGACCGTTAATAACGCGCAGGCGGTGGTAAACTGGAATCAAAACCCAATGCAGTTTTGGCAGAACCAACTCAACTTTGCTGTGTGGTGTGCGACGACAGGGTCGGGTGTGACACTAGACTACGGTATAGACGAACTGAGTAAGGCAGTCATTTTGTTTCATATTTATTATCAAACGAGACGAATATTGAAGGAAATAAGTGCTCCTCTTCCCCAAGATAAAGCGTGGAGTATGACGAATAACCCCTATGATAAACGCGCTTATGAACGTGTTTGTGGGGAGTTTGAGATTCCAACGAATAAAGACTTTCGCCTTCCTGGTGTGAACCATGGTCTCGGTATAGTTTACGTGTACTTCTACAGGTCCGGAACATATATAGCCGGTTCTGCAGATGGTACATACAACCCAAACCGTCATACATTTACAGGTCCCACAACGAATGAAAAGATCCATGTCAGCTACATAAAGCAAACCAATCCTGATGCAGCCACAGCCTGGACTAAAATGATCTCAAAAACATCGAAAGAATTCACTCGTGCTGGTACAATACGCTTGAACGACTCGATTCGAACGTACGTGTGGGCGCTGTTGGGTGCGCAGTCGATGACGCGTTCCAACATCCTCGGTAAGGGAACTGCTTACGACGCTCAGAAACAGTCCGTTGCCAACGTTGAGGATGCTATCAATTCTCCAGTTGATCTCCCGCGGGCCATCGACCGTTACCAAAACGTGTTAGAATACGCCAGATCGAAAGTCAATTACGTGTTCGGCGTGGGGCTGTATATGGCTCCGAGTGATATGCAACTGAGAGTAAAAAAAGTGGTGGGTTATAACAACAAAATAGTCATAGCCACGGCGGATCAAAAGTTGGGTATCAACCCCGATATTAACACCCCCTATATCCCACACATCCCACCACGTGAAACGGGTATAGTGGCGCCGCCCCCGGAGTCTAAAGTTCAACCAACACCACAGGAGGTGGCCCCCCATATTCAGGTATCCAATCAGCAGCATATTGATAGTAAAACGGCCCTGGTGGTTGGTGGGGTAGCTTTGGGACTTATTTGGTTAAAAATTTCTTAGCCGCTACGTACACCAGACCCGCCACGGCGACGATGGCTGCCCACAGGTTTTGACTGAGCCACGTGGCAGTTTTAGCCAGAGCGCCCAACAACCACGAGACGATGCTACCCAGGATGCCGGGAAGGGCTTCGGCGGCTTTACCAGCCAGTTTAGCTAGGCGTTCCCCGAGTTTTTTTATCCAGTCTTTAACACCACCGCCACTTGGGGTTCCGCCGCCGGCAGGCCCCACAGGGGTACCCCCTGTCAGTGACACCACCAAGGTTGATATGATGAAACCCAATGCAGTCAGAATGCTGGCGATGGTGATCCCTTGCTCCCGGAACAATATCCGAATCCTGTCTGCTAACGTGGTGTCTCGGTAGAGGACTTGATTGATGGTTTCCCGCACACGGTTGACCTGGGATCGAAGCTTTTCTTTGTGGCCGGACGCTGTCTCCAACCAGACCTGCCTTTCATCTTCCAAATTACGTATTCGTTCCTCGATGGTGGCTTTCATAGACTCGTCCTCAGTTTCACCGAGTTTTTCCTTTTCATAGGCGATGTGTTCGTCTATCTCACTCATTTTGCCCGTGCTTTTCGCGATCTGTCCACGAATGGTTTGCATCAACAGGTCCAACCCCCGCAGTTCCCGAAAGGTAAGTTCGAAACCCGGGAAGGGCTTGTTCTTGTAGTCGTCCAACACCTTTTTAATATCATAATCTTGCATATCTTGACGGATCTTCGGAGGAAGCTTAGGTCGCGCGCCACCGTAATCTATGAAACCTAGTTCATCGCGGATCAAGTCACTCCCATGTCGACTGCCCAGTGTTGATAAAGCAAGCGGTTCTCTCGTGCGTTTATTCACGAGATCGATCTCCGGGTGAGCCTTCAAACGCAGCGTGCCATTGCTATCGAGGGTAAACCTGGAATAGTTCCTTCCCAACGGCTTGAGTTTGGATTTATTTTCAACTGCGTTGTAATAATCGTCGACGGCGCCCTCCATGAGTGCGTCACCTGAGAATGAGGTCTCCTGCTCGGGCCCTGTATCATCCATAGTATCATACCACGTCTCCATAGGTATATCGTCAGCCATTATTTAGTATTAAAAATATATTTCATTTATATAACAATGTACTGCAGAAAATTAGATCCTTTCAGAAGATTGAGAGAGCCATTAGGAGCCAGAGCCGTGCGCCAGTCGGTGACCATCACCAACAATCCCAGCAAGATAGACCAGAATCAAACTCTGCTGGTTAGATTTCCAAACCTTGGTGAGAATGACCTCATTGTACCAGGCACTGTTCGACTGGCGTTCAATATCACGTTGACCTCCGACAACGACAAACGCGAGCTAGTGCGGAACGTGGGTCGAGCTATCATCAAGAAAACGACCGTCAAGATCAGCGGTAACGAGGTGCTGAGCATCGACGACAGCGACATGTTTCACTGCTACGGGGATCTCTGGAAAAGCGAGGGAGAACGAGTCAATGATGTGTACCAGGGCATCAGCAAATCAACCCGGTCGCGTATAGGGTATGCCTTCACGCCAGACCAGCTAGACAAGCTATCGGACGGTGAAAAGGCCATCGCTCAAGCATACGGGAATCGATTCTGCGTGCCGCTTGACTTCGAGTTGCTCACGGGACACGCGCCGTTTTACCAGGCCGCGCTGGGTGATAGGCTCGAATACGAGCTCACGTTTAACGACTATAGCAAAGTAGTGCGTACGCCGAACGGTGATGAGGCCAGTTATGCCATAGACAACATCTCTCTGGAGTTCGACATGGTCACTAGCCCGGAGCTACCCAGGCAGGTTCGAAGCCAGTACTCTGGGAAGATGGCTATCCTGTACGATCGCGTACTGAGGCATAGATCAGTCGTGTGAGATAAGAGCGACACTGTGTGGAATATCAACCTGAACGTGCCGGCGCGATCGATGAAAGGTATCCTGGTCGTCCCCGTGGAGGATTACGAGCCATTCCGGAGGGACAGCGAGAAGTTTTTCAACCCCGAGATTGAAAAGGTGGAAGTGACCATCGAGGGCGTGCCCAACCAGCTGTTCAGTCATGGTATGAGACCACACCAGCAGTGGGATGAGATAAAAAAGCTACCAGTGGGGGATTACATAACAAAGGACCTGGACCTCGGCTCCGTGCAGATCGGTGAATACCTGACCACCAAGTACGCCCTATGGTTGGACATGCGATCCACGGATGATGATAAACTGCACGGTAGCGGGCGCCGTATAGATAACGGCAGCGAAGGGATAACCATCCAGATTACTAAGAAGGCTCAACCCGCTGGTAAGTTGAAATTATATCTGTACGTTATTATGGACGCGCAACTTAATATAGACAATAGGAGATTCGTGCAAGCCATCTACTGATGGGGGGTACCCCCCCACACCCCCCAAAAATAAACAGTCCCCACTGCCCCACCTCCCCACTGACCAACACTGCGCCATAGTGTGCGGGCAGACTGGCTGTGGGAAGACCGTTTTCGTGTTGGATATGTTGGAGGGTTACTACAAGGATGTGTTCGATAACATCGTTATCATGTGCCCTACTCTGAGCATGAATAAAACGTACGCGCGACCTTGGGTGATGACGGACCCGGACGTACACAAAAACGACCCTGGAACACGCCTGCAGGACTGGTTGAAAGCTCTTCACGAGAAATTTAAAGGGGAACCGACGCTGTTCATACTGGACGACTGCAGCGCTAATCGCGAGATAACAAAAAAGAGAGACATGCTATCGTACCTGGCCTTCTCCGGCCGGCATGCAAATCACAGCGTCTGGGTGATAACGCAGAAGTTCAACTCGGTGTTGAAAGACCTCAGGGAGCAGACGTGATGGGTGGCCTTATTTCACTGCAAGGACAGGGATTCGTTCGAGGAGTGTTTGAGAGAGAACGATATGATGAGCAAATTAGAACGGGAACGGGTGAAGAAACAGCTCGCTGAAACTAAACACGCTAAGCTCGTGCTCAAGACCGACCAACCAGTAGCATATAGGGTGTGCTAAAGCTTAGCAAAGCTAAGCAAAGCTAAGCAAAGCTAAGCAAAGCTAAGCAAATGCTAAGTATAGCTATGATATTTGAAGTGTTTGTCGTGTGCAACTTAACCTTCATTTCTCTGTGTTTTGTCTGCATCGGGTATTATATAGTTAAAACTAAATCTTACTTGTTATATTATAAGATGGAGTGTGAGGAATTGCTCGAACAATTGTCGGTACCTGGGGGTGTGGGGGTCTCCCCCACTGATGACAAGCGAGAGAAACTGGTGGCGTTGGCTGTTGGCGGCAAAGCCAAACATTACTTTGGAGACTACACTCCGGATAAAATTCACAAAATGTCAGCCGAAGAAATCGATAAGCTGTACGCTAGATACGAGTCCCGGCTCGGAGCAGAAATGACAAAGACAATAGGATCGGCTATGACCCAGATATACACCGGTATTGTGTCATACTTCCTTCCCATTCCACCAGAGCGCCGACCTTACCTGTTGGAAGACCTCGAGAAAGACCCTTTTATCGAACACGCCGTGAGCTCTATCAGCTGCGAGCTGTACCACAAATATGGTATGTTGTTGGCTCCAGTGACGGCGGCGAAGCATTATCAATTTGAGAGAAAAAATAATAATAATAGTATAGATGGATGCTGCACAGGAGACCCCTCCCGAGGTGAGGGAAGTGACCCCTTCACAGGAACCAGTGGGGGAAGTGCCCCCAACAGTAACCAGGCAGAAGAATCCTAAGAGAGTAGCTGCCGGTGAAAAACGGTGGTGTAACCAACATAAAATTATCAACCCCCGACTGTTGTTGGCTGTAGGTGCTGCCGTGGTTATAACATGGTTATACGTGGGGGTACCCTCCCACAGTGAGGTGGTACCCCCCAACAGTGAGGTGGTAACCCCCACTGTCGACGCGCATATCATGTTATAATTTAAATATTTTTATATATACATAATGTCTGAGGGGAAAACGTTCGTCAACGACGCATACCACGCCACAGTGGTCACCAGTCTAGCCGTAGGGTACACTCGGTTGACTAAAATGGTGCTTAAACAACCAACTATCAAGCTAGATTTCAACCTGCAGGATATGGGTATGCTCATAATGAACCTTGGTATGGCGATGGCCACAAAAGACATCCTAGTAAAACAAGGGATAATACCTGAAAATATAATGAAATAAATATAGGATGGCCACGATAGCTATGATGGTCGGTGGGGCGTTAGTGAATGCCCTGGCATTTTCCGGGAGTAATTTCCTCTTCTCGAAACTACGAGATGACCACGCGGCTGAAATACAGGAAGAAAGGAAGCGGCACGATCTCGCCACTGAGAACTTACAAAAGGCACAGGCCGAGTACGCTAAAAAAACGCCTCCAGAGGATTGATTTTATTAACGAACAACTCCAGCGTGAAAACCATGCCGTTCAAACATTCAACGATGTCGATGAAGCAATGAAAGAATACTACCTACTAACTGGTAAACGATTGGAACCGCTCAATAAACCCACACTCGCTCAGTACTACACACCATCCAAGGGACAAATGAATCGTGAACTGGGCTTCATAGTGTTGGGTATAGCAGCTACTGCGTTGGTTGCGAAGCAATTAAATTAAATACCTATATAAGTAAACATGAGACCCGCTCCATACCGATGTGAATACATACTTATGGGGAAGACCGAGGCCTGTGGTAGGAAATGCAGGACTAGGTTCTGTTGTTTCCATATGGGAAGTCCTAACTGCACGTGTTCTGTGTGTGATATCGGGGTTAAAGGGCACTACTGTCTATGTAAAGCTCACGGAGCGAACGTAGTCAGACATCAACTCATCTACGAGAATAAAAAGGGCTACATAAAAGAACGTAGGCGACTGCTCAAGATAGACTCCAATTAGACATTGATTATGTTAGGTGTAAACACTATGACTACTGTACGCGAGCTTAAGCGGGTCGCAAAACAGAGAGGTGTGATCGGGTATTCTCGAATGCGGAAGTCAGCATTGTTGAGATTACTAGGTTTAGAAGCCCCTACGGTAAAACAATTAAAAGCTCAAGCAAAACAGCTTGGATACACGGGTTATTCAAAACTGGGGAGAGCCGGGTTAGTCGAATTGTTATCACATACCCCCGTAGCACGTCCCACTGTAAAACAACTGAAAGCCGAGGCACACGATTTGGATTTAGGCGGATATTCCCGTATGAGGAAACCACAACTTTTAGAATTATTACGACAGAATAGAGCTATTGACCTACAGTTAGTGCGCACTGAGCACGTTGCACGTTGATAGAAACATAGACATTACAGATATCAAGCCTCTGATAGCTGATAAGGTCAACCAGGAACTAAATAACCTAGGAAGTATCAAGTTTCAGATCACAGTGAAAATGTCGCTCGATAAGCAGGATGAGTATGTTCAGCCTTACTTCCGAGGTAAACAAGAGGTCGTCACACATACAGAGACCATTGACACATCAATCGATACCAGTTTTCAGCAGATACGAGAATACCTAGAACGCTACACACACTTGGGGTCCGGGTGGGCTGTAGATAAAATCGATAATGTCTATCTAGACATAGCTAACTACGTGCCGTTCAGAGGCGGGTCATACCTAGCCTTGCCCCCCTACTATAGGAACAAACATGCCATAGTAAACGTTAAGAATAGAGGAAACGATTGCCTGAGGTTAGCTATCAGGTCAGCCTTATTTCCAGCTGACACTCATTCAGATAGGCTTTCTAGCTATCCCCAAGACGATGGGCTCAACTGGGATGGTATAGATGAACCCACCCCCATATCCCAGATCACTAAAGTAGAAAAACAGAATAATCTGGCTATAAATATCTTTGGGCACGAAGGTAACAAAACAATAGTACACAGGGTCAGCGGGGTGAAGGATCGCCAAGTTATCAATATATTCATGATCCAGCGAGGTGACAAGTATCACTACACATGGATAAAACACTTTAGCAGGCTGTTGTATGACCAATCGGCACACAGAGGAAAGACCCACTTCTGTGAACGATGCCTACATGGCTTCACACAAGCTGATTTATTAGAATCCCACCGGGAGGATTGTCAAGGTGTGGGGCAGACGGCCATACGAGTCGACATGCCTAAGGAAGGTGATAATATCCTAAAATTCGGTAACCACAAGAACCAAATGTCTGTGCCTTATATCATATACGCCGACTTCGAAGCCTTGGTTGTGGGGGATTCCCCCACACCCCCTAGTGGTGAGAGCTTCACCCACAAAACACAAGAGCATAAAGCCTGTGGGTTTGGATACATTGTCGTCCGTTGTGACGGGGAAACGAAAGCTCCGGTAGTGTATAGGGGCCCTGACGCGGCTGAAAGGTTTCTAAAGTGTTTGCAGGAGGAAGAAAAAATTATTAGGAATGCATTGTATAGAATCGCTCCCATGCGTATGACCCGAGTCGACAGGCTAGCTCACGCTAGTAGCACTAACTGTCACATGTGTGACTCACCACTTAACGGTGATTCGGTGAGAGATCACTGCCACATAACTGGTAAGTATAGAGGCGCCGCTCACAGCGCGTGCAACCTCAAGCTTAAAATCAACCCTAAGACAATAAACATCCCCGTTGTCTTTCACAACTTGAGAGGGTACGACTCACACTTGATCATGCAGGCCATCGCGAAAATCGATGGTAATATAACGTGCATCCCCAACAACATGGAGAGATACATCTCCTTCAGCTTAAAAGGACTTAGGTTCATTGACTCGTTTCAGTTCCTCCTGTCGTCACTCGACAGTCTGGTCAAGGCCAACAATACCTTCCCTATCACCGATCGATACACAGACGCCGAGACTAGACCCCTGCTGATGAGGAAGGGTGTGTACCCCTACGAGTACATGGATAGTTGGGTCAAGTTCACCGAGACCAGACTACCCCCTATTGACTGCTTTTATAGCAAGCTGAATGAGGCGTCCGTCTCACGAGATGATTACTCGCACGCGACTAACGTATGGAATAAACTGGGTTGTAAGAACCTGGGTGATTATCACGACCTGTACTTGAGGATAGATGTACTGCTGTTAGCCGACGTGTTTGAGACGTTTAGGTGGACGTGTTTCAAGCAGTATAAACTCGACCCCGCATGGTATTACACCAGCCCAGGTCTGTCGTGGGACGCCTTGCTTAAAAAGACCGGAGTTAATTTGGAATTGCTCACAGATTACGACATGCACCTATTCATTGAGAAAGGCTTGCGAGGTGGGATTTCCATGGCATCCAAACGATACGCGAAAGCAAATAATCAATACGTGAAAGGTTACGATCCTAACAAGCCAACCAATCACATTCTCTACCTCGACGCAAACAACCTGTACGGCTGGGCCATGAGCCAGTATCTACCTACAGGGGGATTCGAATGGGTACCCCACGTTGATGTTATGGGGGTTGCACCAGATTCGAACAAAGGGTATATCCTCGAGGTTGACTTAGAGTATACCAAGGAATCACACATCACACAACAGCTACCCCCTGGCCCCCGAACGTATGAGGGTTAACCCAGACTGGATGTCTGAGTACCAACATAACTTGTTAGGTGGGCGTGTGACAGACGTTGAAAAACTCGTTCCTAACTTAATGAATAAGACCAAGTACATCGTTCACTATCGCAACCTACAGCTGTACCTGTCGTTGGGTATGAGGCTGACCAAAATACACAGGGTGCTCATGTTCGACCAGAGCCCATGGATGGAGCCCTACATCAGAATGAACACAGACCTACGAAAAAAAGCCACCAGTGATTTTGAGAAAAATCTCTATAAGCTCATGAACAACTCGGTGTTTGGTAAGACTATGGAGAACCTGAGGAAACGCGTGACCGTGAAGCTGGTTCGGTCGAGTGAGGAAGACAAGCTCAGGAGATTGATAGTCAGTCCGGCATTCAACCGTAGTAAGATATTCACAGACAACCTGGTTGCCCTACACATGAAGAAAAGCCACATAAAATTCAACCGGCCTGTTTACGTGGGGATGAGCATCCTTGATTTATCCAAACACCTGATGTACGACTTTTACTACAACGAGCTCAAGAAACAGTACGGCGACAGGTGTGAAGTGCTGTACACTGACACGGATTCCCTGCTGTTAGAAATTCGAACCGAGGACGTGTACGAGGACATGAAAAAACACCTCGATTTATACGACACCAGCGACTACCCTAAGACCCATACCATACACAGTACGGTAAATAAAAAGGTCCTAGGTAAGATGAAGGACGAGTGTGCTGGCACGCCCATAGCCGAGTACATAGGTTTGAGACCTAAGATGTACTCCATACTGAAAGCCGACAATAGTGAGATCCGGAAGGCTAAGGGGGTTAAGAAGTATGTGGTGAAACAACACATCAAACACGCCAGATTCAAGGAAGCCCTGTTCAAGACCCGTACCTTTAGGCATAAAATGAACACACTTAGAAGTGATGGACATAAGATATACGGACTGACTATAAACAAGACGTCCCTGTCGCCTATGGACACGAAACGTTGGATAGCTATTGATGGGATAAACACATACGCGTATGGACATGAAAAAATTTGAGGCTATTTACTACAGCCCGCGTGGGTACTGGAAAGGAGCTAGCGCAGTAGATAAGCTAGCTAAAATAGCGCGAGTACCCCCGGAGGAAGCCAAAGCGTGGCTTGAAAAACAAGCCCTGTGGCAGATCTATTTGCCGGCACCACGCTACATGCCTAGAAGGAGGTTCGGTATTAACATACCTAATAGCGTTCACCAGGCAGACCTACTGTTCCTACCCCACGACAAGAGGTACAAGTATGCCTTAACCGTAGTGGACGTAGCCAGTCGTTACAAGGAAGCCGAACCCTTGACCACGAAAGATTCGGCCCAGGTAGCCAGAGGATTCGAACACATATACAAACGCAGCCCGCTGATGTGGCCAACAGAGCTGCAAGTTGACCCCGGACGGGAGTTCATGGGTGCCGTGTCACAACTGCTAGCCAAACACGATACAAAGGTCAGGCGTGGCACGGCCAGAGCCCATCGCAGCCAAGCCATAGTTGAGAGATTTAATAGGACTTTGGCTGAGCGCTTGTTCGGCCATCAGTATGCTAGGGAGATGGCCACCCCTGGAAAACGATCGACTGAATGGGTCACGAGGTTACCCAACGAGGTCGGCAATCAACCATGAAGTCACCCGTCTCACCGGTAAGAAACCGGCAGACGCTATCAAACTAAAATCAATAGTTGCAGAGTCGGCCGCTCCATTGCGTGGGAAGGAGAAACAGATACCAGATAGGGCCCTAGTGAGGTATCTATACCAGCCGGGGGAACACGAGGGTGATAGCCGTAAGCGAGCCACCGATCCTATATGGTCAGTCAAAACTTACAACATAGATAAAGTGGATATGAAAGCCGACGAACCTAACTTGTACTACTTGAGGGATGGGCCGGGTAGGGGGTTTGTAAGAGAAGAATTATTGATCGTACCGTACGGCACAGTGTTACCTCCAACACACGTTAAGTAGTAGGGGTAATAGTAGCAAGAGCTAAGGACCCAACCAAAGCCTTAGTTAGTAAATAAGGCGTTGTAGAGACTTTTTTTGAAAGTGGTCCAGAACCCCCATTCCCTATACTACTACTACTAGTGAATACGTTATAATAATTTTAACTGATTTGCAAACCTATTAAATTTCATAAAGCATTTGATATTTGCATAACATTTCTTAGCCTCTTGCTAATTACAGACTAAATGATGCATATATATTTTTTGGGTTTGAAGGTGCTGACCCCATTCAGGATATTCACGCACCACATTAAAATAGGCACTCACCACAGTTAGGATAGACACTCACCGCATTTAGGATAGGCGCAAACAAAGACGTCATCCTCTCTGGTGGGGATGTCGCGCATGCCTTTAATGACGTCAATGGGGTTCTCCTGTGTGGGGTCCTTTGGAAAGAAATGACCGTCCACTTCTACGAGAGTGATGCTGTTTCCACCGGCATCCGGGATCTTTACCACTGCCATCCTCAACTGCCACAAGAGAGGAGATTATTAATGCATGGTAGTAGAGTCTAACAATGAAGATCCGTTCGTACCTCCAAGTCAGCGTCGACCACGCAGGTTTGTTTTAGCAACTAAAGCCCATGACGTCTTTCAGTGGTATTTTAGCAGCTGGGAAGTACAACACAGAACCAACATTATTGATAACAACGTATTTTATTTGTCAGTGGATGTATGGATACAGATTCTTGTACAGTTGTCATGCATATTATTTTATGAACTACATAATGCTTAAGTAAGTCGACCCGTGAAGGTCCAGGGCAGAATAGGCCTTCAGCAACCCATGCTTGCCATAAAAGGCGACTATGCTTGTCGTAAGAGGCGACTAACGGGATCGGGTGGTCAGGCTTGCTGACTTGGTTGACACATATCATCGGTTCCCAAATGTGCAGATTGATGCTCATGTTGTTGGTCACTGGATTGTCTGGTCCAGACTCGATTATTTACAGACCGCCGCCATATAGCTGGAATATTGCTGAGTGCGGCGTAAAACTAAACTAAACTAAACTAAACTAAACTAAACTAAACTAAACTAAACTAAACTAAACTAAACTAAACTAAACTAAACTACACTCACTCACTTACTTACTTAAATAACCTTATAACAGATATACAATGTGGTTTCCGGAAAACCAGAACTACTGTCGATCACTTAGTGCGTTTAGAATCATTTGTGAAAAACGCGCTGATTAATAAACAACATGCTGTGTCAATCTTTTTTGATCTTGAGAAGACATATGACACAACCTGGAAATATGTCATTTTGAGAGATTTACATGATTTCGGTTTGCGAGGTCGTTTGCCTGAATTCATAGCCAAATTCTTAAATAAGAGACAATTTCAAGTCCGCGTGGGTTCTACCCTGTCTGATCATTACAATCAGGATCAGGGTGTTCCACAAGGCAGTATTTTGTCAGTCACACTTTTTAGTATAAAGATAAACAGTTTATCCAAAGTTTTAAACGATACAATTGATGGATCGTTATTTGTGGATGATTTTGATATTTCTTGTGGTAACAATATGCATACCATTGAGCGGCAACTGCAGTTGTGTTTAAACAAGATTAATAAATGGTGTCTTGAAAACGGTTTTAAGTTTTCTAAATCGAAAACTAACTGCATACATTTTTGTCGTAGATATAAACCAAAGTCTAAGACTTTGTCTTAGCTCCTTTACTTCACCTGTTGACAGCCTGTATGTCGAGAGACTGATGAACCATCTCTTGAACAGCGACGTATAAAATTAGCTTTACAGTATGTAACAAAATTATATTCAAATGAGTCAAACCCTTCATATAACCGTGTTTTCAATCCTCTGTATGAGGATTTATACAATAAGAAATCTCTTGTTCCGCCTCTTGGTTTAAGAATAAAACCACTTATTTCTGCTGCCAGCATTGAGCTGGAAACCATAGCTCCTTCCCGTCTTCTTTCTTCTCCTCCTTGGCAGTTGGTTAGGCCACAAGTTGACCTAACATTAACGACATTTAAAAAATCAGAAACGAATGAATTACAGTATAAACAAGAATATAATCAATTGAAACATAAATATAACAATTATAAATCCTTATTACAGATGGGTCCAAGGATGGTGGCCTGTCATTGGATCCAGAACAATGTCTTCTAGATTTCCAGATAACAGTTCTATTTTTACAGCTGAAGCTATTAACAGCTCTTAAATATATTCAAAGACACCCTAAACGTAAACAATATATAATCTATCCAGACTCTCTTTCTTGTCTTCAGGCGATTAACAATTTATCATGTAAACATCCACTTTTAATGAAAATTATAGAATTGTATAATGATCTTGCTACTAGCCAATGCGACTGGCCAAGCTATCAGTATTTTGATTCACGAACTCTGAAGGATCTTTTTCATAACTGTGCTTGTTAGTGGCTGTATCCTCAAATGGGGTTGAAATACTGTAAAACTATTGTCCCCTTGTGAGGGTACGTAAGTCCACAAACATTCAATGTAAATTCAAACTTTCCACGTTTTTAATCATGGAATAAGTGTCTTTTTTTTGCAGGGCTAGATTTCCCAAACTGCTGACGGCTGTGGGGATGCTGTAAATCCAGCTGGGGTCCATGCAGGTAGCAAAGGTGAATAAGTGAGTTAAAATTTAACGTCACATCGGCATTATTGCAGCCATATAGTGACGAGAAATGTTGTAGATGCACATAAAAAATACGAGTAATTAAGGAAACAGTCATCGACGGACCGTAAAATAGCTAGAGTATCACAAAAAGAGTTAAAACTAGCTAGAATGTATTTTTAAAAGCAGAAAACAATCTTAGACAACACCACGTAAAAATTGGCTATTGATCACCAGCAACTGAAGGTAGATCACAGGTAGCAAAGGTACTGTAAGTCCCTATGGTCCCTAGTATGGTGATCTACCTTCAGTTGTTAGCAATCTATAGCCCATTTTTATATTGTATTGTCCTCTATAGATAAATTGTTTTAGGTATAGTTACTAGTTTTATATTCTCCTCTGTGATATTCTAGTTGTTGTTTTATTGTCCTTCGTTGGCAGGTTTTATAATAGACATATATTTCATTTCAGTATAAATGTTCTCGTCACGATATAGCTGAGATATTGCCGATGTGACGTTAAATATTAACTCCCTCGCTCGCTCACTCACTCACTCACTCACTCACTCACTCACTGAAGTAAGTCATTCACTTAATGCTCATAATGGGACCACGACACCGAGTGGCGATGCTAGCAGTGATGAATGCACAGACTGTTACGTGGGACAAAGGTCTGCATATTAACTTCTGTACGTGACTAAAGACGCCTTGAATCATTGAGGAACAGGTGTAACTGTGACACCCCATCAAAATGTTAGCATACACGCTAACTTAACTCAGGCACCCTTTGCGAGCCACCCCCTCGTGGTGGGTGCTGGGTAACGCTAAGAGCTCACCACCATCCCGTTGTGGACCCGGGGAATATTTGGTCCACCATCCCGTTTGTCCTTGTAATACACCATGGTGGGTGGGGAGCTCGGATGATGAAATAACAAAAAATAACCATGGCTTATGAACCCCCCATAGGAAAACTAAATGTCAACTTGAAGCAGATCCCGTGAACAACGGTCTCAGACTGTCCAAACCAATCGATTACTGGACACGTTTTCTAGTCATTGAGACTGAAGATAACACTCCATTGAAATTAAATCCTTTCGCTTTGTCTAAGGGTATCCAGGGCATTGGTAGATATGTAAAGAATAGCACAATATTACGTTCTGGTGCAATGTTGGTTGAGTGTGCCAAAAAAGCAATCAACTAACCTGTTCCGGTCACTACTACAGCCCGTAGAACACTGAAAACGAGTAAGGGAATTGTGAAAAACCATGAGCGATTACTCTCTGGCATGTCGGGATTAGATATCGTCTCTGAGATGAGAGATCAAGGTGTACTCTATGTGTGACATGTTCAAACTCATAAAAATCAATGAAACCTTTAAAACCAACACACATCTGTTTTCTTTTTCTTTACCATCTGCTCTAAAATCACTAAAGTATGGAATATTGTAAGGGACATTCTCTTACGGCAGGCTGTTGCGATCTAAATGTTAACACGTACATTCCAAATCTTCTCAGCTGCTTCAAATGCCAAAATGTTGGCCATGGAGTAAATCCTTAAACCGTGTCTATTGTGTGTGCTCACTGTGGTGACAAGACGCCCACAACAAAAGATTCTGACAGTGATGGAAAAAATGCGCAGGGAATCACCCATCTTATTCTAAGGACAGTCCTGTTTGGAAACATCAAATGGCAATTAATAAAATAAAGTTAAAAAAAACAACAACAAAAAAACAACAACAAAAAACAAAAAAACCGTCAGTTTTTTTTATGCAAAAAATACAAGTTCTAAGCTCAGAACAAACAAAAGGCTGTGCTTCTATTGCCAAAAGAACGCCTGAGCCAACATCTAGCCTAGTTACAGTATCTGCCAGCTGTCAGACAAACTTGCACTTAGGTGAAAATGGATTACTCTAACTTTTCCTCACCCACTACATCTATTCGAACATGAGAATCACTTCCTGGTCCCTCTCAGACACAATCAGAAACATCACCTGATCTTTAATCATTTTCGCAATTGTCAACAAAGTCTCAACAAAGTCTTACTAAAATCAAAAGTGAAAAGCCAGGTTTTTCAAAAACACTGAGCGGCAGAGACCCAAAAGGGTTAGAAAATATAAATGAATTATTCAGTAAAATGGATCACTTGAAGACATGGACGTGTCTGAAAACGTTCATTATAGGGCACACAGCTTGCCGCCCACCAAGTAATTCCCGCAAAAGACAGGTTATCAGAATAATATTATACAGTGGAATTGCAGTGGACTAAGGACTATAATTTCAATGAATTACAGCTTTTTGTATCTACAGAAGACCTATTTAAAACAGATGCTTTTTTCCCCGAAACCCTGTATAACAATGGGATATTTAAATGGACACAACCCACTCTGGGGTAGTGCAACTATATAAACGCTAAAAGGTAAATTACTGGAGGAGGTTTGTGCTGATAATGATTTATGTACTTTTAATGATGGCTCCAACACATATTTACACCTGGTACATGATCCTATTCTTCTTTCGACTTGTCAGTAACAATTTCAGAACTACTTAATGAATTTGAATGGTCTGTCTACGATGTCCGATGTGGAAGTGACCATTTTCCTACTATACTAAAGCCTGTAACTCCATCTGATGTTCCTCCAAATTCAAGGTGGAATTCGAAAAGGCTCTGAAAGAAACACTAAGTGCTGCAAAACATATATCTTAACCTTATTTCACGTTCATGATGCTGCGAAGTGTTTTTCTGATGAATGGACCATCATAGCTGATGAGTGTACAACAAAACCCTCTGCAGTTCCACATATCAGGAACCATGGTTCAACAATGAATGCAAACAAGTTAGGAAGGCAAGGAAAAAGGCATAAGACTATTTCCGTCGCCATCCTATGGTGCACAATGTGAATAAATTGAAGTTTTTAAATGCAAAAGCGCAGCGTACCTTTAAACTGAATAAACGCTAGTCTTGGAAAAATTATGTTTCCAAAATAAATTCTAGAACGACCATGTCTAAAGTGTGGACCATGATACAGAAAGTTAAAGGTAAATCTAGTGTCCATCATCTTAAACATGGAGATCAATTACTTACACATAAATCAGATATTGCAAATAAACTAGGTGAAACTCTTTCTAAACATTCTTCTTCTTCTAATTATATTCATGAGTTCAATACGGCTCTTGAACAGACTCCCGATACTGCTACAGGAGCTGATGACATACATCATCAACTCCTGAAACACTTACCAGAATCCTGTCTACAAACAGTGTTAAACATTTTTAGGATATTTGGACATTAGGCAAAATTTCCCCTTCGTGGCGTGATGCTATAGTGTTACCAATACGTACACCTGAACGTGATCATACAGATCCGTCAAATTATCGACCTCTTTCACTAACCAGCTGTGTTTGCAAAACCAGGAAACGCATGATCAGTAATCGATTTGTTTTGTGCTGGAAAAGAAATAACCTAAAAGCAGACGTGCAATGTGGTCTCCGTAAAAACCAAAGTACTGTCGATCACCTAGTGCGTTTAGAAATATTTGTAATAACGCACTAATTAATAAACAACACGTGGTATCCATTTTATTTTGAAAAAGCATATGGCATGACGTGGAAATGTTGTTTTTCAAGAGATTACATGGCCGTTAACCTCAATTCATAGCCAATGTTTTCAATGACAGTTTCAAGTCCGTATGGGTTCTTCATTATCTGATCATTATAATCAGGGATCAGGGTGTCCACAAGGCAATATTTTGCCCGTAACCTTATTTAGTATTATGACTAACAGTTTTAAAGGTTTTAACTGATTCAGTCGATGGATCATTTGCGAATGATGTTAATGTTTGTTTTCGTGTGACAAATATGAACACTGTTGAAAGGCAACTACAGTAGTGTGTACCCATGCTCGTCGTCAAAGGCAACGGGCACGCTTTCATGGTACACACGTCATTGTATCTCTTGTTGTTGATCATTAGATTGTCTGGTCCAGTCTTAATTATTCACAAACCACCTTCATACCGCTGAAATATTTCTGATTGTGGCGTAAATCAAAAGTCACTCATTCACTCTAAATGCCGTATGTCAGTACCTGTTCCAGACAATCATAACCTGATTTTACAAATGTAACCCATAATTTTCTAGGCATCGTCAACATTTGCTCTGCAGTGGTAGACCTTTTAACTCCCATATTTTCAATCATTTATGTCACAAACTAAATAACCTTTAACATTATCACCACTATACAAAAACCATGATATTCGTCTACTTTTTATCAAAAAGAGATACGTTGATGGCGTAGAAATTAAGATAGAAATGGCTTTAAATTTTAGGGGTAAAACTATATATGAAAGCCCAGAAAGGTCATGCTGATTGTACGATTTAAACAGATTTGACCAAGATTACAGCTCAAATACTGCTGAGTGCCGCGTTAAACTAAACTCATTCACTCTGCCTGTCCAGCAGTTCCTGTCCCGGAGACTGACCCAAAACAGTGGAACACTGATCGTATTGGTCACTGCACGCTGCCGTCGACGGTGACATTCCCTACCTTGCAGCCGTTAGAGTTGTTCACACTGAGGCAATGATTGAAATCACGCAAATCCCAACTGTTGCAAAAAATGGTATCAATGTCTAAGTGAACAGTTGAAGTCTTGCTTCAGATAAAAATGGCAGGTGACAAATTTTGGACATTTTAAAAAGAAATGGTTTGCATCCTTCACTGCAGCACGAAAGTTGCGATCTTTGCTCTGATAAATTAACGCGAAAACGACCTGCATGTAATGAACTACACGATGTTTTAACTTTGTGTTCAGTGTATTTGTCTTTCTATGGAAAATATTTTTGAACATTGTCCGTTTTTCTGATAACTTTGGTTTAAACGTTCATAGTGAATTTGTACATTTTGTTGTAGAGGAGAGAGCATTCCATAAACATGCAGAATCATAAATAAGTGAGGTGCGAAATTTAGGAATAGCCAAATAAGATTTGTTACGCATGTTGTACCCAGAAATGCTCTCAGTGAAAGGTGGAAGTAAATCTGTCAGGTAGTCAGGGGCTTGCAGATTAACAATTTTGCAGAATGTACACATTTTTCTGTGTGTCCGTTTACTTTTCAGTGGTAACCAACCAGTTTTATTGTACATAATACATCTGGAAGCGAATTTAGGCAATTCTTGCTGCTTCACGTAGCACTATTTCCAGTTTATCACAAATAAAGCTAGGGCAATTGTCCCAGACCTCAGGTGCATTTGCCAAAATAGGCCGAATATACATTTCATATATAGTAGGAAGGGTATATCTTGGTAATACGTTCTTTCGAGTTCGTAATGAGGAAACAAGCATTTTGTATCAACTGGAAAGAGGACACTGGGGTGTTCATGTTGATGTACACGTTTCAAATGTTCATTATTGAAAAGCAAGTCAGGAATTTGTGGACAATTTCCATTTTTACTAACCGCTTGTCGGACCATTCAATCAGTTTTGCTGAGTCATAGTTAAGAGCAGCATCTATGGCTTTTATATCTTTTTTTCTGCAACACCAATTGAAGTGTCGTCAGCAAACAGTCTTGTGACATTTGCTACAGTTTTAGGTAAATCATTGATGTGCACAATGAATAAAAATGGTACGAGGACAGATCCTTCAGAAACCCTTTCAGTAACATTTAATTCTTTTACCACTGATCGTCTGCCCGATAAATATTTTGGCAACCAAACGAGTAAATGTCCACGAAACACAGGAAAACGATATCGCCCTGTAGGTTAAACATGGACCAAAGATATACACGCTCGTCGTATTTATTAATAGAGTAAAGGAGCAGCAGCTGCCATATTGGATTGTCGTGCCGACATCGACTCGCTCCGATTTCAAGCTGAAATGTACGCTAAGAATTCGGTGACATTCGAAACTATACTCACGTACCTCTCAATTATACATTTCCCCACACATCCTGCCTGATTTCCATGACATAACACCCATTTTATTAACTTTAATAAGTCCTCAAACTCGAAAATCAAACCAAAACACCTCTGGGGTGAACGTTATCCCGCACTCGCAACCTCTCGAGCGATCTCATTGGTCCCCTGAATATAAGTAATTTTTCCAGAACAAGTTCATTACATTCGCGCAAAAGTTAAAATCGTTTGTTTTTTATTGAAGCCTGATCGCGTGTCAAAGTCATAGCTCATCCAAGACTTATCGCTCTAAAACCATGCCGTCTTGTTCACCTCAGAGGTGTTTTGGTTTGATTTTCGAGTTTGAGGACTTATTAAAGTTAATAAAATGGGTGTTATGTCGTGGAAATCAGGCAGGATGTGTGGGGAAATGTATTATTGAGAGGTACGTGAGCATAATTTCGAATGTCACCGAATTCTTAGCGTACATTTCAGCCTGAAATCGGGGCGAGTCGATGTAGGCAAGACAATTCAATATGGCAGCTGCTGCTCCTTTTCTCTATTAATATATACGACGTGCGTGTAGATCTGTGGTCTATGTTTAACCTACAGGACGATATCGTGCTCTTGTGACAGGAAAAAAATAATCTTCAAATTGGAGCAATAACTTTTCATGCCACACTCCATCAAAGGCCTTTGAAATGTCTCAAGAAACCATACAGTAATAATATGATACACCAACCACTTACCTGAGATCTATATGTGTAAACCTTAGCCTGTGGGTTTGTTGTACAGTATACGAACAGCGCACAGAGGTATAACAAATAATTTGTAAAGTCGTACCGGTGTTCTGACGTTTTGTTGCCTGTGGAAATAGCAACTTCCTTAGCGTGGCTGGGCCAGTTCAGTTGAGTAAAGTGTATGTTGGACAAGATGAAACATGTATCTGAGATCTTGTATGTTTGACCTTGCTTGAGAGTAACATAGCTACGCTACTATCTTTCTTAAGATTTTTCTTCAAAAGCCTACCGGTGTTTGGACGTACTGTACCCTGTGAAGAACACGTAGATTCGTAGTTCGTAGATTCTGAATAAAGATGCACAAGATGAACATAAATCTGTGATCTGCAGGTGTTTGACCTTGCTTGAGAGTAATATAGCTACGATACTATCGTTTTCAAGAGCATTCAAAAAGACCTACCGGTGTTCAGATGTACTGTACCCTGTGAAAAACACACTTGGTAAACGTGTCCCTTGTAGTTCGTAGACTCCGTTTATTTTGTCTGTTTTCAAGGCAGTATTCTAACTGAAGACGGCGGTAACATCCAGTGATTAACATTATGATCATCACTCTACGCAATTGGCATATGATGACAGTGACATGTATCAATCAATAAGTGAACCTAGCCACCCAATCCCGTTAGTCGCCTCTTAAGACAGGCATGGGTTGCCGAAGATGATTCTAACCCGGACCTTCACGTTTTTTTGATTGTAAGAAAACATACCAGAACATATCATATTAACACCTGCCACTTGAACTCGGTTACAGGTTATGCTTTAGGTATAAAAATGTTTCACAATTAGCGATATTCCTGAATGATTCAAATGTCTAGTCACACACAGGTGAACATTATGTTCAGACCTTTGTCACGTTGTCCGAAACTAAGTCTACATGTCATCGCTGCCTGAATCGCCAGCCAGCGCCTGACCTACAAAAGCATTAGTGAATTAAACTGAATTTAATTAAGTAGGCAATATTGCAGTAGAACACCTATATGATAAACTCTATCGAGATTCACGTCAGAATTTTGTGCTTTGATTTTTCCAGTCCGTGCCGAGACGGTGCCGAGCAGTAATTCCTGCCAGTAGTGCCCATATGAAGAACTGAGAATTTTGTGCTTTGATTTATCCAGTCCGTGCCGAGACGGTGAAAGTTGTTGGGACTTACGTACCCTCTCGTGAGGATAATAATTTTACGCTACTTTAACCCCCTTTGAGGGTACAGCCACTAACGATCGTAGTTACTATTTTACAATACCATGATTAAGATATATATTATCTATGTACAATACATATTCAAAATTTATGTAGCAATTCTATTTCCTTTAAAAATTCAATTATTAAATGATGATTAACATTATAAAAAAGATCCTTTACAGTTTTCACATTGAAATATTTATCTCTTGTGATGGAAAAATCAACACAGTCAAGCAGGACATGCTTGACCGTGATTCTTTCATCACAAGGGATACAAAACGGAGGATCCTCATCTTTTAACAAGTATTCGTGAGTATATCCCGTATGGCCAATGCGACATCGTCGCATAATAACCTCTTCAAATCTGGACTGACAACCCAAGTGGGTATAACCGATATAGGGCTTTATTCTATGTAATTTATTGATACCTACTTGGGTGTCCCACTTCTTTTGTATTAGATCTCGGATATATGATCTTATAACGGCTTTATAATCAGAAAAAGGGAGCAGAAGCGGTGTCACAGATTTGTTGAGAGCAGCCTTGGCAGCAAGATCGGCCATTGTGTTACCAGAGATTCCAACATGGCTGGGTAACCAACAGAAGACGATGTCGTATTGGCCAGTGGCAGGATCATTATACAATTCAACGATGACAGCTAAAAGTGGATGTTGAGAAGATACATTTTTAATAGCCTGGAGGCATGAAAGAGAGTCTGAATAAATGATATATTGTTTATACTTAGGGTATTTTTTTATATAGTTTAGGGCTGTTAATATGGCATGTGCTTCTGCTGTGAAAATGGAACTGTTATTTGGTAATCTAGAATATTGTTCTGGTTCCAATGACAGTGGCACAAGCAACTGCGTCACCATCCTTGGACCCATCTGTAAATAAGGATTTATACGTACTATACTTATCTTTTAATTGATTATATTCCTGTTTGTATTGTAATTCAGTAGTTTCTGATTGTTTATATTTACTTAATGTAAGGTCAACTTTTGTCTAACCAGTTAGACGCGGAGGAGAAGAAAACAAGCGAGAAGGAGCTACATTTTCTCCAACCCCTTATTCACATACAACAAACACTTACATAACATGGCATGCTGTACGGTGCACCAACTGAGACCACAGTTTATTCGTAACCGAATAATGCTCCCCGATGACTCACGTATTCTAACGGCTCGCCAGTCTGGACATGTCCGTCCCACTCAACAGTGCCAGTCATCGGTCTGTAACATGACACGAGAATTAAACATTCAGTATAGACCACATGCGTGTATATAGACAATGTGTATATCCACTCACATAAACATCACATAACATACAGGACAAATCAAAACTGACCGCTGGTGCACCGCAGCTAAGAATAACCTAATTCAAATTTCCCTCCCTTTTATACCTACCAGAGCGCCCCCATACCTATAGCACTACTTCCCTTTGTTGTATCTTCCGACGCTATTTAGACAATACAATATAAAAACAGACTATAGATCGCCAACAACAGAAGGTAGATGACCACACTAGGAACCATGGGGACTTACAGTACCTTTGCTACCTACATGGTCCCTAGTTGGATTTACACCATCCCTTCAGCTGCTGGCGGTTGTATGAAAAGTTAGCCGAAATTAAAATCACATGAATACTACGATTAAAATCTTGGTAGACTTAAATTTACTGTGAATGTTTGTGGGCTTGCATACCCTCTCAGGAGGACAATAATTTTACAATACTTCAACCCCCTTTGAAGGTACAGCCACCAACAATTCAAGTTACTAATCCAAGCTACCAATCATTAAAATACATCTATTTACACAACATAACATTCAAAATTCCTTCCAAAAAATCAATTTCTTTTAAAAAACCAAGAATTAAATATGAATTAACGCTGGTAAAAAGATCCTTAATTGTTTTAACTGTAACATATTTATCCCTTGTGATGGAGAATTCAACACAGTCAAGCAGAATATGCTTGACCGTGACTCTCTCATCACAAGGGATACAAAACGGAGGATCCTCACCTTTTAACAGGTGTGAATGAGTATATCTAGTATGGCCAATACGACATCGTATTCAAATCTGGACTGACATCCCAAGTAGGTGGTCAAGAGAAGGTTCATCTGCTTCAACGTATAGACAGTCAACAGGAGAAGTTCGGAATGATCCAAGACAAAGCCTTAGACCTTCGTGATGAATAGAATCAAGTATTTTGAGGTTGCTTTTACAGGCTCCACCATAGACAATGGCAATGGAGCCGTAATCCAGCGTAGATCTGATGAGTGACCTGTATAAATGTAGAAGGGTTGTTTTGTCTCCTCCCCACTTTGTGTTTGAAACGACTTTCAACAAATCGAGCGCCTTCTGGCATTTGGTTTTTAGGTATTTAATATGTGGCAGAAAGGTTAAGTATGAGTCAAAGATGAGACCAAGGAACTTAGCTTCCTTGACAACTTTGATGGGTGCACCATTCAAAGATAAGTCAGGGTCTTTATGAGGTTTGCATTTTCGGCAGAAATGAATGCAGTTGGTTTTAGATAGAGAAAATTTAAACCCATTCTCAAGACACCATTTATGAATTTTGTAGAGACTGATTTGCAACTGTTTCTCAATGGTTCGCATGTGTTTGCCACGACAAGAAATATTAAAGTCATCCACGAAAAGGGAACCATTGATTGAATCTGATTGATTGAAACTTTTGAAAGACTATTTATTTTAATACTCAATAAAGTGACGGACAAAATACTGCCTTATGGAACACTCTGTTCCTGAGTGTAATGATCCGACAGGGTAGAACCCACGCGGACTTGAAATTGCCTGTCATTTAGAAAGTTGGATATAAATTGGGGCAAGCGGCCTCGCAATCCAAAGTCATGTAAGTCTCTTAAAATTCCATGTTTCCAGGTTGTGTCGTATGCTTTTTCTAAATCGAAAAATATCGACACTGCATGTTGCTTATTAATGATGGCATTCTTCACAAACGATTCTAAACGCACTAAATGATCAATAGTACTTCTGTTTTTACGGAAACCACATTGAATATCTGTTATTAAGTTACTTGTTTCCAAGTACCAAACAAGTCGATTATTTATCATGCGTTCCATGGTCTTGCAAACGCAGCTAGTTAATGAAATCGGCCTATAATTGGAAGGATCAGTGTGATCACGTCCAGTTTTAGGAATGGGCACAATTATAGCATCACGCCATGATGAAGGAAAATTTCCAGACGTCCAAATACCATCGAAAATATAAAGAAGCGTCTCTAAAGATGATTCTGGTAAATGTTTCAGGAGTTGATAATGTATGTTATCAGCTGCTGAAGCAGTATCGTGAGCCTGGTCAAGAGCAGTATGGAGTTCGTTAATCGAAAATACTTCATTTATAATCTTCACCATTATCGGAAGTAAAATTAATAGTTTTTTTTCCTGCTGATTTTGATACTTTTGAAATTGAGGTACATAATTTGATGAAGAAGAATGTTTCGCCAGTGTTTCACCAAGTTTATTAGCAATATCGGATTTATTTGTCAGCAACTGGTTTCCATCTTTAAGATGGTGAATGCTAGATCTAGAACCCTTACCCTTGATCTTCTGGATCATATTCCATACTTTAGAAATTGGTGTACGTGCATTGATTTTAGAGACATAGGTTCGCCAAGATTGGCGTTTATTTTGCTTAAAGATACGCCGTGCTTTTGCATTTAAAAGTTTCAATTTATTCAAGTTATGGACCAGAGGATGGCGACGAAAATAATGCTCAGCCTTCTTCCGTGCCTTTCTGGCTTGTTTGCGGGTATCATTAAACCATGGTTTTCGAATGTGTTGATTTGTGGAGGACTTAGGAATACATTCATCGGCTATCTTCTTCAGTTCATCTGAAAATAATTTTACAGGGTCGGCGACGTCAAGAAATAGATCAGGTTTAAATGTATTAGAAGCAAGCAGTTGAAATAAAGACCAGTTGGCCTTGGAACAGTTCCATCTTGCAGTTGGAGGAACATCTGAAGGAGTCACAGTTTTCACAATGGTAGGGAAGTGGTCACTTCCACAGAGATCCTCGAGGACAGACCATTCAAATTCGTTTAATAATGCTGAATCTGTAATTGCTAAATCAATAGCAGACTAAGTTCCTGTGCCTGGATGTAAATAGGTGTTTGAGCCACCATTAAGTATACATAAGCTATTGTTAGAAATGAAATCTTCTAAGAGCTTCCCCTTAATATTCGTCTGAGCATCACCCAAGGGGGGTTGTGTCCGTTTAAATCACCCATAATAATGCAGGGCTTGGGGAGTTGGTTATAGAGATCTTGAAGTTCAGACTGTTGTATACAAGCATATGGTGGAAGGTACAGTGAACACAATGTAAACGCGATGTGCAAAGTTACACGGAGTGCTACAGCTTGAAGCGGAGTATTTAGATGGACAGGACTATGGATGATGCCATTATTTAATAAGATAGTAGAACCTCCAGCCGCTTTAGGCCCAGGAGGGGAAAAGACATTATAGGAAGTATAGCCTCTTACGTCAAATGTATCAGTGTTTTTGTAGTATGTCTCTTGTAAACAGATGGCCGATGGTTGAAAATCTTGAATTAAGAGTTGTAAATCATTTAAATTATCCCTAAGACCTCTACAATTCCACTGTATTACTTGATTGGTGGTCATTTAAGGTGGAGTTATGGGAGACCACTCACGATCTTTTTTCTTTGGAGAATGACTCCGGGAGCTTGGATTTTGAAGAGGGGACACGTCCATGTCCTCTAGCACCCCAAACTTGTTACACAGAAAAGTGGTGTTTTTCTGTGCTTTAGGAACACGATCAGATTGCGCTTTTTCTTCGAATAATTATCATTGGCGTTAGTGTTCTTATCTCTGGAAACAGGAGTTGTCTGTGAAGCAGATGTCCTCTGACCGGGTTGAATCTGGATAGGTGGAGGCAGTAAAGTAAGAGCAGAGGAGTCAGTCCAAGTGTAGTCAGTCTGGCAACCAACGGAGTTGCACGAAATGGCTCTAGAATCTGTGCTAGAAGTTAGAGTGGACGTGGATACAACAGCGGCATATGATGGCCCTGGTGATTCTTGGGCAAGAACAAGTTTCTTTGAATCAAGGAAAGATATGTTACGTTCATGCTTGATGCGTAAAATTTTAGATTGTACCTTCAAAGTTGGACCGTCTTTGGATGAAGAAGGATGACTGCCAGAACAGTTTACACAAGAGGGAGGTTTGTCACATATTGTGCTATTGTCACACTTCCCATCACATCTATGACAGGCAGCTGGGTTTCGGCAAGATTTTGAGCCATGTCCATATTTTTGACAAGAATGGCATCTAAGGGGATTTGGTATAAAAGCATCGACCCTTAAATTGCAATAGCCTGCTTTGAGTGAATCCGGGCGTGTTGGGACACCAAAGGTAAAAAAATACGTATTGGTGTTCGTGACTTCATTGTCTTTTCTGGATGTGAATCGCTTTACATCAGTTACTCCTTGTGAGTGAAGTTCTGAAACAATGTCATACACATTTATGTCTGATAGGCATCGTCCAACGTCGCGTACAATGCCTTTACTGTTGTTTAAGGTTCTATGAGGTGAAATTTGCCAGTGATTTGGTCGAGAGTAACATTTGAGACTGGATCTGTTTCTTACATTCTATCAGTAGAATGCCAGATCGAAGCTTTTTGACCTCCTTTACGTCTCCAGCTAAGCCCTCAATGCCCTTAGCAGTGGCAAAGGGATTTAACTTAAGAGGACTACCATCGGCAGAAGACATAACGAGAAACCGTGCCCAATGATCAAGATTTTTTGAAGTGTAATAACATCATCATCTGATGAGCATGAATCATGATATTCGTGCGAACATTTTTTTTGTGGGGGTGCCATGGTTATATTGGATGGAATTCATTGTCCTAGCTCCTCACCCACCACGGAGCGTCTACATGGACGATGCCTTATGTCTGTGGACCTCCAACAGACGGCACCAAGGATACCAGGAGGAATATATATAGATATGACGGACCAGGGCCCTGTTTCACAAAACTCTCGTAAGCCTAGGATCTCGTAACTTTCCTCGTAGCACTTGCACCTCCTACGTTAAAATATACCAGGTGCAAGTGCTACGAGAAAAGTTACGAGATCTTAGGCTTACGAGAGTTTTGTGAAACGGGGCCCTGACTGGCCCATGAGCCACCGCCTTCTGGCATAGGACTCTAGCCCCCTGGATGCCGAGTTTTTTTTCAGGCGCACATTTTCATAAAGTTTGAAAAGTGAACGTTGTGCGAGATTTGCGATCGCGTGGCCCAGGTTCTGCGTACGGCTATGAAATTGCACAGACATGTAGAATATTTGATTTCCTATCCGTTGGTATAAATATAATTGCGGCTACCTCAGGGGTTTGAGAAATAGACACTGCTAAAAGTTGTTCAAAACTTTTGTGTGTGTTCAAAAACAGTAAATTTATCGTGCACCAATAAAAGCACTCTGCTACGATTTTTTTAATTTGGCATCTTTACGGAAAGTGTGAGCGAAGAAAATACAGCTTGATATCTGAACGACATGAGTGTATATGAAATGGATGTATGTGTTAATGCATAACGTCATACTCACAAAATCAAAAATGACCTGCAATAAATGTCAAAAATCGATTTTCTACTATGACGTCAAACGTCGACAGAGAGGTCATGCACGTATAAAGATAAGGGGGCATAACTCAGTTATGGTTTACATTAGGTCAATGTAACTCCGATCACATGGAGAGAATTTGCTGTGGATATGGACAGTATATTTTCGTGATGTTTTGTTCACAGTGAACCAAACTATTCCAATACAAATTTCCCCAATGTGAGAGGATACCTTTTGGTAGTTTCACAATTTGTAAGAAAAGATGCAAGTGTACTACATCAAAAATCAGGCAATAGCGATTTGGATGTCCCTATCCGATACATATTTTAGTTCTTAGATTCCCATATTCTCCTGTTTGTGTATATGTATTTTTATTAATTTTCCATCATTATTAACAGAGTAACAGCCACATTTTCAAACGTAATGAAATAACTGAAAATAATGCGACATTTTAGTTGACGTCACAGCATGTTTTGTGCATTTTGTGACGTCGGAAAAAGACTACTCTGGTTGCTGATTAGTATATATCTAACCTAATTTCCATTCAATGTGTAAAAGATATCGGCTTCTGTGTCAGAATTCAACACTTTTTAGCCAAAATATAAAATGAATGGTTTTATCACTGAAATAGTGTCCTGAATATATCAACAATTACACGGTTTTACTACATATCTTATTGTGAGCAACACGCGCACCTGCCTAGCATCAATTTAGCTTAAATGAAAATTTCACAACACCTGAATATTCATTGAGTATTCATTTAGGAAAAAGACTTTTCTTCTCATGATTATGAAATCAATTCCCTTCATAAGTATGCAATGAAAGGTACAAAGAGATCGCTTTTTCAGTAAAGAAGTATTAGAAAATGGACGTAATGCTTGTCGAAATTAAGACTTGACCTGATGTATATATTTTTAACAATTTCCGTATAAATATTGTTTGAGTTAGACATTCTGCCATCAGATATATTTTAATCGCATTTGAATTGACTTTATTATCGAAAAACAATGATAATGAATCATGAAACGTTTTGACAAAGTCGCACCTGGTCAATTAATATTCATAATAGTTTTGTCTATAAAAACGACACAAACCAATACAATGAACAAGACAATTCCTTTAAACAGTAGTATGTGTGCCCCTACATTTGATAAAATGTACAAATCATTTTCATTAATATTATCCGTTTTACTTCTAAGTTGGAATTAAATCGCTGTTTATTAACCTGTTCATATGTAACTGCAATATTTGTCCCAACGTATTGAATATTGCACATCACGTGAACTAAAGCACATGTTGCAGTAATGGCTACGTGTGATCTTCCAACACTTGTGTAGGGGCTTAAAATGTGGTATAGTACACTTACTGAGTCAATTTCCCATGTAGATATTATTCAAACAATCAAAAGCTTTCAAAGAATAAAAACGGATACCTTATATCCACACATGATATGGTGTTGAACATGGATATATGTAGATACTGAAATCAGTTTCATTAAAAAATATCTGAACGATGCGCAAAATATACATCACAATACTATAAGTGCAATCGGAATGGTATGGGCATTGTGTTTACTCTTGTTCAACCGACCTTCACCTCAAAGAAATTGCCTAATATGTGCAACAATGTTGACGTATGACATCACTACCGATGACCGATTTCTCTCAAAATGGCGGCTTCGCTGAGAAGGGTACACGGGATTTTGCGACGACTTTTTGCTTGATTCAGGGATCTTTTGTATATAAATGTGAGATGTAAGTAATCAGAATTATTCTGACTATTTGTGTATTGTGATATGTTCTTATCGTTTACATTGTAAATGACGGAACAAGCCAGAAATGCCGATAAGTACCGTTGTCGTTCTGCGTGATTTTGCGTCAGTCATGGCGTCACGCTGCACTGAAAGTTTGACAGTTTCTTATGAATTACCAAATTATTTCATTGTATCTATTTTCAATTTGCTATTTTTTGCCACGATACTCTTCCCCTGAATATACTAAGCGTATTGAGCCATTGTAAGCAATGATTAGAGGGCTGGATGTTGGGAAATTTCCGAAAATGCTACGCAGTGTAAAATTGGAATTTTTCTTTGTTTACGTTTCAGTCAAGCGCTGTCTTTCGAGCACAGCGTTCGTTTTCATGCTAAATATATTTCGTTTCGTTTTGTCTAGACAGTTGGTATTGGTGACAAAGACCATTTGTAATTTGATTCTAAGATATATGGGGAATTCAATGATGCATTTGTAGCAGCTAACTATGAAGTATACATGATGTAATGGGCTTCTCAATACCGGCCTTCTCGAAACGTGATTTTGTAAACACTATCCAATATGGCGGAAAGCGCACTTCGGCGTTCGTGTAAGTGTATTTTCGAAAACATCCCAACCGATTCTGGGTACATCGGTGACGTTTCAGAATTATCATTCCTGGTTACATGAAAACTTGATATCAGTGATCATTAATATGCTATTTTTGAAATTCATTACTCCCAGTAATTATCCGATTTTCACATTTCAAAACATATTGAAAATAACGCTGTGAATCTCGATTTTGTACAGTTTGAAAAATGGCGACATTTACGATGAAGCCTATTTTGAAAGGCGATTTTCAGCACTTTAGCTTGGTCTGAGATGATAGTGGATGGTATCAATAAACTGGGAATTTTCCGCAGAATTCAAAACTGTGTAGTATTTATATATGCGTGGTATATTTAGAATTTTATTGGACTTCCAAGTGAGGTATGTAGAGGAAGGACATATATGTCCCTGTGGCATCCAGGGGGCTAGGCAATGTAAGTATATGACATGGTTAGAGCATGCAAAGTGAAAATGGTCGAAATTGTTCTAAACCTTTCTCAGTTATCACAAATAACATCCATGCGCAGGGTATGGCGTGACCAGCCGATTGATAGAATCGGGCCGATTCTACTACCAGTCTAGGTGAAGTAAGGGCCAAAGTGGTGTGGCAAAAGGAACACGGTCGCAGGCTCCCACTGCCCTCAACCACCAGACTACCGTCCTCCACCGACACGGGACGCAACCCACGGCAAACAGGTTGCCCAATTCGGTCGCTCCTTGCGACCAGCAATGGGGTGCTATGGACCAACTATCCGGTCTGTGCCGAGACGGTGCCGAGCAGTAATTGCAGTAATAGCCAGTGGTGGCTATATAAAGAACTGAGTTTGACGCCATCTTGTGGACTCGAGTAATCAGACACACAACAACATAAATAGTGTTATTGTGTTGTAGAATTTTCACCATTTTACCACTGATATTGCAAAAAGTGGGAGCAGACACCCCTTTGGGTTGAGGGAGGTTGAGGGAAGATTTAGGGAAATTGATTGGCTGAACTAAGTCAGTTTATAAATGTAGGAAACCATTTCATCAGAAAACAAAAAGTGAAGGGTGGTGAATTCATGAATGAACAGTGTGCTACCCTGAATAGACAAGCAGCCCAATTTAAATTGAGCACGCTTGATAACTCACGTGTTTTCCCGTCCTTTCAAATCTCGCGCGCTCAGCAGAGTGAGCGTCTTTTTTTCACTCTTTGTAAAGAATAACGTTGAATATTATTCTGCTCTGTTCCGAAAGTAGATGTGTCAATGCTATGTCATGCAAGCTTTGTTGTTAAATGTATTCAGTTTTGGTGTTACTTCAGGACTGCAGTCAGAGTATGATCTTTCAAAAACTAACGGTTCGAAATCCACATGAATAGAAGTATATCTAGAAAACGAATAAAAAAAGCACTATGAAAAGTCACATCATTTGGGAAGAGACAGCACCGAAAGTAATGTAGAGGCTTAGAATCTGCTTATTGAAACAGTTCTATTGTGCCCTGTTCCGATAGAGAACAGATTTAAGAAATTTAGGACTTCCACCTCTTCATTTCAAACTGCATAACCTGTGTTAGGTCATGTAACATAAAGAGGGTGTTATATCTCAGTCCACACGTGCACGTATCAGTGTACATTTTGAAAATAACAATCTCCAGCTATGCAGTTGTAGACAGTATCACACTTTAGACAGCGTGATCACACTGATAACCATAGTTTACAAAGTACTTTCGGTGTTCTATGCAAACCACGTGTGTCTTTGTGTGCATAGTCCTGAATAGATAGACAGTACCCGTCAGCCCAGTTTGAATTGAGCACACTTGACAACTCATGTGTTCCCGTCCTTTCAAATCGCTCGTGCCCGGCATAGCTTTTGTTAACCATTTAATTATTCATCCCTATGCCGACTTGCATAGCTCAACTTTATGTAATATTTCATGCTAGCTTTTCCTTTTACGCGTAACTTTATGATAAAGAGACTGCACGGTTTGACTTGAACGTGTCAGCTAAAATATGTACATGTATACAGTTTTACTTCAGGGTGTGGTATTTTAAAAATAGATGGCTTGAAACATAACTGTATCATGCAACACCATGAAGGTAGGTTTGTTGGGAAAGAGTTGGAGGCATCTATAAGACATCGTAGTGGCAAGCAATGTGTTTCACGTTTCATCCTTAATCGCAGCGTGCACATAGTTTAGAAACTTCCACTTTGGGAAGATACCCTTCCAACTCCACATTTCATAATGTGGTCAACAATATAATGAAAGAAACGTTTTACCTCAGGATTATAATCCGAAATCAGTGAAGATTTGAAAATAAATAATCACGGCTACACTTGTACATAACATGACGTTACAGAGGGGTTTTCAGACTGAAAACCATAGCTTCACAAAGTGTACTCAATGAAGACACGCATGACTGAGCGCGGTTGTCAATGCAACCCACAGATGAGTGCATAATATCTGAACTGAAGGATGTGGAGCAATGTTCAATATCTGAATGATATTGTCTTGACTTGTATTGTATGATACAACAGTTTAAGTAGTGGCGTGCTTGTCAGTATCGCTATAACAGAAACACGAGTCGTCCGTTTGACATGCTTAGATGTAGTGTATCTACAACTAGTTGGCTTCAGACTGTTTAAATCTATTCTGTCTCACAGTCGTTTGCTAATATTGAAACACGCCCGCCGGTGAAGTTTCCCATTCACAAATTGTGTGACCAGTGTACTACTGTATTTTACGATAGGTTAGGAAAGATGTGGTGTGTGTGTGTGTGTGTGTGTGTGTGTGTGTGTTGTGTGTTGTGTGTTGTGTGTGTTGTGTGAGTGAGTGTGTGTGTGTGTGTGTGTGTGTGTGTGTGTGTGTGTGTGAAGTTACTGTAACCAGTATGTAATACATTTGAATGATGTAGGGATGTATGTGCGTGTAGACTTTATACCTATATCTGAACATGAATGTAAGACACCTTTCAATAGATCAATTATGGCTCTAACCACTTCATGAAACATCGCGATGAGCAATTTAGGAGTTTATATTTACAAACATGTCGTGAATAACATTTCTTATGAATGAACTCGCCCGCGCGCATGTCTAGGGTTAACATAACATATTTTCAGATTGTAAACAGTGACACTTTGATAACAGGAGGGTGTAGCGTGTGTGCGGAATGCACTCATCATTACAGAAGCATTATATGATTCTTCAGCTTTAAATATTCTTTCTTTAGCTTCAACTAACAGCAGCCCGGGTGTTTTGACCCATGGTGGACATCTGCCCAGTCCATAGTCAACAATACTGTGAAGCAAGTCATTTATATATAGCCTGAAGACCAAGCTGATAAGACGCGACCTTGACCTAGCATCATGTTTTACATCAAATATGTTAGAAACACAACCACCACTGCTGACAGATGATTTCATTGATGTATACATAGTGTATATAATTCTCCATAGTTTTTAGCCCCCGCACCCTTCCTAAAGTCAAACTGGAGAGGGTGAGGGAAATCGTTTTCAGATTTCGTCCACGTTTCAATTCTTTTGAGCAGTATTCTTTCAAAAGGTTTTGAGAGAACACGGGTAAGAGTGACACCTCTATAGGTGTACGGGTCATGTTTGCTTTTACCATTTCCTTTGTAAATTGGTAGAACATTACCAACACTAAATGTATTTGGTGCATACTCAAATGATACAATGGCATTAAATAATGATACAATACAATACAATACAATGATATATACAACAAAAGAAGAATTGGCAGGTAAGATTAATTTAATTTAATTTAATTAACATATTACTTCCTTTCTAGATTTCAGAGTGTCGAATCCTGACGTCTACAAAGTGCCTGTCTTTGACAGTGTACGCGCTGCCCTCTACCGTTCCCGCGCCAAAGACATCCCTCAACTGCCAGCCACAAGATCAGATATAGATCTACCTGACATCTACACGAAGACTTCCTCCGACGAAGACTTCCTCCTGTTCTCCGATTGTGACAACGACAAGATCCTGGCCTTTGCAACTGATGACAACCTACGGCTCCTGTCTAAAGCAGATGTTCTTTATTGTGATGGAACTTTTGATAAATGTCCAGTTATATACTACCCATGCCTTTGTACAAAATAAGATGTGTCCTTTAGCTTATATGCTGCTTCCAGACAAGAAGCAAGCAACGTATGAACGCTTCTTTTTCATGTAAAGAATGTTGCAGCAACTAAGAATATTGTATTGAATCCAACATGTGTATTTACGAATTTTGAGTCAGCTGCCCAAAATGCCATCGTTAAGACTGTTACATCTATTTCAGTCAGAGTGGTTGGAGGAAAGTGCAGAAACTGGGTTTGGTCAGTGCGTACAAGGACAACCCACACGTCGCTCATCTCATGAGACGAGCAATTGCACTGCCCCTGGTGCCAGTGGACAGAGTGAGAGACGTGTGGTGGCAGGCCCTAGAGGATGCTCCTCCAGGTGGTTCAACCGAGAAGTTCACCGACTTCGTGACTTCATACTGGGTGGAAGGTGACCATGGCAGGACCATGTCGAACCATTTCACCACTGAGGGCCCCGCACCACCAACCACGTTGAAGGATGGAACAGGAAGTTGTCAAACATCATCGACTTCCTCAAGAAAGAGCAGTAGTTTGTTGAGGCATCATGTATGCAGCTTAGGGCCGGTGCCAAACCTCCACGTAAGAAGGCCAAATATGTCCATTTGAACGATTGTAACCTTAAGCAGCAGTACATCGCTGGCAACATGAATGTGTATGCATTTTGTGATGCTGTTTCCCATTTAACTGGGTACTGACTTGTGTATTAAATGCGGAGAAATATAATTAAATGTGATATGGATTGTCCAGTATTGAAATAAATGTGCATGCATATTATGATGCCAGTAATGAAATTTGTTGAATTGAAATTTGTTGAAAATTGTTATCCTTAATTAAAAATTAAAGACTGGTGTAGTTGTCATTGTCAATATCATTTGTCATTATCATGAAGGGGGGACTTTATTTCACAAGGATCAAAATAAAAAAAGTCATCTATTGCCTAGAGTATTATTCCGCTTCAGTGATTTGCAACCTAGAACAGAAGGTGGCGGGTAAACGAGAAGACCCCGGAAAGAATTACAGAAATCACTGTGATCACTTACAGGATTACGTACATCTTCTACAAACACATCAACTTGCTCTGTGAATCCATTATCAAAACATTCTAGGTCCTGAGGTACTGACAGGTCACCAAAGTACCGTGCAGAGAGATAACATTACATTACCTTCCTGCTTGTTACAGTCACCGTTATAAGTTAGAGACTGTGTTTGCTCTCTTATACGTTTTAACCGTTTTGTAACTCTAAAGTACTCATGGATATCTACCTCAGCTTCTTGGTAAATTTCGTCAAATGTTTAATTTCTGTAACGTTGCTTAGCTGAACGGTGATTTCTTCGAAATACACGTTTAGCTTATTTATATTCAATGAAACATTTGTCATCTGAGCTATGGCTTTTGCCGTTAGAAATCCATTTTTGCGGCAATTAAGCATGTGATCATGGTGTCTGTTAAGTTCATACTTCCGCCAGTATGGCTTTAAATGTGCCTGGAATTTGGAAGTGGGAATTGCAAGTACAGTTCCAGCATGTAAACATTCTGTGATATAACTGTTGTGACACTCGATGTATTCATCAGGACATGAAAAATAGGAAACATCAAACTACACATTTCTAAAGTAGTTTTCAGTTTCATACCTATATGAAGCACCATTGTAATAAGGCTCCATTGAAGAATGTGCATGGTTTTTGAGGTCATGAACGTGTATGATCGTTGTACCATGCTTTGGGGGGGAATCCATTCGCGACACAAGACATTGTCAGGCCAGAATTCATCATGGCGATTACAAACAGTGTGTCTCGATACAGCGATTCTTATCGTATATGTGGCGTTACGACCAGTGTCCCAGTGCTTTAATAATGTTGCATTTGGGATGGTAACATCCCGTGATCTGGCACAGTTAATGATGGAGCCTTTTACGACTTCAAACGGTTTATCAGCAAGCACGTAACTGAGCACATAACGTTTATTACGCGTCCTTGATACTCCGCTGAACGACCTTGACTACTCGTTATCGAAAGTCACCTTCCTATTGCGTCGATCTTGCGGATGGGTTACATCAGCAATATCATGACCATTATCATGGTTGATATCCTCGTCGGGGCTGTTTCGTCACACGTTGTCGTCAGTGATGCTGACATCAGCACTGGTGTTGTTTACCATTCTGCTATCGCAAGGGTTGTTCATGTCCACGCTTGGTTGTCGACTCGGCTGTGGAATAGTAGCAATTTGACCACCAACTGGTGGTGTATCTACAGCGTCCCTCTTGACAGCCTCTGAATACATGAGCTTGTTGCGTGTATTCATAAGGTCGATCTTGCCATCGACAGAGCGTATGCTCTTGTCAGTAGATATAATTGATGGGCTTATGTCATCTTTGTACTTAGTGAGTTCAGTGTCCTTTGCTTAGAGTTCATTCCGAAGCATGACAATCTCGGTTTTGAGATTCTTTTCATTGGCACGCAGTTTTGCAATATCAACTGCATTGTTTTCACATATTTTATCCTTGATTTGATATTGCTAAATGAGGTTAGGCATGTGATTGCTTGAACAGTATCGATCATTTTACACACGTCTTCAAATTTTCTGTTCATGTCTTCATATCCCTTTCATCATCATTGCATTCGGTTTAATTTTGCTTAGTACATCTGACTGAATCACGTGTGCAGGTACAACTCCATCCATGAATATATTTGAACAAAAGGTATATATCAGACGCATAGTTTTCGATAACAGTCTTTACTTGCCCCATTCTCTTGACTCGATTGATGAGTACACCTTCTGGAAAGTCGGGGCTATGTGACTTCCCTATATCATACATACATTGACGAATATGATTCATGCCCGCGTCATCGCCGCCACATTGATTAACGAGTGATCTTTCACATGCGTTTTCACCTAATAGATCTTTTAAGGTCTTAAGAATGTGACAATCCTGTATATCTGGTTTCTGTGTGGATATGCATCTGTGTATACAGGGAGATTGAACTGCTGACTTCCGTGTTCCAGAGCACAGGGACTTGTATCGATTAGAAGCGGCGTTCGAAAGACATATAGGTGTATAGACCCTACCCTAGTACTATATAAAAGGAAAGGGATGTATCGAAGAAACCACCCCCTCCTCGATTAAAGTTACATGGCACCGCGTAAAATATCTCTAAGGCCCCGTCGAGGCCAACGAAATCGAAAGCCAGATGATTTCCCTACAATGTGAGCTATAAATGGCCACAATCGGATCATTATGTCAAAAGTTATATGCCACGAATCATCAAACACAGCTACCTCCGCAATTTCACGTCAAACTCACCTTTTAAATCCGTTTATTAACGTGCGGCGTTGTCTAGGCTTTCTCTTCTGACTGTTAGACTGACACCATAGTCACTGTCATTGTCATCACTCTCGGGTTGGGCGCGCTTTCTCTTGGGTTCAAGGCTATTGGCCGGACATCAATGTTTGATATGTCGATGTAGATCGTGCATGTTATCTGTCAGCACCCAACAGTCTGCGCAAGCCGTGGCCATAGTTGATGATGTCTCACTACTCGTGTCCGCATCTGTTTCAGTTTGATAGAGCTAATGTTGAGGCAGTCTCTTTACTTCAGTCAGAGGACTATCCAGAGATTGTGTTGTAGTCATCTTCTCCCTTGGCCGATCAGGTTCAGATTGAACTTTGACTCGCCCGTTTTCCCCGTTGATGTGACTGACCTGCAGATCAATGACAAATTGTCCATAGGGGGTTTCAGCAACCTTTTCATACATGGCCATGAAGTGGTCCATATGTTCGGCGAAAATTTTACGCGTAAAGAGTTTGATTTGCTGTTTATCAATGGGGGAATGAAAACAGGCTGACATAATGTGCGTTCAAAGCAATGTCTCTCGAGTCTTTACCTCTCGGAAACAGATTTATACCAAGAGAAAGATCAATACATTCTTATGATGGGAGGTATAAGTAAACAGCCGCGAAATACGCTTGTCGTGTTTTGATTCGGCCAGGAAATCATCCAACACTAATACGTTCCGTTGGCCAGCAGCAAAGTAGTCCTCGTCCAAGATATTTTAAGGAATTCCTTTTACAAAGGTCACTTGACACAGCTGCTCGCTGATGTCCACAAATAAGGGCTGCCAATGTGTATAACACCAAGCAATGCGGGTAGGTTGGGGTTGGACCAGGCCATGTTGGAGCTCGTGAGAGGTGAACACAGACTTTCCACATCCACTGGGTTCGACCACGAGAACACTGGTTGGAATCAGGAACCTGAACTGTTCTTGCTGCTTGTCCTCTTGGCGAGGATGAGGAGGAGGAGGAGGAGGGTGTCTTTCATGAGAAAGAGGTAGGTGTCTCTATTGAGGAGGGTGTATCTCTCTCTTGAGGAGCTTCACTACATACAGGAGGGATGTCGGTATCTAGAGGAGGAGGTACTTTTGGAGCGTCCATCTGCTTCCAATGTCTCTGCAGATTATCGTTTCGTGTGAAGCTCTTCCCACAGTCCAGACAGGTAGTCAGTCCAATCCCGAACCTATACAAGTGTTCAGATTACAGGGGTTCAGGCTTTCTTTTATACTGTTGACGTTTCAAGTCCGCTTCCGCTCGTTTCAAAGCAGCTTTTGCCCGATTCACTACAGCTTGTATCTCTGACATATATCGTATTTTCATGGGTTGGAGTGTTGTCTTCTGTCCTCTCTGGGTTGTCACTGTATTCATTTTAGATGTTACCTGTCTCTTCTCTGTCTTCAGCATCGACTTGTTGGGTGCTTTTGGTTTCTTTCTTGGTTGCGATTTTGTCAACAGGGTCTTCCGGAATATATCTTTAGGGTCAAGTGTAATCTCCGAGGCTTTCATTATGTTAAGCACGTCCATTCCGTTTGCTGGTGAGAGTTAAACTGTTTGTCAGGCTACACTACCGTAGAGTTTATACTGTCTTACAGGTGCAGGATGGAATCTTAGAAGATACTCTGTTCTTCACAACACACTTGTGGCTATGCGTTAAAAAGCGATATATGTATTTTAATGTAGTCTTACAATACACACAGGTAAGTAATCCTTGATGGTCTTCGCCATTGGTTTCTAGGGCAGCAGGCCAGAATATGCGACACAGAGGTAAGACATCTTAAACTGAACTGAATAGGACTGAATAATTCTTTACAAATGGTTAACAATGCCGGGCCGGGGTGATTTGAAAGGACGGGAACACATGAGTTGTAAAGCGCGCTCAATTCAAACTGGGCTGACGGGTACTGTCTATCTATTCAGGACTATGCACACAAGGACACACGTGGTTTGCATAGAACACCGAAAGTACTTTGTAAACTATGGTTATCAGTGTGATCACGCTGTCTAAAGTGTGATACTGTCTACAACTGCATAGCTGGAGATTGTTATTTTCAAAATGTACACTGATATTTTGCGAGTACACATTTGGACTGAGATAAAACGCTCTCTTTATGTTACATGACCTAACACAGGTTATGCATTTTGAAATGACGAGGTGAAAGTCCTAAATTTTTTTAAATCTGTTCTCTATCGGAACAGGGCACAATAGAACTGTTTCAATAAGCAGATTCTAAGCCTCTACATTACTTTCGGTGCTGTCTCTTCCCAAATGATGTGACTTTTCATAGTGCTGTTTTTATCAGTTTTTATCAGTTTTCTAGATATACTTCTATTCATGTGTATTTCGAACCGTTAGTTTTTGAAAGATCATACTCTGACTGCAGTCCTGAAGTAACACCAAAACTGAATACATTTAACAACAAAGCTTGCATGACATAGCATTGAAACATCTACTTTCGGAACAGAGCAGAATAATATTCAACGTTATTCTTTACAAAGAGTGAACAAAAGACGTTCACTCTGCTGAGCGCGCGAGATTTGAAAGGGCTGGAAAACACGCAGAGTTATCAAGCGCCCTCAATTTAAACTAGGTTGCTTGTCTACTCAGGGTAGCACACTATACATTCATGAATTCAGAAGCCACGTGTTCTGCTGCCACTGTCAGCCGCGTTCAACTGTCCTGTACAAACCATGTGTTCTGCTGCCACTGTCAGCCGCATCCACCTGTCCTGTACAAACCATGTGTTCTACTGCTACTGTCAGCCGCGTTCAACTGTCCTGTACAAACCATGTGTTCTGCTGCCACTGTCAGCCGCGTCCACCTGTCCTGTACAAACCATGTGTTCTACTGCCACTGTCAGCCGCGTTCAACTGTCCTGAACAAACCACGTGGTCTACTGCCAGTGCAATGCCTCCTGTGGTTTCTCATGTTAAAAACACTTCTGTGAGTCAGAACACAATAGGCATGAATTCATCTTCATTCGAGGTTGTTGGCAGTTTTGTTTCATGCCCAACTTACAGTGGACTCAACATAAACATTGAATCTCGACAAGTGGGAATTCCAAGCCGAGGTGAGCAGGCGTCCTACGCCAAACGTCCTCGTATTATTTACAATGACTCGTCCTCCAACACAACAATTTGAGACATACAATTCCCTGTTATTCACGTTCGGCTTCTACTGATGTGTGTGCCGCGTCTAATGCTTCCTTTTATCTGCCTTTTAGTGAACACGCCTCAACATTAACAACTAGCCCGACAGTGATGGCCAACTGACGTTGTGACGGTGCAGGCGAGATTTAGATTAAAACAATAATGCATTTGCAAACAAGCCCCAATTGAAAAGAATTACACTTTGGTTAATTTGTTTGTTTTAGTTAAAGCAACTACATTGCCTCTATGCAGCAGTTTTCCAGGAGTGAAGCGGTTGACATTCCAATCACCAGTGTGGCGTATTGTCCCGCGTTGAGCGGTTCCATATAGGAAAGCCAAATATTGCTTTTGTAAACAATATTTTCATTTCTTAGAACGTGGGTAATAAATAGGGTCCAAAACACGTTCCCCTTTCAAGTCAAGTTTATGCTCCTTGTGAATTCATTTTGCTTTGTCACTCGCTAAATCTCGTGATGAGCAAATTTATTTATCACTAAACCTCGTGACAAAGCAAAATTATTTCTCGCTAAAGCTCGCGACAAAGCAAAATTATTTCACGACGGACATAAACATGATATGAAAGGGGAACGACTTTCATATCCGAAAATACGCAGCGAATAAGTTTGCAGTTTCGGGGAATCTAATACCATTCAATCATGTTTTTCAACATTAAAGAACACAGTGACTTTTGGTTTACAGTGAGTGTTATAGCAATCTTGTTTCCGCTGTAATTCTCTGATAATGTTCTTAAACTGTGTAGATTTGATTTGACCTTAAACTGTCCTTGCATTATAACTGTGTGTTTTTGGTACACCAAAACATTAAATTATGAATGAAAGTTTTATAGTCCAAGTAATAGTAATACTTTTATATATACGTACATACACCGAGATAACAGAAAATCCAGAAAATTTAAAGAAATATTAATTTCTCATCTAATAAGTCCTAATAAGTTTGACCTATATCAATATGTACCAGGAAGTGGCTAACAGCTGCTACGGTGTACCTTGGCCCCTCCCTCCATGTGGCAATGCATCAATACACGCGTACTAAAGATTTTTATGTAGATACATTAGTCATTATACATTGTCTATTATGACTGTCTGGATTTAACAATGTCAAGGACTCGCGAGGTGGCATGTTGACGGAAAGGTGACCACGTGCTTGTGGCCATATGGCACAAGGACTGACCATGCTGAAATTGGCGGCTATGTGGTGCCAGTGATGTAGGATTGGAAGGCTTGTGGAGACAGGTGGCCATAGGTTGGCAATGTAGCCATGATGTAGGATGGGTTGGTTTGAATCAGGTGGTCATGGGTTGACAATGGAGCCACGAGGTAGAATGAGTGGGCTTATGGAGAAAGGTGGTAGTAGGTTGGCAATGGGGCTAAGATGTAGGATGGGTGGGCATCTGGAGATAAGTAACCATAGGTTGGCAATGTAGCCATGTTGTAGGATGGGTAGGCCTTAGACAGGTGGTCATAGGTTGGAAATGGGGCTATGATGTAGGATGGGTGGGCATCTGGAGATAAGTAAACATAGGTTGGCAATGTAGCCATGATGTAGGATGGGTTTGCATGTGGAGAGAGGTGGTCGTGGGTTAACAATGGAGCCATGAGGTAGGATGGATGGGCTTTTGGAGAAAGGTGGTCGTAGGCTGGCAATGGGGCCATGATGTAGGATGGGTGGGCTTGTGGAGATAAGTAACCATAGGCTGGCAATGTAGCCATGATGTAGGTTGGGAGGCTTGAGAAAGGTGGCCATTGGTTGGCAGTGTAGCCTTGATGTAGGATGTGCCGGCTGGAGACAGGTGGCCATAGGTTGGCAGTGTAGCCATGATGTAGGGTGAGTGGGCATCGAGATAAGTAACCATAGGATAGTCATGGGGACACGAGGTAAGATGGGTGTGCATGTGGATATAAGTGGCCACAGGTTGGCAATGGAGTCATGAGGTTTGATGGATGGGCATGTGGAGAGAGGTGGTCATAGGTTGACATTGAGACTAGGAGGTGGGAGGGGTGGAGTTGTGGGGAGGGTGTTGATATGTTGGCAAAGGAGCAGTGATGCCTTGTGATGTGTGAAATGACCCATGATTTGTAAACATGACCTGTGATGTGTGAACATGACCTGTAATTTGTGAACATGACCCGTGATGTGGGAACATGTCCTGTGATGTGTAACCATGGCCTCTGATGTGTGAATGTAAAATATAAATATTATGGATGACAATGTTTGTTAATTCCATGTCCCAACGTTTCTGGACTTTTCCCTGCCCTTTCGTCAGGTGAACTGATAGAAACAAGATACATCAGTTTTTATAAATACTAATTTGTAAAAGAGGCCAGTGTCGCATATGCATACCATAAATGAATAAGAAGCATGTGATGAGAGGACGAGATGTGCAGACAATGGGCATATGGGTATGTGCTGAATGATCTGGCCATAGTAGGGTATGTTGATTCTGATACGAGAAGGCTCAAGGTTTAGGAGGGTGTCCATCTTGGTGCTGGAGACTTGAGGCTACGGTTCTTTCTACGAGATATTTGGAGTGTCCGTTGATGTTGAAAAATGTTCTGACGTGATCTGTTTCAGCTGGGAGATTCTTTAATAATAACAACTGTATTTCGTGCATATTATATGCATCTAACCGTTCATTAAGATCAAAGGTCAAATATAACCAGTGTGTTGTGACCTTTGTAAAAATCCGTCAAATGACGGCGAGGTTTCCAGAGGCTAAACAGGCAGTAGTATAGCAAAAGCAAAAGTATTATAGTGGCCCAACTGTATTCTGCATTAGAAAGGAAGCCAGAGAATGAAATTCCGCCTCCATGTTACATAATTGTCAAGGTGATGAACATACGCACATCCATCACAAAGTACATCGACAATGAATTATTGTCCCATATTATCAAAACGAATGTAAAGAATCGACACCTTGTGTATATTCTAAAAGATTCTGGAAACTGAACATGTGGAAATGGCAGCATTTAACATTGCATGTGTGACAAGATATTTTCTCGGCATCAATAATACATCGCTTTTACTACTCATCCTCCCGGGTATCACCAAAATAAGTACATGTATATAACATATCACAACTGTTCCACCACATCACTAAATTATAAATTCATACTTTTGACCTAAGCAGATAATATAAATTTACATTTATGAGATTATAATGTACAAATTATCGATTTTTCTCCGCTAACTGACAATATTTCAGGGTTAGTTTTTGTTCCATTTCGTCAAAGTAACTGATTTCTCTTACTCGATGTTTTCTTGACAGGCAAGTTTGCCATGTCTTTATGAGATGCTATCCAAACAAGAAATTAAGGGACTCTTCGTGTGATTGTGTCCAACTCGTGTTGACAGAATTTATTGATTTCTTCAATTTTAGCAATAATAATTTGAAAAGAGTACGGACGTGCAGTGAAAATATCGAAAAGGCAGCTTGAACATATGCGATCAACATGCTGCTAACACTGAGGAACTATTATTATGTTGTCCTGGCATTATGAAGCTTGTAAGGCTCATCATCAACTCAGGGCCCTTGCCAAACTCTACACGCAGCCCACACAGCGATTGGGACTTCTCCCAGGAACCTCTGCCAAGTCGAGCCCACTAAGAACTTTCCGTATATTCTGTAGTGTCCCAAACACTGCAACCTTCTGCATTACTCAGTAGGGCTGTGCTCCCGGTGGAGTACCCGGGCACTCTCTTGATCTGCGCCAAGAGGACTGGAGGTACCAAACCAAGGGCACCGAGAACAATGAGGAGCCTGACGACAGTGAACTTGGGATGCAAGCGACACATTTCAAGGGCGAGGTCCGCATATTTATCATGCTTTTCCTGAATCTTGTCAATCATGTATTTGTCAAAGGGGACAGAAAACGTTGAATGATATAAATAAAGTCATTGGATTTATTAACAAGGGCAAGATCAGGTTTGTTATCAAAACAAAATAAGGCTGTATATGGGCCTATTCCAGAGAAGTTTGAAAGCATCATTTTCCATCACGCCCTGGACATGTTCATATTATTATTATTTTTTACAAATTCATACTGAAATGCAGCAGAGGGGGTTCGGGTGATCCTCGCACAGTCAGGCTGGTAAAGTATCATTTTAATGCATTGCAAAGTCGCCATTCCATATGGATATACCTGTGAAAATTCACATTTGTGCAATTGCATGTAGGAAGTGACTGGTCATGAAGAAAGCCAGAAATATGCCCATTTATATCGATAGCGGCTGTGGAGCAAGGCTACAAACATCAACGAAGACGAGTGGCTCATTGTCATTGGTTTGGATGTGTGGTCGTTCGTTACGATGGTCAAACTAGCCCTCCCGTTATTTATACAGGCCCAGGTGCAGCCGAAGAATGTCTGAAATGTTTACAAGAAGAAGAGAAAAAGATTACGAAAAAGTTGTACAATAAAATATTAGTGCGAATAACGCAAGCAGATCGGAAAACTCACAATAAAAGCACACATTGTCATGTTTGTTGTAAACCTCTGAATGGGGATTCGGTTAGTGGTCACGGTCATATGACAGGTAAATACAGAGGTGCAGCTCATAATGAATGTAGTTTGAAGCTAAGAATAAATCATAAACTTATTCACATTCCAGTGGTATTTCACAATCTACCCGGGTATGATTCACACTTGATTATGCAAGCATTTCAAAAGGCAACGGCAACATATCATGTATCCCAAACAACACGGAAAGATAAATATCCTTTTAACTAAACAGGTTGAGATTCATAGATTGTGTTCAGTTTCTATTGTCTTCTCTAGACAGCTTGGTCAAGGCTAATAACCTAAGCTGTAACTAATCGGTACACAGAAGATGAAACCAGAGCTTTGCTGCTACGTAAGGGAATCTACTCGTATGAATACATGGATGGCTGGTCCAAGTTTAATGAGATACAATTACCTTCCATTGACCAAATCTACAATAAGCTTTCTGATGCGTCTGTCTCACAAGATGATTACGACCACGCTAAAATGGTATGGGAAAAATTTGAGTGTAAGAATCTGGGTGATTACCATGATTTATATTTAAAAACAGATGTGTTACTGTTAGCTGATGTTTTTGAGATATTTAGAAAAACATAATCAAAGCAATATGGATTGGACCCTGCATTGTATTTTTCGAGTCCTGAACTCTCGTGGGATGCATTACTGAAGAATACCAGTATTGAATTGGAATTATTCACAGATTATGTTATGCATCTGTTTATTGAGAAAGGGTTATGCGGTGGTATTTCCATGGTATGGAAATGTTATGCTAAAGCAAATAACAAGTACGTGAAAGGATACAATCCTAAGAAACCTTTGAACCACCTACTCTGCCTGGATGCCAACAATCTGTACGGCTGGGCCATGAGCCAGTATCTACCTACGGGTAGATTCGAATGGTTGCCTGACCAGCAGATGGACGTCATGAGCATTGCACCTGAGTGGACTTAGATTACCCAGAGGAATTGCACAGATCTCACAACAGTTACCTCCTGGCACCAGAACGGTTATGGGTTAACCAAAACTGGATGTCTGAGTATCAACATAACCTGATGAATGGACCACTAACAAATGTAGAAAAACTTGCACCTAATTTAATGAAACAAACAAGAAAAAGCAAAAACAAAGTATCGTTCACTACCGTAATTTACAACTATATTCATCACTTGGCATGAAACTTACTAAAGTACATAGAATACTGAAGTTTGAACACGGACTTGAGAAAGCTGGCCACCAACGACTTTGAGAAAAACCTGTATAAACTCATTGTTACGACTGTGTATTTTCTGTATATTTTGCTATTAATTCAGTAATAATTATTATTGGGTTACAATGTTTAGTGTTTTGAATAATAAATATGATGGGTCACATTTCGTATAATGGATGATCCGCATTTTTAGAATTTTGGCTGCAGGCTTGTTCGGGAATAATCTGCCGTTGACTTCCTGTTTGCTACTTCCGGGGCGTTGCTAGAGCTACAGTATTGGCGATGGCAGTAAGTGCTCGTACTTTCGGGAAACGACTCAAAATGTATACAAATGCTAGCTGCCGTGTTGTGAGCGACACAGATACACACATTCATATTCATTCGCTGGAATTTATCATTCTGCCTCTGCCAACACTGCATCTACTGCTGTCAGACCGCTCGCTGTGTTACATTCTGCATGACTGTTTCTCTCTCACACCAAGACTTTGGTGAGTTTGCTATACTATATATTTTGTGACCCATTGCCTTAGATTTTGCCGCGTTTGTATTGTATTTGAAATCGATATTGTGATTATTGATTTGTGACTTTGTATACTTTGCTCTCATTGCATAATCATACAATATTTGAACGTTTACGACTTGTCTTTGTTCTGTTTTGCTGGTTCACAGGGGATTTCTTACATTGTTTGTCACGGTAAATCTTTAACCGTAACATCATGAACAACTCTGTATTCGGAAAAACGATGGAGAATTTCAGAAAACGAGTTAATGTGAAGCTAGTCCGATCTAGCAAGGAAGACAAGCTCAGGAAACTGATAGCCAGCCCAGCGTACAATAGAAGTACTATTTTTGACGATGACTTGGCAGCTATACATATGAAAAAGAGTCACATTAAACTTAACCGACCGGTTTATGTTGGTATGAGTATTCTAGACTTATCTAAACACCTGATGTATGATTTCTACTACAACGAGCAGTACGGAGACAGATGTGAAGTGTTGTACACGGATACGGATTCATTGCTGATGAAGATTCAAACCGAGGACGTGCACGAGGATATGAACACCAATATGCACCTGTATACCAGTGACTACCCGAGAGACATTCCTATGCACACGACGCTGAAATACGAAAGGCTAAAGGTGTGAAAAAGAATGTGGTGAAACGACATATTAAGCATACCCTATACAAACAGGCTCTATTCGAGAAAAAACAACAACTTTCAAACACCAGATGAATACACTTCGTAATCATGGACATAAGATATACGGGTTGCCTTTAAATAAGATGTCTCTATCACCAATGGATACAAAACGATGGATAGCTTGGGATGGTATTAATACCTACGCTTATGGTCATAAAAATATTTGAATAACATATTTATAATGGAGAAAATTTACTACAGCCCGCAAGGATATTGGAAAGGGACAGACGCTATTAAAAAAAATAGCTAAAGCCGTACGTGTTTTGGAAGAAAAAGCCAAAGCCTGGTTACAGAAACAGGCTATATGGCAAATATGCTTACCGGCACCAAAATATATACCTAGGAGACAATTCGGTATTCATATCCCTAATCAAGTTCACCAGGCTGACTTGTTTCTTCCACACGATACTGTCAGAGGTAAAACCTATAGCTACAAGTACGCCCTGACAGTTGTAGATGTAGCCAGCCGATATGTGGAAGCCGAACCCTTGACCGCGAAGGATTCGACACAAGTAGCCCGCGGATTCGAACGAATATACAAACGCAGTCCGCTGACGTGGCCCTCAGAGCTGCAAGTCGATCCAGATCGAGAATTTGTTGTGTGTCACAACTGCTAGCCAAACACAATGTCAAGATAAAGAGGGGTGCAGCCGGAGAACATCGAAGTCAAGCCATAGTTGAGAGATTCAATCGCTCTATAGCCAAACGTTTGTTTGCACACCAATATTCACGTGATTTAGTATTGGGGCCCCCACATAGAAATACTGAATGGGTAGTGCGACTTCCTCGGGTAGTTGACTTTATGAACAACGAAGTAACAAGACCACTCAATAAGAGACCAGTAGAAGCAATCCGTATGAAATCCGTTGTATCAGAAGCAGCAGCACCCCGTAGAAAAAAAAAATCCAGATCGCGCGATTGTTAGATATTTATATCAACCAGGTGAATACGAGGAAGACACCCGTAAACGTGTTACAGATCCTGTCTGATCTATGAAAACGTACAATGTCGATAGAGTGGATATCAAAGACGGGGAACCTAAGCCATACTTCTTGGAAAATGGGCCACGTAGAGGGTTCGTACGTGAGGAATCATCCTACAGGGATGAAATATACATATATTTATACATTTATCTTTAAGAAACGTTTAACTTCGCTGATGTAGTCTTTTTTCTTCTCATAAATAAGCTGAAATCGTTTTTTATCCGCGCCATGAGCTTTACATAATCGGTAATGACCTTTGTCTCCTATACCACACACAGAACACGTATAGTTTGTATAACCTTTACGGTGAAAACAACAGTAACAATTTTGCTGTTCTCATTTTTTATATAATATTTAGTCTGATTGTTTAACAATTAACATTGCCGTTGCTACCCCCAGTGCCAAGAAGACCAACTCACGATCTTTCTGCCCCTCTGAAGGAGTGTAATAGTGAGAAACCGTTGGTTCATTACCTAATGCTTCTAGTTGTTTACCCGTTAAAACGTAGTATTCCTTCATAGCTTCATCTACGTCCTTAAAAGTTCTAACAGAATGATTTTCGCGCTGGTGTTGAGTATTGATAAATCTAGAATCTTCGTTCATCTCATACCGTACTCTCATAGCGTAGCGTAACCGGTGTTAACACCCAATTTTTGATTGGCCGTGGCGTTGATTATTTCATTGTTGTAGCCCGTTATTTTATTGATTCTCAGACGCATATCGCTCGGAGCCATGTATAAGCCCACACCGAACACGTAGCCGACTTTGACCTGGCATATTGCAAAGCGTCCTGGTATCGTTTTATCGCACTAGGTAGATCTACAGGTGATCCAATAGTATCCTCAGTGTTAGCCTCGAACTGTTTCTGCGCGTCATAAGCGGTACCACTACCTATGATACCGGAGCGCGTCTGCGATTGAGCCCCGAGAACAGCCCACATGTACGTTATAATCGAATCGTTTAAACGAATAATACCGGCGCAAGTGTTTCCTTTCGATGTATCCAGCATAAATATTTTCCAATCATCTTCCGAACTGGGAGGCTGCTCCACTTTTTGGACAGTGAAAGCAACATCGCCTTTAAAATACATACAATCATCTCTCCATTCATTACTCGACAGAGCAAAGTCCTGCCTGAGTATACCTCGTCTCACTAAATCATCACTGCCATCTTTCACTGGTTTTGGTTCATGTGTGGTAGGTTTAGGAACAATATCATCTAAAGCATGGAAACAAATTCCGTACTGAACATTTTTCGTTTCATAAAGTTTGTTAGTAAATCTTTTTTAAATGGTTTTTACTGAAAGCCCATTGCTGTAAGGAATTCCTAAACCATGGTGTATACCTGGTAAACGCCAATCGGTCTTAGGACCAATTCCAAATTCATTACAAATCCTTTCGTAAGCCCGTCTATCATACGGGTTGTTCGTTACATTCCACGCCTTGTACTGCGGAAGTGGAGCGCTGATCTCCATGAAGATACGCCTGATCTGGTGGTATACGTGAAACGTGAAAACTTATTTACTCAAGGCATCAGGCCTAGTGTCTGTCAACGTCAGACAGCATCTAGTCCAGATTGGACAGATTTCTCATCAGTGACTAACAGCTTATACTTTCCAAACACATCTACAAACTGGGTTTTGAAATACGAACCATCCACATTAACTACGATGTTCATGTGTGTGAAGTCGGAGGCTTTTATATTATCGTTTTTTGGGTCACGTATTTCGGGTTTATACACATTATTATTATATAATATATAAACATGATAATATGTACATTACTCTTCCAGATATAAAGAGCGGTGAGGCCGTTCAACTTACACACGCTATTGATAACGCGTCTGGTCAACTCGAAATAGCACTATGTGACATAAACTGCTACCCATGATGGACAAACATTAATAAAAATAATAATAAGATGTTTGTCAGTGGAGCCAGAAACCTAATAACCGATGGACACTACAGCGTGTGTTCTCTCAACGATGAAATTTTCAAACCCTTAGGAGCTGAACTTAAAATAAATGACTCAAAAGGAACAGTGGTGTTGATTAACAACAGTGTAAACAAACTGAGACTAGGCCGACTATTGGCGAATATACTATGATTACCATCAGAAGAAATAAAACCTAATATTACCGTCACCGGTAGGAAATTACCAGAGCTAGTTCCATACCGCGAGCTATCTCGATCAGCTTAGCACAACGTGTAACATAAAACGTGACAACCCTTCCGCGTTGTTGAGGGCTGTCCCGGTAAAAACTAAAATACAATGATGGACGAACTGAGTCATTTTCATCGAGACAGTATAAAAAATTGATAAATCGTAATATTTCTGACTTAAAAATATCAATTTTAGATACAATAAATAATAATATAATTATAGGATACTTAGGCGTAACATTTCATATACAATAAAGGCTAGTAATCAAGGTCCAGGAATGCGAATATTAATGCATTAATTAGGTTTATCAGACCTAGGTGATACTAGATGGTTTGATGACTAAGCAATAGATGGTAAAATAAACGCTTTTAAGCTTATGAACAGCATTTACAAACGCGATGAAGTTCCCGCCGTCGGTGGTGATTCTGGTGGTACTTTTAACCTAGATACATCAAGATCTATCAGCAACAAACGATACGATATAGTTCGCAACGATGAGGATGAATGGGGAATATACCCTTCTTTCGGTGGTAAATTATTCGATTTAGAAGACTTTGAAAGAATAAACGTTGAACAAAAAACCCCGTACTATCTAATGCTCACTAACGACAACAAGTGGGTCATGTTACCATCTCGAATCGATTGGCTTATCAACACAACATTAAGTCCACCATACGTTTTCACGGAAAACAAAGACCACTACGTAAACAATGTCGTAAACAATGTCGTAAATAACGGAACCCAGCTCGTGGATTACGTCCCATATCAGAGACGCGCTGTAATCATAAAACCAGTCTCAACTATGGCAGCCCACATGCTAACTAGTAAACCCGGAGTGACCGCGATATTGCTGTTGGTTACTGAATTCAAAGGTGTCTTCACCCTCTTGGAAAAAACTCCCGGAGAATTCAACGCTGGCCATCCAAGTGAATCAAGAACTGAACTAGGTGGATCAAGAACTGAACGTGTTATACTCATGAAAGGAATCACTATCACTTGGGATAAAAAACACGAGAATCAGGTTTGCTCTATTTATATTCGGGTGATGCATGAAGCACGTACAAGCATACAAGGTGTTTTTTGTTAACATGCAAGAAACTATATCTGTAACCAATATATATCTGATCACATAGGTTTTATTGATTTGAAAGTAACACCTGCAGCATTATCAGAAAAACAATTTGAAACTATTTTCTAACAATTATATAAAGAACGGTAAGCAGTCACTCTAATGTAGCACATTAGGAGACACAAAGTGATTCAATTCACCTGGTGAAGAAGGTACCCCATATCTCCTATACTTTAAAGACGACGCATACGAACGGATGCCACTAGCAGATTTTACAGAGCTTGAATGGTTAATTAAAATAACACTAACCAACTCTTACATCTATTTTAATCAAAATGATTTCGTTTCCAAAATTACCAACAACGGGATCCTTCTCACTTCCTTCAATCCCTTAAAAGATAATACTATATAAGTATTACGAATACCAGGTCACACTGGCAACATGTTAGCGCCAGTCAACTTGAATACCAGTTTAATCATTCGCGGTACTTACGATTACCAACGTGATTTTTTCCGGAATCAAATTATAGAATGAAACCAAATACCACATTAATTATAGACGTATGTCTTACAGAGACTTCCGTGCAAAGAATACGTTTTGATGGACTGAGAATAATTGGTTTAAAAGACATGAGAATAAACGTTGCCGAATCATAATAAGACAAGGCTATGAACCATTAATAAGTCCTGATGGAGTTCGTATTGTAGATAAAAACATACATATTAATATTTCACCAGTTTACTTGTACAATATTCTAAACCTTATAAGCCTCAAATATATCAATAAAAAAATAAATGACGGATAATTAAAAATAATTTATGAAATATATTATAGACACACTGAATGGGGCTGTATCCAGCCCTAGATGAAGAAGGAAATGTAAAGGGGAGTGTAGAGGGGTTTCGACTGAAACAGATATGTGAAACAAAACGACAGCTAGAACAAGAGCGCGATATTCGAGCATCACTACATAAAACATACAATAGAGCTTTAAAGTATGTAGATGGAGCTGATACCACACTAATGACAACTAGTATGGGATTAGGAGCCGTAGGAGTTGGGTTGTTATCAACAATCGTAGCCGCACCTGTGGTGTTAGGTCTTGAATTAGCAGCTATAGTTACAGGAACAGCTGGGCCGGTGTTTAAATTTGTATCCCGCAAACTGAAACGATGAAATTAGAATCCTTGCTGAGGCAAAGTTAATCACTATAGAAGATCATGTTTCCACCGCACTCAAACACCGCATAATAAAATCTCAGAAGAAGAGTTTCATTTGATACTATGTGAACTAAAAAAATACAATAAAATGAAAGAAGAGATTCGTCATAAAGAAGTTCTGCAACAATTGAGGACGAGGAGAAAAATTATATAAAACAAGGGATACAAGCCCAACAAACTTTTATTACAAAAACAAACGACATAATAGAAGATACATGTTAAACTGTTTCGCTGAAATCAATATTTTAAATTGCTGTTATATAAACTGGTATATAAACATAACTATACACACACACACACACACACACACACACACACACACACACACACACACACACACTTTTATTCCTCCATCGGAGAGTACGTGTGGAAATGCGATAATTGGATAAGTTAGTGTTTAGAGTTCACTGGAGTTATGCACAGAGCGAGGAAAGTCCCTTCAAAACAATCTCTCTCTACAACCACAGATCGTCATCTGCCAGGGTCACAGGGGTTCGGCAGGAAAGCAGACAACAAACTGGGTTCAGACCTGCCTTGCTATGCAGGCTTTCACTCAGGTCCACGGGAACTACGTTGATCAGGTCGCACCACAGATGGTCTCTCGTTTCTGCTTGTACCTCACAGGTACATATGGCATACACCAGGGGATCATCATGCTCAAATCTGGTTGGTTTCCAGACGGCACAGGGCTGCACAGGTAACTGGCACTGATCCTTCAGTTCCGGGCGTCTCCCAGCTAATAGCCAGGCATGGTGTGAAGTTGGTGAGAGGCGTATTTGGTCGAACTGCTTCAGGTCTGGATCCGTTATGAGGCGCTCATACCAGTGTGAGAGCTCATGGTCTAAAACAGTTTTCTTGACAATCGTTTTCCATGACGATTGCCTCACAAACACACTGGAATAGATGAAGTTGTCTGGATACTGTACAAGGTGATACTTTTGCAGAATGTTGATAACGTCTGGAATAAAACCAAGTTGCTGCTTGGTGGGGCAATGTCTGTATGAAGAAAAGGCGTGATACAAACAGTTTATAGGACAAAAGATGTTTTTACTGTTGAACAGAGAACCAAGGAAGAATAGTTTTCTGGTATCACTGTAAGATGCTATTGAAGACCATCCGATGAGCGCGTTGCAGATGCCTGCCCTTGTTGTCTTTAGAAGTCCTTGGCACAGCTTTAGGCAAAAGCGTTGTGCTCGCTCACGTGTAACAGATTGACGTTTAGTGACCTTTCGCAACCGAACGTGGCTCTTGGTATACATACTGATCTAACTAGATTCGAGGACGTGGTGGGATTCAGTCCTTTTATGATGTACGCCTGCTCTTATCAGCATAACTGCAATCGACTTCATTTTGGAGCTTGCATTTTCTGTTCTTTCTGGGTTGCTAAAGTTGGATTCGTGAGTTATTCCAACATATCTTGTGCATTTGGTTGTTGGCACACCTTTGTCATGCATTTAAATGAGACAATTCTGTCTTCTTTTAGGGTTGAAGATTATGATGTTACACTTGAGAGGAGAAAATGTAAATTGCCATTAGAACTATATTCCTGACAAGGAGACACCATTGTCTGGACATTAGCAGATATAGAACATATCAACGATATGTCGTCTGCTTGGGTTGGAGCAGCTACGTGTGTATCCATTACAAAGGAACTCTTGTCGAGTTTCGTAAGGAGCTCATTGATGTAGATAAGGTACAGTTTTGCAGAGAGAATACTACCTTGTCGGACGCCACGTTGGAGCCTGGACCAGCACGAATACATGTAGTTGACGAGTACACGTCTTTGCATTCCAGTGTAAGTGTTGCATAGGATCCGCCAGAGAGCTGGACGGATGTCCATCTGATGTAATTTCCAGAGCAGTCCGTCATGCCAGACTGTGTCAAAGGCTAAACGAATCTATGGCGGTTGTAAATATTAACACATGCAAGTCATTATCAGTCTGTATACTCATGAAATGAAATAGCAAAACAAGTGAGATATACTACTTATAATGAACCCTACTACATAACATGTGTCTTTTCATTATATTTGCACTAATGACGTGTAATTTTGTGTAATTTCTGTCTTAACGTTTAATAGGTAAAATTAAATGCGATATTTGGTAAAAACCTTCTCAAGCTTGAAAATCAGTATGAACATATGGCATTTTCACTATCTATTTGGCTTTTTAAAATGAGGCTGAGGTTTGCAGGTATTTTACTGAAATGTTTAAACTGACCAATAGAAAGCATCGGGCCACATGGATGATATCATTCGATTCATGTCTGTATTGTCATTGGTCCACCTAACTTTCTACTGCCTATATTAACTCGTGAGGATGACGTAATAAGTCACTCGTAATCACCATGACAATATTCGACAGCAGACTCTTCTTTATTCTCCTGGTTGCTCTCGCGCCATCCCTGAGGTGTGTCCCTAACCTGAGGTGTGACCCTGCCCCCTCTGAGCTTCCAGACAAGCTTCAAGAGCTCCTGGGACAACTGCAAACACATAAAACTGACTTCCAGTGTACTGACTTCCAGTGTGTCTTTGACATCTTCGAGGAGCAATGCCCTTGTCAGAGTAAGTTGAAACACAGTTGATGATGATCTTTCTTGAGCCCATGTTCGTAACCGTTACCGTATAGATACACATTCCATGTTTGTGATGCGTTGGGAAAGAGCTGTAACTCGAATAGACCCGTGAAGGTCGGGGGTTGAATAAGCCTTCAGCAAGCCCATGCTTGCCATAAACGTCGACTATGCTTGACGTAAGAGGCGACTAATGGGATCGGGTGGTCAGACTCTCTGACCTTGTTAACACATGTCATCGGTTCCCAATTGCGCAGATCGATGCTCATGCTATTGATCACTGGTTGGTCTGGTCCATACTCGATTATTTACAGACCGCCGCCATATAGCTGGAATATTGCTGAGTGCGGCGTAAAACTAAACTTACTCACTCATTGTAACTCGAATATTGTTCTGCAACAATTACACGTATCTATTTCAGCATGCGCAGAAAAAGAAAACGCCATGTGTTAATGACAGCATGTCAAGTCTTTGTGTGTGTTTCTAGATGTGCATTACTAGTTAATGGCTTTAGGAACCATTGATAAACATTCGAACTCAGACGTAAACGTTTTATCGCCACACTTTGTTTCTCGCCTCCCACATCTCGGGGGTCATCTGGTACTATTGAATGATCCTCTGGGGTAGCAGGTAGTCGCTGGCCAGCATCCCAGCTTTGCATGTCGCCGGGGCTGAGTCTCCATACTGCAACAGACAGAACGCGCCATTGATGAGTCTTTCCATATGTCAATAATTACCTCTGTTGACCAAGCAGAAAATGGGTACCCCGTGGGATGTCATATGACTAATGACCCAGCACCACAGAAGTACCTTGGGTTATACGCTTACAGCATGTACTTGAGGCATACCTTCAGTGAGTGAGTGAGTTTAGATTTACGCCGCACATGGCAATATTCCAGCTATATGGCGGCGGTCATGTGTAAAATATTCTACATTAAGGTTCGTGTTTTAATCTTTCGTTTGAACGTAAGCTGGAGAAATGAAATGTAAAGAGATTGAGTGTTGACCAGTAAGTCTACTAACTTGTGATAGAAGACCAAAGATCAACAAAGACAAGTTCTGAATTTGTCATGGATACACATGACGTCTGACTTGCTAGTATATTGACATTTAGACTGTACGATCATGCCTGTCATAACAACGGATTCTACGTTTTAGCTCCCGAGGATCCAGATTGCTTTGAAGCAAGTGTACTCAACATCAACAGCACCTTATGTGACCTGATCAGTGACCTCAATGAATTGATAGATGCCCAGCCCGACGATTGTCCTCCACGTAAGTGTAGTCAAGCAATATAAGAGCTAGCTGGTACCAAATAGACTGAACTGGCTTCTGGAAATACATGATTCGATCTGTTGAATCTGTGATTTGTTGGAATGTTCGAGCACAGAGACGTATGAAATAAATACAAACAATATCTATTTTGCACATTCTGTCATAAATGGCTTCCATTATGTTCATATACTTGTGTCCTCGTAGTTAGTGTTTGTATGTCTGACCTACAAATTCTATACAACTGGTGTGAGAAGTGTTCAGTTTATATTGACGTTGTCCATTGTCATGTAGAATGCCACTGAGTTAGAAAATCTGAAGAACACGTTCTTAATATGTGCATTTAAACTAATTTCTTTAATGTCAAACAGTCGAAGGATGTGCTGTGCTGGTGGCTGGATGCATGTCCTCTGACATTGCTCAGGTTGACCCTGTCGGTACAATCCTAGCGAGTATAGGAACGGATTCCAGTGTCAGCGCCCTTACAGTTACCGGATCCGTTGCCTCTTACTAAATCATCCACTACATCAGGAATAACCCCCTAACCGTGGTTGAGTTGCGTTTGCCATCGGGGACTCAACGAGAGTTTGTCAATAAGTTATGATTACCCAGAAAAGAGCAGCTCCAGATACTACCATGGGAACTAGCAGAAACGGCCAGCTAATGACACTTCACTGCTGTACCCGTACTCGATGTAAACGAGTGCAGACAGTAAAACCCTTTGGTTTACTTTTTTGTTTACAATGTCGATAAACATCATGTGCTGGCCAATTTCCGGGTGTTATTGAGTATTTGAAGTCGACGCCGTCGGTTCCAAATGTATTCCCGTGCTTCAAATACTCAATAACACCCGGAAATTGGCCAACACATGATGTTTATCTCCTAAATATATTTCGCACAAATATATATTTTTTATTTAACCAAAACAGTATGACCATGATGAAATGATAATCGTCAGACATCCTCGGAAATGAGAGTTTCTACATACAACTCTGAAATCTTAATGTTTAAATTGTGTTGCACACGTGCGTGTGTGCGCACCTGTGCGTGTGCGTGTAGCATAATACAGCAGTACATTTACATTGAAACATACAAACATGACCACAGGTCTCTGTGCATACCAACTGAAAATGAATATTGTATATCGTGCATACTTTCTATTAATACGAAGTCGTCATTCGTAATGTGTTGGCCCTCTATAAGGTCCCCTTGATGGTACAGGGACTGGCACTGGATATCATGCTGGTGTGAATTTCATCTCCATGGTCGACCTTAACGGAGACAGTTTGATGTACAGCTTTGACGCCAACGCTAGCCCAATTTTATTCAGAATTCCATGTGCTGGGTAAGTCAGAATTTATAACGGGCTAGTATCAATTCTCTTTGCATAGTGTACATATTTGTTGTCCACAACAGCAAGTTGCATTATTAATCACTCACAATAATTTTTAGAGGCACTTGGTATGTAGAAGCAACAAGTCCTCTTACAGTTAACATTAAGCAGATGGCGACGACGATTATTTAACCATAATACCTGTGTCTGCGTGTGAAGGTAGCTGATCTTGATCGTTAAAGAGTTTGTTAAACTGTTTGACCAGTGAACACGCGACATAAATTCATTCCGGTTCAGCCGTATTGAGTGAGTGAATGAGTGTAGTTCTATTCAGCTTTTAGTAATGTCACAGTAAAATGAAGCGAGGAGATGCTCAAATCTGCTTTAACAACTACACCTACTGGGCAATCAGACCCAGACCGCCAATGTGACGGGCAAAGTCAGTAGCACACATACATATTAGACAACATATAGTTTGTCAGATTATTCACCGTAACAGCTGATTAAGTCCAACTGTAACAAGCAAGCGTGTGAAAACAGCTGGTGTTACAAGCAGAAAAGAATGACACTAAACACATTGCAGGTAGACATTAACGGCAACCCTACTTGACATTTGGTCTAACATTGACGAGACAATCACAGTAAATCGTGTTCTCGGTAATCAGTTAGTTTCTGTTTCCCTTCAGGTTATTGTTTTATTCAGATTGCAACAATATCCAAATGGAGACCACAGTGAAGTTTCCAATCAACATTAAGGCGTCATTGACAATGGTGTGTATATGGATTATATACCGAACCTTGTTCAGCTTGATGACCTTGTACATTTGTGACACTATTTGTCATTTATCGAGTTGATGGCTCAGGGGACAAAAAGTTTTCGTGTGTCAGGTATTTCACACATATTTCAGTCATTACCTACCCGTTGCATCATTATTTGTTTTACAATGAAATGATATGTGGCCCGTTTTCTGCAATTCCATGGCTTTACCAATGCCAACTTTGTTTTTTCATGATTCGTTTTTACAAATAATATTTGTGTACTTTTAAGTACTTGCGCACTAAAAAGGCTGTCCTTGAACATTAATATGTTACTCAGTTTCTGATAAACTCTTCTAAATGTTTCACTATCGATACTAAGGATTACTCAGTTGCCATAATAAAGAAACTATACTTTTTAAAATTGTTATAAAACAAAACAAATTTAAAAGCAAAGGAGAGTCAAAAGACCGTGTTTAGAAACAAAAGCCTGTTGTCATCATGATTCCTTGAGATAACCGATTCCAGGATATACTGTCATCATCTGTTACATGTACATCTTAATAATTCAGATCCTTATATTTTTCTTCTTAAGAGACGATAGTGTTTTGTGATGTTGCTGGTGGTCTGTGGACATACAACCTCGACACCGAGTCTTTCAAACTGCTGCACTGTAATGTTGACGCGTGTTGTGACGTCAAGATCAACCGCTGTTCGTGGCTCATCTACGTGGCCTACCCTAGTGATCAGTAAGTTGAGAAATCACATTTCACAGATGATTTTGCCTTAAAACATACATGTAAACTTGCATGAGTTTAAAGGAGAATACCAACGCAAAACAATCATCGGGGCATTCCAAAAGTCACCTTCGATGGTTAGAATCAAACAAAAAGTTTGTAAAATCGCAGCCAACACAATTTACCAGTCACTGAATTTGTTTGTAATACGTCAGAAGACATACTATTTGTAGTACTGAAGTGCTTGGTCTTCAAACATATGGCCGATTTTTGTCACATATGACGTGAGGAGCGAAATGGTCACGTGAGTTCCAACAGACAATGCATAATGACCGCAGGTCAGATAACAGAAACTGTTTCCGCGTTTTGAATATAAGAACCTTTTTGCGTTAACTATTGGAGTACATGTTTCTGATGACTTAACGTATTGCAAATTTCTAGCATTATTTTCTAAAATATCATGCTGACAAATTGTAGATTGTACGGCACGTAGATCAGGATTTTACATTTAAAAGACGAAAGCCGGAAGTTGTTCTCTCTACTTACTTCTTCGAGTACTTCTATAGCGATTTACCTTCTCCTCACTTCACATCGTTAATTAGAGCTATCTATACTTGTCAGAGTCATCACTTCTGAAGTGATAACGATAGCAACAAGATACCCACTTTTTTCTCCTCCAGAGTTCTCGACATTTTCAACCACACGAGCTGTGAATCTGAAGGAACATTGACCTACACTACGTCCACACCCAAGGCATGTCCGAGGCTGGATTTCAAGACATCCTGGTATGTGAACTTACATCTTGAAAGGTGTTATCCTTTGCCATACGCACATTACATTGAAGCATTCTTGAAATTATGCGCAGTATGAAGGGCAATTGCACATTGCCGATAGGTCTGCTTTCGAAAGAACGAGACGTTATTTTGCATGTTTGGTGATTATTGATGTATCCATCAGTATTGCGCCTTTCTGATGGCAGAGTGTGAAAAGAGTCAATGTAAACACATTGGACACGTCTCCACAAAGTCTGGAAGCCTGACTGCTCTTATTAGTCGCCTCCCACAAGCACTGGTTGCTGGGGACAAGGTCTAACAGGATCTACTAGGGAAGGGAAGCTGCACTTAAATGGAATTGAGATTGCACCATGTAATGGCGCTGTAACCATACGTGTGAGGGTATTAATAAGATGTGTGTTTCTCTCACTACAGTGTCTAGGGAGCGGAGGCCACCCTGGGCGTACCTGTGTCTGGTAAGATCATATACTCTTTATGTCCCGGTAGCTTTTAATGTCCATGTGAGCTTGCAGTGGCAATCCCAGGAAACAGTAATCCAAGACTGCTCTTGTAGCCACTCTTTTATCTGCTCTTTGATACACTGGGTCTAACAGTATGGCATATGTGTGTTTGTTTGTTGTTAAACTCCGCACACAGCAATAATCCAGCTAAAAGGCGACGGTCTATACATACTGCAATCTGAACCAGACAATCCGGATGCAATGACATATGTCAGCCAAGTCATCCGATCCCGATAGTCGCTTCTTACGAACAGCGTTGGCTGGTGACTGTCAATTCTAACTCAGATCTTCACGGGTTCCATATCATACAACTCTGATATACTGATGCCTAAATCATATCGTTGTTGTTTTTTGTGGAAACACAGGACCGAGACCTTAAAAGAAGACCACAAGATTCGTAGAACGCTTTGTTCTGTAATCTGTAATCAATAAAATGTTATGTTCTGAAACTGATCAGTGTGTCTTATATAAGTGAACCGATGACACTAGAGGCCTTCGGCCAGTTAGCGAATTTCGAGTAAAAAATATCATGATGTCATGCAAGTGCATACTCGCCCAGATATCCATTCCATTAATCCTTCTTAGAAATTAAGAAAGTGATTTTGACTTTCGAACATCGACAATTATTAGAGGGAGTATTTGTCACCTTTTATGACACCGGGACCTTAACGGATCTTAGATGACGGAAGGTAAAATGACAACAACTGGTATAGGTTTACAATTATTGACCTTCTCCTGATAAAGGGACAATAAGTAGCCCAGACACGTCGTGTTGCAAGCATTAAAGAAGTTGTAAATCCATACCATTTGTTGTCATAAATATTCCAACCTTATGACGGCGGTCAACAACACGAACATCGCGTACTGGGATATGTCAATCAAGACAGTGAGTCTGATCACCCGATCCCGTTAGTCTTCTTTTACAACAAGCATGGCTTACTAAAGGTTAATTCTAACCTGAATCTTCGCGGACTTTATATGTACGACCTTGCGTTTAAACATGCACTTAAATAATATCCTTGTTTCTTCATTACATAGCCTTAAAGCAGAACCACGGGCTTTTAATTACATTCGCATTGTTCTGAAATCACTAACATAAAATTCTTGAATTTGTTTTAGAAATTAAGTTATTCCATTCGTCTGACAGCTGATGTAATAGATGTAATATTGCTTCATCAAACAACAATTCGAGTTTTGACCTTTGTATTACCAATTTAGATGCATTGGCCTATTGTAGGTGAGAATATGTGAGTTCGAATCCAAAATATGGCTAACAATCATACAAACATTGTAATGGAGGTTTTTTCAAACCAATGTAGACTGTACGATGTTTAGAAGTGTTTTTTTTTAAAGTATTTTTTTCTAAACATTTTATTTGCTGTTTAGAAGTTGATATGCAATGTCACCACTATATAGGTTAAGAGTGTAACAGGAGATGTGACTGAGATTTGCATTAGTCGTAGAACGTTAAATCACCACAGTTTACCAGATACAGTACACGGTAAACCAGGAGTCATCATATTTGTTTTACTAGATACAGTACACGGCAATCCAGGAGTCATCATATTTGTTTTACCAGATTCAGTACACGGCAATCCCGGATTCAGCATATTTGTTTTAGTAGATACAGTACACGGCAATCCAGGAGTCATCATATTCATTAAACCTTTCTCTCTTGAAACAAACTAAACTAATGTATATGTGATCATGATGACTGTCCTGAACCTTGAAATGGATAGACAAATAAAATTACGTTGAAGGGTAGGTTGTTTGCACGAGTAAACAGATATGAGAATGTCGCTATTCTTGAGTTATTCCAAAGTCTTCGTTATATTGTCCACATGAACACTTGGATGTTTCCGATATAAGTCGATCATATCTGTTTGCATTTACATCACTGTAACCGCTGTTGGGGCAACAATAGATTATTTGACAATATGATACAATAACCCCATAATTTAAATCAAAGTAATTGTGAGTTTTTGTTGGGTTTATCGTGGTTCTAAATTGATTCAGGGAAACGGCGTTAACAGCTCCACTGGCTGATGGTTCCACGAAGTAATCGGTCTTGGCGTAAATTATAGAGAATATCTTCGCGTTCTACAGTTAATAGTTCTAGTGGAAGTTTTTATTGTTTTAATTCGAGTAGAGGAGCTATCTCCAAATATCAAAATAAACAATGAACGATCACAATATCCCCGATTCACTTGTCTTCTTATTATAGGCAGACCTTTGGAGTCTACCTAATAGGTTTATTTCAAAGAGTAATCAGCTAAACGGCCCAGCACATTATTAAATGTAGGGTTGCTCCATGTTATGTTTACGTTCATGGGCAGTCCAACTTGGGGTAGTCAAACTGGGAATATTCATAATGGGAAGATACAGTGGCTGTCAAAATCCTCGTTCTGTTGTAGGTATTTAGTTTCCTATTCTCATATCGGCATGGGTATACGGTTCCTCTCTGACACCTTGGACTCCGTTCCGTACTTCAGCCAGTATCTAAAGTTATTTCATGTGAATTAATGTTGAGTAGAACTGAAGTCCTAGCTATCCTCAGAAGTCAATGGAAAGTACCTGCAAACAAGCCATAATACAGATTTTCAACAAGCGCGAACTCTTTAAAATACATGTAGTAACTATTCTTGACAAGAAACGCTCTGATGATCTGGATTCGCTTGTTTCTGAGAAAGAGATAGCATTGCCTTCATACAGTCTCGGTATGCGTTTGCTGATGTGTAAACACCGAGATGGTGAAGTCAAGCAATCCACAACCCTTCACATTTAGAGACCACCTGACCGGTGAAGGCCCCGGGGTAGAATAGGTCTCCTGCAACCCATGCTTGCCATAAAAGGTGACTATGCTTGTCGTAAGAGGCGACTAACGGGATCGGGTGGTCAGTCTCGCTGACTTGGCTGACACATGTCATCGACAATAGCGCAGATCGATGCTGATGGTGTTGATCACTGGATTGTTTGGTCCAGACTCGATTATTCACAGACCGCTGCCATGTAGCTGGAATATTGCTGAGTGTGGCGTAAAACTAAACTCACTCACTCACTTTAGTGACATAGGATTAGGATTCCGTGAAGATCTAGATTTGGGTTAGCATTTAGCAGCCCATGCTTGGTGGATTCACTTCACAGAGCTTCCCCGGTGATCTCTCACTGGTAATGCCCGTGACGATCGGGGACAGAATAAGGCTTCACCAACCACAATGCTTGCCTCAAAACGCGACTATGCTTGTCGTAAGAGGCAACTAAATGGATTGGGTGGTCAGGCTCGCTAACGTGGTTTACACATGTCATTCAGTTGCACAGACCGATGTTCATATCTTTTTATCACTCGATTGTGTTGTCCAAACTTAATCATTTGCACACAAATGACAGAAATATTGGTGAGTGTGGCGTTAAACAACAGAAAATAGAAACAAGCAAAGTGACAAAAATAATGTCAACTTTATACTAACATTATCTGTATCAAAATATCTCGACCCGTTACAGAAATATTTAAACAAATCAATTGCGTAAACACAAGCACTTATACAAAAGAACGATACATTCTCGTGGTCCTTCAACATTGCCACCAATGGCACATATATAAAATATGATTGAAATATAAAATCAGTGAATATATAAAATAAAATATTTTCATTTCTGATAGATTTTACAAGCAGTCCTGTGTTTCTTGTTCTCATAACGGCATGGTTCTATATTCCCCATCTGACCCCTTCGTCTTCGTTCCTTACTTAGACGAGTATCTAAAGTTTATGTCACAACCCGCCATGTTTTCCTTGTATAGTCTGTCAAAAGCCTCGTTCTGGGCTACGGTGAAGTAATTTTTCCAGTCGCCCACTTCACCTGAAACACATAAAATGCGCACAGAACCTCACTAAATAGAAATATGTTTATGGAAGAAAATAATAATACGATGTATGATGTTTGTAACATAATCACAATAACGAGACAATACTCGATGCAATTCGCTTTAAAAATATCTGCTGCAAAAGTGTCAGCATTAGGCTTTCGCACATATAAATTTACACAACTTGTCTACCAAATGATATCAGCCTAAAATGTCCTAAGTTGTTTATCAGTATGACAATATGTACTACTGCAATTATTTTGTACCAGCTGATGGATGCTTGAAAGAACTCGACACTGTTTTCATCAATTAATACTACTACAAAGTCAGAGCGTTCGGGTGTTACTCACCTTTTCTGTACATAACAGGTGAACCATCCTCTGCTGCATAAAACTTTCCTTTGTTTTCTTTCATTTTGTTGAAACTAGTCAACTGTTTTACTTTAAGGTAGAATTCCTCTGATTTCTCGGCATTCAGAAACTTCGCTAACTTTCTAATGCCTGCAAGTGGATCCTGAAAAAGATAAAATAATGGTTGATGTCGACGAAAGTGTTCGACACAACCATGTTTGGCTGATCCAGATCCTTGCTGTCACGCTGACATTGAAGTAGAATCATTTAATTAATTTAGAATCATTTAAAGCGCTGGGGGAAAAACTGGTTTCAAAAGTTACGCTGCGCTGCGCTGCCCTGCGCTCATAAACGTAGCGCTGTGAATTGCATTTGTAACTACTCGTGTCATTCCGGCACGCAGGATGGTGTCTTCTTGTAGGTCACGGAAAAGACGAGTAGTTACGAATGAGTGAATAGGTTTGCGGAGCTTGAAACAGTATGCCTGTCCGGAGCGTGGGATCCTGAGCAGTAGTCTAATCTTGGTTGTGTACCTACTAGAAAGTAAATAATCAACTCGTTACATAAAACCTTCAATCATTGTCCACATTGAGTTAACACCTATCGGGCTTTTAAGCCATGAACAAAAACCATCCAAGCGTATCGGCAAATGAACCAGTGATAAGTGAATAAGATGAATAAGTGATAACTGTGTTTCAATTATGTTTTATTTTTTTTTGGGGGGGGGGGGGGGGGGGGGGGTTGGGGGGTTGGGGGGGGGTTGGGGAGGGGTTTGCATGTGACCTTTAATGATGAATGATATTAATAAAGAGCAAAAATGTCATTCAACAAACGTGAAATTCGTCATTTTTTGATAATGATGACGAATCACGCACAGCTATGTATAAGGCATTCTTATCGTTTGTGTACAGAAAACAAAATTTTTCGAATTTAAAGTTTCTTTAAATCCACTTGATGATTTCGATTTAACGCATTACCAGTCACTATCAGTTAGTCATGTGGACATTGCACAGTCCAGTTACAAATGAAACAGTTGACGTTTAGTTAGTTCACTGCTACCTCTTTCAGATCTTCGTACACCAGGGTCAAGATCGGCACGTCGGGGTGGGTTTGGCCAATGGCGGCCCAGTCCTTTAAATATGTATAGAACGATCCATAGTCAACTGAAATGTAGAGACTTTGTTGTCAGGGTTGCAAATCTTCAAGCATCGATTCTATTTAATCTCATGGTCTATTTTGAACTTCACTGAGGTGATGCACTTAAGAACCTCCTCTGGCACAAACAAACAAACAAACAAACAAACAAATAAATAAAGGGAACAATACTATCACCGCGGAGTTGTGTTCTAAATATTCTGTACCTTCAAAACTGCTCGCTATTTCTATAATCATGCTGTGCTTGCTAAATTTGACCTGGGTCTAGATTGTTCGCCACAGACCCGGGTTCGAGTCCCCACATGGGTACAATGTGAGAAGCCCATTCTGGTATCCCCCGCCGTGATATTGCTGGAATATTGCTAAAGGTGGCATAAAAACCCGAACTCACTTACTCAAGCATACGAAGAAGACATCAAAGATTGCACGCAAGAATTATTGTTAACTGTGGTCACATAACTAGTCGATGGCCAACGTCCTCCTGAGAGGGTACGCAAGTCCCAAAACTTTCAGTTTCAATTTTTGCTTACCCCATTTTAAACGCAGTATATCTGTTCTTTCAACTTTTGGCTAAACTTCCCTACAATCGTCAGGCACAGAGGGGATGGTGTAAATCCAGCTACGGTCCATGCTGGTAGCAAAGGTACTGTAAGTCCCCATGGTCCCTGGTATTGTGGTCTGCTTTCAGTTGTTGGCGGTCTCTAGCCCTTTTTTTATATTGTATCATCCCCTGTAGTTAATCTGTTATAGATTTAATTACAAGCTTTAAATATCTATCTGTGATAATCTAGTTGTTTTTACTGTCCGTTGTAGACAGATTATTTACCATTCACTATTTTTAATGGTTATCGTCACAATATTGTTGAAATATTGCCAATGTGACGTTACAAATGAAGTAACTCACGATGGCTAAGTCTATTCTGAAATGAGTGTGAAACCACTAACTATTCGTAAATCGGGAAGGATAACACAGATGGTGTTCGTGTTCGGAAACCTAGACCTAGGCTTTTCATGACCGAAAAAATCTTTCATTCCTACTTACTCACTTAGTCAGTTATCTCTGGTTGCAAAATTGACCACGGTAGTCTACGACTTTCGTTTACGACATAAAACACAATTCAGCCGCTCACACACAACTCTAACCTCTTTCTAACCCCTCTTATCTAAATCGTAACTACTTGCCTCTTCCCGTTCCCTACAAGAAGATTCGTATCTCATTCGCACCGACTCATCTTTCGTGACATACACGAAGCATAAGTGATTTCCGTGACCCACAAGAAGACTCGTTCCTGTATAGTTCTCTATCATTGCCACGAATAAAACAGATCAAACTGCGCGTTGTAAAATGGAAAATGAGGTCAAACAATTTCTTTGCATTCTTATTTCCGTTCGTAGCATGACAATGGTGGCACTGTCAAATTTTGAAACAAAGCTAGAGCAGGCATAACCTTTGACCGAAAGGAACAGCAACTTTCGAACTAGATTGTTTTCATCTCCCTGCATGTTTGCCCTTAGACAAGGCTCAGTGGCGATCGTGAACATTGCCTCCAGAGAGGTACGAGTCGCCATCGGGCTTGCCGTAATGACACGAGTAGTTCCGAATGCTCTAACCTTTCCCGTCCATCAGTAAAGGTAAATAGTTTTCCCATTTTCCGTGATATTCATAACACGGGATCAGTTTCGTGTGGTGATGGAAGAACGACACTGCCATGTCCTTGGGGTTTCGGAGGATGTAGATTATTTTGCACTTCTTCTCAAACACTCCACGTGGCAGCTGTTCAACAAGACAGTGCGTGTTTAGGATCCGCGGGGACGGCATCTTCTCCAAGACATCATTTCTGAGAAACTCTATCATGAATTTCTCCTTATTTATGACTGTGTCGGTATCCTCCGACAGAAGAAGACGGGCCATTTCCCACACCCAGTGAGTGCCTGAAAAACAAGGACAAAACAGGGAGATCAATTTAAGATTTCGGTTGGCTGTTTAACGCCACACTCAGCAATATTCGAGCTATATGGCAGCGTTCTATACATAATCGAGTCTGGACCAGAAAGTCCGGTGATCAACAGCATGAGCACAAATCTACGCAATTGGGATACTTAGTATTATAGGGTATGTATATAGCGCATGTATCCATGCAAATAGCGCTGCTCAAGGCGCTGGTATTTGATTCCCTCTGACGCCATCAACAAGACCTCAAGACCCGAAAACCTTCGTCATTACCCATCAGAATCACCATACTCTACCATTGTCTTTCAGCCTTAAGATTTCCCCCATCTTCAAGAACAAAACGAACACAGACGTCACCTTTTCCTGTGGCAAGACCACAGGGACACGCCAAGGCACAAACAGCTCCAAATCTAAACTGGATGATGTTTGCCATGAAAACGTTAAGCTTCACTTTAACGGGAAAAGTAAACCAAATAAAGAGAAATTAAGATTGCGAATCCTCACATTTTTACCTTGACCAATGAAAATTCAACTGTCATTATTAAATTCAGCTTATGATAAAGTTGTTTAACAAACTATCATAATTTCAGTTGCTATTTTTGGTTTGTATTACGAGGGGTAAGTGCAGTAGTTGGAACAGTGAAACAAATGCATATGTGGAACGGGATGAGTGTTAACATAGACCTACCCTACTTATTCTCGGTGTTCCATTCAGTGTGCATAGACCCAGGCTTTCAATGACAGAACGAAATAGTCTATGGCCAAGTCTAGTCTTTACTAGTTGTGTGAAACAACTACCTGTTCGTAAATTGGGAGGGATAAAACAGATGGTGTTCGTATTCGAAACTTACATTCCTACTTACTTACATTCCTACTTACTTACTAATTCCTGTATCTTAGAAAATTGTCCACTGCAGTCTACAGCTTTCTTTTACGTTAGTTTTAAGAGGGTGCATATACCAGAACCCCTGTAACCCCTTAAAACCAATGCCAATATGCGCACACCATCACTCTAGGATAGGCACTCACCAAATGTACCACAGACACTTAACACATTTACGACAGGCGCTCACCACATTTAGCAGAGTCACTCACCACATTTAGGATAGACACTCCCTTCATTTAGCATAGTCACTCACCACATTTAGGATAGACACTCGCCACATTTAGCATAGTCACTCACCACATTTAGGATAGACACTCGCCACATTTAGCATAGTCACTCACCACATTTAGGACAGACACTCGGCACATTTAACATCGTCACTCACCGCAATTAGGACAGACAGTCACCACATTTTCGGATAGGCACTCGCCACATTCAGGACAGACAGTCACCACATTTCGGAGAGGCACTCACCGCATTTAGGACAGACAGTCACCACATTCAGGACAGACACTCACCACATTTAGGATAGGCACACACAAAGACGTCATCCTCTCTGATAGTGATGTCGCGGATGCCTTTGATGACGTCAATGGGGTTCTCCTCATTGGGAATCCGTGGAAAAAAATGACCGTCAACTTCTACGAGAGTGATGCTGTTTCCACCGGCATCCGGGATCTTCACCTCTCCCATCCTCAACTGCCACAAGAGAGGGGACTATTAGTGTACGCAAGTATAGTTTATAACAAGTATTTTGAATGATTATGAACCACTACCAAGTGCAACATTTCATTTTAATTTTTTAGATTGTTTGAGGGGTTGAGGTATGATCTTGAAAATGTGACCCTTGTTTGTTTGTTGTTAAAGGCAGCAATCAGCAATATTCCAGCGATAGGGCGGCGATCTGTTAATAATCGAGTCTCGACCAGACAATCCAGTGATCAACGATATGAGCATCAATTTACGCAACCGGGATACAATGACATGTGTCAACCAAGTCAGTGAACTTGACCACCCGATCCCATTACTTGCCCCTTACGACAAGCATAGGTTACTGAAGACCCGGATTCTATCCCAGATTTTCGCGGGTCCCAAATTTGAACAGAACAAACCATTGTCTGGAAGTGTCAGTAACACGATATGAATGCACACTCTTGGAGAATTCTGCTCACTAACTTCCTTAGCACAAGTAGTTTATTAATGTTTCACAAGAAACGAAATCTTCTTCAATATATTTCTATTTACATGCATTAGAAATGATTTTGTTGGTTTGGCTGCGTACACCAGCAATTTTGCTCCTCCGTGGCGCTAAAACGTGCATATCCGCTAGCCTGGCACAGTTACATTTTCTATATTTTCAAAGTGTTCCAAAGAAGTTCAAGCTTGGGCGAATCTATTTAGGTTCAGGATAGCGGTATTGTTTTGCTCAAGGTTTATTAGGTATTTTAGGAGTTCTGTTCATATAGTAAGTTTAATTTAGGTCTACTTCTCTCTTCTTGAGAATGTGTGAGGTCTAAGTTTGTATTTTGCACAGAGAATTTAACATCGTTTTCAATATGTGACAATTTTCATCCCTTTGAATAAAGTGGACAAGTCCATGAGTTTCAAGCTGCGATAGCTTTTCAAGTAAATGTTTTTTTCTTCATTCGGGGATTATCATGTGAGATTACTCTTGATATTTTCCAACTTAGGCATTCTTTGCAGAGTTAAAGGTTTTTAGAAGCTGTCGGGTGTTTGTAAGTGGGATATATTACCTGCACTTCGCTGACCTCGTGTGTTGCATCTGTGTAAGCATTAGGGCCACAGGAGTTACTTCCCTTGAAGAGACAGCTACTACTTCTAGGCATGACTATTTTGCTAATGTATATTGATCTACGACAAAACTTCAGCATTGAAGGTCGAACTCACAGCCTATGTTTTCCTACCCAGTCCAAACCATCTAACACATCTGCACCATCCATTTAAAAAAAAGTCGCAAAAAATATAAATATGCACCAAAATAAAAACCACAATAGCACCCACTCGTAAGCATATGTATATATACCTATCTCTAGCGATCGGCCCTGTGTGGTTGTGACATCATAGCACTGAGTCTTTAAAGATGCAATGCAGAGATGTTCCAAGCAAATGATACTGGAAGGAAGTTCAAATAACACATTTCGGTCCGCACATCAGGACCACATGATTTTTGGTAATGAACACATATTTTCACCATTGTGTTAATCAGCAGATATTGACAGCTCGGTCCTTAGCTATCCCTTTTTTCGATGAATGAACGGGCACTCACCGTTGTTCGACCTTGCCTGTGTGTTTGCTGTATAGTATCGCAGTGAACAGAGCATAGGAGTGTGGAACTATCGTTTGTAAAGGCATACAGGTATTCTAACGTTTTGTTTTGCGTGAAGATAACAACCCTGTTAAATGGTGGATAGGACAGATCTATTGGGTCTTGTATGTATTGAATAAGATATTAGTGGATAGACTCACACATACTTGCCACTTACCTGAGATGTACAGATGCTCGCCTTAGCCGGTATGTTTGTTGTCCAATATAGCAATGAACAGAGAACAGAAATGAAACTATATCTTGTTAAGGCGTTGCCTGTGTCCCAAATCCGTTAAGGTGTCTGGCAGTCGGCAGGGCCAGGTGGGTTAGGTCAGCTATGCGATGAACAAGATAAAACGAATACCCGCCTGAGATCTCGACTTTGCCTGACATCAATATAGCGATGATAGCGTATTTAAGAACACTGACTGTCAATCTGCAAAGGCCTACCGGTGTTCCGACGTGTCGTTCCCTGTGAAAAACATGCTTGTATCATATGTTATATTTGGGTTTACACGTTCTGAGTAAATGGCATTGTGTTATCATAGCTTTCGGCCGTGAGGGCCGAGCCAATTTACACTGATCAGATGGGTACATGAAGTCCATGGTCTGCATTAACAGTTGCCCGACTTCAGTTTTTGTGAAAACCGCGGTGGCTGAGCGGGTTATATGGTGCCTGTCACAGCTTTAGGTTTGAATCCTAGATGAACTCAGTTCAAGAAAAGTACTTAAATCTGTACTTCACTAAGAAAGCCTAATCACAATTATTACATGCTGCATTTGACCTCTTTTTAAATGACAGTAGGGAGAAATTAATCAGTCACGGACACACAATAGCATTCCTGAACCAAACAATAGCATTCCAGAACCAATCAAAAGAAATTCCTTAAGGAGCGTAGAGCAGGACAAAAGAAATTCCTTAAAGAGCGTAGGAGTAACCTTAGGGGTCAGAAGACATTCCTACAGATGCACTCAGCTGCATACAGGTGTGCTAACTCACATTCCATAAGTGTAACATTTAGACAATACACATTCCTTTAGGCATTTCATAGGTGTAACATTTAGTCAATACTCATTCCTGCTATACAATATTAAATTCTTATAGTTTTCCTTTGTTTTATGTGAAATAATATATTCAAGTTGTGTTAAACTCCATTTAATCATGCTCACTTCAAAACAGTTTTACATGTAGATAAGAGACGTGTAACTATGCGGTGAAAGGGTTAATCGCACTTATTCATCATGCGCTCGAACGCCATGTTTACATAACCATAAAATGTAGGCCGCCTCATCTCGCTTCAAGTTTCATACACAATATAGTTATAATCTACCTCCCTAGTAGTGCATAAAATTCAAACACAAAGTATACTACTTGGACAGTGAGTTGAATTCAAGTCATAATGCAGGTTGTTTCGTCTTACATATTCATACTTAGAATTGTTCACTAGAACAATGAGGTAAAATCGACTTTAATCATTTAGTTTGTTTTATGCTCCTAGTCGTGCTTATTTAACACAGCCAAGTGCATTCACACCTCATGCTGTCATCACATGCTTTCATAACGTATATGATATAGTTCGCTTTGTCACTCATACAGAGTATCGTTAAATAATGTTTGCTTGCTAGCAGTTCCAACATGCATTTTTAGAACTGATAAACTGGGTCAGCTGATTCTATGTATATATTTTTCAAAAGTAGACTGCAAAGTAAATAGGGTCTATGCGATAAAGGGAGTGAATTGTAAGAAGTGTAAATATCCAACACTTACTGAACCGAAAACTATACTTGCAAAGTCCTTAACGTTGATAAAAAGTTCATCACTTTTAGTTTAAAATACTGCTTTCATAGAAAAGAAAACAAATAATTGTTGTTTAATGAACCTATTATAATTTTACCCACATTGAATGCATACATAGGTATGACACATCCAGCATCAATACCAAAAATCTCATTCTCTTTATCCAATCAATCCAGTCACTGCAGATCAAATCCCTTTTCGTGGAAGAACAAGCACATACTTGTAGAAAAAACAATCAGCTAAAGGGTAATAGCAGTTATGTTGTCTTACTCAACTAAAAACCACAATGACAAGAGAAAGGGAGATTCATCAGCTCCTGTGAACCAGCAGACAATGTCAACTTGGTATTGAAATGGTCCCATAAAGTATGCAAGCTTATGATAAGTTATCCCGTTAACTTAATCTTCACATGACTATCATAATGAAACAACCGTAACTGAGAGATGATATATCAAAATGTAGAAAGTAGAAACCCCTTTGCTCTTCCTATCTTTAACAGAAAAATCGTCCTCCTGATGGGAAACATCCATCTCCTCCTCCTGATGAGAACATTCCATTCCCTCCTCCTCATGGGAACATCCACGCCCCTCCTTCTTCTTCTTCTTCTCCTCCTCCTCCTAATAGACACACCAACTCCCTCCCTCTCTTGATGGAAACATCCACCCTCTACACACTTGCATATGCATACTCTAAGAACTGAAGTAAACCGAGGTCTTTAACAGTCCTGTACACGTCAAAAGAAATAATAAAACCTACTGCTATCTAGCAAAGAGACAGTTTTATGCTTTCCAGTTTAGAGAAAGGACATATTGTTGAACCATGAGGACAAATTCAACAGCTGATATATTTGGACCTTTATCATCACAGAGAAGGAGAGCAAAATCATGTAAAAGAGCATCATGGAAGAAAAGAAAAGATAATTTAATCTACAAGAAAAAGAAGAGGAACACGAGAGACAAGATAGGAACAAAACCTCCACAGAAAATACAGCCTGTGAAGACAAAATATGAAAACTAAATTGAAACGAGCTCTACAAAAATTGACACATAACAAGATGGTTGGTGGGTATAAAAGACTGCTTCAGACTCATAAACCTGCTCATTTGTAGTTGGAACACCATGGAAATGATCACCTGTCCTGAATGTGGCAAGACATTTACAAGAAGCGATAACCTACAGAGACATCTGAAGCAATTTCATAGGTCGACACAATTCTTTACTCCTCGGCCTACTCCTAATGGTAACATAAACACTCCTCCTCCTGATCAGAACACTCAACCTCCTCCTCTCCCTCAGAATGTATGCTCACACCAGGAGAAAGAATTCAAATTTGTAATTCCTTCAAATGTTCTTGTTGTTGGACCAAGCTCTTGTGGGAAATCAATGTTCACATATCATCTTCTACGAGATGGTTTGATTGAACCTCCTCCAGATCGTATTGTTTGGTGTTATATGCAATGGCAACCCTTATATCGAACTATTAGTGAACAACTACCCCAAAAAGTTACTTTTGTCAAAGACCTACCCTATGATATCACTGAAGATAACTACTTTGAAGCATATTTGAGGACTGTTTTGGTATTGGACGGTGTTTTGGCTCAATCAAAAGTTGACAAGAAAATATCTAAACTGTTCACTCAAACTTCTCATCACAAGAATGTCCTGATTCTGCTTCTTGTTCAAAATCTGTTTCCAAGAGGACGAGAATCCAGAGACATTGCACTGAACGCTCATTTTGTCACCCTGTTTCATTCACCAATTGACAAACAACAAATTAAACTTTTTGCTCGTAGAATCTTTCCTGAAAATATGGATTACTTTTTGTCTATGTATGAAAAGATTACAGAAAAGCCATATGGTCAGCTTGTCGTTGATTTAAAACATACCACAAAAGACAGGGACCGACTGCATGTGAACATCATTAAAGAAACAGATGAGGGAACAAATGCTCAGTGTGAACGTGAACAGCCTATGAAGCAGATCATTGTCAGTCCCAGCAAAACAAGAACCTCACTTGATAAACCTGTCCAGACAAGCAGCAAAACTGAAGAACATAGCAGAGCTGATCATTACCCCTATGCAGAAACAGACTCAGACATGGATAGCGAGACAGGTCCTTTCACTATGGCTATTGCTTGTGCTGACTGTGGAGTGTTGATGGATAATGTAACAGATCTGCAAGACCACATCAAGACCTGGTGTCCTCTCAATAACCATAAAGCAATTAGGAAACGAACCAAATGGTCTGAAATCAAGAATGTCAGTGATGATGATGATGATGATGATGATGATGATGATGAAGATGAAGATGCCAATGACTCATCCTCTCAAAAGGGTGGAGGACCTGTTCCCAAGCGTCGTCGAGGTCAGATACTGCTCACTCTCTCTTTGGCATCTGCTTTCTCTACTGTGCTCTGAGTCTCTGATGCCATTTGCAATTCAACCGAAGGCCCTTCTTCTTTTCTTTTCACTGTATGAGATGGTATTACTTTAGCTGGTAATTTTCCATTGTGGTATTGTTGGTGACTTGTGCTCAGTTTCTTGAAGTAATGTTTCCAATTTTCATAGTGAGGTACATAGAGAGGATAGTCTTCCATCTTAACTTGCAAATGGATATCGCTGTAAGTGAAGTGTTGCACTGGTCTCCTCGTTCAAGAATGACAAGGCCACTTCATCACTGGGTTTTATAACAATTTCTATAACAGGTGATTCTTTCAATATCACATGAATATTATATTCGTTTGCAAAGGTGAAATTAGGTCCCAACCTCAAGTCAGTGCGTCTCAACAATGGTAACTGAGCATCTCCTACCAGTGAACTATCACACAAGTTGCACAGTATGTTTACATACGAATCTTGGATTTTGTCCACATCCGTCAGTTTCCCAAAATTCAACTCTGTTAATGAAACAACCCAAAATCCATCAAACGCCAGTCTTTGATTCAGTTTCACACGGAAATGATAGGGGCTGTTGTCCTTTAAATAGCTTTCTTTTGAATCCGAAGACTTAAGGAAAATCTATTTCTCCATCACAAATCTTCAACTGGCTTTCTTCCACATAAGAATCAAACGTACTTGGCCGTCCTAACCATCGCACAAGAACATAGGTTTTACCTCCTCTACGTTGACGTTTCAGGATTTTTTCCACCTGCCACTCAATGTCCTCACCTTTGTTTACTTTTTGAAGTTCTTGAGTATAAAACGTTCCTTTAATTGGCTGATGACGAAAGTCTCTAATTCTGTACAAGGGTATTTCTTGCCTTTTGTAGCGATGAGCTATTTTGAACAATTCTTGAGTCCAGCGTAAATCAAGTTCTTTACTGAATGGTTTCCTCAGATATGGAATGCAAACAATATCTCCAACCTTATATTTGAATTTCTTCACTATATTATACTTGAAATTACTCTTGAATTGTTTCCTCAAAGGTTTGACATATAGGTGTTGCCATACTTTCAATTCATTGCTTTTATTCACTTGTGCTGGTGATAAATAAGGCAGTGATGAATGTAAAGTGTGATTGTAATTCTGTACCAGTTGAGGCAATATAGGAAGGTATTCTTTGGTGTTGTTATGTGTCATATAACGTGTGATCAAAGATTTCAGTGTTCTGTTGAAACGTTCCACATAATTGCTTTTAATGTTTTCATTACGTGTGATGACGTGGGAGATGTTTTCCTTTTTCAAAAATGATTCAAATTCTCCGCGAAACTCAGATCCTGCATCAGTACGAACTTTCTTTGGTCGTCTTGATTTGAGTATGTTTTTTGAAAGATTTCACCACTGTAAGTGGTCTCTTATTCTCCAAAGGCGAGACAAAAGCATAGCGTGAAAGAATGTCCACAACTACCAACAGACACCATCATTCCATTTCACGTACCTTGTCATATCTGCTAAATCTGCATCAAACATTTCATTCATTGCATTAACTCTTACTTTCATCCTTTTAAATTTGTGTCTAACTGGTTTGTGTAAACTGTAAGCATCTTGTTCATTCACAAACCTTTTCACCTTCCTCAACCTGATATTGTGTTGCTTGTTTTTCTTCAATTCATCACGCAGTTTTAGATGGACCATAGAAAGCGCCTGGTCTTTGCAGGTTGAAATAATACTTTTCTAAAGCTTTGTTCTGCTTTAAATCGCTGTTCTTCTTTCGAGAACTCATGACGAATTGAAGCAAGGCAATGTGTTGAACAAGATGTTATACAACTAAAAAAGAAGTGAACAGAATTTATTTATTTCACCTCAGAACATTCTATACATAACATCAGTTGAACGTAGCAATCGTGATACACAACAAGATAAGAACCAATGATACTCATCTCGGTCATATGTCTTCTGTTGGAATGCAACAACTTATACTGTGAGGATATGTCCATGAAGGTCTTGAGATATCATGTCATCCACCATCCCCTCTGAATCATGATAACACATACAGTTCATCAGATCCATATGACACACATGGCACTGAACCTGTCCACTATTGCAACTCATATATCGCAACATATTATTGTGACAGCACACACTACAATTCTTTTGAAGAGGAGTGAGTTTGTGTTCTTCATAAGGATCATCCTCTACTGCATTTGACTCTTGTTGCTCAATATCTTCCATGAGCTGATTGTAATCCTGCCACCAAGCGTTTGGGGTAGTAGATTCAACAGGTTGACAGTCAGCTACGAGAGTGTCTTCATCCACTAACAAGTTGACTTCACTGGAGACATCTAAGTTAGCTTCAGTTGGGGGTGAAATAGGTTCTATAACAAGCGATGGTTGACTTGAGTTGCATTACCCTACCAACAAAAAGAAAAGAAAAAGATATGAATATAAAACAAAAATTGACGTTGCAAATTAAATAGATAGAACACAGTCGCATGTAACACAAATATATACTTACTTTGCTTTCTTAACCTGCTGTTTCTTTGGTTTTTTCACGTCGGGTTGAAACAGATCATACTCCATTGTTTTTCTGCTTCTCTTCTTATTCTTAGCAGCAACTGTTTTCTGTGTTGTTGCTCTCTCTGAAGTTTGCTCGCAGAGGAAAAACATCCTACAAGATCAGTGTAATCCGTCAACCATTTCAAGAAAGCAGGTGACATTGGTTGAAGCTTCCCTTCTAGTTCTTTGGTCTTCTCCAGCATGTCCATATAAATGGTTCTGTACAACACACTCGATCTCATCATAAGTTCATGTAGATAAACTTGACTGTCAAGAATATCCTTTACTTTCAGAAATGTATCATCAAATGTCTCCTCTGACGAAAAAGCAACACGTTTCACATCCACACTTTTCTCATCCACACTTTTCTGTGCCATCATAGCGAATATGTGGGAGATAGACGATTTTAAACACCTTCTGGCTCCAAGTTGGTGATAAAACTGATTTGAAATAGCTAAAACGTTTGAGTGTAAGATAGGATTGTAGAGAATGGTTTGTCTGATTGGTTTATGTGTAATACACATTCAGTTTGATTGGTTAAGAGGTATGGAATGAGAATTTTGCTTCAAGCGATTGAAATAGATGCAAATTTAAAAAGCTATGACATTATTCTGTTATAAACAATTCTTTGATAATATTTTAAATATGTAAAGATAAGAATTTGGTTTGGTATAGAATCTTTTCAATTTAGTATTGTATAGAAGGAATGTGTATTGTGTAAATGTGGCACCTATGGAATGTGAGTTCCATATGCACCTGAGGGGGTAGCTGTAGGAATGTCTTTTGACCCTATGGTTACTCCTACGCTCCTTAAGGAATTTCTTTTGTCCTGCTTTACGCTCCTTAAGGAATTTCTTTTGATTGGTTCTGGAATGCTATTGTTTGGTTCAGGAATGCTATTGTTTGGTTCAGGAATGCTATTGTGTGTACGTGACTGATTAATTTCTCCCTACTAATGACACTGAGTATTCACGAAAAACTGGTGAACGTATCACGCTGTAATTCGTAGTTTCCGTTCATTTTTTTGTGTTTTCAAGGCCTGATTCATCAACATTCTGATTGTCATCATGTCTTGATCAGAAACCACCAGTGGTTGACATCATGAGCATTGGTCGACTCAGTTGGGGTAGGACATGTGTCAACCAAGTCAGTATAGCCACCCAATCCCTTTAGTCGCCTCTTAAGACAAGCACGGGTTCCTGAAACAAAATTCTAGCCCCGAAGTTCCCGGTTTACTGTGAAGACAGTATCATGCTAGTCTGTAGACCACGGGAACTAGGCTGAGTTAGTATCATTTACTGTGATTTGTTGAAATTCTCTGGAAGAAAAACATACTTTAGGCTTTTATCATTTACAGAAATTAACAAAAGGGTACTCTGGAGTAAGCACAATTCGCTATATTTGGCAAAGTTTAGTCTATTGTAAATTTTACAAGTACAGAACAATTTCAGTTTATTGTAATTACGGACAGATCTCACAGTGGTACATAAATTCGACTGGGACAGGTTATGGCTCTTTCAATGTTGAATCGACAAGACGATGATTATAATGGCGCGTGTTAGTGGAGAATGAATTGTCTGTGTATTTATATTATGCTTGAAATCTGCTGAGTAATCTGGGTTACTACAGGTCAGCACAGGTTATGCTGACGACAGAAACTGCTGGGCACACAAAAGGCCAAAGTATGTCACCTATCGTTATGTTTGCTCCAAATATAGATGTCAAGCCTACAATAAGGCGGAACTGCGGACTTGAACCATACTACTACTACTACATGTCAGATGGGAATTCAACTGCCTTTGAACCGCTCCTTGGCTGATAGCAGTACAGACTTAAGACTCTTTGTCATGAAAAGTGTATCAGTACACCATATGAAACTCATTCTTGTGTCACATTTGGTCCCATACACGCATATATGCACACTGAAAAAAGTTACGCAACATCCGATATTTTCACGATACTATCATTAACCACTAGTGTATATCGGTGTGGATGTGATCTAGGCCAAACTTTCACTTGGATTCAGGTCTTGCTAAATCAACGTTCAAGTCTGTGATTTCCTTGATGAACTGCATGTAAAATGTTGGGGAAAATGCATTTAATGCTGTTCTTAATGTACAACAAAATACTTTCTTTCGACTCTGTATGAAATGGAATCGTGTTCATTTACTGTAGAATTGAATACTCTCTTGAAATTCAGCAGATACTCAGTTATAGAAACTTTTGTCTTTTCATGTTTTGGCAAACACACTGTATACTTTCTTTTGAGCACTAGCTCATGTACTCACACACTACTACACTGACTACCATTACTACTACAACAAGAACAACTACAACTACTACTACTACGACCACTACTACTACTATTGCTACTATTGTGATTTATTGATCATTGATAGTGACAAGTAAACTACACAGCAAAAGTTTCAAACATTATCGAACAGTGACGAGACTAGTGCAAACATTATCGAACAGTTACTAGGAGTGACGAGACTAGTGCAAACATGACGTGAGGGGAAGAAATAACGAAACACATTGGTGATATTTGTGTCAACACTATAGGTAAGGTATTTCTCTATGCACGCTTGGTCCCCACCAGTCATGCATGTATACCTTTTTCCCAACACAATTACAGACCCAGATTTCTATGCGTCATATTTCACAGGTTGGAAAATATCATATTGAAGAATTTTAAGGATGACATTTACTATTACTTGGGGTGGTGGGGTAGCCTAATGGCTATGGCGTTGACTTAACACGCCGAAAACCCGAGTTCGATTCCTCACATGGATACAATGTGTGAAGCCTATTGTTGGTGGTTATATTGCCGGGCTTTGCTAAGTTGACAAGTGTCAACAAAATGCGTAGATCGGAGCTCTTGCTGTTGATCACTGGATTGTCTGGTTCTGACTCGATTATTTATATATCGACATCAAATAGGTGGAATACAGATGGCCGTGGCGTTAAACAGAAAAAAGAAACGAACAGAAGACATAAAACACAATCAATTTAATAATGGCAATAGCGATACCGAATATCTCCATGTAGCGTCAAGTTAATACGAGTTCAGCTCGGATATAGAAATATGAACACATCCTAAACATGTATAAACACAAGCACCTGCACCAGAGAACCATATGTTCTCGTGATCCTTCAAAAATTGCCACAAATCGCAAGTATGCAAAATATAATTGTAATCTAAAATCAGCTAATATGCAAAATAAAATGTTCTCTCATCTGATTTACTGTCAGCCCTGTAGTACTCTGTAGGAATGTATTTCTTGTTCTTTATATCGACGTGGGTATACATTTCCCATCTGGCACCTTGGTCATCGTCCTTACTTCAGGGAGTATCTAAAGTTTATGTCACAACCCGCCATGTTTTCCTTGTATAGCCTGTCAAAAGCCTCGTTCTGGGCTACAGTGAAGTAATTTTTCCAGTCGCCAACTTCACCTGAAACACGGAAATGACGTAACAAAATCTCAGTGAATCACGATCCAGTACAGTACAGTTTTATCGAACAGAAAGGGACCAAACTAAGTTCGTTATAACCGATGTTCGTCACAGGCATTTTGACTAAAACGTACAGCATGTTGCTGGGACCCAAAAGAATAGTTCGTTACAAGCGAGTTCGTTAAACAGGCTGTTTAATGCTGGTTTTATGAAGCACGTAATGGCCCTATTTGGGCATCTGTCCATTTGAGCTGCCACTGATCAATACAAAAACAGTACATAAACATTTTGCTGATTAAACCGGAATATAAATGCAGTGACAATTCTTCATGCTGTCTAAATTTCTAAATGTCATTCTTTCCAACAACGACATCCAGAAGACGGTTTGTTTACTTACTTGTCCAAATCCAAAGACAAACATGCACGGGTTGATTCATGTAATAGATCAATGGTAAACTGCTAAATATTCCATGTGATGCAAATGACAGTTAACACGTCGCAGATGCGTACCTGACGTGTCAAAGGTCAAGGTCATCTGTAAAACGTTTTGCCTACCGAGACATATCCTGCCTATGAATAACTGACTATGATTTTACGTCTTTTTTTTATCAATACTCCGGGACTATCACACGCACGCAAGCACGCACGCACGCACGCACGCTAGGGAAATGTTGACTCATTCGACATGCAGTGGGCATACATATTCGAGCTGATACAGTCAAGGATAACATAATGGCCCTAATCAAGGTGACGGAGCTCTGATGTAACATTACGTCGTTAAATGGCTGTCATCTCCCGGAAGGTCGCTTGTTGACCCGTGTCATAATAGATTCATAATGCCCCTTGTTTTGAAGTTGCGGTGGGGTGGGTGTGACACGAACGCTCAAGGTTCCACTGACCTGGATTCACTTGATGCTGGTCGAGAATAAGAGGCCAGGGAAACCACAACCCTGCACTGTCAGAGACTGTAAATAGCGTAAAGTGTGTGTGTGTGTGTGTGTGTGTGTGTGTGTGTGTGTGTGTGTGTGTGTGTGTGTCTGTGTCTGTGTGTTTCTCGGCAGTTACATGCTCACTGATGTTTTCAGATAAAGCATTCCTATGAACAATACAAAAAATCACTGAGTAAGGCCCCTCCCTGACAAAAACTCCAAATGTGTGTTCATTTCTTCCTCATGTCTATCACTTCTAAATGTCATTCAGAGACCTATGTGTTTGTTGTTTAACAGACAACCCAGTGATCGACAGCATGAACATCGATCGACACAATAGGGATACAATGACATGTCATAACATCATCAGCGAGCGTGACCATCCAATAGCGTTAGTCTTCCTCTTAAGACAAACTGAAGATTATTCCCCACCCAGAATTCTTCACGGGTGGCCAAATACGACCACTGGATACTTTCATGTCCATTGCTGGCAAATGTACCCACCTTTTCTGTACATAACGGCAGAACCGTCCGGTGCTTTAAAGAATTTGCCTTTCGCTTCTTTCATTTTGTTGAAACTCGTCAGATCTTTTACTTTGTGGTAGAACTCCTCTGATTTTTCAACGTTTAAAAACTTTGCTAACTTCCTAATGCCTGTTAGTGGGTCCTGAAACAAAGGAGTGAGTGAGGTTGTAATACTGTTCCAGTAACTTCGGGTTTCACCCGGAATGGGCTTCACATCTTAAAACAAATAACCTAATACCTGACTTTATCACACTATATAGTCATAATCATTTCCTTGACGAGCCGTTGCTGAGGATCTTTCACAAATCTAGTAGAATAGAAAGTTTTGATTGGTCTTCCTAGACTTGGCTCACATTAACAGATTCGTATTTAACTATAGGATTTGTAACAGTTGTATTTTCAGCGTTTGAATGAACATAGTGCTGATTGACGAGATACAGAAAGCAAATATTAAATCTAGTTTACAGCGCAGTTTATAGCAGCCCATATAAGATGTATATAATATTTCCTTTCTCGTATGTGTGGCGATAGCATATATGATATGATTAGGAAAAAAATAAACTCCACTTGATGTGTCCAGTGAACAGACCCATTTCATTTCCCAGTGAATACTGAACTCAGCCGTAACATTTTGAAGAAGGCATTTTTAAAACTACCACGAGATCACGTTAACGTTTACCTCTTTCAGATCTTCATACATCAAGGTCAAGGTCGGTAACTCGGGGTGGGTCTTTCCCACCGCTGCCCAGTCCTTCATGTAGTCGAAAAATGACCCGAAGTCGACTGAAATGTGAAAGGTGTAGTACTGGTTTTGTGATGTATTTTCTCCCACCTCTATAATGCAGAACACTCCGTAAATAACTTCGCTTCGCTTAGGTCTCACATGGCCGTCCTACCGAAACATATATACCCAACTACAGTATTTACGCAACAATCCGGTTTCTTCCAAATTGAGATTGTTTACCGTACTGGTAACATTACACGTGATACATAACGATACGAATCACACATACAACCTTCGAATCCCTGACATTCGTGATGATCGTGCTTAGAAATGGTGTTCAGTTACCCTTGCTTGTCGTATGAGGCGACGAATGGGATCGGGTGGTCAGACTGGCTGACTTGGCTGACTTGTCATTAGTTCCCAATTACGCAGATTGATGCTCATGCTGTTGATCGCCGGACTGTCTGGTCCACACTTGATTATTTACAGACCGCCGCCATATAGCTGGAATATGGCTTAATGTGACTCATTCGAATCCCTGATAGTTCCAATCAGTACTAGTACTCTTCGTGAGCACAATAACGAACTAAAGCGACGCGAAAAAATCTCAATAAATTCACTAATTATCCCTTCTGAAAATACACCTACATTGTAAACATTGTGCTAACCGATGCTTCAGGTGAGCGCCGATTGGTGACGAATGTACATGTCATGGCGCCGTTACTAGATTTCAGTAAATCTCAGTTAAGACAAATCTTAAGAACGTTCAATGATAAGCAAAGATTATTATACTTTCGAAACTATTCTAAACTTAACGTATGTTGCACATCTACCCTAACTCTCAATCAGGTTTCTGTTGGAGGCTACAAGAGCCGGGTGTTTGATACGGGTGTCTTTGGGATACGATAATTTCGATAATATAAGCTTTATTCACGATAGCTTTACGATAACTTGGGGGAGAGACGTCTGCGACGTTTGTGCGACGTTCGTATGGTCAGTCAAAAGTCATTCTGGAAATTACTTGAGCATGAAACAACACTCACTCACCTTTTCCATCCATTAGTAAAGACAAATGGTTTTCCCATTTTCCTTTATATTCATAACATATCAGTTTCTTGTGGTGGTGGAACAGCGATACTGCCATGTCTTTAGGGTTTCGGAGGATGTAGATTATTTTGCACTTCTTCTCAAAGACACCACGTGGCAGTTGTTCAACAAAACAATGCGTGTTTAAAATTCGCGGGGACGGGAACTTCTCTAAGACCTTGCCTTTGATGAACTCTAACATCAGTTCGTCCTTCTCAATGACAGTGTCCGTGTCGCTCGACAGCAGAAGTCGGACCATTTCCCAGACCCAGTGAGTGCCTGAAATACCAACACAGAGAGATCAGTGAGGATTTCGATGTATATAGAAGCAAAGTTCGAGGTAGCGTCCTTAAAGCGTTCGCTACTCAGGCCGAGGACAGGTTCATTTTCCCATCTGGATGGATTGCCAGCCTTTTTCAGGTGTTCTAGGATATTGATATGATATTGCTAAAATCGGGGTAAAACAATACTCACGGGCAGTTTTCACATGGTGTTACATATACACAGCATGTGTGTCATCTTACATAAAGACAACTGCACATAATAACGTACACTCAATAATCAGAGACGAGTGAGTGCGTCTAGTTTTACCCCGCACTCAGCAATATTCCATCTACATGGCAGAGGTATGTAAATAATCGAGTCTGGACCAGACAATCCAGTGATCAACAGCATGAGCATCGATCTGCGCAATTAGGAACAGATGACATGTGCCAACCAAGTTAACGAACCTGACCACTCGATCCCGTTAGTCACCTGTTACGACAAGCAGAGTCGCCTTTCGTGGCAAGCATGGGTTGCTGAAGGTCTATTCTACACCGGACCTTCACGGGTCCAATCGGAGACGATACCTCCGAAAGGTTCTGCTATCCGTAAACGTAACAGGATCCGCTACTCGTTGGTTCTAATCCAACAGTCTGTTCTCAGCACCACTAACCAGTACTGCTCGGTTTTGACAATATTTAACATGGTAAAATGCTTCAGGCAGCGAGCATTCCACACTCGGTATGTACGTTCGTGCGTGTGTGTATTCTTGTTTGTTCGCGCTGGTGTGTGTATTTTACCCACGGGATTCTTCAAGAAACCTCAGCAAGGGAAGAGTAAAAATTATTTCTCGACTGCTCACCACATTTAGGATAGGCGCAGACAAATACGTCATCGTCTCGGATGGGGAGGTCACGGACGCCTTTGATGATGTCAACTGGGTCCTCAATGTTTGAATTGGGGTACAAACAGCCATCTACTTCCAGGAGAGTGATGTTGTCACCCCCACCATCAGGGATCTTCAAGACTGACATCTTCACCTGTAAACACAAGAGAGGGAGTTAGTATTGCACGGTACTCTAGTTCGTCAGTACTCCATCATTGTCTTATGAAACACAACTACATGTAAAATTGTTCGTAGAAATATTTGATAATTATTGATTTATGATATAGAAATAAACCTAACTCTGCTAGCCTAATGGTTAACACGTTCGCTCGTCACGCCGAAGGCACGGCTTCGACACCTCACATTGGTACATTGTGTAAAGGGCATTTCTCGTGTCATCCGTCGTGACGTTGCTGGAATATTGCTAAAAGGCGCAAAACAATACTCACTCATTATAAACCTGTCATCCACAACACAAAATAAAGGAGATGGTAGACAGCGGAAGGAAACAGATTATGTTAAATAAGAGATACATTATGATGTGAACTGATAATATATATTCCAACAATTATAACAGTGTTTTGTTTGTTTGTTGTTTTGGGGTCTTTTTGCATAACACGTGAAAACAGAAGATATAAGATAGATATTGACAAGACATTGTACATAGGCGATCTAATGTATCCCGAGTCATATCATTACACTTCTAACATTATGTTCAGTACATACGGATGCTGCCTCATATAGCGTTAGTTAACAGGGGTTATCAAAAGCCTGACATTTGGACGTTTTACCCTAAAAAGGCAATAATTCTACTTAGCTTTGAAAAGGCCCTATATGCAGTTGCTTGTTCAAAAGATGCCTTCAATTTAGCAAAAGTGATACATGATAAAAATATTTTACAATGACAATGGGTTTTAATTAATTTCCATCGCGAAGCCAACCTCTCCCAGTGCGGTAGGTAGGTAGGATAGGGGCGGCTTTGGGCCTTAAAGGCCTAAAGGCCTATATGCGCCCAACACTTGACAAACTATTAATTGAGTTACGTCACACTTCCCCGTTTTAACGAGGAAGTCTAACACAGCTCTTTGTATGAAACCATACATCAGTTTATCATCAAGTATTGTGTTCATTGTGAAAATGTGTTTGGTCTTCTTGAGCATGGTTTCTTTAGGAACCTGGCATAGTTGTTATGAACTGGACAGCCAGTGAGATAGCGCTGAACTGTTTTTGGGCAGTGTAAGGTACAGCAATCACATAGAAGAGAGAGGTCTTTACAAAAATTATTTCTCAGTGCAGTGGTGCAACTAAAAGGTATGTCCACCTGATGGTCAGTCTCACGTTTGACCAACATTGCGTGTATTCAACAACTTATGCGTTATTTGTGTTTCTATAGTCCCTTAAAATTGTGAAGTTGGCCCTGAAAAGACACATGAAGGCTTTGATTTGATAGCTGATACTCTGTTCGAACTCTGTTAAATGATAGCAGAAAAATAAACCGCTGGAGAGGTATTCTGAAGGTTGTAATTAACAGGAGTTATAAGTATTTGTGGATAACCGCCCTACTTATTGTGCAACATCAATGTTTTGGTGTTTATGTCAGTACCGTTTTGAAAACGAATGAAAATGGTATCTACACTATAACGAATCGTTACTGTTGGAGGAGGTGGTCATCCATAAAGACTTGTCATCCCCTGTAGAATACGACGTGAGAGTCTCAAATACCTAATACACGTACATCTACTGGAAGTAGATTGACAAATATTATTTACGACATACTGAGTGAGTAGATTTATTATAACGCAATATCAATATTTCAGCAATATTTCAACAATATCACGGAAATGGTCTGCAAGCGTTGTACTCATGTTGGGAATCGAACCAGTGTCGTCCCCGGCGTGACCATTCACAACGTTTGGTTACTCTACCGCCCTTGTTCTATTGAAGGGTGGCATCAATATTACAAAAACATATTGAAAGAAAACAAGATACATCTAAAACATGAATAAAACACTATCACAGTTCAATTCCTTTCACTAAAAAGTAGTTTAAGACACCCATGTGATGACAGCTAGATTAATATTAACATGAAATCGGATGCTCTTTGGTTGCTTTGATTGACACAATTGAAATAAACCTGTGACATAACTGAAATAGATCTTTGACATAACTGAAATAGACCTTTGACATAGCTGAAATAGATCTTTGACATAGCTGAAATAGACCTTTGACATAGCTGAAATAGACCTTTGACATAGCTGATATAGATCTTTGACATAGCTGAAATAGATCTTTGACATAGCTGAAAAAGATCTTTGACATAGCTGAAATATACTTTTGACAGAAGTGAAAAAGATATTTGACCTCACTGAAATAGACTTTTGACATAACTGAAAAAGACCTTTGAGTGGCATTTAGAAGTGATGCACATGAGGAAGAGAGTTTTCTATGGGTGTTAACTTCTTTATTATATGCAGGGATAATTTGCGTCTCCTAATGTATCTTCTCTGTTATGGGGGGCAAAACGTTTCGGAATATATCCTTTATCCTTCATCATCTGAAGGTGACGACCATGAAAAAAACCTCTCTTCCTTAGGACTACAAAACAATACGGGCTGGAGTTTCAGTATGAACTGATTCGCAAAAGGAATTTGTGGACGCGAGAAATGGCCTATACGCGACAGGGCCTTATCAAAGCAAACATCGCCATGTTTACACATCGTGCTCCTGTCCAACTGGGTCATGGTCTACAGGCTGATCACATATGTGTAAATCCTGTATAACCGAAAAATAGGTAATGTATTGTCTCCTGGTCGGTGAATCACCGAATACGCCGGTTGTTGAAGACACGCACACGCCACAGACAACCCCCTTCCATACTTCTAACTCACTAACCCGTATTACCAAATTATCGTCTGTTAACAAGTTTCGTGTTCATCGGTTGAAACAACTGTTGAACGTGAGATACTACCAATGTACACATGTCTCTTACCCGAGATAGTAGATGTTCGTCTTGTCTTCGAGGTTGTTGTACAATATATACTTGACTGCACCACGGATGTATGAAACTTTTGAGTCGTAAAGGGATACCGGTGTTCTTACGCTTTGTTTCCTGTGGAAATAACAACCCTGTTAATGTGTCTCTTAGATGGCTGGTTCCGATCCACTGGTTCATGTATGGGTTGACTAAGATATATAACATTAAAGACTTACACATACTTCCCTCCTACCTGAGATCTGTGATCTGTCTGCGAGTTTGTTACTAAAGCACCGAAGTGTGGAACTTTTGTTTGTAAATTTAAAGGTGTATCGGTGTTGTAACGTGTTGTCGCCTGTGAAAAATACCATTCCGGGCTGTGTCTCAAACACGTCTGAGCCATATCCAGACTGAGTTCTGTGAGCACTGCTCCCGATTATTCCAGACATCGGTGATCTATAAACAATTATCGTACCTCACACAGAAATGCCACTTTCTGATTGGCTGGACGCTCTTCTATTATTTTCAGTGTAACCCCCGTTCACAAGCTGGTAACATTTCTATGTACAGCACTGGCAATGTCAAATTCATCTAGTACTTCGTGGTAGTAATTCTTCATCTCGAATAACAATGAATCACGTATCGTATGTTTTCCGAATGCAAATCGGTGGAAGGGAGATAACTCAAACTCTGTACCATGTGTTATGGTTGGGATTAGACTTATCAGAGGGATACACAAAGTTCGCAGTTTACCAGTGTACCAGTTGTCCGACGTTTATTTTTGTGGAAGTTGCAGTGGCTGAGGGGGTTGGGTGGCTAGTTTGTGTGTGGCGATTAGTTGCCTGAGGGTGTTGGCTCTAATCCCGGGTGGGACTCAACCCAAAAAGTACTAGAACCTGTACTTTACCAAGAAAGTGTTATCCCAAATATAACATATGTTACATTTGACCACTTTGTAAATCTTACTGTGTAATCACAACCCTAAATCTGCTTTCCTTGTCGTCTGCAAAATCTAGTGATGACTACAAAAAGCTTTGAACCCGCTCTTCGAACATTTCAAAATTAAAATTGAGGTATTCGGTGAGATAAAAACGTTGTCCACTGTCCCCATGGGACCTACAAGTTGATGTACCCTCGATATTTGTTTGTGTTCCCCTCGCCCTTCCTGCTGTAGGAACATAAACAACCCCTGCCCACTTAATGACATGTGAACAACGTTTAATGTACATAAATACATAAGGAATTAGACCAATATTTGATAGTATTAATGTTAATCTAGTTCCACCCTCCAGATGACCGCTGATAAGTTTCGATCGAGTCAATAATGTGTTGCATGAGGATATAAGATGACACACTCATACATTGCTACGATTTTCCTGAGACCAACATAGGTTCGGCTCGACTGTTTGTTGTAGATATGACAGACGAGCGAAAGCTTTAACCACTAGGCTACCCAAACACCAATTCGGTGCTAAAGAACAAACAAGAACAAACAAGAATGGCATTCCAACTTTCTTTCTATAGACTCAAGAAATATAACATGGTTATGTGCCACTATTCGTCATATTATCCTTCATACTTGAACTTCGTATTGTGAGAAATACGTTTGCCACAGGGGCACGGCGACCAGGTTGCTAAATTCATCACAGGGAATAAAGCAACAGATCACCGGTACGCCACTTCAAATACGTTTCATATCTCCGTTTCCCTACATAAATCGCACTGTCATATCTGCAACAAACCGTACCAGAAAGATACCCCGTTCATCAGCATATATTAGTAGGTCATTTTGTAGGTTGGAGGTGACAGCGATCCCACGGATTGGTTCAATTCTCCTCGTGAAAACCTGATGAGTAGGGACTGGGTCAACGGCCGTGACTTGGCCATTAACTCTTTCATTGAATATTTCAAGTCGTCTGCCCACCAGACGGCTTGTGTAGACTTGTGCCATATTGGAACAAGCATCAAGAACCATATACTTTTTCATTTTCAATACTATTCGAAATTTACCAACCAGTTGCCAACTAACCGTTTGACCAATGCGTCTTACCAATCCTGCATACCAGTTCGAATGTGTTGGGCTATTAAAATCCAACCATCTTGAAAAGAACGCACTGAAAATTCTGTAAATATACTCATGGAAAAATTTAAGGGAACGCATGAAATAGCTGTGACTTTTAATCTTCGAATCAGTAAGAGAAAAGTTCATACAGATGAAAACGCTTATGTCAAATGATGAAAATCAATTTTGGGTGTGTCCTCCATGTCTCTGGAGAACCGCTTGGCCGCGTCGTGGCATGCTGCGAATGAGTGTACGGATGGTACCAATCGGAATTCTACGCCATTCTTCCTGGAGAGCCAAGAAAACTTCATCCAAATTGTTGGGTTGAACAGGTCTGTCCCGAACATTGCGGCCAAGAACATCCCAAAGATGTTCGATGGGGTTGAGGTCAAGACTTTTAGACGGCCATTGCAACACCCGGACACCTGTAGCCCTCAGTCAGTCATGAGCGATGTGAGGGCGGGCATTGTCATGCTGGAACTCGAATATTCGACCTGTTGTGCGCACAAAGGGGATCACAATCGGGTCACGATATCGTAAACCTGTTATCCTGCCATCAACACGCACACGATCTGCTTTGTGGTTAAAGGTAAATCCGCCCCACACCATTACGATCATGCTATTTGATGGTGCAGGCACTGTGACGTTCCCCAACGCGTCTCCAAACTCGAATTCGACCGTCATTATGGTCTAGTGTGTACCTGCTCTCATCACTAAACATGGTGTTTCTCCATTGACGTACGGTTCTTCCTCCATGGTTCCGTGCCCACTGCACTGCGTCTCAAGCGCTTGTGTTGCTCAGTCATGTTGATTACAACCACTGGACGGCGGCTTTTTAGACCAGCCGATTTAAGACGATTACGCACTGTACGTGAACAAATTCTGACGTTTGTTCTTCGCCTGAATTCCGTATTGATTTTCGAGGAGGATTTGAACCTGTTTCACAGAGCAATAAGTCGTAGGGTCCTGTCATCCCGTGGGGTGGTTTTCTTTTTCCGTCCCCGACCACACCTCATTTTGACGTCACCAGTCGCTCTATAGAGATTCCAAAGTGTGGATATCACGCTAACAGACCTGAGAAAAGTTGTTGCAACCTGTCGTAATGAGCTTCCACCATTAACCATGCCAATTGCCTCCCATTTCTGTGCCAAAGTTAAGTACTGTCTCGCCATGTTATCAACGTTTTTAACCGTTGTGTTTGGCAGTGCACATACATGTAACGTGTAGATCTAGGTGCATGTAACTTCAGAAGCATGTAGTACACGTGCATGGAAAGCATTATGGTGAGTTTGAGTGAACTACTCTTCACGAAAACGATAATACACGGCGCTGAAGTTAGTAAACAGAAATCTTGAATTGCCTTAAGAAACAAGCGTTCCCTTAAATGTTTCCATGAGTATTTATTCTTAAAGCAAAACAATCTTCCAGATTTGATACATTTCTTTGGCACCAGCTGCCTTCAGTACTATATTTATTATTCACGTGCTATTTGATTGGAAACCGATGGAAATGAAGTATTCCAGATGTCTAGAATATTGTGAAGGTTGGCGCCACATTTCCTTGGTACACAGTTCAAACACGTGTAGAAGTGAGTACAGCTCACATACCCCCGGTTCCCGCTTTATGACATGAATGTAGCGGCCACAAGATTTCCAAGTCCCGTGCTGGGATTCGAACGACGGACCTTCCAATCCGAAGTCGGACGCCTTGTCCACATGACCAAAGAGGTTAACCCCGTCAGCAAGCTGACAAGGTAAGGATGTCATCTGTGGGATGACTCCACCCCCAGCTACATGAAACGGAAATCACTACACAGAATAAACCACATATTAGGACATGTGACATCAAGAATATTAGGACATACGACATCAAGAAAGACCTTGAAAAGCAAAAAGGTCCCGTCACACCGTTTGCAAAATAAATAGCAAAGGGCGCACATATGGGACAAGATTAACTTACGTGTTAAACCTTGCATTTATAGTTTCAGATGTATGTTCCGGACAAGATAACTACCGAACACATTTTGCGGGAAGTCGTGTTTCCATGGAAAAATCAAATATAAAAATCTGATAAACTTCAACGTAACGCAAAGCACATCCATGTTCATGCTTAACTTGTGTGGTAAGTTTGGTGAATCTAGCATGTATGGTTTCAAAGATATGATATCCGGACAAAGTTTAGGGACGGAAGGATGGCCGGCCTGAATGAAAGTTATTTACCCCCGATAACTTCTAAGCTGGGGTAAAAAACGAACAAGGAGCTACGTACTAAGGCCCAGCGTGCACCCCACCCTGCTCTCCACAGAACCTGCATGCTCTGAACATGAAATCACCTGCATGTTAACATTGGAAATATAGGGTCAGCTCTGTGAGCTGGGTTCACCAGAATAAAACCCATACGAGTGATGAACGGCAGGAAATATTAACTATGAATCGTTCTCTTCCTGCTATTTAATGTATCCTGGCGTCAACCACACCTTCGGTGTCAGAATCAGCAACATCGTTATCTGTGCTGAACACATCACCAGTTTCACAATGGTTCATGACGAAGACGTGTTACTAAAGTAGCTGGAAGATATAGCTTGATCAGCTGACAGAATCATTGACGAGGACTGATGATGATGATGATGGTGATGATGATGATGGTGATGAATGAGTTTAGTTTTATGACGCACTTTAGTTCGTTATGTTTTTTACGATTGGAACTAACAGTGCTCTGAGTGAGTGAGTGTATTTTACGCCGCACTCGGCAATGTTAAAAAAATATGGCGGCGGTCTGTACATAATGGAGTCTGGATCAGACAATCAAGTGATCAACGTCATGAGTGTCGATCTACACAATTGGGAACCAATGACTTGTCAACCAAGCCAGTGAGCCTGACCATCCGATCCCGTTCTGCGCCTCTTACGACACGCATGGGTTAATTACTGATGAACAATCCTAACCCAGATCTTCAGGGGCGATGTGTGAGAGGTATATCACTCGCGATATATAATCCTGAGGGTGATAACTCTTAGATTGATTGGCTTGAAAAATGCGTAATGTCTGTTGGAGCTTAAACCAGAGACCATATAATAGATCTATTATATGGTCTCTGCTTAAACACACTTCATGTTATATGTATAGTTATAGGAACACGTTGTGTGTTTGGAAATTAGGATGATGAATGTTAGACCGAACTAACAGCCTCTAAATTTCATTTGAAGCCGAACGTGTGTCTGTATATAAAGAAGGAGAGACAATCAATTCAGTCTAACATTCATCTAATTTCCAAACACAATACGTGTTTTTCTCCTAAATGAAATTGATACCGTTCCTGTCAGATATACCAAACCTGAGTGTCCCTTTAAGAATTACTTTGAGCACTTGTCATGTCACAATTAAGGGCCGACTAACATGATCAGGATGTCAGGTTGGCTGACATTGATGTATACAGATGAGAAGATCGATCTGGTCCAGATTATCAATATTGTTGACATGAATACTCGGGGTAGGGGCACATTTTTGTACATAACAAAATATTGAATGGTTACGCGAAATACTTTTGAGTGGGTCGGGTGGGAGGGTCATTCACATTGTATGCGTGCATAGATCATCATCCCCCACCCCCACTGACTGGGCCCCGGGAAACAGCTTACACCCGCCACCCCCATATTGCAATAAAATCATGAACGGTCCCTATATAATATACGTATTTAGGTTCATCTGCGTGGAGTGAATACTGCTTTACATGAACTAAACGTTGAATAGTTAATAGATTTGCATGGCATTTAATAAGCACTGTGGCGCTAAGTACCAGACAGATGTCAAACATTCTGAAAAAGATACTCAGTCTCAGCCAGCCCATCGAATCGTCTATATACACGACGTCGTGTATATTGTGGTACAATATACACGACTGGATAATTTCATATAATGGATATAAAACCATTATATACACGATGTCGTGTATATAGCCACAGCCCCAGCCCATACCGAATTGTTTACATTATGAAAGAACTGAGATGATACGCTGACGGACACCCTTCTCATCCAATGAAGATTGAGCTTTCTTGGCAAGCACGTCAATAAACAACTTCCGGTTTCATGCTTCGTGAATGTGTGGAACTTTTCGCTTGTGTATTTTGGTGACTGACTTGAAGGCTGTTCTCCAATAACGTTACACACGACGAAGAATATGCCATATCTTGGCGGAAGAAGGCCCAAAAAGCGCAAGTTTGGTGCAGATATGTGCGATGAGAGAGAAGAGAATGACAGCGACGAGCCGAGAGACCCGGCGGTCGATGAAGATGTGCTCAATGAAAACATGCCGGAAAATGTCATGCCCGATAGTGTGAATGGCAAAGTGCGCAAACCAGATGTTAACTGCCTGACAGATTCACACGAAAACAACATAGCTACAGAGAATGTCAACAGTACACAAATTACGCCAGTTGCAAAATCTGCCGGCGACGGTAAGAACAAGATAATTGTGAAAGGCCGGGACGAAATCAGTGGATTTCGTTTCGTGGATGTGAATTTGCTGGTGTCATTTATAGCCAGGTTTCCCTGTCCCTCGTGTAGTAAAGCACATCTGGGATATTCCGACCCCAGACTGATCGATGTCACCGAGGAGACAGTCGGACAGGCCACGACACTGGAATTCACATGTGGAGCTTGTGAATCAAAACTGTTATTCACCAACTCAGCCAAAGCAGGTCCTAATTTTGAAGTGAACTCCCGTTTTGCAGCCTCTGTGTTTTCGGTCGGAAATGATTATGGCAAAGCCAAACAATTATGCGCCAAGATGAAGATGCCAACTCCGCTGCAGTTTAAATCCTGGATGAACAAACCTTTGGCTGCATGCCCAAACACAATTTCAGGTGTCACTCAAAATGTCACGAAATAATATTGACGAGCGAACACTCTTCATTAAAACAGCTCCATTATTAGTTCATAATACATTTATGAGTCCAGTATGCAGACTCTGGTCAAGTATTGTCTTCATTGGTCCCATTTTCAACTATTTGTTCCAATGCCAGGGTATCGTTGCTTTGTATTCCAGTTTACCTGGGTTGGAATCAATAATTACACATTTAGTGATTCTGAAAATAGAAGATTGTTTCTAAGGTAGTGGTAAGATATTGATAATTTCCTTCCCCTCATGAGTACAATGTGTGAAGGCCAAATCTTCAGTCCCCTCATAATATCGGTGGAATATCGTTAAAAGTGGCGAAAAACCATGCTCACTCACTAAAACTTGGCTTTCATTTAAGACTCATAAATTCTGTGAAATAAAAATGGAAATCAGTGTGTATTTTTTCTGGTAACATGAATGCGGTAAAATATTGAGAACTGGAGGATTTACAGTAATTATTATTTTAGATAACCTACCAAAAATACTGTAATCATGGTAGTGGAAATTTTTGGTAAAGATGGTTTAAAAAAGAACAAAAGTCTTAATAGAAACATATTTGTCAAAATGAAAGTTGAAAGCATGGCTTATGACATACACACGGAATAGTGACTTGAAAGTTTGTGACCACATTGAGCATGTTATTTATTAATGTGTTTGCTGTATCCAGCAATAACATTCATGTTTTATATCTGTGTTACCTTAAAGGTCAGTTTGAAGAGAAATGGCTCATGTTATACTGTTATTATTATTATTATTATAGGATATTTCTATAGTGCACATATCCACACGACTAGTTCATACTCAAGGCATTGTTATTTTCCCCATGGTCTTTGGATGTCAGCCTCAATGGCCCAACTCATTATCAATCTCAACTCCCTGGGGATTATTGTGGCAGGGTTTTACACACACACTGGCATTCTGTTTATACAGTTACAGAGACTGAATTCAGGGAAAATATATACTCCATTGTGGGGGAAATCCAATAATAATCATTTTACCTCTTACATATCGTGGGATGATTGGGTAGCCCATTGGGAAAAACTGTCTGAAGACCCGGTTTCAGTCACCCACTCCTATGTAACAGAGTCAGTTGCTGCTTCATGTTCTTTCATGCATCATATGTGACCTCTGTTTATGTGATCATTGATTCATACAGTTCTGAAGAAATCATGTAATTAAAGTATGATACACAAATCCATTTCACTACTGAACCCTCATGATGCATGCATGGACCCTTACAAATACAATGAATACTTCTGGCTTCCTTGAATGATTACAGGTTCATTATGAAGTAAACCCCTGATGTGTGCAGATCCATATTTTGACATAACTGTTTTACCTTGTAACAGTGGTAACAAAGTTCGCCTTTGAATTCAAGGTTTCGAAAACAAATTAACTGGAGACAATGTGAAAGCAGTTTCTAATGTCACATTGAAAATGAAATGGATCACTACTTCCCGTCAAAATATGCCTCTGAGGTGACATGTTGTTTTTAAGGGATGGTGGGGTAGTCTAGTGGTTAAAGTGTCTGCGTGTCTCTCTGACCTGGGTTCGATTCCTCAGTCGCCTCTGTAAGCTATATTTGAATTGTTATTGTGTATTTGTCTTGTACAAATAAGAAAATAGTTGTCTGTGGCATGACAGAGGCATCCTAGCTTCATGTTGACAGTCATCACTCTCATGTCGGTTGCAAATAGCTGTAATTTAGTGTCAGTCATAATTACACATCAGCCATAATCACACAACATACTGCCTGTAAGTTGTATGCATGTATGTTTCTGTAAGTCTTCGTGTTGGAACAGTATTTTCACTGTTTTCTTACAAAAATATTTTTTGAAGTTATGCTTCCAATCAAACGTTTTGACTCAGTTAAACACTCACGATATGTTATGTATGTATTTATGGTTACATCAAAGATTGATTTTTCCTCTTACTTAAGGAAACCAACTGCAAACTTCATGCAGATGAATTGCAAATTTGCATGTATCATCATGATCATATTGCTGAAAAGTTTGTGCAGGTATCATGCGTGTGAACAGCTGCATTTTGGAGTAAAGCTTTGTTAAGCATTTGCCAATTTTCACTGATTTTTATCATTTATTAAACTCATGACAAGAGTCTTTTCAATATTATGAATTGTTCTACAGTAAATCAATTCATAGGTAAGACGTACCTTTACACAGCATGGAATATTCTGGAAAATGCAGCTCAGAACAGTTTCCTGAAGTAAATAAAGAGTTTTTATGTATTTATGACATCATATGATTATTATTATGATATCAACAGTTTCCGTTTTTCTGTTCATGTTCCACTATGATATCCTCCATGCTGTATTGATGTTTAGTTTCTCGGTACAAAGTCAATGTGGTTGTCCTTCGTGCAGTAAATTGTACCCTAACCCATTTAAATTGAAAGTTATGACAAAAATTTTAGAAATACAGAGAACATAACAAAATACCTTGAAAAGGTTCTATCCCAATTGCGTAGATGGATGTTCAACTTAAAAAGGTTTTTCCTTAATGCCTTGTCTGACAGCAACTATCTTGAATCCTTTTGAAAAACTGTATGACATCACATTCTTTATAAGCATTTCCTTTTTCAATGATTTTTGATTTGTTTCACTAACCTCAGGTATTTTGACAGAGGTCCACACAGGTGATCTGGATCACTGTCAGTAAGTTGTATGCACAAGTCTATGTTTCTGTATGTGTCACTAGCACTATCACCCAAACTCAGTGATTTGTTTTTGGTACATGAGTGGACTTGCTGTGGCTGATTACACCTTGCTTGGCGCTGGTATCTTAGTGCTTCAGATGGTTTTTATAACCTTTCAGGATTTAACCCCTTAACCGTTGTTGATACTGATAATACATGTCATTAATATTTTCCTTTGTGTTTTATAGACACATATATATACACTCTTAATGGCACATTTTATTATCAGTTGCAAGTCCCTGGCGATCATACAACCCACACTCTTATAGCCAAGAAGATAAATCATTTGCTTTTTCACACTGAAGACGTGGGTTTGATGACTATGAAATGAACATATATTTTCATGAAAAATGTTTCCGAAATCATAATTATGCAAAAACAGTTCAAACTTATTTGGGTTATTCATATTTGTTTGTGCATGTCTTGCACAAATGATCAAGCTGTCTGGGTGCTATGGCATATTTCCTTATCCTCTACAGTCTGACCCTCTGACAAATCTGGCAGATTCACCAGTGGTCAGATAGAAATCACCAACATGGCAGCCCCAGTGTCTGACTGAATATTTCACAATGTCTTTGTGTGAAGTTGTTATTTGCGGCATGTGACACTTGTTGGCTGTTTAGAAATCTTATGTATGTTATCACATAATATTAATAACTTCAATGCCAATTATAAGCAATGTCAAATCTGAAATGTTGTTTTGTTTAACTTTATTCTGTGGATCTTTTGAATTTTCAGTGGGTCAGACAGACATCTGAAACTTACAGGACCCAATGTCCTGTTACTTTGAAAAACTGTCGTGAACACTGCCTCAATAACAACGGGCATTTGGCGTATGTTGTGATACAGGAAACTGTTGTTTTTTATACCGATTAATCCTCAGTGTTTTTGTCTCTGCATTTGTAGTGATGGTAGTGTTGTGCCCCAGAGCACCTCATTTCACCTATGTAAGCTAATGGATAGATCATCTCACTTTTCATTCATTTAGGTCATTGTCATGTTACAGGAACTGGGTCATACACATAAACGCTCCTGATGATGAGATGTAGCATTATTGCAGAACTAGTTCAAGATGGCTGACATTCAGTGTACCAATACATCGCATTAAATGTATGGTATGAGTCATAAATCTAGTGATTTGGAGTTAAGTGTTCTTTCAGACAATGGGCATTTCAAATTGGTGACTATCTCGGGGAAACAGGATGCCAAAGAAACTGGTTCACTGTATAGAGTCACATCGTAGTCGTTGCCAGGAACTGCTGAATGGTTTGGATTTTCAGAGTCACCCTTACTTGTGCTCCATAGTCTGTCAATAACTAGTCAGTTCCTGCAACAGTTTAACCGATACATTTAATGAAAACATCTCAAATTTAGTTGTACTAGTTACAACTTCTGATGACTATTCTTTTTAAGTTTTTCAATGGTCCTAGTGAATACCAGTGTATGAAATAAGCCAAAAGCAGACATCAAAATGGATTTTGCCAGTCCAGTCCAAACACTGAGAATTCATTCAGATTTATGGACCGTCTTGCTGGCTAGCTGAAAATTTGGACTATCCGTTTGAAATCTAGTCCCCCTTGTGCTGTTTTTAATACACTGTGACTAGTGATAACTAGAATTCAAATGTTTAAACAGCACGGATGATCTTGTGAAAATGAGAATTTTCAGTTCTATCTAAAAACTGTTTCATGTATTTTCATTGAATGCAAGTTAACACTGCTTTACTAAAGACTCATGTAACCAGTGAATTGTTGATCATGTGTAGGGTGTTTATGTGCATACAAAGTTACATTACCTCCTGAAAATGATTACCTAATCCAGAAATTTGAATATTTGCTAATGTCTGTTTGTATTTGAAGATGTTTTTGACTTATCCTCTCTGAATAACATTTGCACATCTTCCATGTATGCCACAATACACACATCAACCCAGTCAATTCTTCTAATGTGAAAATCCTCATCTGAAACAGAATTTTTTGTAATTATATTTTTGTATATTTAATCTCAATATTTATTATGCTCACAAATCATAAATGAAAACAGAAAGGCAGTAGTATCTTTTTCAAAATGGGAATCCCATAATTGATGTTTGGGTCATTACACATGATCAATCACCAAAAATAATTGGTTTGTCATGTTTCACATTTTTCTATTAGGTTTGTCAATGCATAAAAAGTAGAGAAAAAAACATGTACTTCTTTGGTTTATATTGCAAACTGCATAAAATGCATTTTCAGATTTCACATTTCACATTTTTAAAGGAAGACTGGTATGTTAGGAACAGAAAATTCCTGTGTTTTTATTTATTTCTTTTTTTGCCTGTGAAGGTCCAGGGATAGAATAGGCCTTCAGCAACCCGTGCTTGCCATAGGTGACTATGCTAGTCGTAGAGGCGACTGACTGGACCAGGTGGTAAGACTTGCTGGCTTGGTTGACACATGTCATCGGTTCCCAATTACGCTGATCGACGTTCATGTTGCTGATCACTTGATTGTCTGGTCCAGACTCGATTATTTACAGACCGCCACCATGTAGCTGGCATATTCTGAGTGCAGGGTTAAACTAAACTCACTCCTGTCTTTTTTTAAGGGTAAATTCAATCATGATATGTAACAAACATGTAGTGCTCATGAAATTTAAATTTAACGACATGGACAAAACTGCCCTTTTGAAAAATATTGATGATGCAAGCAAAATTGTTGGTGTTTGATTATGAGAAAACATGATCTGTTGCTTTGTTGTTTAGTCACTGTGACCAATCCTGGATTATTTCAATTAATCGGACCACCACCAGTCTGAATGTCAGAACAATCATAGGAATGCTGGCTCACCATGTAGTTCAATTGTGAAGTAGGCATTTACTCCGTGTAAGGAGATTCGAATTTGCTGGTTTATTGCTCAGTATTAGCATTGTGGGTATGTGGTTAATTAACTGATTGTGAAGATCCTGGTTAGAATTGAACTTCGATAAATCATTCTTGTGGTAAGTGGCCAATAAGAGGATCGGGTGGTCAGGCACACCCACTTGCTGTTGATGACTGGATTGTTTGGGACTGCTGCCATTTGGCTGGAAAATTGTTTAATTTGGTGTAGAATTGAACTCACTCATTCACGCATACATTACCTTGTATTTGTGATGCTGGTGCTCAATGTTTCATGTTCTAGCTTTTTTATTCTGTTAAGCTGGTTTATACATGGGTAGCATAGGACTAAGTTGAGATGATGATGATGATGATGATGATGATGATGATGATGATGATGATGATGTTCTTGAGAGGCATTTAGAAATTGGTATTCTAAAAAGACATAATATTATGGATGTTTACACAACATTTCTGGGCTATTCCTTCCCCCTTTCGTCAGGTGCTAACAAGCAGTTAAACAGGATATATATACTAGTAATGTACATAAAGCCAGAGTGGTGATTTTAACCATGTATATACAATTAAAATAAATAGCAGATAAAGGAGAATTAAAATATACAAAAGTTGGTGGTGATGACTGCATGTATAACTGATTATAAGTGTCTGATATTTCCGATCAGTGTCAAGCATTTTAAACAATTGTCAAGCAGTACCTAACATTGTGTAGCATTGCCTGTCATTGTCTAGCATCATTAGTAATGTCTTGCATTTTCTAACATTGTATTGCATTGCTTAACACAGTCTAGTATCATCTAACAGTGTCTAGCACTCTTCTTATTATATACATTGTTTACTCTAGTCTTGCCGTTAGTTTGCGTCATCAAGTTAAGCCTAGCTTTTTTCTGGCATTGTCCAACAAAATAAACAGTGTCTTTCGGGCAAATGTATTAAGCTATGTTTGTGACTCTCTCTCATTGAAGTACTAATTCTTGTACTGTTGGCGAGAATAAGTCAGTTTACACTTGACAAGAGGTACACAAAGTATATGTGGTCTAGACTACCTGTTGTCACATTTCCATATTGCTGTTTAAATTGGCTGGGCGACTAACTTTGTGTGCTAGCGATTAGGTGCCTCACTCCCAGCGTTGGGGTTTGGATCCTGGAATGGATTTTTAATAACATGTTGCATTATCTAGCATATCTAGCAAACTGTAGTAGTCTTGAATTGTCATTTTTTCACAAAACATGTATTTGGTATATATACACATGACAGTTCAATGATTTAAATATTAGCACTCTATTATGTGGGATGTTTTCTGTTTAATTTTGTAATGCAACAATTTTGGGGAGGTGTTTTTTGTGTCTGTTGTTCTCCACCTTGCCGTGAAGACTATGGCAAATAAGGGTTTCTCAAATATCTTTCAGAATTGGTTGTTCAGAATAAGTCCATAGTAGCTCAATGAATATTATTTATTCTACCCAAAATATGTTAAAGAATACTATCAACTGGAGGACTCCATGCCCACCAACAGACTAATTGTCATTATGAGAACAGATAGGGTGTTCATTAACTTCTTTCAAGGAATATATGTGTGATTTTGCTTATTGAAAACTATGGAACTATGTTCCAGCCATTGAAATTCACCAAATTCCATTAGCCCTTGACCACTATGTTTTTAAGTGAATTGAAATCCAATGTTTGCTGTCATCATTGACTGGATGCTTTTTGGCTAGCTTTAATGTTGATGGAGAATGTTAACCGTAAGCATGTTTGTGTGGTTCCGACAAGTTCCATCTCTCCATGGGCCAGTGAAAAATGTTTTCTACTTGTCCTCTAGGATAATCTGAAAGACCCAAATGAATTTCCATGTGTTTTCAGTTAAAACAATTATGAAATATGTAAGTTTTTAACAAAATACACCTAAAAGATGTTTGGAGTAACCATTTCATTCTTAAAAAGATATGTGTTCGATCTTGTAACAAGTTCATAGTTGTATTTCTTCATAAGGTTTTTGAAATGTTGAATTTTTGTTGTCGTGCCAACAGTTTTGACTAAAGCTTCATTGACAATTTCCTTGTTAATGTGAACTAAAGATATTTTTTTTATTTTCAAAGCAACACTTTTCTGTTAGTGAATAGCTGCCTTTCAGCTCATTGACTTGGTGGCACTTCTGTGTGAAGAGAAACTTTGCTTGGGGAAATTTGTACCTCTCTCTTGCTGTGTTGTGAGAATTAGGGTTTCAACGATTAGGTTTGAATTATAGAAAACAGAATCTGATACCTTAGTTTTGATTTTCGATAACTCTTATCACTATTTTGATTCGATACTTGAATACCTATAAAAAATTATTTTGACACATCCAGAATGTAATTTTGACTCCAGCTCAAGCATCACTAAATTGACGATAGATTTCATGCTCAAAAGCCGACTCACGAACTCTGCAACTCACTTGAAATCTGTTGTTTTTACTTGTATAAAGTATTGAATTCAGGTATAATGGCCTGTGGGGTAGTCTTATGGTTAAAACCATTGCTTGTCATGCCTGGGTTCGATCTCTCAAGGTTTACATGATACAGATATTTATTAAGGATAAAGTGTGATATTGAAGATACCAAAACTAGCTCCATGAATTATTTATTTGAATGGTGTTGTTAGTTAAAGGTTGTCTTGTGGCCAAACTCTGTTGAGCTGATTCCATCTGTAACTGTAAAGAAATTGTACAGAGCAAACATTCCGCAATAATGCCTTCCGTCCAAATGTCTCCTTAATTTTGACCATGAGCATATGGGCACAACAAACTTTATGGGCACCATGCGATTTCCTTTGGTCAAGGCCAAGGTAAACCTGCATTGAGGCTGCACAGAAATCGTACTGAGATCTTATGGAGATTGTACTAGAGCTACTGCACAGAAGGAGAGGCTGAGCGGAGATCATACTGTGATCATGCAGTGCCAATGTGATGCCAATGCGATGATTTTTCCAAATTTGTCAAAATTTGATGTTTGACAAAATCGTACAGGCCTCTGCTCCTGTAGAATACTAGTATCATGCGATGATCGTACAGCCACACAGTGACCACACAGAAATGGAGCTATGGGCTGTTTAAGGGACCATCGTAGGCCAAATGTAAACCAGGCATAAGGGACCACTAATTATAGTTCTCTGGTCACATGGTGACTTGTACACATTTCAACTAAAACATACAATAGCCCAGACAAAAAGGACTGTTTGTCATATCCATTAGTTCCTTGAAAGAGTGTTTGTTAAAAAACTAGTTTACAGTGTTAGATTGATCGGTGCAATGCTGTCAGAGAATAAGTATGTCTGCTGATATGAACCTTTTGCAGTGATACAGTCTGTGGTGGTAACCATGAAGTTCATCAGTATTAGATATGGTGTCAGTGGTTTGTCTGGTGGAGTGTTTCCTGTTCTTTGTTATGCAGTGGTGTAATAAATAATGTTATCAACTTTATTGGCTTTTTTTTTCTCTCAATAGAGACATTATTGCTGATGTGGCTTAACCCACTGAGCCCCGTTTCACAAACCTCTCTTTTCTATTTGGCAGCCAGGTCCCCATTTCACAAATCTCTTGTAAGCGAAACTTTTCTGCCACATAGAAATAACCAGTGTGTTGTTGCTGTGTCGTGTGTTGTCACTGTGTCCTTGATGTTGAGAATGGAGTTTTTGCAAACATTGGTAAGCTGTTATAAATTTTCTTCTTAAATTTAGCAATTTTTAGGATGAACTGAATGAAATGGTACCTATCCATTACAGCCCGTGTAATTAAATGACTGAATGAATTCCAAGGGTTAAAAAATCCCATCGCCCAATAACCCGGGTCAAGTCAGTTTTAATTTTGGGCAATCAAATAATGTTATCTTACTTGTACTAATTTTCGCATAGGGTTTCAAACTGCAAATATACTTGGATCTCATTTCATATCTGCTCAAAGTGTAGCTATTAAATTTCGCAATGATTATGAAAAAGTTTATATTTCTTGGCTATTTATCACTTTTCGATAAATGGTCCAGGAAACATTAACATCAAATATTATGAAGGGTGATCTGTTCTTTCATAATTTCATCATCATGATTATGTCACAGAAATCAGGGCAAGTGGAAAATTAGTCAGGACAAGTTACCTTCATATAGTCGCTTGTCCTGTGGCAAGTTGCTTTTGGATATTATTTTGAACCCCTGAATTCTAATGATGCCATGTGTGAGGCCCATTTTCTGGTGTCACCCGCCGTAATATCGCTGGGATATTGCTAAAAGTGGCGTAAAACCAAACTCACTCACTCACTAATGATGCCATGAACCTGATAAAACAAATATTGATCAGCATCTTTCACCTTTTTCAGACAGGCTCAGAGTGTTTGCGTTGTAGATTATGCCTGTTTATAAATAATTCACAATATATAATAATACTTTCATTTAAACTGTTAATATTTGTTTATAATCCACTATATATAAATAAACCTGTCATCAACTATATGAAAACAACGTGGAAGTAATACTTTCATTTAGACTGTTAATATTTGTTTATAATCCACTATATATAAATAAACCTGTCATCAACTATATGAAAACAACGTGTAGGTAATACTTTCATTTAGACTGTTAATATTTGTTTATAATCCACTATATATAAATAAACCTGTCATCAACTATATGAAAACAACGTGTAGGTAATACTTTCATTTAGACTGTTAATATTTGTTTATAATCCACTATAGATAAATAAACCTGTCATCAACTATATGAAAACAACCTGGAGGTAATACTTTCATTTAAACTCTTAATATTTGTTTATAGTCCACTATATATAAATAAACCTGTCATCAACTATATGAAAACAACGTGGAGGTAATACTTTCATTTAAACTGTTAATATTTGTTTATAATCCACTATATGAAAACAACGTGTAGGTAATACTTTCGTTTAAACTGTTAATATTTGTTTATAATCCACTATATGAAAACAACGTGTACGTAATACTTTCGTTTAAACTGTTAATATTTATTGTCTGTTGAATCTCCTTCCAAGCATCCAATGAATGTTTCAACATCAGTGCCAGTTCAATCAGGTTATGGTTTTGTAATATTTTCTGTGTCCACCCTAGCTCTATATGTAGGCCTATTCCTGTATGTAAATTATTTTATATTTCTTGTCCACATTGCCACATTGGTACCATAATACATACGTGAATCAGATATTTGGAATGTTCTGAACTCTTTGACCCGACTTTCTTTATATACGTATGTTTCAAACATGAAATGTATAGTAGGGTACTTACATACTTGTTAACTTATAGATATTCACAAAATTTCATATTTCAGTACATGTTACAATAATACAATAATATGCTATGATTTTGTTTCAATATCGCAAATACGGCAGTCATATTCCTACATTCCAGTCATATTAAGGTTATTTACAGACAATAAATTAATATACATCGCCACGATTTTACTATTTATTTATTACATGTAATATATTTATATATAATATTTTGTCGTGATTTTGCTTTAATATTGCAAATACAGCGTAAGTTATACTCTCACAGTCAAATAATATTGGGGATATTTACAGATAACAAATTAATAAATTTGTAGATCCAAACTTGATGGCTGTATCCACTACCCGCCTAGACAAGAATCCTCAATTTCACTCCCCATCTGTGTGCTTTCGTGTTGGCCATGTATTGAACAAGACGAAGCCAACCATCCTTTCATCCGCGCAAACACTCTGGACCAGCCTAAAAAAGGTGAAGGATGTTGATGTCAGTATGCAATATCAGGCATCATAATTCATTTAGTCATTTGCTTAGATGGGCTGTAATTGTTATATTGAATACAACTGGATACCATTTCATAAAATCCATCCTAAGAAATGTTAAATTTAAACAGGGAAATTTAAAATAACTTACCGATGATTGTTTGCGAAGATCACATTCACTAGACAGTCAAGGACGTGTATGTGGAGCGGGTACCTTGCTGGCATCAGGGCACTGCAATGGAGGAACAGCGTGATGATTTGTAAGCAGTTCAACATGGTTTCCCCCTATGGAAAGTGTTGATGTCATCCGGTTCTTGTCCGTCCCATTCTAGTTGGATGAAATCATAGGCATCCTGACAACACCCATGCCAACTAGAGTCCAAGAAATTTCTTCATTTCTTCCCGATCAAAGTGTCTCCAAACTCGAGCACTGCTCTGCGGTGATAGAGTGCCGTCCTGCAGGCACTGCTCTGCATAGCTGTTTGTCTCCCTTGACCTGCAGGTCGAACAAATCAACGCCTCTACCCTATACGATTTAGTTGCTGATCAAAATATTGTACGGGACTATACTATCAAAATCTTTCATAAACATTCATACAGACCTATATCTTGGTTAGATACAAGAATATTAAATGTGAATAGTTTTAAACTGATACCCACATTTATACCTGAACATTAGTAATTTTTTTTGACATGTGACAGTTAAGATATTTCTTGTAAATTGTATTTCCTATTTTTACTATTGAATTCATTCACTTTATGATCAGTCATGCATCTTAGAATGCCATTTATTTCATTAAATAATTGTTGACATGGCTACCCGGAGGGGTGGCAGGGCCGAAGTCGTCGGCAAAATCAATGCTATTGCCGAGGACAAAGCTGCCTGTGTCCAGCACAGGCAACCAGGAGCCACGAACTACGCTCCTTCGTCATCTGAAAACTGTGACAATTATTTACGTTAGTGGTGCATAAAATATGATAAATATCATGGTTCATATAACACCAAAAGAACGATTTATTTTCACATAGTGAGTTGACCGAGTTGTAACAAAATTCATGTCTGACCTTGGCATCAAGTATAGAGATAATAAAGCTCTCAGCCATGAAAGTGATTCCTGCCAAGACACCAGTCTTATGCTGCATTTTATTAAGTTGACATACTTTAGTACAGTCTGCTTCCATGTTACAGTACCAAGTATAACAGTACGTTCCATATATTTTGAGCCAAACGGACTCTAGGATGCGTGCAATTTGCTGTTCGTGACGCTCAGCAAGAGCACCGGCAGCCTGTCAACTGAGCCAAGAGCACAACATACATGCACCGAGCATGATGCAGACGACCAGTGAAGGCGTCATCTTATAAATGAGCGTCGTGACCTGTCAATATACTTCACGAATCCATGCTGTCGTGATTTTTTTATGCGACCAACCTCAACTCCCTGGGAAACAAGTAACTCTTGCGGCCATTAGGTGCACGGCCTATTGCGGCTTTCTCACCTTCACGACGCACCCATTCACAGCTGGGTGGACTAGGGCACATAGTCACAGTACTATGTCCAAGTTTACTGCTAGATGTTCTACCCGCAACTGGGTATTCGCACATTCTTGTATTCATGTGGCAAACATAATGTACCATAATGATTCGTGGGTTCTGCTCTGTTCCCTAGGGGTTGTGACAACACTGAAAGCGTCTGCACACAAAGTTGTCTCTCGGTTAAGGTTTTTACACCCACCCACACATGGGCTCGATCGCTGGATCACAAGCCTAGCGCCTCAGCCAGCTCGCTAATTGCTCGCTACGTGGGTCTGTTTTATCAGTGTCCGTTATTTCTGTTAACCCTTCACGTCATCTGTTCACGTGGAAATGAAAAAAGAAGGATTCGTTTCAGACCTACATGTACTGGTAGTATGTAGACTTAAACTTGGCCTCTGAAAGTATGTTGCTGCTTTAAATTGAAAATGAGATACCGAGATAATGAATAGCCAGGCCTTCGGTCAATGGAAAGCCTTGATTTGCTACATTTGTGCTATGACATTTCAGGAAGGAAACACACTATGAGTTACTGTCTCTCGGACATATATATACACCTGGAAATTAATCAAGCAACACCCCAATTTTTTCTATTGGAGCAACTTTGAAGTGTTCTGACAATCAAAATATGCCGGGTTGATATAGTTTGACACTTTTTTATTCAACAGACGATCTCTGACAAACAACTTAAAGGGAAAAAGTATCAAGACTTTGCTTTATTGCAACGAAATCCAAATTCTTAAAACTGTCTTAAATTCATGAAAAAATGGACACAATTTACTATTCATCCACAGACGTTGTTGTCAGGTGTATTAACACAAATGTCACATGGAAAGAAAGAACAGTCATCTGAGAGTCTGCACACCGACTTTCATCAATATCTAGTGTGTCCTCCCTGCGCACGCACCACCGATTCCAGACGCCTCCTCATTCCTTGGATGAGTCTCCGGATCTGATTCTGGGGGATCCTGTTCCACTCCTCATGCAGGGCAGCCGTCAATTCGTTGAGATTATGGACTGGTGGGTCTCTCTGCCTCACACGACGGCCAATAAAGTCCCACAAATGTTCAATGGGGTTGAGGTCAGGGCTCATGGCAGGCCATGGAATTCTGTCAATTGCATTTTGCCGCAAAAAATCATTTACAGCATGCGCCCTGTGAGGTCTAGCATTGTCGTCCATAAATATGGGTCTCGTTGCCAGAGGATGGTTCTCAAAATGAGGTACCACAGCCCTGTCAAGAACCTCCTGTTGGTAACGAACACCGTTAAGGTTGCCACGGATGGTAATGATATCCAACTTGCAGTTCATGGAAATGCACCCCCATACCATAACGGAACCTCCCCCAAAGGCCACAGTCTCCTGGATGTTCCGTGGAGCCATTGCTGTGTTCCTCTGCCTCCAGACCCGAGTACGACCGTCCACCATGTGCAGCAAGAACCGGCTCTCATCTGAGAAATGGACCTTCCTCCAAGAGGCAATGTTCCAGTGCAAACGGTCATTACACCAGGCCAGTCGGGCTGCCTTATGGGCTGGAGACAGTCTGGGTCGCTTGATTGGCCTCCTTGCCCGGTATCCTGCAGCTTTCAGACGATTCCGAACAGTCCTGTTCGAGATGGGTCTCCCTGGAAGCCACTCCTGTCTCAACCGAGAGCTCGAGTCGAAGGACCTGCGCCGTACAAGTCTCAGTAAAGCTCTGTCCTCCCGGACTGTGGTCTTCCTGGGTCTTCCTGGTCTAGGCAGGTCTTTAACTTCATTAGTGGCCCGGTATTTTTTCAAAAGTTTTGAAATTATGGAATGATGTCGTCCGATTTGAGTCCCGATTTGTCTTAGAGACATACCAGCATTCCTCATGCCGATTATTTGCCAACGAGTGGCCTCTGATAATTTCCTACGTGCCATGACATTGAAATGAATGAAAAACCGAATGCAATCGACAACCTGCGCTTGTAAACACCCCAGGGAAAAAGTGCATTTTTCGAAAGTTGAGGTTAAAGCAATGCACGTGCGCTGTGCAAGCTTCACGCGCGTCATATCAACCCATGAAAAGCTCATGCTGTATGTCAATACATCAAAATTGAATAATCAATCATCAAAATTACTTCGTTAAACTTTGTTAAGTTTTTATGTGTCTTTGAATTTGGTGTTGCTTAATTAATTTCCATATGTATAGTATTATGATGAGGCGTGCTGTGGAGCAGCAACAGCCGCTGAATATTGAGGTTGACGTCCTAGGTGTACTACAAGCGAGCTTTATCTGAGCCTTACGTTTGTGAACAGTCTCAAATACAGACCTGGATGTGAGCGGTGGGGTAGCCTTGTGGTTGAAGCGTTCGTCACACCAAGGCCTAGCTGAGTTTCATTTCCCTCATGGTACCATGTGTGAAGCCCATTTCTGGTGTCGTCCGCCGTGGTATTGCTGGCCACGATATTGCTAAAATCCCAACCCACCGGTATTGATATTTCACACTCTTACGGACCCATGAAGATCCAGGTCAGATATGATCTTCAGTAACCCATGATTGTCGTAAGAGGCGACTAACGGGATGCGCTGACTTGGTTGACACATGACGTCGTATCTCAACTGCGTACATCGATGCTCTGGTTATTGATCACTGGATTGTTTGGTCCCGACTCGTTTATTTACATAGGCGCCGCCATATATACTCACCCAAAAAGTAGGGGAACCTGAACCTTGAAGTCTTGTTGAAAGAAATCCCATTGAGCAATGTTACAATGACTTTCATCTTGTGTATGCAGCACCATTTCCCATTATCACCACTTGCAAACACAATGCATGGGGAAGCACGTGCACAACGTGGGAGCCTCCTACACGTGCATGGGATTGTAACTGACGTTTTTCAGGCAGGTCGATAAATCACTGTAGACCATTTTTTTCCAATAATTTTCTTGCATCTGTGCATGGTCAGGGTTTTCAGGATCAATTCACACACTACTGGCTGAAACTTTTACACCTGAAAGTTTAATGTCATGCTCCAGTCACCTAAGAAGGGGGATAACTGAACTAACAGCTTTGCTTTGAATGAAATCCACGTGGTGGTGCATTCTCAAAACACCCATTAGTATTGTATCAACATTATATATAATATCATATATCTCCCAGTTTCGACAATCCCCTACCTTTTTTTCAAGAGTATAGTTAGAATACTGCTGATTTCGGCGTAAAACTAAAATCACTCACACGCTTATGAAAGCGCAGGGTAAATGTGCTATGAAATTTGGGGTCAAATGCACTGCGATCCACCTTGTGCCGGTAAAGGTATTTGATACCTCATGGGCACGACCTCTCGACGCTTTCTTTTTTCACGATCGTGACAAAGCGGTCAATTTATTGTCGTTTTGTCGTCTCTCAGCCCGGGACTTTATTTGAATGGGACACTTGTAGGTCAACACAGAGCACATCATGTGAACAGCGTTCAACAATGACAAATGATTGCGTAATTCCCAAAATTGGCGCCGACCCAGCGGTGTGTGTGTTTGTACTTGGAGTCGCACGGAAATAATCTCATTCAGCTTGGTTGAGGTTGAACTGACGAGAGTGAAGACCAGTGCCCTTGTGAGGTAAAACTCTACTCATATTCACTTGTTGATTCAGAATTCATAGACGTTTATGTCACATCGGAGATACTGACAGGGAGTCTGGTTCACACAGATTCGTACGCTTCAGTGCTTCGGACTAAAATCCAAGATGGCGGCGGGTTTTCTCATAGCTGTGACCGGCTTGACTGTAGTGTTAGTGGTTTGGCCGTGTACCTGTCAGACAGCGGATAAATGTTTCTCTCCACAATCGCTTCCGCCACTATGCTCCAAGATGACATATAATGCTTCGTCATTCCCCAACGCATTTGGTCACGTGAATGCCGAAGAAGCGTCCATGGAACTTCATCAGTTTTATCCGGTGGTAAAGGTCCAGTGTTCAGACGTGATGGATGTGTTCCTGTGTTCAGTGTACTTCCCTAAGTGCGACCCCAGGACCGGCAATATTCCCCCGTGTCGGGAAACATGTGACTCGGCTCGTCTCGGATGCGAAACATTAATGAACAAGTTCGGATTTAAGTGGCCGAATTCTCTAAATTGCAATAAATTCCCAAGCATTACCAGCAACATCAAATGCATGAATTTCAAGTCAAACATGACCACGACTTCGACAACAACAACTACAACGACCACAACCACAATGTCACCGATGGCAAATCTTCCGGACTTCTGTCAGAACCTACCATACAACACACCGTCACTTCCCAATACTCTCGGACATCAGACATTCGGCGAGGCTCGGAGAAACATAGACAGATTTATAGGAATGATGGCGAGCAGATGTTCCGATGGCCTGACACAGTACATGTGCTTACTACACTATCCCACTAAAGACGTTACAACACAGAAGCCAATTCCGCCGTGTTGGGAGTTCTGTCTGGCAGTGAGAACGTGGTGTCTCTTCCAACTACCAATTCCTTGGCCGCGTAGTTTCTTCTGTGAGAATCTGCCCAGTAAGATGACCCCCGGGTCCAGCTGTTGGGGGTATGACATGACAATGTACAGAAGGCCGAAGTTACCGTGGATATAATTTAATACTTTTTCAAATACACCTCAAGCTATATATTTCCATATGGTATGTTATTTCCAACTTTCATCTAAGTCAGATATCATGCATATTTAGTTTCTTGACAATGTGATTTGCCTGGGTAGAATTACAGGGTAGAGCAGTGTCTTGGAAAACCAATGAATGTCAAATATTAATGCACTTGTAAGCCAGTGCCATCTGGGCAACTGTTTGTCACCTTAGCCAGTGTGTTCACGATAGGTTTTGTACGAGTGCGTGCAGAAATAAAATTCTAGATATGCAGTCCAAATATATTGCGAGTGAATGTTTTCATTTAAATCCCGAATCATGTTAAAATGTATTGTTTGCCTATATGTTGCAGTTTTAAGGTACTTTTTAAAACTACGTAGATCAGAATCTATGCGTCCAAAACACGCACGCAAAATATTTTTGGCGTGGTTCTATGATTCTTTTGCGTGAAAAACGCAGGTTCCTGCGTTAAAGCGAGCACTGCTTATCCCAGGACCGGTGGGGTAGCCAGTGCTTATAGCATTCGCTTGTCACTCGAAGACATGGGTTCGATATGGGCACAATGCGTGAAGCCCATTTCTGGTATCCCCGCCGTGATATCCCTGGAATAGTACTAAAACGGCGTAAAACTGACATCACTTACTCACTCCACCTTCACGCTGGTTTGTTTCCATGTTATCAGTGATTGCGGAAGTACCTGTCGGTGTTTTGATACGCAGCAGCTGCTTGGTTAGTACGTACGTCGTAAAACGGCATTCATTCAAGCGTTGTCAAAATGGGTATTCCTCTTTTTTGCCGAATCTCTAATGTTTGACCTGAAACTTTCTTGTGGACTGCCTTTTCGTGATATCATAAACGAGATATTTAGCCATGGACATTGTCAGCATGAGGACAATATGACCTAATCTAAGAATAAAACATCATGTAAGAATGGGACCTATTGTAAGAGTATGACTTAAGAACTATATGGACTATGGGAGTATGTGAAGGGTTGAAGCATATGGACCTATAGTAAGAATGTGACCTATTGAAGTATATGACCTGTTAAAAGAATGTTGCTCATTGAAGTACACTTATATGACCTGTTGGAGTATTTTACCTATTGCAAGAATATTACCTATTTTGAGTAATGACCTAATGTAAGAATATGACCTATAGGAGTTTATTTTATTTTGAACTATACTTACCGATTGGAACATCTGACGAAATGTAAGAATATGACCAATTGTAAGTATATGCTGTGAAGGAGTATGTGATGTACTTGAATTTGAAGTTGATCGTGGACAGGTTGCAGCCTTGGTAGCGAGTGATCGGAAGTTTAAACGTCGATCGCGTTCTTACCGTAAGTCACTGAAATATAGTTCTTGTTAGTAACCTGTCTGGCTCTAGTATGGAGGGAGTAACACAAGGCTTGGTGGCTCTAAGTTGGTATAGTACTTGTTACCCTGACTGGTCCTAGTATGTTGGGGATAAAACAAGGATTGTTGGCTCTTAGTTGGTGTAGTACTTGTTGTTACCGTGTCTGGCTCTAGTATGGAGGGAGTAACACAAGGCTTGGTGGCTCTAAGTTGGTATAGTACTTGTTACCCTGACTGGTCCTAGTATGTTGGGGATGAAACAAGGATTGTTGGCTCTTAGTTGGTGTAGTACTTGTTGTTACCGGGGCTGGCTCTAGTATGGAGGGGATAAAACAAGGACGGATGGTTCTAAGTTGGTATTGTACTTCTTGTTACCCTGCCTGGTCCTAGTATGGAGGGGATAAAACAAGGACGGATGGCTCTAAGTTGGTATTGTACTTCTTGTTACCCTGCCTGGTCCTAGTATGGAGGGGATAAAACAAGGACGGATGGCTCTAAGTTGGTATTGTACTTCTTGTTACCCTGCCTGGTCCTAGTATTGAGGGGATAAAACAAGTATTTACGTTGGTATTGTACTTGTTACTGCCTGGAGCACTGTACGAAGGGAGCGAAACAAGGAATTGTAGGCTTTGAGTTGGTATAGTACTTCTTGTTACCTTGCCTGGGGCACTGTACGAAGGGAGCGAAACAAGGATATAGTACTTCTTGTTACCTTGCCTGGGGCACTGTACGAAGGGAGCGAAACAAGGATATAGTACTTCTTGTTACCTTGCCTGGGGCACTGTACGAAGGGAGCGAAACAAGGATATAGTACTTCTTGTTACCTTGCTTGGGGCACTGTACGAAGGGAGCGAAACAAGGATATAGTACTTCTTGCTACCTTGCCTGGGGCACTGTACGAAGGGAGCGAAACAAGGATATAGTACTTCTTGTTACCTTGCCTGGGGCACTGTACGAAGGGAGCGAAACAAGGATATAGTACTTCTTGTTACCTTGCCTGGGGCACTGTGTGGAGGGAACAAACACGGATTGGTTAGTTCTGTCATTTTGCACGAAAGAGGTAGTGATTACCCGGATGACGAGCCCATGCTAAAGATCACCAGCTATTATGTTAAAGTGAGAGTGTGAGTGAGTGAGTGTTTGTTTTACGCCGCTTTAGCCATGTTTCAGTAATGTCACGGCGGGGTACACCCGGTACCCTGCACGTACGTATCCTAACTGTATCGTTCAAGTATCCGTCAACCAGGCTCACCAAGTCTGGTCACATTTACTGGTCTGTACAACAAAATAAAAACAGAACATTGTGTTAAGTTCCCTTTTAATTTTGTCATTTGTATTTTATAAAAATATTTTAGACAAAGTATCGGTGCATTATCAAAATTATATACTAACGGAAAAGGAACAAACAACTGTTCCCGACTTTAAAACCCGAGTTTTAGGGAATCGACTTGCTTGGCAAGAGATCTGACGGACCAGCCCACACACAAAACAACACCCGAGTAAATAAACGAGGAGTGTATTGCACGCCAGTCACAGGATACACAATCAGGCAGTAATAGAATGGTTTACCATTAGGCTAAATAAAAAAGGTGAAATGTTTCTCGGACATCGGTGCGTCACTTTCATTTGTGCGCGTAGCAATTTTTTGTTGTCATTTAAAAAAAAAAATGACTGGGCCGCGTCTCGATCATCCACGTGTCCACTATAAGAATGAGTGTCTGTAAGAACGAGTGTGACTGATTCTACAACTCACGAACGTGCTAAATTTCCCAAGATGTATTCCTGAGAGAAAAAAAAGAATAAAAATGTGTTCCTTCCTCGTCACTTTTTTCCATCAAAAAATTTTAAAAAGTCTTGCCACCACCGTCAATATTGAAAGAAATATGCCCGAGAAACATTTGATTTTTGTATGCAGCCTTAGTTATTACAACATGTTTTCAGTTCAATCAGTTGCTAAAGAACACAACATACGTCGATTCGTTGCTCACACTACATTAACACGATACACATTCAAAAGTATACAACGTAATTGTTCAGTACTGTACACAATCAGCCCTGGGCGTTCATACAGTCTACATTCTGTAACAGTCGCAAAACAGCATACTGAGCACAACGTATCACAACAGTTAAAATATCCGAAACCTCTATACATTTTATAATAGTCACAAAACCGTGCAGTGTCTGTCAGGATTAATGAGCCATCCTAAACAGTAATACAGTAATATATAACCCAATAATAACGGAAAACTCGTCCCACATTATGCTGACGGAAGCGCCAAGGGTGGCAGCGTATTTACAACAGAGGAAGGTTAACATGTATATAGGATAGCCATGGTAACAAAGTAGAAGAGAGTAAAGGTTTTTACGTGAGTAAATTTACTCGACAGATACACCCTGACTGTGACTGTCATCCGTATACTATACCTTATCTAGCTGTCACATATAATCGCGTTACTGATGAAAGGTGCTATTATGAAGTCGAGATTACGTCATTTATAGTAGGACCAAAGCATCGAGGGCCAGTCGTGAGTATTCCACAAAGGGATATGTGACATTCACATGATTTGACCAGCGTGAACTACAGACAGCCACAAAAACAGACAAATGCACTGCGTCCGGTTCTACCTTGATACGGTACTTCGAGTTACTTTGCCAAGTGCTGCAATAGGAGTGATAAAACAAAAGTGAACGGCTCTAAAATTGTATAGTATTAGTTACACGGTGTTTTACAAGGGTGTACGGGACTGTAAGACCCTTGTAAATTTCGTATTTCCTGAGTCGCGAGAATTATTAAAATAAGATCTTTCAATTAACGTATCTTTAAACGGCAACATTCATCCTTCGGCTAAAGACATAGTACTGTGCAGAATGAGACGCAAAACATTTCGCCATGACTTTTTTACGGTTTTGAAGGGAGATAACTCGGGGTGGCTTCGTTTGTAATAAAGACTATTGAATTTGAGGTTTTGTTTGAGGACAATTGAAATACAGAAACATTTTAGTTTTTTGGTCCATTTATTGACACAAACAAATACAAAATTATGACAACAGTTTTATTGTTCTGTTTATGCTCATCACTGTATGCTCTTCAAAACCGTGGGGGAACTGTACTTTCAATGTACAATTGTCGAAATTGGGAGATGTATGGGATTGAATCAATGGTGATACAATAATAATGGATGTTTTGAGAATGTATCACCTCATGGATTTCATTCAAAGCAAAGCTCTTAGTTCAGTTATCCCCCTTGTTAGGTGACTGGAGCATGATATTAAACGTTCAGGTGTAAAAGCTTCAGCCAGTAGTGTGTGATTTGATCCTGAAAACACTGACCATGCATAAATGCAAGAAAATTATTGGACAAAAATGGTCTACAGTGATTTATCGACCTGCCTGAAAAACGACAAGATTAATAATTACACTCCATGCACGTGTAGGAGGCTCTCACGTTGTGCACGTGCTTCCCATATGCATTGTGTATGCGTGTGGTGATAAAGTGAAATAATGTTGCATACACAAGAGGAATGTCATTGTAACGTTCCTAAATGGGTTTCCTTTCTACCAGACTTCAAAGTTCAGGTTCCCCTACTTTTTTGGAAGAGTATATATGGCGGCGCCGTTTGGCAGCGATATTTCATCTAATGTCAAGGTCAGTCGTAGAATCCGTGTAGTGTGTCACGTGACAGATTTGACGGGGTGCACTGTTCGTACATAGTTTGGTATGCTTTGGCCAGTGACCAATCAGAATTCGACAAATTTATCTTAAGGGTAATAATACTTGTTGTTATCCTGTCAAGGGCTGGCATGGAGAGGATAAAACCCTTGCTTGTCTTAAGAGGCGATAATGGGACTTGCTTTTAATATCATCGTATCCCTTCTGCTTGGGTCAACGCCCATGATATCAGTCACTGGATTATCTGGTCCAGACTGTTACAGACCGCATCCTTATAGTTAGAATACTGCAAACAAATGTACACTGACTCAGTCCTCACACCAGTCCCCCTGCCAAGATCGCGCCCTTCCCTGTTTTGATATGCATTGTCTCCACCCCATCCTGCGTAGCAAAATAGAAATAAGAATATTTACTATCAGTACACTTAATATAAACTTGGCTGTTCCAATAACCTACTTGAGGGGAATAATGTGATTTAAATGGACACCTGATGATGTTAGTGTGGTTGTGGCTTGTTATATCAAATACATAGGCAGTATCCGTTATGTAGTCTACGGCGGTCAGCTTATTGGGAGGGACGAACGCAACAAAACTAGGCCAGTTGCGAACCATGGGCACTTTTATAGGAACTATCTCGGACATATTTTTGTAGCTCAGTATGTATGATGTGTAATGTGTAAGATCTGGTGATATAGTACACATTACCAACTTTTGAGAAGCCGCGTGGCCTGAACAACATTTACGATCAGGCATACTTTGTGTTTTGAAAATATCCCTGGTAGAGTTTGTAACGTTGAAAACCATGAGAACATACAAGTTTTTACGGTAAGTCCAAATGAAATGAAGTTGTCGAAGATGATCAAAGAATACACAAAATACTGGTCCTTCAAATATCTTCTTCCTGTCCTTGCCATCAAAAAGCATGGAACTGTATATGTCTGTCTTGGGCTTGCTATACGTCCAGTGGAAGGTGCACTGGATCACATCGGCATAAAGATATTGGACTATCCCCTTAAAATCTAGACTTAGTTTATGTATGCTTGTCAGGTTACGTTTGTCATATACATTTCTTTTATGCTCGTTCACGTGATACACAAATAGAGGAGGAGTTCCATGGCTGAACTCTTTTCGATAACCTGCCATTTGACACAGACGTGTTGTCAGATCCATCTTCCTTTGTTCCTTCTTACCTTCTGCACCTTTCAACAGCTGGAATAGAATTTCTCCACGGGAATTCAAACGGTACTGGGTCAGTTGACCTTGAATGTCTTTCGTGAGATGGCATACCACACCAGGGTCTGTCATATTGCAGTCGATGGAGATATTGCACGAAGCAAGGGTTTCCATATGGTTTCTAGGAGTTCCTGTCGTCTCATCCATGCCGGGGATGCTTACGACTGCGCTTGCGTAACAAACCAGAACACCAAACATCTGCCATAGAAACATACTGATGGTTCCAGCTGTAGATACTCCGTACAGGAGTTTCTTTTGAACTGGCTCTTGTATGTTTGAAAACACAGTAGACGAAGCTGTACTGCTTGATAGTCGTTACCGTGTGATTGCCTGTGATCACTTATTCCTCCTGAAAGCAAACATGGCCCATGTATAACAGAGTACGATTTAAGCCGCTTTTAGCATTTTCCAGTAATGTTACGTGAATGAGCTATGACCAGATTGTAACTAAAACAAATTAAGTCTTTTGAAAGACATTTAGAAGTTTGAACAAGAATACATGCGACGTTTTGTGGATATCTTCTCTACAATTTTATATGCAACGTTTCATAATGATACAATGTTGATCCATGAAACGTGTCATGTATTCACAAAACAAGTTATCCATTCATTATACATAATGGTATTTTATCAAATCTATGGACGCAGAACAGTAAAACCCCACGAGGTTCGGTATTTCTGAGATGTACTTAGCCTAGCAAATAACCGTTTCATCCGTGGGTCGTATGAATAACGTTTAGAATCTTCCGGTCTAGACAACTGTCACAACTGGAAAACTACCATCGGACAATTGCCATGCAGAAAATTGCCACCAAGCACTATTGCCACCTAGAACAATTGCTACTCAGGACAACTGCCATCTAAATCCTAAAAAGCATATTTGGTTTCTTTAACAACTTTTATTGAGTTTGGCATTGTAACCCGTAACTAATAACAACACAGCAGGTCTGATTCAGTTGACGTCATGGTACGGGGCACGGTCTGGTGTTGACATGGCAGCTGCGGTCAGGCGCACATGTGTGTTCCTGCAGAATACCAACAAACTGATCATGGAAAACCTTCATGGATGTGGAATCCAGGTCATTTTATGTACAGCAGTTTCATTTACTAAACTTACTGCTAACTTGGATTTACTGCTGAAGAAAATTATGGAACTTGTAGATTTGTACTGTTTGTCTCACCTATTATAACATTTATAGCAAAAAAACAAACTCTTATTGCAAAAATAACTAGGTGGCAATTGTCTAAGTGGCCGTCTATATATAAATCTATATATCACCTGGCTATAAAGTTGGCACACGTTTAAGGGGTATTGTAGAAAGGTACACTCGACTTTACGTGTGTTTCATAGGTATGTAAATCTGGCAACTCTCTTCATGTCTTTTCGAGCATGCATAACAAAAGTAAATGCTGTCAGTGAAGGACATGGACTTCGATGCCCCTGAATTCTCGTATGACCGGGGCTAGGTTAGTCACATATATAATCACAGGCAAACTGTAGCGCAAGTGGGGGTGAGCAGCGTAGAGAAAATGACCAGTCTTCATATATGCAAGTGAAGCTAGCAAAGGTTGGCAACACACTTCCATCGCTTCGGTTCAAAAAGTATTTTTCGTGTCAAAATAAAATATCGCCACCATCAAATGTACACTCAAAATTCCTGGCTAGGTTGTGATCTCAGATTTCCAACGCCATATTTAACAATTACTGACGTGAAATATGTTTTATTCGACATTTTAAGCGCCACTCATGGTACATCAGACCGTTCTTCGCCTCCATTACCCCTGCTAGCTTCCGATTCAAAGCAATGAAGGAACAAGTTATTTTTCCGTATGGAATACATAAAGAGTTACCTCCCATGCTTCATACGCCCACTACGCCAGAAGTGTGTTTATTGTAGAATAAATGTTACAAAAGACCTAACAATAACGCCGACACTTAAGATAAATACATTCCAACAGAATCATGATAAAATTAGGCAATATGGTATATCTTTATAATTTCTGCATATTCTTGTTCCTTCACTCCGCTGAGCCGGAAGCTGGTGTACTGTATGCCTCACCTATTATAACATTTATAGCAAAAGAAAACTATTATTGCAAAAATAACTAGGTGGCAATTGTCCAGGTGGCACAAAGTTGGGACACGTTTAAGGGGGTACACTCGACTCAGGATTTACGTGTGTTTCATAGGTACGTAAATCTGTCTTCATGTGTTTTCAAGCATGCATAACAAACGTAAATGCTGTCAGTGAAGGACATGGACTTCGATACCCCTGAAATCTCGTATGACCGGGGCTAGGTTAGTCATATATCTAATGCACGTGTAAATAATTGTTAACGGGTAAATAGAGTGTTACGGCATTGACACTACTTTAACAGGTACAGCGGAAGCTGCCAAATCCGGCATCTGTCCAATCCCGCAAGTTGTCAACACTGGCATATAATCTCAGTCCCATCCTTTGCTTGCACATTTATCATCAGCTCTTCAATCCAGCACATTGTCTAAATCGGATTAATTCTTCAGTCCCAATCAGTGCCTGTTTATACAGCTTCCATTGTGATTCAATGCCTCGGTAATTTTAGATAGTCTTGGTTAAACACCATGGGGTCAAATATAAGATACCTGCTGGATAGTTTCGAATGGATTTGGATATGTGTGGCTTTTTCAAGGTGTTAGAACCGAGTGGGTGTTCATGAACAAATTAGGCCAAAGAGATGTTGATATGTTCTGTCAGAATTTGATGAATGTCATCAATTTAAGCTGTTCTTTTGGTGCATACAGATCCTTTAGAACCATGATCGAACCTGAGGGATATCTATTAAACATTACAAACAGGAAACATAAAAATACAGTAATACAGTTTATGATATGAATAAACGGTTTAACAGATATACTAGTAATGATCAAATGGTGATTCAAATTGCTCAAAATAAACTTCGATATTCTTTGAGATCTGGTTGAAACTGGGTAATATACATTTACTCTGAGACGGTCTGCAGGTCATGGAGTATCAGTTCTGCCATGGCTCTGGCTCATGTGATTCCCGTGTTGTAGTTTGTTGCTAACGTGGCAGGTGATACCATGAATTTGTCGTTCAACGGAGATTCCTCATGAAAACGGGTTTTATCAAAGGAGGCTGGAAACGTTTTACGACTTCTTATCATAGAAAATGATATGGTAAAAAGTAATTCATATTCTAATCTTAGTATAAAGAAAAACCCAAAAAGCATATGTCATATTTTATCACCGTTAACATAATATCCCACAGTTGTCTCCCCTTTGCTTATGAGAGATAAGAAGAGTCATACATATTCGATACCAGGTATAACAGTACAAATACAGGTGATACTGTTGGCCGTAACTCTATGACTTAATAAGTTGTTTTCATGCTATCAGTAATTACTGAGTCCACAAACAGGTATACATGTGATGGTGGAGAGCTTCCGTTACTACTTTTCTCAATGACTTGGATATGATACATAAATATCTATGATTTGTGAACATTTAAAACTTTGAAAGTTTACACGTTTCTTCGCCTGGGAGACTTTCTGCTTCCATCCCTAGTAAAGTAAAAACAAAATCGGAAATTTCCACATCCTTTGTAATGGGAATTCACCAGAAATAGAGAGTGAAGCGCATTTTTAAATGAGATGATTTTGAGAATATCGGGCTATTGCTTTCTAGAATATATCTCTGTGTAATTGTAAACAGATTTAGCGCCCTTGGTTTAAAGGTTTACGATGAAATATTCACCAAAACGTCACCAAGTAAACAGGCAAGGCAAAATGCACGAGTGAGCATACGGCATCCATTACAATAAAAAGGCCTGCTTTGCGTTATACATTTTGTTATTCGTTTTTTCCCGTACAAGAGGAAATCAACATGCTGACAGAGGGAGTTGTTCTCCCATGACCACGTTACTTTACATCTAGCACGTGTCCACTACCTTGCCAATTCTAACGTCAATATAAACGTAAATTTAAACGTAAAACATACTTTCTTCATGTGAATGTGTATATTGTACGTTTTGTACTACTCTAAACGAACACATCACAATGTAGATGTAACACAGAGAGACCTGTGTGCTTATTCTATCAATGCACATGCGTAATATGGGATTAAGGTGTGCAAGTTCCATCTGTGACAGACCATCCATGATGTTACGATGTATAATGAAAGTTCTTTATTTACCGATTAGGTCTAGTGTCTTCAGTATTAATGAAGTAGATATGAACTCAGCCTGAAGATACTTCTGAGCGCAGCGTTAAACAAGAGTGAACAATCCACCCGATGTCTACCAGTTGTCTGTACTTGCCTGTGAACCTTGCTGCCATTAGCTTTACTGCTGTGAATTTTATAATGCATAAACTGAGAAAGTATGAAGAACACCAGACACTTCAGATTAAGATATGAAGTAAAACGCATACAGACACAGAGTTTCAGATGACAGATGATTAGTTTGGTATGCTATACATACAGGGTTTTTTTTATCGGCTATTATTGATTGTTTGATTGCGCTTTCCATTTCACGCCGTACACATACCGATATTTTCAAGCTGCTGACACATTTTCGTGTCCTCTTTCGTGTCCTCATTTGCAAGTTTGCTTTGATTCTTACAGCACATAAATATTGAATTCACATATCTCTCCAAAGAAAATCAACGTCAAACAATTGCCCAATCTAATTCTATATTCGCGTATCGATATTCGCGCAAATTATAACTGTATAACACTGAAATCCTGTTTGGAGTTATTATACGGGGAATGAGGAAGAGCTTAAAACGAGTACATTCCTGCTCTCTTTCACTGGATAACACTTGACACACCAGTCTGCTTTCCCCGAGCTTATGCAGATGGACAGTGAACTCAAATGGACCCCTATGTCACATTGTTATTTCTTCGGTGATGAGGATTTCATACCCATAAAGTCAAACTCATTTAAGGGTGACCCGTGAAGATCCGGGTTAAACTTGCAACAACCCACGTTTATCGTAAGAGGCGAGGTAAGGGATCGGGTGATCAGGCTCGCTGACTTGTCTGACACTTGTCATTGTATCCCAGTTGAGTAGATCGATGTTCATAATGTTGATCATTGGACTGTCTGGTCTGACTTAATTTTTTAAAGACCGTAACCATATCGATTGAATATTGATGAATGCGGCTTAAAATTATAATCTCACTCACTCACTTTCGAGGGCTTAGCAAACATCCTAGAAATATGAAAAGGCAGTGGGACTTTTGTTTTTCTAACAATCTGAGTAAGTGTTAATGTCCTTAAGTGGCATTATAAAATACACATTTGGCAAAACGCAGCATGACAAGAGTACAAGGATCGGAACTGAATCGTCGCACACGCAATATAACCCATGAAATTTGTCTGTATTGTGAACCTATTACCAACTGAAACATGTTTTAAAATATCTTGAAGTTTTTCCTAATTAAGAATATCTACCAATTACCAATCTTACATTTAATAATTAACAAGCAAGAAAGTGATGCACAAGTGTAAGAGCATCATTCCTCATAGATCACATCGAGGACGGTGGGGTAGCCTAGGGGTTTGAGCGGTCGATCGTCACGCCAAAGACGCGGGCTCGATTGCCTATGGGCAGTTTTGGGGGTCTCCGCCGTGCGGGAATATCCCTAAAATTGGCGTAAGGCCATGCATACTAACTCATTCATATTGCCTTGTTAGTAATATGGACTAAATATTTCACTTTAAGAAACCGCGCTTCTCTATTGACGCGGACGTAAAATCGTTTCCTTTAAACAGACATTCACCATAAACTTCAAAACAAGCAACGAACAAACACGTAATATTTATTCACTCACAATTTCGCACTGTCATGCATGTTGAAGTTAAATTTGAAAACAATATACATTGATCTGTATTCAAAATATGATCCTTCATACATACTATGAGAAAATATGACAAGCATCGTATAGAAAATATCACAGTTTCGCTTATAAAACATCTGGCACGATCTATCATCAGCTATTCAAACACTGACCGTATGTACAATACAGCTCTTGGCTGGTGACGAATGTGGCCGACTAAATATCACTGACGTTGGTTCTGATAATGGCTTGGATAAGTAATTACTTTCCGTTTCTTCTTTTCATTTTTTCATTTGTATAATCTCAATTAATGTGATCTCAATGTGTGGTAGCCCAGTGAAGAAAGGGTTTGCTCGTCACGTCGAAGATCCGGGTTCGATTCCCCACACCGGTCCAATGTGAAGCACATTTTTTATGTCGCCCGTGATATTGCTGGAATATTGTTAAAGAGGCGAAAAAGTACGCTCACTTAACTCCGTTTCAAAACCTCTGAGCATGGAAAGCGAGGGTGAAGCCATATTTCAGTTATACCTTCCTCGTAATATCAGTCGTTTCATCTTGCGAGGAGGTTTAGCGTATAGCTGTCAAATTGTATGAAAATAATCAGGGAAGACTTGGAAGACTTGAATACTTGAGCACATACGCCACCTATACGTAATTCCTCCTTTCCTAAAATTGTCATATATACAACTGAGTATCTGAAGTTTAATGTAGATATATGTTCACGATTAGATTCGGTACATGGGTTAGAGTTAAATCCTCCACAACACAACTTTTGATGGCGCATTGACATTGACTTAAATAAACAAAATTATTTGTTCTTGCACGCTAGAGTGGAACACTGAGATTGAAGGATTGGAGCAATGACAGCTATCAAATGGTGGATGATCCCAGTTTACAAAACGTACGTTGTGATTGCAGAACTTGTGAAAATAACATCAAGATATTTCCCAATAGTCAGCATGTTCCTGCAGGAAGTGATAAGGTTTAGTTAGCACAAGGGCATCTACACTGCTAACATAAGTTGGAACCAGAACTGGTTTTTGAAGATACTCTTGCCACAGGAAATCTGGTAGTGATAGTAAACTGAGTCCGCAAGCTGGCGTACACAAAGGGAGTCGGAGACCAGCTTGGTACCCAGTCTAAGTAAACTTAATCTCAGTAGTATTCGTTACACTCTAGTAGGAGGTCGCGTCAGGTAACTTTTGAGCGACCTATGACCGTCCAATCAAGCGCGAGAGGGTCGAACTGATATACCAATCAGACAGACAGTTTATGGTTCGGCGGAACTTACAAATTTCCCCGGTCAATGACACTGATCTCTCAGCAAACGAAAATCCGTATAAAACACGGATATTTGACCTGCAGTATATACACTTTGGGGTTGCTGTTGACATGGTTACCTTTAGCTAATATGTCCGCAAGTTGACACCCTTGAATATTGTCAAAACACTATTTTCAGCGACTGTTTACTCACTGTTATGGCGTGCGATTGGACAGAAAATGGCATTCGGAATCATTCAGGTACAAACCTTTTCGAGGTAAAAGTTCAAAAGGTATGTACGGATGTCAACTTTCGCGATTTGGTAAGCTGTGTTCTGATTGTTCATTCTCAATGGTTACCTGATGCGACCTCCTACTAGAGTTGTAGTGTAGAGGCCTTACTGACCTTAGTTTCGTAAGTAGGGCCCCTTAAACATTTCAACGGTATTCCTGTCGGCTCTAGTACATTGTGAAATAAGTCAGTTTTGTGGAAGGACTTTTCAAGTTCTGGCAGCCAGGTGTACATATATCTAGGCTTTGTGATGAATGCCGTGCGTGTAAAATGAGACTAATAAAGACAATGCCATTTGTCCTCTGAATCGACCAAGATCTTAAGACGTGGTTAAGCAGATTGTAGAAAGGATACAGTTGAACTTGAGATACCTGCCAATTATTCCCACTACGTCTGAGTGTAATAAAGACAATGCCATACAGAGTAGGTCAAGATCATAAGACCAGGTTAGAGGACTTGATAAGATTGTCAGTTATTCCCACAACGTCTGAGTCTAATAAAGAGAATGCCATACAGAGTTGGTCAAGATCATAAGACCAGGCTAGAGGACTTGATAAGATTGTCAGTTATTCTTACATTATCCTCGTTATGATGCCACGTTTCTTCGGTCATTTCGGCTTCTTTTAAGGGACTTAGATGTGAGAGATAAAGCCATTCTAACTTGTGATAGCCACGTTTTGTCTTTGAAGGAGTTCGCTATAGACATGGACTCAAGCGCACGCTCACGTGCTGTGCCTCCCTTCATGCGGGTGACAAGGTTGATAACTGGGAAGATGAAGTCCTCCTCTCTCATGCCGTTGAGGTAGAAAAATGGTCGCTGGTCTACTTCCGTACTAACAAGGGGAAGTGGTATAGTTCCCTCCGTTGACTTAGCTTTTGAAAGCAGGACGGTGGACGACATTCGGTTTCTCTTCTTGCGTTTTTTCCCGTCTGAGAGATCGTCTGGTTTTAGGACTTCATCCGTGACACTCGATGCTGACGTCACCGACAGCTCGGTGGCAATTTTACTTTTTGTTTCACTCCGTTCAGAGTGGAGAACATGGACATTTGGCATAGAACTGGACAGTTTGCTTCCCTTTGTCTGCAAGAAATATGCTCCTTTACCTTTCAATAACCGTCCGATACCTCCCAACTTCTCAACCTTGTCCCTGGCAGAATCATTGTCTGATTTGAGTGATTTTTGATCATCTCTACTAGCAGACATAAGGTTAGATTGTGAGAGACTAGGAATTTTCAATGGTCGTGCCTTTTCTTTTATTGGGGGGAGTTTAACTTCTTCCGGGGCTATACTTCCGGTGGGGGTTTCTCTTTTCATTGTTTCCGGTGTCATTGATACCGGTGAGCGCGATGACAACGATTTTTCTTCAACGTCACTGCAGCCATCTTTGGGAAAAGCCTTACTGGCACGTGATACCGTTTCCTTGACCTTCACCCTGTCTGCAAGCTTCCCCCATTTGGTCTTCTTCTCGGCTAAGGATTTTAAAGCCGCCATTGCTCCAAGTTGCCTGAAGTAGACTTCAGGGTCACCAGCATCTATGTTGGTGTCATAATCAATGTGATAGCCATGTTTTTTCTTTTCTTTGAGAATCTGAGCCTTCGGTTTCCCTGTCATCGGACTGGGAGAGAACCCGTCAACTGACACGCCATGGCCGACCAAAGGTCCCGATGTGAACAATTTTCGTTTAAGGGAAGATTTAGAATGTCCGTGTTTGATGAAAACCTTTTCCTTCGCAGCGTCACACCACTGTTTTATTTTGGTATAGATCGCAAGGTTCAAAGATATATCCTTCTTGAAAGTAAGCTTACTCCATTGTTTTGTCAATATAAAGGACGCACAATTCTTTACCTTCTTTCTTAGAGCTATATTCAAGGGAGCTAACCCATTGCCATCTTTTGCCATGAGGCAGGTGATGTCATGATTCACAAACATTCTCAGTGCCCCAAGTTGTCCCATTTCCGTGGCCTCGTGTACTGGCGTTTTCAGACTATCGATGTGCGAGAGGTTGCTACACCACTGTCGTTGTGGATGCTCCCCGATTGGCTCGTCACACCGGACGCCGTACCTCAACATACATCGAGCCAGATCCACGTTACCACAGTGAGCAGCCACAAAAAGCGCCACCTTCATTTGGAAGCGACCGATGACGTCGTCGTGGGCGATCTGGGCAACGACCTGAGGCGTGAAGCCGAGGGCGCAGAGATTAAGAAACTCGTTCCAGCCGTCCCAGTTGTCGAGTTTGATGGTGTGACCGGTGTCCACACCGTAGTCCTCGAGACGGTGCCCGTCGTACATTTCCTTGCCGTCCATTGTGGTCAGCCTGAAGATACTGACCGGAAGTCCGGATCTTTTCGCTGCTAGTGATCTGCAAGTTGTATAAAGATTATTAGGCAAGTGTGTTCAAGGGTCCCGATCAGCCATTGTAGCGCCACGACTGTCGTACCTTCCATACTTTAACTGAGACTTACGACAGTCGTAGCGCTACGATAGCTTTGTGAAACTTGACGCAGGGCTCTGATTTCCGAAGCTCTCTTAGCGCTAAGATAGTCGCAAGTTAATGTTAATGCATGGCACTTACGACTATCTTAGCGCTAAGAAAACTTCGAAAATCAGAGCCCTGGGCTTAGGTTTTTTCGAAGTCGTCTTAACACTAAGATAGTCGTAAGTGCCATACATTAACATTAACTTACGACTATCGTAATTGATAATCGCATTATAAGAATAGAAAAAGTATGATGCAATTCGTTCCGATCAAAAGTCCATATTTTCTACTTCCAACATACACTGACGTAATACAGAATGTGGTGTTTTGTCATAATGTTCGCAATGTTTGTGACTTTGTGATAATCAAGACACTTATGAAAACATTAACTGTTATTTGAAAAATGATGCCAAAACACCAGCATCCCCATGCATAAAGTAACTTTAGCACTACCACAGTGACTGCTTTAAGTCTGTGTTAGAGTAATTCAGTCATGGTCATCGTAGCCCTAAGTTTGCTTTGTGCAACAGTTTTTATTGTTAATATTCATTATCGTTCATATTGTATCTCATTAACAGAAAATGTTTTTTGCAAAACACTGGCGATTGTTTGATGGAAAATGTATCTTCTGAAAAGAAAAAAATGCGAATATGTTCTATCGTAGAACATTTTTTATTGCTAATATTGATTATCGTTTAAATTATATCTCACGAAAAGAAAATGTTTTTTTGCAAAACACTGGCGATCAGATTTCTAATGATCAATTCCTAATATCGATATCGATTATTTCTATAATCATTGTTAATGTAAACTGACAAAAGACATATATCTGCCACTGAAAGTATCTGAGAATACTAAAAAGAATCACTTCCTTTCAACCCGAGCATTATTATATTTTGATTTTACAACAGCATGAAGTAAAAAGTATAAATATGTGACTAAAATATTCGAAATTCTTCAGGCCAGATATTTCCATGAACAAGTTCTGCATGAACCTGTCATCAAATGTTTGTACCCGATTTTGCAACAGCTGTCGCCTAAGAAATCAGCATGACGTTGAAAAATTTAAAAATATTAAAATCCAGTGAAAAAGATGCAACCATTTTAAAATGCTGACATCTAGAACTCTATAAAGACATAAATACTGCAACTTAGTCGAAACTGTGAAATCAAATAAAGAATGTGACACCCCTTAAAAACGTCTAAATCCTACGGGAAGTTGAAATCCAACATGTAATATTAAAACAGACCAGTAAAGAACATGAGATCATGTAGATAAGCTAATCAACTGAATCAAAATGCAGTACAAAAGAAAAATCTGCCTTCATGAATAATCTTATGAACTGTAAAAAAATAATAACAATTTCAAACGATTGTCAACAATTTACAAAATAAGTAGTTCTGATTGGTCCCACTTGGCGACAGTCAAAACACCACCGTTTTGATAAGGTTTTGTCACTATTTGTTTACAGAGTGAAATCATATGGTAACGCCTCTGAAACACAGCAATCCTGGGCCTTTACTCTCGAAACGTTCGTAGCATTAGGATTCCTTAACTATGATCGTAGTCAATGTGTTGAGAAGTTCGTAGGGCGACGAAAGTTTCGAGAATAGACAGCCTGGTTTCGGAAATATTCGTAAATGTTCGTGATTAAATACAAATCTCAAAACTACTGTAGAATGATTGACACACTTGATTTCTTTCCTGAACTCTCAGTTTGCATACAGACATAAACGTTATTGACAAGTGACGATGTATTGGAGTGGAAAAGAGAGAAAGAATATGCAAAAGTGTAGTGTGTGTATTCCAGTACATTATAGTGTGGCATTCGATCACTTGATCACACCATCATTCGATTATTTGATCGCTCGATCACTCACTCGACTGTCGACGCTTACCTGAGCTCCTCAATAGGTGTCTGGCCGATGGTGAGATTGTCCACCACGTGGATGGTTTCATTGTTGTGGGAGCAGTTGATAAACAACACAGGCTTCACCTCCTCCTTCAGCTGGATCCTCACAGTCGTCCCGGGGACGATCCCCAAGTCGGAGAACATCCAGTCGTCCCCTAGATCCGCCCCCGCGTACGACAACACCAGGATCTTCTTATCATGGCGATACACATCCATCGGGATGTTTAGCTTCTCCTGAATCATCTGCTTCAGCTCACGGACCGAGCACGTGGTCGGGACGTCCAAGGTCACGCGGTCCCCTTCATAGAGGCCGAAAATCAACATCGTCGGAGGCGGTTTGGTCAGTGATGGAGGTGATGATTTAGGTACCTTGCGTACTCGATCCCTGGTGGACGGCCTTCTCAAATGGTCAACAGAGTCCATTGACCTTTGTTGTGAGTCGCCAAACTCATAAGTTAACGATCTTTAGTAGACGTATTGAAATGTTCAGCTGATGTAGACGTATTGTCACTTTAAATGTCCAGACACGTCAACAATCAGGCGACACAGCGGATGAAGACGTCTGCGGTAGTTGTATCTATGTCATCCACGTTATCACTTCCGCTTTTAATCAGCACCTACAAGAGAAAAACAGTTCAATGTTCAGGAGTTCGACTTCCACACACATAATCCGAGATTTCATAACCAAAGACGGAACTAATAAGGTAAGATACTCCATTTCGGAAAGAACCTGGCACGATCTTTAATTCGCCTCATGCACATCAACATTCCCAAGACACTGCCAGTGTATCCTCTCAGATTTATTTTTCAGCTGTAGCCCTAAGTAAAGGAATGTCAGGTGGTCTCCAAAACCAATCGTTATTGGTTGTCTTTTCGAAAGCACACTTATAGTCAGGTACAATACTCTTGACGAAATCTAACTCCAACCCTCAATGGTTTGTTACATGTCACCAGTCAACATCACGCGGTTGTTGTATCAACATGCCTGTTTACCGACACCATACACATCAATAACAAAATATGACGCTATTAGCTGTACAAACACCGTCACGACTAACGACATCCCCTTTTTGTCCAAACCTACCAGACCACAGTCCCCTAGCCGTCTGTTACAGCCATGAACGGTCAGCCGCTGGGCCAAGGTCTCTCAATAATACCCTGTGTCAAACTGGCCTCTATTCACATTCATAAGAAGCGGAAAATCGGGTTGTTACTTGTGTTGTGAAGGTATTGTCAAACAATGTGCCCGCCACACCGACCACATAGCCAGACAATAAGTGAAAGGGTATTATATCTGAATTAATATATGATTAATAGTTGTGTTGTAGTAGCAGAGGAATTGTAGTAAATACTCCTTAAACATCGTATTACTATAAGCTTCTACAAATTCTCATGAATGCAACTGTTTAGATATGTTTGTATGTAATTGTGTGATGACCTGATATGTCCTTACAGGAACTTTGGTTCTCTGTGTCCACGTCTAAATGATGTGTCTGCACCATCGGAGGAATTTAAAAACATACAGGTACTGCTATGGTGTATTAAAAAAAATTCAACAAGAAATGAAATATTTTAATAGATTTATATATAAAAAGCAGCAAAGATATATACATTCACCATACCTAAATGAACTTGATAGACAATTAAATTTGTAAAAACATTAATATGTGAAAAGAGTATGAGGTTATTAAAACAAGCAAAATTATGTTAAATTAAATTAAACTATAGATTAGAATGGCGTGACTGTGTACTGGAAAATGCTATACTTTAACTACACTTGCATTGCTGACAGTTTTCAATAAACACATACAGAATGTAAACAATTATGTGGAATATAAACACTACAAAACATGCTTAGATCCTCATCTTGATCTGATCTGTATGATCTGTCACGTTTGGGGCCTCAGTGAATGAAATGCAGTGCCTTTTTACAGTCGAAGTACTATTTTAAACATGATTGGATCTAAAAGAGGAAAGAAAGCGGTCTGAACTTAATCTATTTTATGTTCTACAATGAATTCATCTATCATTTATGCCATATACCCATCTATGTGAATGTATATATTCTGGTATTTTAGTATTATAATTTGTTTGCGTTTAAAGGAGGATCAGAATGAATGTGTTTATTTGCATATATATTTTTTATTACATGTATGTTATACGTCCTACTCTCTGTCAAGTAGAACCGTGAAGGTCCCGGGTAGAACAGGTCTTCAACAACCCATGATTGCCATAAAGGGTGACTATGCTTGTCGTAAGAGGTGACTGACGGGATCGGGTGGTCACTCTCGCTAACTTGCTTGACACGTGTCATCGGTTCCCAGTTGCGCAGATTGATGATCATGCTGACTGGATTGTCTGGTTCAGACTCGATTATTTACAGACCGCCGCCATATAGCTGGAATATTGCTGAGTGCGGCTTAAAACTAAACTCACTCACTCACTCTATCAAGTAACATATATTTTTTCGTATACTTTGCCGTCTCACATAACCCACCCTGGGACGTATACTCACATAACCCACCCTGGGACGTATACTCACATAACCCACCCTGGGACGTATACTCACATAACCCACCCTGGGACGTATACTCACATAACCCACCCTAGGACGTATACTCACATAACCCACCCTGGGACGTATACTCACATAACCCATCCTGGGACGTTTGTAAACCTACTCTCACATTCATGTGTATCTTCTTTTTACTCTGTACAAATGGTTAGGCGCAAATAAAATATTTTGCATTGTATTGTTCAAATAAACATGCACCATTGAAAGATTGTTAAAAATCAATACATACAGTATATGTAACGTCATGAAAGAATCCTCAGCTATCTCTAAGAAGAGAGTTCGAGTAACTCAGAATTGTACAATACACGCACGCACGCACGCACGGAACGCCCCCCACCCCCACCCCAACATACATACATACATACATACACGAATTAACAGCAATTTAAAATCCTTACTGATGTTATGATGTTTACAACAATAAATTTAAATTCATATTCATTACTTTTACTTGTATAATGGTTTGTGGTTTTGTAAAAAGTATCAGTTTCTAATTTCAATATCAGGCTCGAACTCATAACGAAAGACAGTATTTTGTATTTACGACTTCTAATGTTGACGGAGATTAACTGACATAGAAACGAAAGGGTCACAAGAACATTCACGCATTGTTCAGTCAAAAAAGCGTTGATTTATTTTCTAATAATGTCAATTTCTGCGACCAATTCCGACCCCCTGTCAGGCCCCGAGTCTAATCAGGCGTGTGGTAGGCTGGTTTGAGATTCTTACAGTAACAATCCCGAGACTGAACCTCAGCGTTAAGCCGGTTGTGCTCTTTACAAAGTGAATGGTGATTTAATCAAGATAAGGCGCCAGACGTGTTCAGGTCACACACTAGATATGGTAAAATTCCTCGATAATTGGAAATATCGTCGCAGGAAAATGACGCAATTATTATCGATCTGAAATTTGTATTATCAATAATATGGTTCCTTAACTGTTGTGATTTTAACACAGTATACAAACGTAGGTCTATACTCATGTTTCGAAAATACTCCCAGGGCGCTGTTTTGTCAATAATCCATGCACACATGTGGAACGTTTGTACTATAACAATATCGCCAGTGTTAGCTATGTTGTGAAGCAATATAGGGTGAACTGAACAAAGTTTAGTTCATTTTCATATGAACGCACCTGTTATATTTACTAATAATTTGAAATATTGCATGTCCATATAGCGCCCTTCATCATTTTCATAGTTTCATAAACACTTTAAGATCTTTTCTGTCTTTAGTATCTTTAAAAAACTGCAATACTGTTGTGGATGTATACGATATGACCTACTACTGTCCAGTTTATTCATTCATTCATTCATTCATTCATTCATTCATGGGTGAGTTGAAGTTTACGCTGCACTCAGCAATATTCCATCTACAAGGTGGCGGTCTGTAAATAATCGAGTCTGGACCAGACAATCCAGTGATCAACAGCATCAGCATCAATCTGCCAACTGGGAGCCGATGACACGTGTCAAGCAGGTCAGCGGGTCTGACCACCCGATCCCGTTAGTTGCCTCTTACGACAAGCATATTCGCCTTTTTTGGCATCCATGGGTTGCTGAAGGCCTATTCTACCCCGGACCTTCACTGGTCCCTAGTTCATGAAAACACGATACTAGAATCTACACTTTACTCAGATATAGCTTGTGTTCTGTACTATTTGCTTTTTAGCTTTTGTATTTAGAATTTGAAAACAATAACTGCACAAGTTAAAGTTCGTTATATTTGACTGGCTATGGATTGAAATCTGACAATACGTAAAATTATACGTTACTGTGAGAGATCGACGACATTATTCAAATAATCAAACCATATATGACGCCAACAGGGTGAATACTAGTATTTATACCCTTGTCTCTCGGGAGGAAGCGCGCATACCGTCTAGAGTTCTTGTTTCGGGTATTACAACTGATAATATACACGTATATATGTCCTGTGTCATACATTTCTAACAATACACGTTCTTATCCACAATGACGTTCTTAATGCCTCATTCAACTCACCACGTATAGAAATACCCTTATCAGGCGTCCCGTTGGGCGTAGGGCCATGGACCCCAAGCACGCTACCGACCCGGAAACTTACACAGGGTCAGAGGTCAGAGTAACACCTACAATCAAATGTTACAAAAACTCATATATCCTGAGACGTAACCACTGGTATAACATTCCCTGACAGTTTAGATTATGTTTTAACTTCAACATGATCGCCACATTGTGAAATCTGATTTCGTGTTTCGAGATTGTTGTGGACAACGATATTCAATATGGTGGTCGAAAGGCAGGGCATTGTTAAAGTCACGTAACTGTCGATATAAGGTGGAGTAAGATATAAAATGTAATGCGCACCCCAGACAGATGAAAGATATTGGTCTTGACTCATGATTTGTTCAATGTATTTGATCGTGCGAGTGGAACGTCGGTGAGGTGCGACTGAACCAAAGATGGCCACCGTGGTTTAATAAAAGGCATATGTGCGGGACAATCGAGATAGTTACTTTATGCTATCACGAGGGATTAACGATACAGGAAAGTGGTGGGTGCAAAATAATTTGTAAGTCACATGGACCCAGCTGGAATCGAATATGATAGTACTGTCAGTGAATTTGCGTAACCTATTCTGGAGGAACTTCAACCAAAGCTCAACTTACACATAAAGTGAAAAAATGTCACGGATATTTCCACACCTTTATTGCATCCATTGAACTGAGATATTATCGTTGCGTAATTACGGCCGTCTTACTGTTATAGATTTTCATGGATTCCATCCGTGACGATCCGGGTTACAATTCAATATTCCATCACCGAACAAAAATGGGTTAAGGAAATAGTTCTTGTCTGGAATGGTCATTAACGGAATACTCAAAAGTAAGCAGTTCTACGTTAAGGAAATTATTGTCTTCAACTATTCCCAACCAAGCCTGTCAGTGTCCATTATACGATGATGTTATCTGCCCGTGCTGTCATGTTATCAACAAATCGCACTGGCAATGAAGTCTTCTACAATTTCACGATAGAGATTCTTACTTGACAAGACCCGTGGAGATCCGTAAAGAGGCGGTCTTCAGCGCAGTCCGTGTTCGTCTTAGAGACAACTAAAGGGATAGGGTGATCAGGCTCGCTGACGTGGTTGACACATATCATCGTGTCCCAGTTGCATGGCTCATGATGTTAATTACTGGATTGTCTGGTCCAGAATCGATTATTTACAGACCGCCGTCACAAAATTTGAACATTGCTGAATGCGTCATTCGAGAGTAAACGAAAAACAAACTAATGATTCAAGGTAAGAATTGTTAAGCAAACCTTATGTGTGTAGTGAGTGGCTAAATGGATGGTGATTGTCAGATCCAACGACTATAGTAAATGCAATAGACCTTGTTCCAGTTTAGATGATTGGTACCCTTTGAGTCAGCCAGAGGATTGTTCTGGTCTAGATCTGTTGTATATCATGTAACATGAGTCGTCGACATGATGAGCGAACGCTTTAATGAAAGTCAAATGAAAAGGAAGTCAAGTATACATTTTCTCCTCAAGTAATTATTTCCAGTTAAACGGAAGCACGTATGATAAAAAGTCCGATTCAGGGATTCCGTGATTCATCAGCAGATCCTTGCACTGGCAAGGGACGTAACTTAGCTTAACATCGTGACTCTGCGACACTGCACACATAATCCAGGTACTGAAGAAGAGTCCGCGCTCTATGGCAAATCCAAACACAAAATTAATAAGAAATAAATGATGTAATCAGACCAAACTGGGGCGAGTATATGTGGTGTACTGAAGGCCGAGTTGATTGCCTTGCCTATAGCCCCCATGTATTATTTTAAAGTAAGACCGAGATCTGCATTGGATCCAAAAGAAATTACAAACATTTGCTTCGTTGATCACTGTTACTCGCCGATTGTGCATTAATCAATAGCTTTGTGTATTGTAATGAAAACATCGATCAATAACGATGAAGTTATATCATACCTTTCAGCAACTTAACACAATCCATGTAAATGAAGCCTTTCACCAATACCCACAGATCAATACCAAATAATATCACTGTATACAAATACCCGAAGGAAAAAACGTGACTGGTTCTCGGCTTTCTCGGCGCTGTGATGTGTAAAGATGGAGCCCAGCTCGAAACGATCACAATAAGTCATAACTGGAATCTCACACACTTGCTCCAATATACAAATACATTTTCCTTCTAGAATCAGCTAACTGTAACAGGCCCTCTGTTAGAAAACATTCGCTCTAATGCTTCCAAGATTTTTTATTCACTTGAACCATCAATGATTAGGGAACACAAAAAACGCACTTCTACATACACATAATACATATTTTAAATCATAATGATCTGGGTTTTAAAATATCTGAGTCGGGATTACAGTGTCACACGAAAAGACATGACATTTGTTGTTACCTTGCCTGCGCTCGTAATTAAGGTACTGAAACAAGAACTGCTATCCTCGACGTCTGTACCCTTCGGAGGTGAATGCATCGTAAACTGGCGTTTACTAAGCACTATATGACTGGCACAAATGTTCTTTTTTTACAAGCACTCATATACTTAAATGCAAGTTACTTTATTACTGAAAACATACATATTTAAAACGCAGTTGCTTCAGTCGAAACGATCAAAATCGGTCATTATTGGAATTTCATAAACTTGCTCCAATATACAAAAACGAACCTTATAGACTTTCCTTCTAAAACCAGGCCACTGTAACAGGCCCTCTGTTTAACTTGAAAAGTTTCGTTTTAATGCTTCCGAAATTGTACATATTCATTTGAAACATCAATGATTAGGGGAAGTATGCACACTTATATATAGACATGTATGACTATATGACTGGCACTAATGTTTTTTGACAAGCACTCACATACGTAAATGCAAGTTACGTTATTACTGAAAACACACACATTTGAAAACGCAGTTGCTTCAGTCTAAGAGGCCCTGGTTCCACTATTAACATTACACTGCCAATACAGTATCCTAGGATGTAAGTGCTGATGTCGAGCTGAATCACCGGTAGGTCAAAAACAAGCAAAGTTAATGGATACGGCGTTTTACCTTTTGTACGATATCACTCCACATTCAAACAAACAGGTCCATTTCAGAATCGGTCACTGAACACGTTCCAACTGACCCTGACCAGTGGAGTTTGATCATTCCAAGTAGAGCACCTGGTGTAACATTCCTTTTGCTGGCGTTCCAGCCAACAGCCCGGGATAAGCTAAGCGGAGACGGGGGATTGAGGTACAGGGTCGGCAGCTTATCGTCACATTGGCCGTAGAGCGATTCAGAACGGTACCGCTTTGAGTCTGAGTACTGTAGCTAGTTGATTGTTTCGTTAAATACAGGGGTAATGTAGGTGTTTCTTCCAGCGTTATTGATTTGGCTAAGTGTGTGGTGTGAACTATAGTCGGGTGGAATGTGATAAGATTTCAACAGAGGATAGAGAGACATATCAGTCCAAGAGGCAGATTAATGTGTGCAGTTGTCGCATATCTTACATATGCAAGATACCCAAATATTCAAGATAGCTCACAAGATGATTTTATCATCAAAAACTTTTTATCCTGCCAAGGATAATAACGTCCCAGACAACCAAAGTTGATTATTTGTGTCAGCATGTTGAGTGTACTTCTTTCCATGTATGCTCTAAGGGACTTGGGTTACTCAGTCAACATAGGCGTCGCATTTCGCTCCGCAGAGTTGTGACCCTTGGGCAGGTCAGGAACATATGCTTGTGGTTTCGATACCCGATCGTTGTGTTTCTAAGTGTTTGGACTAAAGACAATCCGTATCCCAGCGGATTCCCTCCAACATTAAAGTGCTAAAGAATAGTGTTCATATGCACGGCGTTTAAACCCGCTAACGGTTATGCCTGCATTATGTACAATGTCCATGAAACGTCCATACAACAATCTTTCATTATTTATCGACGGACGCCAAGGCAACGTTTTAAGACTCGATATGGGAATGTTGTTTTATGTCTTATGCTGTCAGCAATCGCATATTACGTCAGTCTCTAAATGTAGACTCCTCACCACAGGTTTAGACTCACCAGTGTAAATGTTGTCACTTACTTCAGTCAACTGTTCGGAACTAATTTTGCAAAATATTCCATATTGTTTAAAGGTACTCTTTACACCTGAAATGATGCATCGTAACACAAATTCGTAACGCTGAAAAGATTATTGTCACGAGTTCAATAAATGATGAAACTCAATGAATCCTTAACAAAACTTTATAATTATATATATACACGGCAAGGGATACCAGGAATGTGCTTCACACATTGTGCTCACGTGGGGAAGCGAACCCAGGTCTTCTGCATGGCAAGCGAATGCTTTGACCACTTGGCTACCCTACTGCCCCTGTCAAGAGCAAAACGATTCTTATATCAATGTTTCCCCAAAGCATACTCAGTTGCAATACTAGTGTACACATTGGAACATGTTCAGTGCTCTCCACCAAAAACCCTTTTATGTTCATGGCGCTGCTTATTTTAAAAGGTTGGAACATTTGTATGATATAAACTTTGAACCTTCAGTTCTGAGAATAACACGTTTTGAATGAATATCTGTTAAAATCATACTTGAAGAATTTACGGTAGCTTTAGTGAGATTGATGCGAAGACAAATGAGTGTACTGTGAAGTGCCTGGACTAAAGTCTGTAGTTTGTAGCAGCAGTGCTTGTTAACCCTCAACACGCTAATTCACACGATACCGGCAACACAGCCAAACGGATATTTACTAGCTTCAAATATTGCAGTTTCTGAAGAGAGAGAGTGAGTGTTGTGGGTTTAATGATATTCACGCAAAGTCGTGTCAAGGAACACCCAAAATCGGCTTCACACATTGTACCTATCTGGCGAATCAAATTCAGCGCTCTCACGCGCGCACGCACTCTAAATAATATTTCTCATTGACATGGAGTCCCTGTACCACCAAGCGGGACATTCCTAGCTATCAGCAGCTATCCTTATTTCTAGCTATAAAACAGCATTCGTAAACCCCAGTGTTCTCGCTGGTTTTATAAGGCCTTGTTCGTCCGCAATTCACATATATACACTAAACTTGTATTTAATCTATACAACAGGGCCGTTGGCTCAGACAAGGCTAGAGTTCTGATAAGCGGACCGTAATCAGACTGTAGGGGCGTTTAAGGGGAAATACCTGCTCCGTTCAGGATCAACCTGAGAGCACTTTTAACTGTTCAAGTACTTCTCTTGAGTTTAAATAACAGCGCAGTCTTCTGTCGGCAAGGATATCGTGGGCCGCTTACTGCCTCAGGTTGTTGGTAACATCGGTTGCCAGTCTGGTGATAGGTGAGGCTCAGTATAAGAAACAAGTCTTTCTTTTGTGTTTGAGTGAGTGAGTTTAATTTTACGCCGCTTTTAGACATTTCCAGGAGCACCAGAAATGGGCTTCACACATTATACCCATGTGAGAAATCGGACCCGACGAAGGTTTTATCCTCGAGACTACCCCCATCGCCCCAGCTTAACGTGGATACCGAACTTGTGGGTACACATAATATTTCCAGACGGCCAGCACCATTTATAACGTCATTTGGTATGACAGGTATAAAGAAAATATTCCGTCAACCTCCTCTCCACCTTGAGACCAACAAACATATAATGCCGGAAACACGCTGCAAACAAGTGCTTATGGTTGTACTGGGTGTGGAAAGGAATATAGAAGGGCGGGTCCAGCACCTGGAGAAGAGGTGTGTGTGTCCGTGTCCGACATGTATGCCAGCCAGACCTTAACAATCCTAATTTGTGGATGGTATTTGTTTGTAATCGGTACAGTCAACTATATGATGGCGACATGTAAGTTAATGAATTTGGGTCAGACAACCCGGTGATTAATATAATGCACAACTATTGATGATGTTAGGGTACGATGACATAACCTACTCGTGTCATTCCGGGACAAGCCGAATAGTATTTACGGAATGGGTCGAGTACCCACGAATGATACTGATTAAAAAACATTACCGTCCGATCAAGAGAGTAAGTTCAGTTTTAAGTCAGCAGTATTCCAGTTATATGGCGGTGGTCTGTAAATAATCAAGTTTGGCCCAGACAATCCAGTGATCAACATCATGAGCAGCAATCTGCGCAACTGGGAACCGATGTCATGTATGAACCAAGTCAGCGAGCCTGACAACCCGATCCCGTTAGTCGCCTTTTGCGACAAGCATGGCTTGCTGAAGGCCAATCTACCCCGGACCTTCACGGGTCTAAGAGAGCCAAGAGGGACCAATGCTATCGTGTTGATTCCTTGGGGTGTTGAAGTGAAACATACGTTCCGGTATAGAGTCCCTTGTCTGCTTACCTACCTTTTAACTCAGTGACACGGAGGTGACCTATTCCAACCCCCACGAATCTCCACTATGGGCGAGAATTATCGACCGAATAAAGATGAATCATTGGATTGCACTACAAAGTACTTTGTCAGTGTGTTGTGTTTGATCCCATATATCATCCTCAGACTATTGATATAGGAGACTCGTTCACGTATCAATTGTTTGTTAGCAAACAATATAAAGGAGAGTGATTGATTCTAGCGGTGTACAGACTACTGATTTATTGTCACAATATAAGGGCTGTGATCGCATAATATTTGCACTGCCACGAATATTTTACAGCTTTTATTTACGATATTTAGTTTTGTAATAGGGAAAAGTGTCTTTAATCTTGAAAGGAAATATGGCACTTAGGTGTAGGCTGCTTCAGTTATTGTATCTGAGTGGCAGACATATAGACAGCGCTTTAAAACCAACTGTCACATGTATTCTTTCTGATAAAAAGTCAAGCAAATAAAGGCGACAAGTACACACCCATAACCTAGGGCATCAGGACCAAAAGCAGACCCCACAACACTAATCAAGCATAACAAGAACAAACAATGATGAGAGAGTATGGTTTTACGCCGCTTTTAGCAATATTCGAAAAAAATCACGGCGGGAATCACCAGAGATGGTCTTCACACATGGTATTTATCTAGGGAATGGAAAGAGTGCCTTGCGAAGTGACGAGCGAACGCTTTGGCCACTAGGCTACCCCACAACCAATAAATACAGATGGCAACAGCAACAGCAGTCCAAATGGCTAACCCAAAAAACATACGGGAACAAACGAAAGGATTGGAATCAACATACCTTAGTTGAACTAGACATGGTCTTCCATCCTCAGACCCGCCCGTCTAAAGAAATTCCCCAGATCGTTAGAGACTAATAGGAGCCAGTACACAGCCTCGTCGCACACAGTTTTTCAAATGTTTGTACGGCCTATCTGAGACGACTCTACATGGGTCAGGCGTGGCGTATCTGCCTGTCATCGATAGCCACACGGCAGATAACTTCGCATACTCACCCCAACAGAAGTACCTTGTGACACGGAGGTTCTCGCGCGCATTCCTCTCAGTAACGTGCATGAGATAAACTGGAGGAGATGGCCGTGGCAATGTGTGTAGTATAACAACCTCATTGAGGATATAAAGAAAGAAAGTTAAATAACCAGCAATAATTCCAGTGGTATTGTATAGATATGCCATTTAGAATGCTTTCCTTCTTTGTGAAGTATATAGCCCTTAAGCAATAAACACCACATAACATTTAACCCCCTGGTGCAAATACACAATATACGCAAATGCCACTGAATAATGCCACTTGCCGATATGCTGTCGGCCACTTGAGGAACTCGATGACTTGATGTCATGATTTGTACTCTGAGGTAGCAGTGACCCTGAATGAACATCCATCCAACTCCCCCACCCCTCCTACTGTTCGACGCTATATAGAGTTGCGTCTCTTAGATGTGGCATGATCCTCTGATCCTGGTTTCAATTACAAAACTCGCTATGAGTATGATACTTCGGATGTAAAAATCACCTGTACTGAGAGTTATCACTTCACCGAATGAGCTCAAGCCGTAATAATACTGGAACACTGCTCTTACTCATCAACACATTCACTCACTCACGCTCCCCACCCGACCACTCATTCACCCACGTGAATAACTAGGACAAGTTTAAACCGAACACGGTTACCCAATTCACCGGGTCAAAGCTCTTCAGAACTTGTAAAGATTGTTTTTACAGATACGAAAGTTGTCTCGAGGGTCCAACAAACAGTCTGACATGAACTGAAAGTACTTACACAACTATAACCACCTGCCCCACTTATATATGGACATATGGCGTGTGTACGGATTTTCAAACTGCCGGCACTTTGAAGATTGTTTCGGGGGTTCAAATGATTGGTTCAAATTTAATATACACCTCACGTTACGAACAGTAAGCAAATATGTACTGGCAATGTAAGTACTTTCAGATCTTTAATCTTTTCCTTTCCCCATGATTGGATCCATGGTCTAGTGGATACAGCGTTTGTTTTGAAGAGGACAGTCGGCGGTTTAATCCTGGTTGTCACAAACCAAAAGTGGTGTTGCTTGGGCTTCAGGTACTAACCAGGGTCCCCTTTCACAAAACTCGCGTAAGCCTAAGGTCTCGTAACATTCCTAGCATTCCTACTTCCTATGTGACAGTATAGGCGGTACGAACGCTACGAGAAAAGTTACGAGACCTTAGGCTTACGAGAGCTCTGTGAAACGGGGCCCAGGACTGTTTAGTAGTATATCCTCGTAAACATGGCATGGTATATACTTATGGGCTATCGCTGTAAAACTGACGTTGGCAGGGGCCAGTACAACACTCGCGCACATACACACATTCGCTGCGATAGCGACAGCACCAACGTCACCTCTGCAGCTACTGTTTCAGAGTTTCACTCGCTAGTGACTTGCAGGAAAGTAAAGATCCGATCCTAACTTTATTTATAAAACTGATATTGCACAAATAATTCGATTCGATCAAACCCCGCTGAATAAGCTTTGTTCACCATGAAGCTGACCATTAGACCCATACGTCAACATAGGTTTACAACAGTCGTAGCGGAAACATCGCTTTGTGAAACGGGGTGAAGGTCCATTCTGTCGTAAAGTTAAGGAGGTCGTAACTCCCGAAATCGTAACTTGCCACAGACACTCGTCTGTCGTCGCGCTACAGTGTCTTTGTGGTACGGGACTTAGGTCTATTCCACCGTAAAATTAAGGAGATCGTGAATCCCGAAATCGTAACTTACCAAAGATGCACACTTCTGTCGTTACGCTACATTGTCTTTGTAGTACGGGGCTTGGGTCTATTCCATCGTAAAATTAAGAAGATCGTAACTGCCTAAGTTGTAACTTACCACAGAATTACGTTTAGAAAACTAACGTCTAACACCATTACCCGTCTCGCAATTCAACATGCGTAATGCAAATTATGGTTCGGTGCAAGCGGACAATGGTTTCAGTAAAGGATCGGGTTAAGTTAACACCCCTACACACTCCTAGCTTCTTTGTAAGTTGATCCGTTCCATACCGTGAACACACACACACCAAAGAGCCCATGAAGTAATGGCTTGATTAACTGGAAGTACATTGGGAATGCTGTTTGAAGTTGGCGAATCCAGCGTAGAGATTACTATGTATTCATATTGCCTTACACCACGCCTTATATCACGGTTAATGACTGTTTTGTAATCGTGTTGTTAGGTGTACGGGTTTTACGCTTGGGCAATTTAATCTTGGTAACCATATTCTTCTCATTGAAATAATGATATGACATTGTGATACCTTGTGAAATGGCCGATAAAGACGATGATTCTAATTGCCGAAAAAATTCTTAAATATTTAAAAAAAAAAAATCTGTAAAATGTGTTTGGTATTATGATTATTAGATTTATTTTGCATTTCTAAACGAATGAGCATTTATATGTCGTTACGCATCATGTAGCAATATTTCAGTAACGTCACATCAGAATGCACTTTATATTATATCAGTGGATTCGAACCACCCTGCAATTCTCGAACGGCACAGATAAAAACTTAGGTATGTCAAAGTTACAGAAGTTGTTTTAATTTCTTATCATGATGCATACAGAACAGCAAAAGAAACGCATGTTTAAAAAAATGAAATCCCACAAAAGTAGGCGTTATTGTTTATGTCTTCTATTTAAAACGTGACAAAAATCATAGTTGCGTTTCTTTTGCTGTTCGGTATATATGCATTTGAAGCATAACTCTGACCAAGAGGTAACACACGCAGTGTGATACAGTACAGTCATATCTGGATGTACGACCACAGTACATACCTGGACGTTGTGAGTAAGTGAGTTTAATTGTACGTCGCACTCAGCAATATTCCAGCTACATGGCGGCACTCTGTAAATACTCGAGTCAGGACCAAACAGTCCAGTAATCAACTGAATGACCACCGATCTGCGCAACTGGGATAGGAAGACATCTGTCAACCATGTCGGCGAGTCTGACCACCCGATCCCGTTAGTTGAATCTTACGACAAGCACGGGTTCTGAAGATCAAGTCTCACCCGGGTCCCCGGGGGTCGTCAGGTTGTAACGGCGATGGGCTGAATGGGGCAACCTGGGCTTTATCATCAATTATCACTGTACACTGTAAAAGACAGCCCACACATAGCAGTTAAAGTACTGTCAGAAATAGAAAAAAATGTTTTAGGTTGTTTCTCTGTATCCTTCAAATTTACACAACTGCGAATAGGATATGTCGAAATAACCCATTTCGGACGAACTTGGCATTTAGTGGGATGCGTAAGAGGATATCCAGAAAAGCGTGTTTACTCGTAAAATCGTGCAAAACGTAGAAAGAACGATGGTGATAGTGAAACTCTACGGTCGTACATCCTTCATAGTTTCAGCATGAAAGCAAAGTCCAATTTCAAAATGGACATTTAAAAAGTGCCTGATGTAATACGATATCATTGCACACTAATTTGCATAAAGCCAAGGTCTGTTCCAAAGATATTCGCATTGCTCATTTCTGCACTAATCTCTCCTCAGTAAAGTCCTTTTTCCACGTTTCCTGTCTCCCTACCACTGGGGTTTTAGTTCGGCCGACCTTAGTTAAACAGGTACTTCTGACTGTTTCTGTCTAGGCCGGAATCTGACCCAGACAAACCAGTGATCAACATCATGGGTACCGATCTACTCAAATGGGATACAATGATACGTGTCATCCACGTCAATCAGACTGACCACCCGATCCCGTTAATCGCTTTATAGACAAACATAGGTTGCTTGACACCAATTCTAACCCGGATCTTAACGGGTTGTCATCAAGAACAATTAGGAGACGACGTCATGCAATCAATGACGTCACTGAGTCTGATATTCTGTTACTTCCAATTGTCTGTAAACACATTTTGGAGGGTTTTCAAAAGATCGTGCTAGTTACAAGCCGAATAGTGAAATGACTAACCAGAAAAAGTGACACCTTGTGGATCAGTTGTCCAGACAGGAAGCTTTTCCCTGTACTAGTGAGTGAGTTTGGTTTTACGCCCCTTTTAGCAATATTCCAGCGACATCACGGTGGGGGACACCAGAAAATGGGCCTCACACATTGTACCCATGTGGGGAATCGAACCCGGGCCTTCGGCTTGACGAGCGAACGCTTTAACCACTAGGCTACCCCACCGCCCCTTCCCTTTACTAGCATTCAGCAGAATTTCTGCATGTGTATTCGTTAGTTGAATTCACATGTCAGTCATAGTTTTAAAAACATCATAAACCGCGCTAATGTGTTACTGGACTTGTCTTGACTTCAGTCACTAAATTGTCTGGACAGGACGCGATTGTGGTTTACACGTCGTCTTGTGTAAGGTTTACTTTTATACGACTCCGTGCAACAAAATATTCTCTTGTTTGTACCTAGATTGTGTGAGTTATGGACACTATCGGTAGGGCAGCATACACATCCATGTAACGAACACCTGTGTCATATCTGATACTTATTTCAGTATTTATGTCGTCTAGAATCTATTTCAGTGGAAAAACTGATTTATCTCTGACGCTGATGTTCAACATGTACATCCATTCTTAATACATATAGTTTATAACTTCTGTAGCGTTACAGGGTCATGATATGCAATGGACGGGGTTTCTGGAATATAAACTATGTCAGACAAGGGAACACGGGCACTGTGGAGCCACAGCACTTCTTCAAAAGGAGTTACACCGCTTTGAGTATTACTCCATCAATATCACGGCGGGGGACACCAGAAGTAGACTTCATACATTGTACTCAAGTGGGAAATCGAACCCAAGGCTCCAGCGTGATGGGCGAAAGCTTTAACCACAAGGCTACCCGTCTGCCCCTCTTTGAAAAGAATATTACTAGATAACGCGAAATGGCTGCTATGGCTGCAGGGAAAGAAACCTTTCAAAATTGTCCACAAGACTAAAGGACCAGTGTGTGAACGATAATTAGTGGCCATGTTCATACTTCACTCGTAGATTTACTTAACTGTCAGTATGAATTTCACTGGCCACCAGGACCACTGCGAACGTTTCACTGAGTGGTCCTGAGGAATATTTATTAGCCAGGGACAACGGGACTAGCATATATGTCGCACGCTGTACCTGACACTGCTACATATTCACACACAGGGCGTAAGGTCACGATCCAATGTAAATATAGTGATCAGAAAATTCAGGGCAATAACATTTACGTTCCACCTACCTGTAATTGACTTTCCAGGTATCCCGACTGTGTCCCCCGAGTGTTGGTGTGATACCTGTCCAAGCAGCGTTATGTGTAACACTCAAATGATTAGATTGACCCAAGATTATCCTATAATCCTAAGACAAAGCCAGATGACCATGGTCGCTCAAGGTGGCGCCAAGGTCCCTAAGAACATCGGTAGATATGTAACAGATCCGAGTGATAAGTATTGCCTGGGGGTGAACAGACTGGACCCGAGGAACTCCGATTGCGATTAGTTCACGGAATTGTAAACTGTTGAACATATTCCTCATAGTCGCAAGATAATTCATGACGATCGTGTATCGACCGATCTTACAAATAAAGACGCGTGACAAACACAGCCCACACGCCATAAATAATCATTTATCATGAACTCTGTTGGAATGTAAATTCCTTCATATATACGGATGGCGTGCTGTGTGATATTTATGCATGTGATGTGTCTTCAATTACGGTAGCGACAAATCTGATAATGTCGTACAGAGAGGGTCATTTGACTGCTTAATGGGACGCAGTGCGTGCTACGCTAGGTGGCGCTGTGTGTTCCTATGCCAGGTGTGAAACCAAATCAGAAATGAATATCAACGTGTCAACAACATAGAGAATTCAGATAGATCGCTTTTAAAATATTGATTTTTATGTGCAATGTCTGTTCAACGGGTTGTCTGTTGTTTTCCAAGGTGTTTGTAGAAATGAAGATCAGTGTGGTTTTGTTAGTCAGAGCTTTATTAAAATAAATACGGCTTTCACATGCCAGTGTATTTGACGACAGTTCGAATCTGAAACAGACAATCCAGAGTCCGAAGCTGTCATTGTCAAAGTAAAGTCAGATCCTGGTAAGAGGAACGTGACACTGTTAATATTCCTCCCCGTCGTTTGTCCGACATGGCTTTGTCCAGCGAATCAGTCTAGATTAGACACATCTATGACTGACGCAATTGGCATCAATCAAATCCATCGGGTCTGACCCGTTAACATCCTTGCTAGAAATGATCTTCAGTATCCCATACTTGTAAGAGGCGACTAACGGGATCGAGTGCTCAGACTCACTGTCCTAACTGACACAAATCATTGTATCCCAAATGCGTAGATTGATGTTCATACTGTTGATCACTGCATGGAGTGTGTGATCCAGAAGCGAAATAACACACCAGCCAAGTTGAGAGATATAAGTCTGTGAAGGGCATCATCCGACCAAGCAGCAATGAGAAAATATAAGGTTGTGATTGACTCCAACGTTGGCCCGACAACGATTTTTGGTCCGATTTCCATCAAATCAATATTCCATCCAATCAATATTCCATCACTGGAAACAACAGGTTAAAGAAATAGTTTATGTCTGAAAATGTTCAAAACTGACAAACATACAACTGGTGGTTGAGGAAATAATTTTCTTCAATTATTCCCCAGCTTTTATCTGACCTGTCAATATCGTTTATACGATGATGTTTCCTGTCCGTAGCGTCATACTGGCATGGAATCCTCCATAATTACACGATAGATATTCCAACAATTCATATATGATAAGGCCCGTGAAGATCCGGGTTAGAACTGGTCATCAGTAACCTTTGATTGTCATAAGAAGCGGCTAACGGGATCGGGTGGACAGGCTCAGTGACTTATTCACACGTCATCGTATCTCACTTGCGTAGATCGATGCTGATAATATGGATCACGGGATTGTCTGGTCCAGACTCTATTATTGACCGACTGCTGCCATATAGATGTAATACAGCCGAGTGTGGCATATAACAACGAGCCACCCAGCCATCAAGTCTGAGACAGACAAACTCGAGACAGGCGTTATAATCACGACCAAGCAGTAATGAGTAATGTTGGTCCCATATCGCTTTGTCCATCCAATCAATGCTCCATCACCCAAAATACTGGGTTACAGAAATATTTCTGTCAGGAAATGTTCATAAATGTCAAACTAACAATTAAGCGACTCTACGTTCAGGAAATTATTTTCTTCAGGTATTCAGAGCAAAGCCTTTATCTGCCATTGCATCTTATATACGACGATGCTATCTGTATGCAGTGTCACGTCATTAATAAAGAAAAAAGGGAGTCCACGACTGATATTCCCACGATTTTTACATGGTAATTTACCGTAATTCTGTTCACTTGCGCTTGCTAGAACACTGCTTATAGTGTTAATGTAATAAGGTAACATGGAGTGATGTCGGCAATACAAAGTACACACACGTTTGATGGTGGCTAAGCATGATACAAACACGAAATAGCTGTCCGACCGTGGTGTTTTTGATAAAGATGGCAAAATCACAAGTGTCTATCGAGTGTCTCATAAGGGGTCGTGTTATCAAGGAACACGTGGGTCTCACGTTCACAGTACACTGCGTGAATGACGTGTACATATTCAACTAAACAAAATAAACAACATGAACATCTCAAAAGAACTGTCAGCTTCATTTACTCCTGGCCACATACAATATGTATTTGTCGAAATGCTAACTACGGCAATAATAAACTCAAAATGACCACCAGTTTTAGTTCGATAAAACCAGGGTTCTCATTTCTGCAAGGCAAAATAACGTGGAGTAAACTATGGTTAGAAGAAACCGAAGGGAGCTATTTGTAGTTCCTCATAACCGTTGTATACAATATTTATTTTGTCCCGCGGTTTCGTTCTCCTGTTTACCAAATGTTCGCTACAGGATGTTTTAAACAAACAGAACTATGATCTATTCTATGTATATATCAGAATTCGCACACAAAGCCCAACCCATTCAACACGCTTGAACTTGAACACATTACTGTAATATGAAGACAGGTCTCGCGTTGAATCGAAACATTAATCATGAGACGTATTGATCAATCGCGATGGTATCTGTAGATATTACAAAATAAGCATAGACAACCAATACTCCGCAACATTATTCCTCGTGAGTCTGTCTTCTCATTCACTTAACAAACTGAAAGGATCCATACACCGCGGCATTAACCTGTCTCGACAACTGCTCATGCGCAACTAACCTCAGACGCGTGTCAAGATGTGTCGTCTGCGCGCTTATGAATTTAGAAAGACCCTGTGTCCCCTTTCATGCCATCGGCTAAGATAATGTTTCCAATGAACGGTTGTCACGGAGAAAAAAGTTTACAGGGTAAGCCATATACACAAGGGGTTTGGATCATGAAATCATCTTGGATACCACCAGTGAACCGTTGGTTTGACCTGTGTTCGAGATTCCGAGTATCATGACACATCAACCCTTTAGAAACCTTAATTCGCCCGTTACATTGAATCCATCAACGGGGCGATGGGTTAACCGGGGCCCACTCGCACAAAACGATCTTAGAGCTACAATTATTGTAAATCCTTAAGATCGCGATCTTAGGCTTCGGCTACAATCGCCATCCACTTGCACAAAGCGATTGTAGGCTAAGATCATTGTAAGTTACAATCAAAACTTACAATTGGTCGGAACCAATTGTAAGGAGCAGAGATCATTGTAGTCAGTAGCAAAATGGAGTCCAAGTTGGTGTCAATTTCACGCAAATAATTAGCTTTACGTTTGGGGATTGCTTTCATATTGCATAAAACTGTATGATTCGCCTTGACACTTCAGCGACACAGAGAATACAACATCGATTTAACGTCAGAAATATCGCTATTTGCGATAGTGAACAACATCATTAGCGAGTCGATATCATAAAGTACAATTCTCACCCGGTTCAGTGTTGGAAAAAGTATGAACACCACACCTTTTTGATAAACAAAGAAAGGATAGTAGATCTAACGAAAGGGGTCTGCATGCGATTAGCAGTGGCCATGACCTTTTCAATAACTCAAGGGCAGCTAATTTTAGTTTTTACGCAAGATGGGAGTGGTTTCCCTTTGCAGATTATGCCGTTGCCGTAAAATCTGCCATGCCCAAATACAATGCATGTTCTGTAGTGACAGAACAGATATCCACATATTTCTTTTCGGTTAATGATTTTCTCTTAGTTTATCATTGAAATAATCTACAGTTGGATAAAGTACAAAATTATGTTTTTTTCTACTTGTCAAAATTGAATCTGACGAGAGACAAGAGTTTTAATCTATGTATTAAATATAATACAGGTATTTTTCGAACGGAAAAATACACTAGCTGGGGTATGTGAATTTCTTTTAACTAAGCGAAAAAGTAATTATCAAGAAACACTCCCACAGTCATGTCACACTTTCATATCTTTACAAATCTAATGCTTGTGGGATATATATGGGATTTTACTCCAAATAACACTGATGCCAAACTATGTTCAACTGACAGTCACTGACAAATCATGGTACATTTAGGTGTTATTTCACAAGGAAATTTTATTTATGTGTTTACTTTTAATTTCATGATTATTAGGTCAATAACTCAAGACCCAGTCAGTTAATGTATTTGTTTGTATTTCAGTATTTGCATAAAACATGATGTTTCTGTGGTTGCAGTATCACATGTTTAGTTCATAAAAAAATTAGAATGTAGAAAAATTAGAGAATAACCCCTGAGGTACGAGTGATTATAGATGTTACCTTCTACGTTATCGCTTTATTCAACGTTATTATTTACTTCAAAGATTTGTGGGTTGGTGTTGTTTGGGTTTTTCGTTTGTTTGTTTCTTTAGGTTTGTTGTCATGAAAAATCTGCAAGGTGCGATTAAAGAAGGAATGTCATCTGTGTGCAGTAACCAGTTCGACGTTGTATTTGCGCTGCATGCTATGCGCACTTGAAGACCACTGTAGACAGGAGTCGAGTTTAAGAAATTTCTACGTCCAACGTTGAAGAGGTCGATCTTAGTTAAGATCGCGATCTTAAATCCATGATGTCTTAGGATCGTCTTTGTGAAAGTGGATTAGGGCAATTGAATCGAACAAGGGTGAGGGGGAATTTAGCGGTATCGCGTCGTGGCTCTCAGCAGGGGGATATAATGACATGTTACAAATGAAAGCCCCTACTCCAATAGTCGCCCACTTCCTGAAAGTGCTTGTGCAAGCAACAAAACAATAGCAATCTGGCCCACTATTAACAGTACTTGTGTATCGCTTGCGTGGCATTACAAAACAACAGGAAGCAATCACCATATGTGAAGTGACGCTTCGGTGTTGTTGCTTCCGTAACATAAAATAGCAAAGTGAGCATACTGAACAAAGTCTTACAACTCGCAAAATTTTATCGTCGCATTTATGGTATTGACTGTTCAATTGCAAAATTTATCGACGCAAAAATTTCCTGGTTTACAGTAGTAAACAAATACATCTAGTTTCCACACAAAGAAGACTGAATTGTGTACATGGCCAAGACTGACCCAGGTTGTAAATGACTTACAACTCACTAATTCAAATATGAAAGTATCTGTAAATAAAACTGTGCATAAAACATACATTTCATGATTAACTGAAAGTGGGCTACAGGTTACACACTGTGGCGAGTTTAAGTTATTTGTATTTTATGTCTCTTTTATCAGCATTCCAGCAATGTCAACATGAGTGACGCAAGAAAATTTATTCCTAAATTGTACCCAGGACATCAAACCTGGTGCTACTACATCACAAACAAATGCTGGAACCTGAGTGGAAACAGGCTTTAGTTATATATATATTCAAAATTGTTCCTCTGACCTCAAAAGTAAGTATTTTGGATGTCTGACTGTTGTGATGTTATCTACTAAACTGGAAAATGTCTACGAATGATTCTCTACTTTCAACACTTTGGTTTAACCAGAATGATTTCGAAATGGCAAATTAACAGAAAAACACTAAACTTCCCACTTGCTAGTAACTTAAAATTACATAATTGCTGAATAAAATAGATGTTGAAATTGACATAATAGACCCCCATGACAAACTTGGAACAATGCCACCCCCCACCCCCCTCAAAAAAGCACCCCCCCAAAAAAAAACCCCCAACAAAACAACAAAAAACAAAAACAAAACAAAAAACAAAATAAAAAAACCCAAAAAACCAAACCCCGAAAAAAACACACACACCCTCCCCAAACCAATACAAGCAAACAAAAGAAAAAACAACCCTAAAACAAATCGAAACAAAACAAAAACAAAAAAACCCAATAAAAACAACAAAAGATAAATGAAAAAAAAAACCCATCAAACAACTCTCCTGAAACAGATTAGGGCATACCCTTTGTTTTTAGAATATAAACCTCAAATTATTACATCCAACATATTGCTTCTAGCAATATTCCAGCCATATCATGGCAGGGGACACCAGAAAATGGGCCTCACACATTGTGCCCATGAGGGGAGTCGAACCCGTGTCTTCGGCGTGACGAGCGAACACTTTAACCACTAGGCTACCCACCGCCCCCCTGTCTAGTAGAAAATGGTAGGACCTGGACATTATGAAAACATAACATCGTTTTGAAAGTGGTCAGATGTAACACTGGCTAGGACTACACTTTTGTTGGATTGAGTCCCATCCAGGATTTGAACCCATACTCTCAAAGGTAGACACACAATTGTGCCACCACACAAAATGTGCAGTCTAACCCACAAAACCACTGCTATTTCAAACCCATTTTCAAACTGTTGCATAAAATGTAGGTATTCTTAATAGTATAATGGAATGTACCCTGCAGACCACTTGATCAATATGTACAAAAACCAGTACACTTGGAAGAACACGGCATTGCCAAATAAATTAAACATAATTCCTTTATCAAAATTAAGAAAAACATTTTGAGTGTTCCCTTGAAATGCTACACAGGGTATTTTTTTTCTACATACATGTCCCAAACCTTCAACGATTAACCCTTTAAAATCTCACATGAAATACCTGTATGAACGAGTTCAGTTTTATGCCAGTTTTAGCAATATTTCAGCAATATCCCAGCAGAGGACACCACATACAGGTTCAACACACTGTACCCATGCAGGGAATCCCCATAGGGTCTTCAGCATGACTGTCAAAAGCTTTATCCATAAGGCTCCCCACTGACCCCCCAGATAAATCAAATTGAGATGCATGAATATTCTTAGCTGTTAAGATCTGCTTGTTCAATCTTCAGCAACCCTTACTTGTACATAAATTATTAATCAGGGCCATGATCCATACAGTGTTCTTAAAATTTGACCTCTCATAACTTTATCCTTTATCATTGCCTTACAAATGGTTAGACTAACTCTATCCTTTGTCATTGCCTTACAAAAGGTCAGACTGGATTGTTTACGAAGCTGAACATGGCATTTAAAAAACAAAGAAAGTCTGACACATTCAGGGTACATACTACGTAGTTTACAACTTGTAACACTTGTTAGTCCTTAACAAGCAGAGGTTGTGGGGTAGCCTAGCTGTCACAATGAACACCCAGGTTCGATTCCCCACATGGGTACAATATGTGAAGCCCATTTCCTGTGTCCCCCTCCGTGATATTGCTGGAATATTGCTACTAGCGGTGTCAAATTGAAGTCACTCTCATCCAGCAGATGAGGTGGTGGGGTAGTCTAACAGATTAGTGTTTGATTTCCCCAAATGGGCACAATGTGTGAAGCACATTTCTGGTGTCCCTGCAATGATATTGCTGGTACACTGCTAAAAGCTGCATAAAAATAAACATGCGCAACATGCACAAAAAACGCAGTGAATGCTGCATTTCTGGGTGGCCTGCACTCCGCAATGTGAATGCTGCATTTCTGGGTGGTCTGCACTCCGCAATGTGAATGCTGCATTTCTAGATGGCCTGCACTCCGCAATGTGAATGCTGCATTTCTAGATGGCCTGCACTCCGCAATGTGAATGCTGCATTTCTAGATGGCCTGCACTCCGCAATGTGAATGCTGCATTTCTGGGTGGCCTGCACTCCGCAATGTGAATGCTGCATTTCTAGATGGCCTGCACTCCGCAATGTGAATGCTGCATTTCTAGATGGTCTGAACTCTGCAATGTGAATGCTGCATTTCTAGATGGCCTGCACTCCGCAATGTGAATGCTGCATTTCTAGATGGCCAGAACTCTGCAATGTGAATGCTGCATTTCTAGATGGCCTGCACTCCGATATGTGAATGCTGCATTTCTAGATGGCCTGAACTCTGCAATGTGAATGCTGCATTTCTAGATGGCCTGCACTCCGCAATGTGAATGCTGCATTTCTAGATGGCCAGAACTCTGCAATGTGAATGCTGCATTTCTAGATGGCCTGCACTCCGATATGTGAATGCTGCATTTCTAGAAGGCTTGCATACAGCAAGTAAATGAGATCACAAGCTGAAGCACACTGTGATTTACAATAGCAATGATCATTGGTACAAGACAACATGGTTTCCTTACAACACATGTTTATTGAGTCAACATTCGATGTGACAATGCATAAACATATTCACTAGTATACAATTTCCTCTCACATGACACAAAAATGCAGATAATCAATTTTTTCATGTGAGTATGTTACCACAGCAACTGCAGATGATAATGCAGAGGTATGTTAACATCTTGTGGACACTACTCTGCAACAGACCACAAGAGCTACTGGCAAACAAGGATAAGTTGGACTAGTGCAGAGAAAAACAGAAACAGGTTTTGCACACCAATGAGTAATCCCATTTGGTTTGTGAAAGGTGGTGCAGATGTAGGCTGGTGCATGTGCACTGAATGAGGCTGCAACTGATTCTTTGCATAGCTGACACGCTTTGCTAATAAGACTCTTGTGGTCACGCACAACCTGGGACCCTGTGCTCACAATGGCAGGCGCCAGTGGATGGCACTTGTACTTGCTAATATGTGTCAATTGTCAGGTAGGTGCTCAAGTTATCCTTGTTGGTCAGTAGATGAGACAACTTCATCACAACAGTTCAAAAGTAAGGGGGAGTTTTAGAATCAGAAATTTACAAAACGTGTCAGAAGTGAGGATACTTCACTAGTATCTTTGTCATACTTACTCAACAACTTTTGTATAAACAAGCAAGTGCGAGTGTAGTATATGAATTCTTTTACTTGTTTCATAAGTATGACTCTCATACAGTGTAATAATGTCTTTGCTATTCTTTGTTTCTAAACCATATTTGGCACTCCATATAAACACTGAAACATCATGACCAGTTGGTAAACACTACAACTGTCTACAAGCTTCAGCCTTGACATTGTTTCTGGTGTGATGTCTTTCCAGCCTTTCAGCAAATTCAAATGATATCCCTGGGACAACCATGTCAGCCACTGTGCACATACATTTTGTATATACTTTCTCATTTCTACCCCTATGGGTAATAAATTGATCAGACTGTTTTCTTTCAATAAATATTCTAACACCCATATAGTTCAATTACTACTACACATTCATGTAACAATCTCTGTTTAACTGTGAGACACTCATTTCTGACACAGTCTGTCATAATTTTAAGAGTAATGTCATCATAAAACAATATGCATTCACACTAGCTTAAACCTGAAAGTTAACAGCAAGTAAGAGTAGGAAACAGACTCTGAAACAACATGTCCCCAATCACACACACACACCACTGCTCATGCAGAATTCAACCTTAATCTCTTCATCGAACACATGATATGTACAGCTCACAGAACACATGCTATATACAGGCAAAACAAAACAGAGGTATATACACAATCTTTCAAGTGCTCCTCCTCAAATTTACACCCAAGGTGCCAAGCCTAAGCAGTCCATACTAAACATCATTGTCTGTGTTGTCTGTAACCATGGCGACATAACCCAATAACATATCCCTGCTGTAAACATGGTAACAGTGCTAGCTTCCCAGGAAGGCATGGGGGCCTGTGTTGTCTTCGGATTTACTTTCTAATGAAAAAGGAGGGATCTTGCAATCGAAAGTAGTTCCATCTCTTCTCTCCATCTTGTACGTTCCCCTGTTAAAGATATAAACTCCAATTTACCAGCTTGCTCCTGTTCAATGATTGAGATATAAACTCCAATTTACCAGCTTGCTCCTGTTCAATGATTGAGGAACATTCCCGGTCAACATCTTCATACAGTTGTTTTCAGATCAACTTTTTTCTTATAATTCAAATACTGCTGATGTGATGCTAAATATTAACTCACTGTTACAATTCAATGCAGTAATGATTTCTCTAAAACATTATATACCATAACATACTGCAACTGCACTTTTACCTGTAACGGAGCAGAAAAAACAAAACAAAACAAAACAAGGGCCATACATCAGACATCTTCCTTTGACGCTGTTGGAGACATCCACCATGTTGCTCAACACTGTTACAGCCTTTTGTTCAAGAATATGCTTGTGAATTGTTTAACTCTATTTATTACAACCCTACAGTAGGAGTCTATTTTTAGCAACATGACACTTACATACAAGGGACATGATATCACGTCTCCATGGTTGCAGTGGTTGATATGGACCATTTATGACTAGCATAACATCAAAATCCATATGAACTGACTTTTTTCAAAACGTCTTAACTCACTTTCATTAAAATATTCCAGACCAAAAGAGAAAAAATCAGGTCATATTTAGCCCAGAAAAACTGGAAATCATGTCCCTCATATGGAAACATAAAATCTGATGTCACATCTTGTCCATCAAATTCAGAGGCTATGGTTGGCAAAATCTGGTCACATGCAAGGGTTGTAGATGACTTGACGTAACATCACGCCCTTAGGATATATTTGTAGCTATGAACATTTTTCACCATATGGAAAAGAGTTAATATCATGTGAATTGAGTTTTCCTAATTTCCTAATTTCAGTTCGACTAAATTATGCACGTAGAAAACTGCAATATGCTGATATATCAAAACTATATTGCAGTCACTACTGCCTGCTCTACCAGTATCCCAGTAATACTGCACACCTGCAGGTTGTTAAGGTGAGGGATGATGACCTTGTCCTTATATACCAAGGCAACAAGGGACAGAACTCTTACACCTACCACATATGGCCACTAGGAGCTTGTAATGACACATGGCTGCTGTACTGAAAGGCTGGCTGTTCTTGGGATAAGATTGGCTCCTGAAAAGAAGAGAAGGACCATTAGCCTGAACGTTTTGGATGAATTATTATGACTTGATCATACTGAATTATACAATTTCAACTTCACACAAGAAGATAATTGAACTTCCCTTCACTGGAATCCTTCCAGTTTGTTAGGTTTCTTGTTTACTGCTGCACTCAGCAGGGACTGGGAAAGAGAACTTTGACAATGGGCCATTTTCAGGATTATTATCTATTTTCTGAATTAAGAATGGGCCACTGCCCTTGTATCAATAATAAACTTCCAAATTTTAATTGGCCATTTCTTATTCCAATGTGCAAAATGGCCCATGGCCCCTGCCTTCCCCAATTTGTGACTCAGCAATATTCCAAGTATATGGCAGTGGTTCGTAAATAATTGAGTCTGGACCAGACAATCCAATGATCGACAATATCAGCATCAATCTACACTATTGGGATGCGATGACATGTGAAAAGCAAAACAGTAAGCTTGACCACCCAATCACATTAGTTGCCTCTGAGAGCAATTTTTTCGCTGCTGAAGAGCAAATCCATTCCAGATCTTCACAGGTTCTTTCAGGGTGACACATGGAACATTACCATTACTTACCAGCCCTTCAACTCCCTGCCTATGGACAGTCTTCAGGATGCCAAACAGACAAAACATTGTCCCTGACAACGCTATCTTGTTACCTACCTGCCCTGCAACACCCCATCCACAGACAGTCTCCGGGGTGCCAGACAGACTGAACATTGTCCTTAACAACACTATCTTGTTACCTACCTGTCCCACAACTCCCCGTCCACGGACAGTCTCCAGGGTGCCAGACAGACTGAATATCCTCCAATGCCTCTCCCTAAGTTGAACGGTCTCCTCCCCAAGGTTTTCAAGCCTCACACAGTATCTCCACTATAACAAGACATAACATGGTCAAGGCTGCGAATAATTAAGCTTTATCCAGTAATGCATCACTATGTATTCACTATGTCACAGTGAATACAAACTCACAGTGCCATTTAGAAAGTGGTCAAATGTAACATGTCTTTTGATTGGGGATTATTTTTCTTAGGTAAGTGGAAATTAACTGACTTGTTTATTTATATGTATCTTTTTTTCTGACCATCTTCAGTGAATTTGGAGCCCAAACTTTATTTGTGAAAATAAATGAAATAATGGTTCTACATACCCAGTAAACATGGGTCTGTTGTGACTCCTGAAACAAAGAAGGACACATTTGATACAAAACCCTGTTACATGAAACTCATGTACTCACTAGTTGAACAAATAGACCTGTAAAACTATTCCAGCCAAATGCTCCCTCTAAATAGTCAAGCCTCATCTGGCCATAGTCACTTGTGATGCAAGCAATGTTCTAAAGCATTTGTTGTTTATCACTGCACTCAGCAATATTCAAAATATGAGGCAGTAAATAAGTATGGGCCATACAATACAGTGATCAACAGCATGAGCACCAAAGGGGTAAAATGACACACAAGGAACCAAAGTGTCGCTCTTGTGTGTGTTCACTCTGCAATAAACTAACTCTGCAATATTCCAACTAAATGATGGCAACCATAAAATGATCACTTCCAGACAAGACAAGTCACAGATGATTGAGTGAGTTTAGTTTTATGCTGCACTCAGCAATATTCCAGCTATATGGCAGCGGTCTGTTAATAAGAGTCTGGACCAGACAATCCAGTCAGCATGAGCACTGATCTGCGCAAATGGGAACTGATGACATCTGTCAAGCCAGTCAGCAAGACTAACCATCCATCCCGTTAGTCGCCTCTTAGACTAACACAGTCGCCTTTTCTGGCAATCATCTATCCTGGATCTTCATGGATCCAATCCATTGATAAGTACTGCAAACAGCAACACCACATCAACCAAGGCTTGATGACACACTGTAAACCAACTTTGACCACCTGATTTTTTCCAGGGGAGTGAGTGAGTGAGTTTAGTTTTACGTCGCACTTAGCAATATTCCAGCTATATGGCGACGGTCTGTAAATAATCGAGTCTGGACCAGACAATCCAGTGATCAACAACATGAGCATCGATCTGCGCAATTGGGAACCGATGACATGTGTCAACCAAGTCAGCTAGTCTGACCACCCGATCCCGTTAGTCGCCTCTTACGACAAGCATAGTCACCTTTTATGGCAAGCATGGGTTGCTGAAGGCCTATTCTACCCCGGGACCTTCACGGGTCGATTTTTTCCAGGGATTGACTTGGGCCATGATATCATGATCGATTGCAACTAAAATCACACTCAAATTTATCTGTAGCAATTAAGACCCGTGAAGGTCCCGGGGTAGAATAGGCCTTCAGCAACCCATGCCTGCCATAAAGGGCGACTATGCTTGTCGTAAGAGGCGACTAACGGGATCGGGTTGGCCAGGCTCGCTGACTTGGTTGACACATGTCATCGGTTCCCAATTGTGCATATCGATGCTCATGTTGTTGATCACTGGATTGTCTGGTCCAGACTCGATTATTTACAGACCGCCGCCATAAAGCTGGAATATTGCTGAGTGCGGCGTAAAACTAATCTCACTCACTGTAGCAATTAAAAATCACATCCTGCTAACCTGTATGATTTGAAATAATTAACTGTTTAAATCTACTTTACAGAGAAAGGCTTTGTCGTTATTTTATCCTGTCAATGATATTCCCGTTGCCTTCTACTTGTTCTTAATTGTTGAAACATAACTTCAGGCATGGAACTTTGAACATCGTTACACAGTGCTGTACAAGACAAGCTCCGTTGCAAAGAGTATGGTAAACTATGAACCTCTCAGTACTGTGTTGTTTATGCACCGTGTGACACTGTACAGAGCTCATGTTCGGATGTTGTGTTCTGCAACATCATGCCTCCCAAATAACATCTGCTAACTAAACCATATCATTTGATACTAAAATTTGTAAAAACTACAAATGAAGATGAAGAAACAACTGAAATCATTGACCTTGATGAAAAGAAGAAAACAGACACCAATGGTGATGTTAGTAGGGAGATCTACAGATTCAATTACAAACAAAGTTCCAAAACTGAAATTTCAAAATACATGGAAAAATAAAGTTGGTGAGTGGTTGAAGTGTGATCAAATACATGTGACAATGTCTTATTTGTCGTTTATTCCTTTCCATCTGTACAAATATGAACAGGTAAATCTAATAAGATTTGAAAAACTCTCATTTTATTGGTCCCATGTAAGATTTCATCTCTTATCTTTTCTGAGCCAGGTTTATCCCTGCTGATCTGTTTAGTGCATCTTACTCCAAACACAGGTTGTCAATTAGGTGTTGCGATATGCATCTAATACCCACTGATGGCCTGTTCCTCCCTGTCCACCAACCTACCCTGCATCCCATGTAGAATGGAGTGACAGTGACACGAATATTCTCAGTAGTCTCTCGATGAACATCAGACAGCTGCAGCCATGGGTGGTTCTTCTCCTGCCATGCTCGCAGCGTCTCCCGCGCCATGAATGGAGGAGCTGGCAGAAAATCAGTACAAAGGAATATCATTCCTTGTTAATGAGTCTCATCATCTGATTGGCCCTGTCTTGTAAAACTCACCACATTGCATCAGGGAATCTAGGATTCAGGAAATTCCTATGATTCCATGCTGTAGAATCGAACTATAAATTTGGCATGTAGGTATCTTACAGAAATAAGTCAGCTGGCAAACCTGTACTGACATCAAGACAAAGTTTGACACACCAGCTTGTCACATAACAATGTTTACTCTTTCTCGCTTAAAGTTTGACATATCACAAACATTTGACAAGGTAGCACAGAAATATGTAACTTTGTGAATGGTGTACATGTACTGACAAGCACATTCAATCTGATTTTGTTTGTTTGATGCCACATTAGAAAATACTCAAACAAAATGAGTTACTGACATTGCCATTTGAATAATCAAATCAATCCAGTGACATATATTTGTGAATAATAAGTGAGTGAATAATAAGTGAGTGAGTAAATGAGTTAATATTTAATGCCACATTGGCAATATCTCAGCCGTATTGTGATGAAAACAATTCATATAACAAAAAATGAAAATGTTGAAGGGTAGAACTTGTCGACTAGAATATCACAGATATGAACATAAAACTAGTATGAAAAACTAAAACACTGAAATTAAAGAAGACAATAGGATATAAAACATGGGCTATAGATCGCCAACAACTGCGGGTTGATGACCTTGTCAATAGTGAAGGTCATGTGAACCAAAACAGGCAAGGCACACCAACCCAAGTCAGCAGATGGATGACAAATTTAGCCTATACACACCCAAATATACTGCATACATGTGTTATGAATGCTTTCTGTTTTCTGTTTTGGTCCTGTAAACCACAAGCATTAATCCATATTTTTCTTTTTCATGTTCACTGAAGAACAGCAAATGACATGTTAACAAGAGTTAAGGCCCTTGGATCTATTTCAGTCAGAAAACACTGTATTTATCAAGAGATTTATCAAGTGTCTCACATTACCAATTTGAGATGAAAAATTGAGGTTGGAATGATGCAAATGTAAGAGAGGTAAAAACAACAAATGCAAAAAGTAAACCTGGTTTCAGCCAATCAGAATCTGACATTCATGTATGAGGAAAGATAAAGTTCTAAGCTAATTACAGCTGGTAATGTTTGAAAGCAGAGAGAAGCCTTTCCCTCTCAGTATTTAGAAAAAACACTAGATGGAATCATTACTTCTACTTTTTATAACAGAACTGTGACAAATCACTGTTGACATAACATCATCCACTGAGACAAGACATATATGCTATTTACACACACATGAAACCTTTAGCCCTACCTACAGAGGTCATGAGAATCCTTGTTCTCAACAACGCATCCTTACCATGAAATGGGATCATTTAGCAGGCTCACTGGCTTTGTTGATAGATGTCACTATATCTGAATTGTGTAGATTGATGCTCATGCGGTTGATCACTGAATTTCCTGCTACAGACTTGATTACTTACAGACGGCCATCATACAGCTGAGTGATGCGTCAAACAACAAACAAACAAGACATGAAGCCTACTTACAGCTATCTGTGTCATGCATCAGAAACTTGTCAAACAGTTCATGTTGTATGGGTGAGCGCTCTGTGCTGGTGTATGGTAGAAGGTCTTCTTGGGCCACATAGTCCAAGCCTGAAATTTTGCCGTTATCAGATTAGCAGTGAGAAAATGACTTCAGGCCAAGACATATCTTATAAATAAGCATGCAATTCACGTGTAAGAGATAACTAGCTGAGTGTATATACAAACCATAATCATGGCAGTCTTAGTCATTAATACTCCATGCATAATTTTTCTCATGAAACAACTTCGGCAACTACAGAATATTTAAGGGTTTCATTAAGCTGTTCTGATTTACCCCACAATGCTAGAAGTATTTATAACAATCCACACGTTATGAATCTTCCAACTTAATAGAACTTTCAGAAATCAGCAGTTATCTAAAAAGACACTTCGATTTACCTGGAATAGCGTACAGAGCTCGGCTGTTTTCCTGATTACCAAGGAATGTAACGGCTTCCGTCTGTGCTCGCTGAAAAAGAGCAAATGCTGTAACTTCAGCTAATTTCAAGTGCGTATCAGTTCAAGTCGTCACGTCTCATACCTATCTGTTCCTGTTTGTTTCTAAATCAATTCTTAATTGATTGTTTCTTATTCCACACTCCAAATCAAGTCTGGACTAGGAATACCAGAAATCCACATCCCCATCATTGTATGAAACACAGTATACCAAGTATCCTAGCCTGAAAACGCACTACATCAAGCTGATCAGGTTGCAGTGGACATGCACCTACATATAGTCTGGGTTCAAATGAGACCGATACATGAGTAAATATCTCAAACTTGGGATAAGTGCACAGTGTTACCATTGGAGTGAAGCGTGAAAATAGCACACTTTTTCTGTGATGAATTGATTTCAAGTTATTTAATCATTTATCATTCTCCTGTGACTATAAGATAAGGTTGTAGTATGCAGTGCTATGTTGACATGGTACACCTACAATATGAGGACAGTCCCTGGCATCGATGAGCACCTGGTAGTACAGGTGGTTCTTCCCCTTCACCTCCTTCCCTATAGCGGTGGTGTTGTCATCCACATTCCTGCAACACAGAGTGAGTGTTTGAGTGCATGAGTGAGTGACCGAGTTGGATTTTTCACTGCTTTTAGCAATATTCCATTACTATCATGGAGAGCAGCACCAGAGGTGGGCTTCACACATTTGTACCCATTGTGACAATCAAGTCTGGGCCTTTGTCGTGAGAAGCAAACGCTTTGACCACTAGGCTACCCCACAGATCAAACAGATCACATTAAAAGAACTATAAAGTACAAGTATGTGCCTATGTTGATTTGTCATCCCCAACTGGCTTCCACAGGAGTTACCACAGTGGGAGACGTGGGTCTTAAGCCACTTTTAGCAATATTCTAGTGAGTGTGTGAGTTAATATTTAACATCACATCAGCAATATCTCAGCCATATCACTACGAAAATTATTTATATATGAGAAATGAAAACATTTTGAAGAGTACAACCTGTCATGATGGACAGTAAACATACTAGGATATTACAGGTATGGATATAAAACTAGCATGGAAAAGTAAAACACTTTAGTAATTAAAGCAGACAATTCAATATAAAACACAGGCTATAGATCGCCAATGACTGAAGGTAGATCACCATACTTGGGACCAGCAATATTCCAGCAGTATCACTGCAGCTGACACTAGAAATGGGCTTCCCCTATTGCATCAATGTGGAAAATCAAGTTCAGGCCTTCCCTGTGATGAGAGAATGCTTTAATTGCAAAGCTAGTAAATTATAATTATATTCTGTCACAAACTGACAAAGGCTTAAGTATGATACTATTTATGACATAATTTCATATCGGTAATCATTAACAATTCTTCCTGATCGGCGATACCTATGATTATTGATAACCCATGAAGGTCCGGGTAGAATAGGCCTTCAACAACCCTTGCTTGCCATAAAAGGCGACTATGTATGTCGTAAGAGGCAACTAACGGGATCGGGTGGTCAGACTCACTGACTTGGTTGATACACGTCATCGGTTCCCAGTTGTGCAGATTGATGCTCATGCTGTTGATCACTGGATTTTCTGGTCCCGCCTCAATTATTTACAGACCGCTGCCATACAGCTGGAATATTGCTGACTGCAGCGTAAAACTAAATTCACTCACTCACTCTGATTATTGATCTTGTCAGCCAGGATTCCTGAAAAGTTATTGTCTTCTGTTAGTTAAAGGGGCACTGATGCGGAGCATTTTCCGTGGACTGGTGTAAACTTTTGTTATTGTTTTTCTCCCGTGAGTACCCGGATGATATCCCAGAATTCGTGACTGGTTCGTGACCTCTGCTGCGCAGTCCGTAAGCGCAATTGATAGTTTAATTATAGACAGATCAACTGAGGTGACGTCAATTGTACTTCATTACAAATGTATTATGAAAACAAATGAAACACTTTGAAGGTTAATCATCTGCCAGTGGTAGAAATGGTAAAAAACTATTAGGACGGAAAAATAACGAAGCCAATGTACGTCTCTATGTTTTGTCTCATAACCCTAATTAGTTTATTGTCATATTTGTATGATTCTGAAAATTAATAAAAGAACACACGATTTGCTTATACTCATAGTAAATTTCTAACATAACAGCAACATTTATACATTGTATAGATTGCTAATGTGGATCCTATTTCACATACATACGCGATCTAGTGTGTGCTTTCTGTCATACAGATTCTGCTGAATGCTACAACAAATAAATTAAAACAAAATGCAAACAATGAACGTAAAACAGACTAATTTTATAGCAACAGTGTCAGGCTACTACCTTGTTCAAGAATGTATCCATCAATATCCACGTAAAAGAAATCGTATTCCATTCATCTGCAGCTGGTAAATAATCCTGCTCTGTGTCGCGTGTCTCATTTGCGAAAAAGTAACACATCGTTTCACGTCTTTCGTTGGTGAAAACTAGATAAACCTCTCATTGGTCTCCCAAGATAGCACACCTGGCAACTAATTGTATGATGTCCACTATTCTAAGTAATTTAGTTGACCAATATTGAGCAATCAATCAATCAACGCAAGGGTGGTTAATTCTTTGAAGGGAGGATGTTGTTTTTGCACTCACACTTTACGACAGGGTGTAGTCATCTACACACACTGCCTTTTGACAAATCTGCTAGAAGAACAAAAGTAATTAATCAATCAGTGTGTTATCGGTTAATCCTTTGATCGATGTTTGTTTTTGTAACTCAGGTAATAAACCCTCTTGCATCACTTACATGCACATATTACATAACACACAATACATTTGCCATTACAGACCTTAATTTATAATGTTGAGTATTTACTCCAGACAGGAGAAACGCCAAATGGGAACCTTTGTTGAGTAACCGAAGTGGTGTTGCTACTAATTATACCTGTTATAAATTCATGAATTGACCATCAAGAGAATGATGACAAATAACACATGTAGGTTTACACCATCAAACGCGAGTTACAGCAAGGAAGATGTTATCTCTGTGTCGCATGCAGCCTGAAAACACTTATGGGCCGAAACTGTTTTGAGGATACCAACGGAATTTCGTTACATAAGGAATACACACAGGCATTTGCTGTGTACTTTGGTAAATAAGTGAAATAAGTTTTTTTTACGTAAGACAATTTTCAGATTTCTCTACCAAAGCCAAGGTCATCATTTTTTGTTTACGAATTCAAATAAATCAACTGTGTGTTTTATTATCATAAATAATAAACCATTGTAGCTACCATAGCTACCATAGCTACCAAAATTTACGTATGCTATTTGCTATCACAGCTCAACCAACACTCACAACTACCTAAATATAAAGCTTTGCAATCTTCCGTACTGAAACAAATGGGTTGCTACGTGCCTGTAGACATCATATTTTCATGTAACATGATTAAATATAGAGGTTAAAAACACAGAAATAGGATCAAATTGGATCAGTAAGTATACCATCCAAGCATCCGAAAAGAACTACACTGCTGGGATATATGGTTACGATCAGACAAGGAATACCATGGATATTTTTAAACAAATGGCATGTGATGGGCATCTGGCCTCCTGACTGTTTAAGTGAAGAAATTTTGCTAATATGGACAGGAGCCCAGTTCCTTTGTCCGTCACGGTCGAAGGAGTGGGCGCTGACCAATTTGCGGTCTGCTTTCGTAATTAGACCGTTGGCGAGAAGCATTATTCGCTCCGCATCAGTGCCCCTTTAAATATGTTCAACTTAACCATGTTATTCAGGCCAGGAAATCAAGGTCTCATCTTACTTGAGGACAGATGGACTGTCTAGACAGTTGGATACAATGCGTACTACTTGTGTTATCATGGTTACTTACTTCTCCTCAGTTTTTGTGGCTGTGTCTCGGTCATACACCCGTGCTAGCCATGGAAAGAGGACAATGCCACGGTAACCAAATATCCGATGTAGAAACAGCTGAAACAAATATAATGTGCATTTTTTTTAGATCAGCTTGATATAGTAAGTGAATGAATATGGTTTTACGCCATTTTTGAAATGGGCTTGATACACCATACTCATATGATGAATCAGGGACATAGGCATAACAAGCAAACACTAAAACCTATATGCCCCATCCTCATACCAAACTTACTCTACTACAAATAACAGGATTACTTCTAAAAGCCCAACTCTCACTCTCACACTACAGAATACCTCTGTACTCTCATGCCTTTGGCTTGAAACACCCAGTTTTTGTAAATCATGTCACACTCTCATAAAAAAACAAAAATGTGTCAGCCAAAATGAGTTCACATGAAATACATTATAAAGAAGATCACAGAAACAGGTCTGAAAACACTATTTTGAGTGACCTCTATGAGAAGGGAATTTGAAATAATAAATTAGCTTGAACCCCTACAGGGTTTGACCCTTGACCAAGACGGGACCTGCAGGCCATGGGCTCCATCATTTAAAACTTGTCGGGTCACCAAGATGATTAGTGAGATACATACTGTGAAACATTCAAATCTACAACACACATACACACTAGCTGGCCTACTGACACTGCAACTTTATAGGGAATAATAACTAAATTTTTTACATCTTGGGTGAACACATGGCCATTGAGCTGTCAAGCCAAGTCACCTCATCAGAATGAACCTGGGATTCAGTGGTCCTTTCCATAACCTTTTAAAACAAAGCAATCCGTACCACTGACTTGGTTCACCGTCTTACCTGCCCAGTCTCATAGGAATTTCCATGTTCTTTTGGTGTCTCTAAAATCCCAACTTCTGCAAGTCTGAAACCAAATGCAAATAAGATTAGTTGATGCCAAAAGTTCGATTATTTCACTTGGAAAGTTTTCATGGGGTACACGTGTAGTTCCTGTGCCAACAAACCACCCATAAGGACATAAAATATGTGGTTTTGTCATGTCCCCACACCTCGAACAGGTTTTAAAGTACAGCATCAATTGTAACGGAAAGGCTGAACCCAGGAAAGTGCACCACTAAAACTATCGTGTTTCCTCGCCAGGTAGTCTCTTTGAACACACATTTATGTGAAGTCTTTCTAAATTTCTGGTCACCATGCCATCCAAAACATGCAAAAGAGTCTGATTATGCTTCACAGCTTATTACTCTTTATGATCAGTACTGTGAAGGCTTTTGCCACATAACAGCGTTTAAATGGATCACCTGGTGGACAAATATCTGTGACAGGGCTTTTTGACCGCAGTACACCTCATCGGTGCAACAACACGGCAGACGAAATGCCGAAAAATCGACGCCATATTTCACAGGAAGCATACAATTTTTACCTCCCCTTACAACTAGGCTGTGTTCAGTGGTAGAGTGCCTTGTCGTTGGCGCAATATCTGTCGTTCATCACCACTCGCTCCTCTGTTTAAACTTCCAAGACTTGGCTTGTCCCGAAAAAAACACAAGTGGCTCACGAATGGAGTTGTTATTTGTTTTGACCAGTTTAATATTGTTGAGTGGGGTGGGCATGGTAGGGTGATTATCTATTTTCTTGTGCGAGAATTTGCACTCGAGCTTCCAAGAAAATTTGCGCTCGAAACACATCCTTAAATTTGTTTTCATAACCCTGATTTTGATCGCATCTTATGTGCACGAACGCTCACAATGTATATGTATTTGCATGTATGATCTTGATCTCATTTCGATAATTGTAACAGATATAAAATATGTGGATACTGACAGAGACCATGCATATACCTGATACTGATAATTGTTACAAATTTAGATAAGAAAATGCATCTTTTCAACGTTGAATAGCAATAGGCCTGTATTTTCATATTTCAAATTTGAAGAATAGCAATTGTTTTAATTTCATTCAATTCTCTTTTATCTTTATTTGCCTTATTGTTGGTACCTCTGTCATCGTTAAAATGGGTATGTAATGTATAAATATAGACCCATACATGTTTTTATGACTTTGTATTAGGATTCAGATTCCAATGCAACAAATCAAAAGTACCGACTGTAAACACGAACAGCCCCCTGAAGATCGATGTAGGCATTGTTTCAGTATTACTTTAAATTCTGCCTTTTATTATCCAAGTGCTAGTAATTGACAATTATGGAACACTATTTTATTTAACTTCAATAAAAACATGATCTGAGTGAGCGAGTTTAGTTTTACGCCGCACTCAGCAATATTCCAGCTATATGTTCTGTAAATAATCGAGTCTGGACCGGACAATCCAGTGATAAACAGCATGAGGATCGATCTGCGGAATTGGGACGTCTGCAGAAAGTGCAAAATGGATCGGCAAAAGTGATCTCAAGGACCAAACCAGAGGACCACACCTGACCTCATTGAACTTCACTGGCTATCTGTTGAACAAAGGATTGAGACAATGCTTCTGACAGTGAATGATCCAGATTTCCCCGTATATCTGAAAGAACCTATAGATATTTGTATCTACACACCTGCACAGAGTCTACGGTCGGAGAACACCTCATTGTTCTAAAAACCAGGACAAAAAAGTCAGCCACGCCTTTTCTGTCTCTGTCCCAATGCTCTGTAACGCTATTCCACTGAAAATACGATGCACAGAAACAGTAGTTTTCATTAGACAACTAGAAACATATCTATATTTTGGAAGCTTATTTTAGTTAGTCACTGTGATGCCCCTCTGAACATCTTTGATTTGGGTAGAAGGCACCATAGAAATACATTATTATCATATTTATATTATATTATCATATAACTTACTTTACCAAAAAGAAACTAGGCCTGCAGTAAAGTGTAACCCAGTTACACATGTGTACATCCGTTGTGTGACGTAGCAGATGACCCCCTTCCGCGAGGCAGGCTGCTTATTAATGGTTATGATTAACAGTAGTGCTTAGGAGCTAAATCCAAAATCAATTCATGTAAACATGCCAGTACAAATTTCCCCGAATGGTCCTATTTCAGACATCATCATCATATATAAGCCCATCATACAGTCACAATTGTCCAATCAACTCTGATTTGGCAGAGATGACTCACGAATGCGGTTTGTCGCGTCCATTTACGAGAACTAAAAGTGATCTAATGTTTGAGCTGCACATCTACATTAAATCGTTTTGCTTACAATCAGTTGCATAAACGTAGTTCACTTTCTTGTGCATGAGTAATATAATGTCTGAATGACATAGAGCTATCACATCATTCGTAAAGTTCTATAGTGTCAGACGTTTGGAACAATTGCTTTAATTATTGATTGACAATCCCAGATCGTAACATTAGTAAAGATGACTATTTACTATGGTCATAAATTTTATATCAGTTCCTAGACCAAATCATGTACTTTCAACATTGTGCACTAAAAACATCAGTGTAGGATGATTCATGTTATACATGAATATTAAAGAGATAATGTTAAAATAGTAACAAAATAATCAGTGGCAGTTGTTACCTGATAGTTCTTTATTATGCTGCGTGACGGCCTTTCAAAATGACTGCAAAATTTATACAATACTTTAAGAAAACATAACGAACGTCGCCAACTTCACCAGAATATAAAAACAAAACAAAACAAACAAAAAAAACCAACAAAAAAACAAAAACAAAAAAAAACAAAAACAACAACAAATAAAAAAAACCCAGCAAATAAAAATAATAATAATAAGAAGAACAACAAAAAAACTAAAAAAAGTAAAAATAACCAAACTTCAAATTACATATTTAAACAGGATTTATTTTGTCTCTCCAGAACAATATATGCAATCCAAACATGTTAACATGTTCACTGATGCTCTTTGCAAATATAACACAATACGTGCTGGGGACACGATGCCAATTTATATCACAATTGACGCATAAAGAAAGAAAAAAGTTAGTAAAACACATACAGAACCCCTTTCTAGATAACAATGTAAAAACTATCGAGATATGATAAAGTATACCCGGGGAGGTGGGTGTGTGGTCATTGGTTACAGGTCTTTGGCTCCCTCCCTCTGCAAGCTGTCAGCGTTCTGTTGTTTATTTTGTTGACAGTTACGCAGACAGTTTCTTTCATACAAATGCATAAAATCGGTAATTTACAATGTGATTAGGTTGTCTGATAAAACATCCACTTGCAAAGTTTGAGGTCGATTGGATCATTGGATGAAGAGTTATCTACGAAAAACCGGGTTCAAATGCATTTAATTCCAAATTATAGGTAACAAACCGTTTTATTGACAATAATTTGTTGCTGAGGGTTCCGAAGATAATTAATGGCACACAGAATATTTTTAATACTCTGATTTCTCTCGTTTGTATCTGTGAAAGCGCTAGGAACAGAATCAATGAACTTCAAGTTATCAACATGGAAAGGATTTAGGAATGAATCCCCACTGCCAGAGGAAGTGAAAGTGTTTCTACACTTTGAGCACATGAAATGGGCGAGTTACTGTCACTATCGATCACGGGATTCATTGATCTTTCTCTTAGTCGACATAGTCGCACCTGTCCATACTGTCCATACTGTCCATACTGTGCTTAAATCGCTCACTTCGATTTACATACATGAGGGAAAAAAATCAACGTCACTTGGAATAATATATGCCTCTGCTTCCTTGGTCAAATAATCATTGATCACAAAGATGTACCTATCACCTGCTTTGGTACCATACCGCGGGTCGGAGATAGCTGGAAGGGATAACCTGGTAAACAAGCTCTGGAATGAGGAATGGGAGACTTCTTACGGACAGAATTCAGAAAAGGTTTAACCTTCTACGTCCCCCTCCACCCCTGCCAGAAATATCGAGTCTTGACCTTTCAGCAAGAGTTCCCTATTCCCAGATGACCTCCTCCCGCTTCAAACTCATGAATCCCTAATAAAATCTCCTTTACCATAGATGAGGGAATGAGTGCTTGTTCCCCCTCTACACATCCAAAGATCTTACCTGGACACTCAATTTATATCTATACAATAGGAAATCTTCCCTTATTCCGCCTCTTGGCCACAGTACTAAACCATTTATACCTTGTGCCGATACTGTGTTAGAGAATGTATCTCCTTTGCTTTTGCTTTCTTCTCCTCCTTGTCACCATGTTGGCATAATATTAAAAACTATTTTAAAAAAATCAGTAACTAACGAATTACAATATAAACAGGAATATAATCAATTAAAACGTAAATATAATGCATACCAACCCTTATTTACAGATAGATCCAAGGATGGTGGCGCAGTTGCTTGTGCCACTGTCACTGGATCCAGAGCAGTGTCTTCTCGGTTGCTATGCTTGTCATAGGAGGTGACTAACAGGATCCGGTGGTCAGATTCGTTGACTTGGTTGGCATATGTCTTGGGTTCCCAGTTGTGAAGATCAATGCTCACACTGTTGATCTCTGGATTATCTGGTTCAGACTCGATTATTTACAGACTGCCGCCATATAGCTGGAATATTGCTGAGCGCGGCGTAAAACTAAACTTACGCACTCACTCCTCGCGACTGCCAGACCACAGCTCAGTTTTCACAGCTGAAGCAAACGTTATGTTAACACCCTTAAACTTTATTACGAAACACCACAAATATCTCATAAACATCCATTTTTAATAGAAATTATGGAATGATATAATGATCATCGTCTTTTGTTGGTTACCCAGCCAGTTAGGCATTTCAGGTAGCGCAATGGTCGATTTTCTTGCTAAGGCAGCACTCAACAAATCAGAGACACCACTTCTTATTCTGTACTCTGATTACAGAGCTATCATTAGAACTTTCCGTGATGTGATGCAGAAGAAGTGGGACTCCCTAGTAGGTATCAATAAATTACATGCCATCAAACCGTATATCTGTTACACCTACTAGGGTTGTCAGTCCAGAACAGAAGAGGTAATCAAGCGACGATGTCGTATTGGCCATACTAGCTATACTAACGAATATTTATTGAAAGGCGAAGATCCTCCATTTTGTGTCCCATGTGACGAAAGAATCGCAATCAAGCATGCCTTGCTTGACTGTGTTGAATACTCCATCACAAGGGATAAGTATTTCAAATCAAAAACTAGGAAGGATCTTTTCAGTAACATGAGTTCACGTTTAGTTATTGCATTTTTGAAAGAATTGGAATTGTTAAATGTTTTGTAAATAGATGCTCTTTTATTATTGATAGTAACTGTAAGTGAGATTGTTAGTGGCTGTACCCCAAAAGGGGATTGAGGTATTGTAAGATTATTGTCCTGCGAGGGCACGTAAGTCCCAACACATTTACGATAAATTTAAACTTGCCAACTTTTAAACCGTAGAATATGTGTTCTTTCAATTTCTGTCTAGATTTGTCTTCTATCACACCTCTGGCTGAAGGGATGATGTAAGTCCATCTAGGGACCACGAGGGTAGCAAAGGTACTGTAAGTCCTGGTATGGTGAATCTACCTTCAGTTGTTGGTGTTTTATATTGCATTATCTTCTTTAATTGTTTTAGCTGTCAATGCTAGTTTCATGTTCATATCTGTGTTAGGCTAGTGTTTTTTTCTGTCCTTCGATGACAGGTTTTGACGTTTTCAATGTATTGATTTTAATGTTGGTATAAACTAAATTGTTCTCGTCACGACATGGCTGCACTACTGCCGATGTGATGATAAATCCTAACTCACTCACCAGATTAGAAGAGGTAATCAAGCGACGATGCCGCATTGGCCATACTAGATATACTCACGAACACTTATTGAAAGGTGAAGATCCTACATTTTGTATCCCTTGTGATGAAAGAATCACCAACAAGAAGGTCTTGCATGACTGTGTTGAATATTCCACTATAATTGATAAATACTTTAAATCACGTACCCTGAATGATCTTTTTAACCACAACAGTTCTTATTTAACTGTTCCATTTTTTGAAGGAATTGGATTTGTTAACTCATTTGTAAATAGGTAAATATTTCATGATTGGTAGTTTGAATTCGTAACGAGGATTGTTAGTGGATGTATCCTTGATGGGGTTAAAGTACAGTAAGCTATTGTCCTCCTTGTGAGGGCACGTAAGGTCCAACACATTCAAAGTGCATTAAAACATTTCCACTGTTTTAATCGTAGCATATGTTTAATTTCTAATTTGCATTTCATGGCTAGATGTGTCTACATTGCTACCGACTGACAGGTTGGGGTCCATCTAAGGACCATGCAGGAAGCAAATGTAGTGCAAGTCTCTATGGACCCTGTTATGGTGATTTACTTTCCGTTGTTGGCAATATATAGCCTGTTTTCACCTTGTATTGTCATCTGTAGTTAAACTATGTTAGTTCTAATTATTAGTTTTACATTCGAATCTGTGACAATCTAGTTATGTTACTGTCTTTCACTGACAACTATTTACACATTGTGTACGTATAAAATGAATTGTTCTCGTCATGAGTCTATGAGTGCAATATTGCCGATATGACCATAATTTTTCACTCACTCACTCACTCACTCACTCACTTCCTTTTTACATATCTTCTGACCCTTGGAGAAATAATGTTTATACTAACTCGTACGCAAAACAAAAAACGTGTGTTTCCAAAAACTGTTCATTTGACGACTGTCACATTTTGGATTAGAATTTCCTACAAAAATGGCAGTCTAACAACTGGTAGTGAACTGGTCGTAGCCTCCCTATTGTTACGGTTAAGAATTCACCGTGACAACAATTTAAGAAATCCCCTGTGAACCAGCAAAACAGAACAAAGACAAGTTGTTTACGTTCAAATTCTATTATTATTATTATTATTATTATTATTATTATGCAACGAGATCAAGGCATACACAGTCACAAGTCCATATAACAATGCAGATTTCAGGTACAATTCAAGAGAGACAAAATCTAAGTCAATGGGTCACAAAATACAAAATAGCAAACTCACCAAAGTCTTGGTGTGAGAGAGAACAGCTATGGCAGAATGTCAACACAGCGATCGGTGCAACAGCAGATAACGTAGAGTCCGGCGTTGACGGGATTTCAAGCGTGGCAGAGATGTGAATGAGTGTGAGTGTCACCCTCTACACGGCAACCAGCCCTTATATATATTTACCAAGTCATTTCCCGAAAGTTCGGGCACAAACGAACATCGTCAACACTGTGGAATGCCCTCGAATAAGTCTCCCGGAAGTAAACATCGAAAACTAGGAGCAGATACATTCCGGAAAACCAGAATGCTAAAAGTGTTGACCAGCTATTAAAACGAAATGGGACCCATCATATTTAATATTCAAAACACTAAATGTTGTGAAGTTCGAATTCAGATTATGTATTTTGGTTCCACGTGAGGTGAAATTGCTTGACTTTGGGCTTTCCACCCGTATCACACAGACACGTTGTCATAATTCAAGATGCAACAGCACCAGTCGTTATTAATGTGATCCACTTGCTGTCAACGTAGCTATCAGTCAGTAACCAGAAACCCCGAATTGTGCAAATCAATCAAACTGCTAAGGCTGGTGTTATTCCTAGGCCGGATCACGCTGAGTATGGTCACGGGTACCTTTCCTTTGACAGGTGAGGACCCGGGTTAGAAATGATTTTCTGTGACCCATGCTTGTCGTGAGAAGTGACTGAAGCTGACTTGGCTAACACATCATCGTATCCCACTTTCGCACATTGATGCTAATGCTGGTGATCACTGGACTGTCTGGTCCAGGCTCGCTTATTTACAGACCGCTGCCTTACAGCTGGAATATTGGAAAGCTAAGTGCGACGTCACACAACAATATATATAATGTCAGACAGATGGCAGATACTTCTCTCTGCCACGAATAAATATTTAAAATGACTCGACAGCATTCTGGTTTAAGGTGATGTCATAGTAATAAAACTCGGCCAAGTTAATTCCACAACTATCGTGGTCACTATGACGTAGCGAAACACAGTAGCCAACACAAACTCCGCCACAGTTATGCTGGACGAAGTACGTCACCACGTTTAACCTAAGCCTAGTTCCTTCTCCATGCTGGTCTGGAGCTTCACCCCTTGCTCTCCACGAACGCGCCCGCGCATCATACTCAGGGACCCAGACTGTGCCAAGCCTATACACATTCGTAACTACTCGCCTCTTTCCGTAACCTGCTTTCCGGAATGACCCGAGTAGTTACGAATGGCCTAAACAAGGCCAACAGCCAGCAACGACCCGATCTCCATTTTCATTTCAGCTGTCTTTTGCCCGTCAAGTGTGTAGAAATGATAATACTCTGTACTGTTGTTCGTGCACTTAATATATACCTGTCCATTCCACGCGCCGATTGGCGGAATTCTGATGGATGGGAACGGACATCGACCAACAAATCTTTTTGTTCGATTCCTTAGATTGTAAATATACAGTGCATCTTTCCCTTTCTGCAGCGCCACCGCGTCTTCCGAGACTACTGCCGTGTACACATTCACACCGGAAAATGTCAGCACTTTTTTTCGTAGTATACGATTAAGTTTTCTGTAGTTTACTCTGTGTAGGTGATACCATTTGTCCACACCTGTCATGCGGATGGTGCAGAAGACTAATATCTGGGTCTCTGCGTTTCCCGAAAAGCATCTACAGTCCAAATATTGTTGTACGGTGAGTATTGTCGCTTCATATTTGCCATTGTCAAATACTTTCAGAGTTGTTGAGTTCGTGTAATATTCCCAGAAGAAATGCAACCCTCGTAGGTGATCATAGAAACCACATCGGGCGTAACCGTTGAAGACGACCATCCTGCGCTTACCGTCAAAACACATGGCGTTATATTGCTGTTCTATCTGAGGCATCCACAGAAACCGGCATTCATTTACAACCGGGAACAGATAGAATGGTTGGCCATTGAAATTCAGGTCCAGCTTGATCCTTTTAGAAAGGTTGGATGGCTCATGCAGATATATACTGTTGTCAGGTCCCTGCTTAGAAACGGTAAACAAGTATCTGGTCTGCGCCTTTACTGTTCCATAGCCAGGGAGTTCACAAGAACAATGGTGTTCATAGGGAACAGCTTCAGTGTTCAGATTTGATTTGCTGCTCATGGTCTCGTGACTCAGCGGAAGCAGTTGGTGGAGCTGATTTGACTGACGTGAATTCAATTTCAAATGTCTCCCTGTGTGTTTTCTACGTAGGTAGCAGGATGGACCATCCTGAGTTGGACGGCAGTAAAAATTGACACCGCACTGAGTCTTCAAGACATATTTTCCCATGTTACGTTCCTCTGGATCTGTAGATAACATTCCACACACAAAGCAACACAGTGCTGCGTTCAAGATACGTTTCAATGGCATGTCAGTGTCATAAGACGCGAGTATAGAATGTGTCTGGGAATATTCGCAACATGTGCACAGCAGCTTGGCCAGTTGTGACACGGATAGATTCGTACTGCAAGCAAGAACATTAAAAATGTCAATCAGTCGGTAAAACAAATTAAGATTTGAAAACATCGTCATGCAGTAACCCATCCATGCTTGTCATTTTGTCGACAGGAGACCCTTCGTCCCTATGCCCCGTATTTCTAGTAGGGGTACTGCGTATATACCATATTTCGTATAAATTGGGTTAGGATTGCTCTTTAGTAACGTAGACTTCTCTTAATGGGCATCTAAGGGATCGGGTGGTCAGGCTTGCTGACTTGGTTGACACATTTCGTCGTATTAGTTGATCGATGTTCATGCTGTTTTTCCCAGAACTGTCTGGTCCAGACTCGATTATTTACAGACTTCCGCCATATAGCTGGAGGGCAGCTGAGTGCGGCATATCAATAAACTCACTCACTCACTGACCTCATGTCTCTATGCAGTGCCGTGGAGTGCTGTTCATATCTGCCGGTCTAGTATATGGGTGCAATGTCTCCAAGCCAAGTTCCTGTCAAGACATTAATTATACAACTGTCTCGTTTCCTTCTGATTGGAATCCGTGCTATTGCGCAACTTAGTACGACAACCAGTCGATAATTTTGAGACCAAGTCATTCAGATGGATATATGGATATTAATGGTTTTACCTGATACTTTCAATCGCTTGTATACTTCAACACTACGCTCCTTTCTAATCCTTGCAAATATGTGCAACTTGCTTTGTCGTACAGCGTGCTCTGACAAACGGAAATCGTGGAATTGTCAATACGAGGCCCGGTCGCTAGATACGTATAGTGGTCTTTTACGGCCTTGATGTTATATCAATCACATTGCACGTTACTAAAATACACTTAATAAGCGGAAAGGACACATAAGAGGTGTAACCAGTAAGCCTAATAAACGAACTGTGAATCATTGTACGACCACTTCTCAAAGGGCAATCTGTGACGTCCCAGTTAACGACATGCTGCCTAAATCTCGACATAAAATATAGAATTACTGTTTCGTTAAACTTACAAAATTAGATTAATTTGTAAATACCAGTTTCTTATGAAACAAGGAATTCGAATCCAGTGTAACAATAGTTATTTGTGTTTCACTCGAGAAGATTCGAATAGGCTGAAAAGAACAGTCTAAGTAAACTTATCCTCAGTACTTTTCGTTACACTCCACTGTACTGAGTCTGACAAAACCTTATGGGAGGTCGCGTCAGGTAACCTTTGAGATTGACCAATCAGAACACAGCTTACCAAATCGCGAAAGTGGACATTCACACATACCTTTTGAACTTGTTATCTCGAAAAGGTTCGCACCCGAACGATTCCGAATGCTATTTAGCTTAGGCTCGCTTTCGGGTGATGCACACGGCGTACGTACAACCATGACAACGGTGAGTAAACAGTCGGTGACAATGGTGTTTTTGGCAATATTCAAGGATATCATCTTGTGGAAATATTAGCTAATGGTAACCATGTCAACAGAAACCCCAAAGCGTATATACTGCAGGTCAAATAATTGTGGTATATGTGGATTTTTGTTTGTGGAAAGATCTGTGTCAGTGACCTGAATATTTTGAAAGTCCCTCCGATCCCTAAATAGTAGCCGTTTTCTGATTGGTTAAATCTGTTAAACCGTCTAGCGTTTGATTGGACGGTTATTGGTCGCTCAAAGGTTACCTGACGCGACCTCCTACTAGGTTTTGTTAGACTCAGTGGTGGAGTGTAACGAAATACACTGAGACTAAGTTTACTTAGACTGCTGAAAAGAAGGTCTTCGTGTGAACTGGCTAATGACTCATTTATCGGTTTGAGTGAGTGAGTATGGTCTTACGCTGCTGTTAGCAATATTCCAGCAATATCACCACTAGGGACACCAGAAATGGGCTTCACACATTGTACCCATATAGAGAATCGAACCTGTGTCTTCAGCGTAACGAGCCAACGCTTTACCCTATAAGCTACCCCACCGCCCCTTTTTCGGTTTGACATATATAGAGTGTTGTGTGTATCTGCCGGTCCACGTATATGAGGCGTTATGTCTCTATGACGTGTTACATGTACAGGGTGCTATATGTATCTGCCGGTCCACGTATATTAATTTTGCCGTTTAAACCCTATGACGTGTTAAATGTACAGGGTGTTATCTGTATCTGCCGGTCCACGTATAGGAGACGCATTATCTCTGTGCCGTGTTACGTGTATGTCTTTAAGCCGTGCTACGTCCCAGAGGGGTGATATGTTCATATGTAGCGTCGTGTCCAGTGTAGAGCACCTAAACGTGGCATGTTATGACCATTCCTCGCCGTTACTATACACGACCTTAACCTGGACGCCCCTATCGAAACTTTGGAGCACATACCGTGCATACATAGGCGTTGACTCTAGAAACAGTGAGTGAAAAAAATAAAGTTGTCCTGTTTTAAACTACTGATCAAGAGCAATTGCGCACTAACTTTGATTGGTAAAAGTCGCTAGATGATCGAGTTTATGAGTTTAGGTTTTGGCCGAAAGAGTCCATGGCACATTTGACTGTTACGTAGTTGCCACGTGCGATCCAACAAGTGACGTTGAATACAAAGTAAAAACATACAGACTTTCAGATATCAATCTTAAACGACCACAGCATCTATCTATATCCTATCCAATACAGTATATAAACATACAAAGTTTCAGAAATCAAAGTTAAACGACATCATAAATCTACAAGCATCCTGTCCAAATATACACATGATCAGCATTGAAACAATACAATAAAAATCAGTAAAGGTTCTGAGCTCTCTACCGAATAAAGGCTGACCAGAAGTGAAACAAAACGCTTACCCTGAACACACGGCAACAGCGCATGGGTGAAATGCTTCTTCAGACTGAAAGGTCGTCTTGTATCGCCACAAGCACATATATAGTCTACAGATGCTGACGTAATCACCGAAAACTGTACCGTACTTCCTGCTTTGTAGTGAGTGAGTGAGTGAATTACATTTAAAGTCACATAAGCAGTATTGTGACTATGAGCGTTGTATTTTAAATATGAACGTAACTATCATATAAATATCTGCCAACATACTTCCCGCGCCGTAGAGACCTAGTGTGCCGAGTAAAATAGCGACCAGGTGTGTTTTGAAAACACAGTAAACCAGGTTATATTTGAGACCCGTTGAGATCCCCCTCTCCCTCCCCCACTCTCTCTCTCTATCTCTCTCTCTCTCTCTCTCTCTCTCTCACACACACACACCGATAGTTAAGAGATTTAAGAGATCAGAAGTATCTCAAAGACCCAGTTTGTTTTAGAACAGCGGGCCAATGTATAACATGTATTACAGACCCAAAAGTGTTCATGCACTGGAGAAACGAAGTATATTGGCGCCAAGTGTTTGTATGTATAAGGGATCCGAAGTATATTAGATGTATTAGAGGAATATATCAAAGACTCCCAGTATACATGCACAGATACATAGTATATTAGAACCTCAACAGCTTGAACACACTGTGGAGAAATACGGTACACAGGAGCAAATGACTTCCTTGGGATTGATTGATGATCGACATGCTGCTTCGTCTCATATCTGCAGTCATCTTGCAGATACACGTTATCATAGCAGGGTCTCATTATCAAGGTCCAAATGTACAGGTGATCTGAATAAAATAGCCACTAAATCGTACGTTTGTGGACATACAGCCATATCTATTATGAATCTTACAAACTTTTACTTTCCAACATTCCTTAACTGTTCATCATGGATTGCTTGCAGACCAACTCAAGATCTGGTGGGATTTCGTTATGATCCTCTCAATGGCCATCAGTAAGATAAAGGTAGAGTCTCAGAAAGTATAAGTACCTTGGCCCCAATACGTAGAGTGACTTTATGTCTTCGGGGGTAGTTCCTGCATGTTTAAGTGCAGCAGTTACAATAGTCATGGCGATTTGATGAAGGTGGCTATTTCAATATAACTTATTTCTTCCCGCAAAGGGACCGGACCAGTCATATCAGCTATAACGTCTTGTCTGAATGGGTCGTTAGTTCGAAAAGGTGCACACTGAATAAAGAATGAGTGCTGAATGTACTAGTCTACAAAAATGATGTCCAATGCAATTTCTTGTTTTGACTTTATCACATGTTTCCGTGTTTTTTTCAGGTGAACAAATGCTTTGCCTTTGCATGTGTTTCTGACGTTTGACAGCGGCGCGACATGATCCTGGTATAGTGGTTACTAAACGCACGGTAATTATGTCGCATCATTAGCCTCATTCGTAATAACCGTGGTTTTTTGTAGTCCTTATTGCATGGAGTCATTTTGGACATGGCTACTAATGTCAGTAATTACTAATTCGTAAATAGTCATATGTTTAAGGCAAAGGCTCAGGAACCAGTCTGATTGGACGTATCTTTTTCCGATATTTTCCTGTACAAATATACTTTATCAGTATTCCTTTTTGGTGAATACTCGAGGCATCGTTCTTGGTGGGTGGTTCTAAGGTGGATTGGGTCTTGGAGAGTAAATCATATTCGTTACAACCGTGAAAATCCGACTTTCATCTATGTCGACAGTTGTCTCGTTTCCTTGTCGTATGTAGGTTGTGAGATGCGTGTCCAAAGACATCTACCCGTACTCTATAAACCCCCAGGGACGTCAGTCTATTGTTCTAGCGAGGCAGTATTTCTTGTCATATCCCGATGCCACATCGGCCACTGAGCCGACAGACGAAATGGTGTTGAATTCTCTGTTTATACAGTGGAATATGTAGTTACTGTCATTAAATTGATTTTACTTCCGCTTCAGTTATTGTTTTGTAGCTTCATCCATCACTGACAGTACATATGCTAGAGAAAACACTCGGTTTTACTACACAATGTGAAACCATCGAGGTCGGGAAATCCCCCTCGGAGACGTGTTTTCTCCTATACATCGGCCCTCTGCCCCAGGATTTGCTCTGGAATAGCTCTTGACTTTGAGGTATTACATCTTTTGGGGACTGTTGCAAATTTGTCTTGCCATCATTGAATGCGATAGTAAATTATGACATAATTGAAATCCTGTCAGGATGTCTCGAATGAGCCCCGAATGAGTTCGCAATGTATCTAGATTGGTGCTGGACTTCAGGTGGAAAATTCTTCAAGTGTATCGGAATATTTCGACTGAAATTGGAGTACAGCTTGAATGTACATCAAATACAATCAGAACGTCCCGGTGGCTCTTTAAATAAGCCATGATGTCATCAGAACACCGCCTAATCACAAAACAAAAACCCCGAAGAACAAAAACCAAATAAATAAATAAATAAATAAATAAATAAATAAATAAATAAATAAATAAATAAATAAATAAATAAATAAATAAATAAATAAATAAATAAATACAACGAAAAAGCAAACAGAAAAACAAAAACCAAACCAAACCAAACCAACAACAACAACAAAAAAAACCCCCCAAAAACAAACAAAAAAACCCAAAAAACAAAAACAAAACAAAAACAAAACAAAAACAAACAAAAACAAACAACGTCAGATAGCATTTGGGAGTTGCATTCTTACAATGCTTGAAAGCATGTCTGTTTTTGACATTTTCTCCCCAATGCGTTTCGAACTGGGGAATACTTTTTCTGACTGATTCTCTTTAATTCCTGTCAGTGCGAAAGAAGTGTGAAGGAGCCTTAAAGAATGTCTAACCCGGCCATTATCTTATATTGATAATGTTCCTCTGCCCGGAACTTTTACGACTTTATCTTGCAATAACTGAATGATATCGTAAAATATGTCATTCCTGACAATTCACAACATGTAGTGCCCCTGTTTTGAACTCGGAACCCTTTCCTTACTAGCTTGGCAGTTTTATCTACGAGACTACGAAGGATGGTCCCGAAATTTGAGATTGTTTCTCGGTATGATCCGTGTGTTCCTTGCAAGACAGGTAGTGCGGGCAGGGCACGAGGCGTCCCCTGCCAGTCTCACCCCAGTTGATTTTATCACTGAATACCAAATATTGAAATTATATCTAAATTATATCTTCGGTTTATAAGCTGGATATAACATGATCCTAGGGATTATTGAAAGGTAAGCCCTCTTCCTGTCATATCACTTGCTGTCCAGGCGAGGTCTCAACAAGAGGTCTCACGTTTTCAAACCATGTCTTAATCTCAAACGGTAATCAGTCCTTGGCATGTTATAGCAAGCATTCGTATACTTCTCAGAAGTAACCATAGACTAGAGAAATCCGCAAATTGAATCAGACAAACGTATGGAACAAACTGCACCCCTCACTCCATCCCCACCTCCACTGAGAATTATATCCGGCGCCATCATTTCCTCCACTATTTTAACAGATACACAATTTTACGTTAACACGAAGTGATTTGGTTGGTTTCATGTTTAACGGTACTCTCAGCAATATTCCAGGTCAATAGTGAATGAATTATGTATCAAATATTAACTCATGAGCGCCGTTATCAAAGATATGTAATATGAGAAAACCAAAGGTAACTGCTTAAAATCTTGTACCCATGATCTTAAAAACAGAATCCAGTTATTAACTGATCAATTCAATTTTGCTTGGTGAATATTTCTTTCTCATCTGTTTAAAAACCTACATTTCAAAAGTATAAAAAAACGGGAAACATATTTTTTTAGAAAATGGTTAAGATGATAACGAGTTATTACCTGTTTATGAGCTCCATACCGCTCTTGAATAAACTCAAACTACTGCTGCAGCTGATAACAGATTTTCAACTACCTAAAAACTTAACAGAATTATGTTAAGAGACCCATTAAAACTCATTAAGATATTTGGACGTCTATGAAATTTCTTTCTTCGTTTCGTGATTCTATGTTTGTCCTGATACACAGACAGACAGACAGACAGACACACAGACACACACACACAGACACACACACACACAGACACACACACACACACACACATATATATATATATATATATATATATATGATATGTGCTATACACATGATACATATATATATCACATATATATGCGCTGTTTTAAACAGGAAGTGTTAGGGGATAATGAAACCTTCCTTCGGCTTCCCCCCGTCCATTCTAATCTTGATTATGGCGTCATCATCAATGGTAGAACTCGTCAGTGTTAAATTATTAAGATCTGTTCATCACCAATGGCTAAGGCTTTACCGTGGAGCCTCTGGAACATGCTAGGAACAAAGTCAGTTGCGCAATATAGATCCAAGCTAATATCCACGTTAAATGACATACCCAAAGCGTTTCAAAGAAGTTTGGAAAGGTTTTAGAGATGTGCCAGATACAAAAGACGGATCATAGTAGAGTTACAAACACTTGAATGAAATCCACATGATTTCTGTTTTTCAAACAGTGAGTGAGTGAGTGCGTGAGTGAGTGAGTTTATGTTTAACGTCACATCAGCAATATCTCAGTCATTCCTTACTTATTCCTTATGATGGAGAATTCAACGCAGCCAAGCAGGATATGCTTGACCGTGATTGTCTCATCACAAGGGATTCAAAACGGAGGATCCTCACCTTTTAACAGGTATGCATGGGTGTATCTTGTATGACCAATACGACGTCTTCGCAAAATGTCTTCTTCATATCTGGACTGACAACCCAAGTAGGTATAACTACCAATGTAGGGTTTTATTTCATGTAGTTTATTTATATCTATTTGGGTGTCCCACTCCTTCTGCATCAGATCGCGAGTGTAAGCTCTAATGCTAGCTTTGTAGTCAGAATAAGGAATAAGAAGTGGTGTCACAGATTTGTTGACTGCTGCCTTTGCAGCAAGATCGGTGTATTCCCAGAAATGCCAATGTGGCTGGGTAACCGACAAAAGACGATATCGTATTGGCCAGTAGCAAGATCATTATACAATTCGATGATTTCAATTAAAAGTGGATGTTTATAAGAAATATCATTACTAGCCTGAAGGCAAGAAAAAGCCTCTGAAAATATGATATATTGTTTATATTTAGGGTGTCTTTGAATATATTTAAGTGCTGTTAATATGGCGTTTGCTTCTGCAGTAAATATAGAGCTGTTATCTGGTATTCTAGTTGACACTGTCCTGGATCCAATGACAGTGGCTCAAGCCTCTGCGCGCCCGTCCTTGGACCCATCTGTAAATAAGGATTTATGATTGCTATATTTAGTTTTAAATGATGATATTCTTGTTTATATTGTAATTCATTCGTTTCTGACTTTTTAATTGTAGCTGCCATCGGGGAGGAGAAAGAAGACGGGAAGGAGCTATATTTTCCAGTTCAATGCCGGCAGCAGAAATAAATGGTTTAATTCTGTGCCCCAGAGGCTGAAAAAAAACCGATTTCTTGTTGTATAAATCCTCATGAAGGGGATTGAACACACAGTTATTAGCAGGGTTTAATTCATTAGCGTTGAATTTGATAATATACTGTAAAGACAATTTTATATGGCCTTGTGTAAGAGATGGTTCATCAGCCTCAACGTAGAGACTGTCAACAGGTGCGGTTCTGAAAGACCCAAGACAAAGTCTTAGACCTTGGTGGTGGACAGAATCAAGAATTTTAAGGTTGCTTTTACAGGCTCCATCATAGCAGATGGAGTCATAATCAAGTTTAGATCGTACAAATGGTCTGTGTTACGGTTAAGAATTTGCCGTGACAACCGATGTAAGAAACCCCCTGTGAACCAGCAAAACAGAACAAAGACAAGCCTAAAATATTCAAAAAATGTATTATTAGCAAAAAGGGCAAGTTATACAATGTCACAAGTCAATTTCACAATACTGATTTCAAATAAATACAAGTGAGGCAAAATCCAAGGCAACTCTCAAGTACTGCCTTAGAGGTGTACCGCTTAAATAATTTTCCGTAGAAAATGTGACCCACAATAACTTACACTAAAATCTTTAATATTGTCCTCCAATTACAACTAGAGCAATAATAATTATTACTTAATTAAAAACAAAATATACGGAAAATACACACTCATAACATCTGTATAAGTGAAGGAGGGTAGTTTGGATCACTTCCCCACTTTGAATTTGAAACAACCTTTAACAAATCTATTGCCTTGAGGCGTTTAGTTTTAAGGGATTTAATGTGTGGTAAGAAGGTTAAATGAGAATCGAAAATTAAAGCCAAAAACTTGGCCTCCTTTACAATTTTGTTGGGAGTGCCATTTAAAGATAATTCTGGGCAATTATGATTTTTTACCAAAAATGTATACAATTTGTTTTGGATTCAGTAAATTTAAAGCCGTTTTCAAGAAACCATTCATTTATTGTGTTTAAACATAATTGCAGTTGTCGTTCAATAGTATGCATATTTTTACCACGACAAGAAATATCAAAATCATCCACAAATAATGATCCATCAATGGAAACATTTAAAACCTTGGATAAACAATTGATCTTGATGCTAAACAGTGTGACAGACAAAATACTGCCTTGAGGGACACCTTGACCCTGAATGTAATGTTCAGACAGGGTAGAACCCACTCGGAGATGAAATTGCCTGTCTTTAAAAAAACTGTGATAGAAAAAGAGGCAAACGGCCTCTCAAACCAAACTTACGTAAATCCTTCAAAATGCCATGCTTCCAGGTCGTATCATAAGATTTCTCAAGATGAAAGAAAATTGAAACAGCATGTTGTTTATTTACTATAGTATTTTTAACAAAGGATTCTAAACGTACCTAATGATCAGTGGTACCACGATTTTTCCTGAGACCACATTGAATATTTGTGATAAGGTTATTGGTTTCAAGATACCAAGTTAATCTATTATTCAGCATACGTTCCATGGTTTTACAGACACAGCAAGTTAGAGATATCGGTCTGTAGTTTGAGGGATGTGTATGATCCTGGCCAGGCTTTGGTATTGGGATTACAATGGCATTACGCCATGAAGGAGGAAATTCCCCAGACATCCATATTTGATGAAATATATCTAAAACCAAACCCAAAAGTGACATCAGACATGGTTCAAGTAAGTGCTTCAGAAGCTGGTAATATATATCATCATCGCTCACTGCAGTGTCATGAGCTTGCTCAAGAGCTCTATGTAGCTCATGTAATGAAAACACTTCATTGTAACCTTAACCATTATTTGAGTTTTGCCTTTTCCTGTGGTTTCTCACATCTCTGAAACTCAGAAACATAATTTGCCAATGATGAATTTTTAGCAAGGGTTTTGCCGATTTTATTTATAATTTGAGAATTATCAGTAACTAAATCAGCACCATCTTTATGATGGTGTACGGCGGATTTGGAACCTTTGCCTTTAAATCTTTGAACTATCTTCCATACTTTGGAAATAGGCGTGTGTGAATTAATATTGGCAACATAATTTCTCCATGATTGTCTTTTATTTTGTTTGTTATTACGACGCGCCTTTGCGATGAGTATTTTGAATTTATTTAAGTTATGGACAGTTGGATGACTGCGGAAATAATGTTCTGCCCTTTTCCTCGCTTTTTTGGCCTGTCTACAATCTGCATTGATGCATGATTTTCGTACATGTGGAGTCGTAGAGAACTTTTGTATACACTCATCAGCTATTTCAACGTCAGAAAAGTTTGAATGGGATCAGATATATCACTGAAGCATTCAGGCCGCAGTTTTGATTTACAATTAGTTTGATATCAAGACCAGTTAGCCTTACAAAATCCATCTTGTAAACGATAGAGAATCAGATGGAGTAATTTCTGACAGGATAGTTGGGAAGTGGCCACTTCCACAAAGGTCATTATCAACAAACCAGTCAAGCTCATTGAGGAGGTTAGAATCTGCAAGAGACATATCCAGGGAAGAATAAGTGCCAGTTGCAGGATGCAGATAGGTGCTTGAATCGTCATTAACTATGCACAGGTCGTATTTTAAAATGAAATCTTTAAATAGTTTGCCTTTAGTATTAGTGTTAGTGCTGCCCCACAGTGGGTTGTGACTGTTTAGGTCACCCATAATAACACATGACTTCGGGAGTCACAGAGTGATTGAAGTGTTGTGGAAACCGGAATATACAGAGAGCTTGCTGTAAATGCTACTCACAGAGTCAGTCGCACTGCAACAGCTTGGAGATTAGTGTTAAGTGTAACAGAGCAGTGAATAACATCCCGTCGTATAAGGACAGTAGAACCTCCAGTGCCATTATTACCTAGAGGGCAAAAAGAATGATACGCTTCAAAATGAAGTAAGCTAAAGTTATCCGTCTTTTCAGATATGTCTCTTGCAGACAGAATTCATGGTGCTAAATCCTGGATTAATGTATTTCATTAAAATATGTTCGTAGTGCGCTACAGTTCCACTGCGCGTTATGTTGAGGTGGACCTATTTTTAGGTGAATTAATAGTGGATCTAGCCCGTGCCTTTTTTGAGGGCGACAAGCTATGTCCCCTAGAATGGACGTTTTCTCACACATCCATGTCGTCAAGTGATCCGTGTCTGTTACAAAATCAGATTGTATCATCTGACCCCTTTGGGGGTCTGTCAGTTTGTTTTTTCAAAGAATCTGGTTTTGGTTTTTTTTTTTTTTTTGCTTTTGCCAATTGGTTGAACGTTAGACTGAGTCATTTGAGATGCCTGAGAAGATGTATCACGAGCAGAAGATGGTTCTTATTGGGCTTGGGGCGTGCCAGGAAGTGGTTCCACAGTTTACGTATGTAGATAATACAAGCGTTGCCATCGTAGCAGACTTGGTTTTAAGCCAACATAACCTTAAAAACTTGCATAGAGCTTAACGTTTAATGGGATAACCCTTAAACCAGCAAAGTACAGTACAGACGAATCTACAAAACTAAATAATATATTGAATAAACAAGTTTACAATGAATGACAGTACAGATACAATTACATATCTAAAGTATTTGGTCACAAATCTAAAATATGAACTTAGCAAAGAATTGATATTCCCAGCAAAAACTGAAATGCCACCTTCTCGTGGTGGGTGCTGGGTGTGCACACGGGAAAGAATGTGTGCACAGCACCACATTGCTGGTCGTAAGAGGTGACCGAATTGGACAACGTGTTTGCCGAGGGTTGCAGCCCAGTGTCGGTGGAGGAAGGTTGTTGAGAGCATAAGATCTATGAACAGCGCTCCTATGCCCAACATACCACTTCGGCCCTGACTTCACCTAGAAAGGTGGTTCTATCAGTCCGCTGGTCATGCCAAGCACTGGGCATTGACTTCATGTAACAGCTCAAAATTTGATATGGAATTATTTCAGTTGTGGTCTTAGCACCGTTTGTTCATGTAATCCGATTTGATTTTCATCATGAACTTTGCGTACAGCCTCAAGCCCAGAATGCATGGTTCATGGGCTAATCTGGTGGAAGAATTAATGTTTTAGATTTTCATCTGGAGTATATCATCCGAGTATCTTTGGTGCTGCAAGTAGGAGACCTGCTTGTGTTTGGCCTTGTCCCCACTCCCAACATATCGACGCCCACAAACAAACCCCTCCTCCCTCCCAAGCAAAAATAAAAAAACCCATACAAATCCCCCCCCAACAACAACAACAAAAAAGACACACACCCCACCCACCCCAAAAAAACCCAAACAAACAAAACAAACAAAAACACCAACAAAAAACAAACAAACAAACAAAAAACAACAACCAACAACACATAATCAACTACAAAAAGAAAAGAAAAGAAATAACAACAGAAAACTTCCGTCCCAGGGCATATAGTTTGTCACCCTTGAAAAGGGTGTGGGGTAGATTCGCCCAAAAGGATAGTTTTTCTTCTAAACACAGCGTGCAGTGGAACTGCGGACTGATTTCAAGGAGGTACAGTTATTAATCCAGGATTTAACACCATCAGCATTTTGTCTGCAAGAAACGTATCTGAAACAGATGTCTGTTAACATTTTTCATTTCAAAGGTTATCATTGTTTTTTCGCCCCCGAGTAATCGAGCCTCGGGAGGTCTTCTATCCTTGTGGGCCAGGATATTACACACAGCCCTGTTACACTCAAACCTAATCTCCAAGCTGTATCAATGCGACTTAATCTTGGTGTTGCGTTTACTTTATTCTCTCTCTCTCTGTGTATATATACGTTCCGCCTTCGTCAGCACTTCAGAAGGCTGATCTTCAGTCTCTCTAAACCAACTACTGAAGCCCTGTGTTATCATGTTCGACTTATACAGTCACGACCCACACTGTAGAAGTACACAATTCAACGCTAAAGGTGAAATACTTGAGGATTGTATCTCTAACAACGCATACTTAATTTTGGCTCAAGCACGCGTCCGCATCCAGCGACAGGCACATACTCTTCTTTAGACATATCTGTTTCAGATTCTAACCTAGTTAATGAATTGGAATGGGAAGTCCGCAATGGCTATTGTGGAAGAGACCAGTTCCCGACTATTTTTTTCAGAAATAACTCCATTTGATTCCCCATCCTTTACAAGATATAATTTTTCCAAACTAATTGGTCCTTGTATCAAACTATGTATAACTCGAAACTACGATCAGAATGTTTCAATGATGTACCTGATTCCATTCAGACGTCTTCTGACAAATTAAATGAAATAGCTGATGAGTGTACACCAAAGTTATCTACGATCTCACATGTACGAAAACCATGATATAATACCAGAAAAGCGAGGAAAAAGGCAGAAAATTATTTCCGTCGCCATCCATTTGTAACTTGAATGAATTTAAAATACTTAATGCGAAGGCACTTCGTACCTTCAAACAAAACAAACGACAATCTTGGAGCAACCGGGTCTCCAAAAGTAACTCACTCACGCCTGTGTCCAAGGTATGGAACATGCTTCAGGGAATAAAAGGCAAAGGTTCAAAACCTGCTGTTCACCATCTTAAAGATGCTAACAATTTAATTACTGACAAAACTAAAATTGCAAATAAAATTGGCGAAGTTGCCAAACATTCATCATCCGCAAATTATGCCCCCTAGGTTCAGAGATATCAGAAACAACAGGAAAAGACAAAACTTTAATTCAAAACTAATACTAGTAAAGATCATAAAGAAGCTCTTGACACTGCAACAGGTGTTGATAATATACATTACCAGCTACTGAAACACTTGACTGAATCATGTCTGATGACACTTTTAGATCTGTTTGACCAAATGTGAGAATGAGAATTTCCTCGATGGCGTAAATGCCATTGTAGTTCCAATACCGAAACCTGGCAAGGATCACACAGATCTGTCAAATTACAGACTGACACCTCTCTCTAGCTGTGTCTGTAAAACGATGGAACGTATGCTGAATAATAGTGTATGGAGTATGGGTGGGGGTAGGTTGGGTTTGCTAGCTTGGGGTAGTTTATGGCTGGTGGATGGGGGCTGTGAGGGTGGGGATAGTGGGGTATGGTTTGTTGTGGCTAGCGGTTGGGGTTGGAGGTGTAAAGCTATAGGTGGTTATATAACAATAACGGGACTGTGAGCTGCGGCGAGCTGTGGTTGAGGTTGTAGATGGTGAGCCAGCGGCGTGGGACTAGGATCGAAATGCTTTATTGTTGGGGCACGGACATCGGGGAAGACGACCGCGAGTTGAGAGCTGTAGATTTGGATCCCCTTTTAGAGGTATTTATGTGACTTTAGTAGCAATTTAGGGGATTTATTGAGGGGCCTAGATTTTGTGAAGTAGTTTTGATTTTAGAAGGAATGAGGCTATGGCATTAAAGATATTGGGTCCGTTATGTGGATTTAATAGTTTGTGTATGTTAAAGTGGAGTGTGCTGGGTATAGAGGTATGTAATTCTGAAATGTTTGTATGCTGGAGGTGGCAATCTGTGACAATCTTTGACAATCTGTGACAATCTGTTGTATGGTTTCTAGTGTTTTGCAGTGTGTGCATGGTCCATCTGGGTGTCTGTTTTGTAGATGTAGTGAATGAGGTTTGCTATGCCTGTAATGAGTCTTGTGATAAATATGTCAGTATGGTGTGAATTTGAGAATGTGGGGAGTTTTGTGATTGATTTTGTGATATTTTTGAGCCAAATGGATTTGTTTGTGTTGATACTTTGTTGGTAGCTTTGTTTTGTTTTGTGTGATTTGATGAGTTGTTTCATTTCGGATTTGGATGTATGTAGGTGGATGGGGTGGGTAGGGTGTGTGGTTGCGAGTTTAGCTTTTGTATCTGCGATGTTGTTGCTTTGGTTGTGAGTGTGTCCTGGTATCCATAGTAAGGTGATGTTTTTTTTGTTTTTTTGTTGGAGAGAGTGAATTTGTAGGGTTGTCTGGTGGATTAAGTCTGGTCGTGATTGTGAGTGCATGTTTTGTAGCTGTTGTATGGCATTGAGGCAGTCGGACAGGATGAGGAAGTTTTGGGAGGGGAGGGTGGGGACAAGGTGAAGGGCTGATAGGATGGCTGTGAGTTCTGCTATGGTGATTGCTATGTGGTTTATATAGTGTAGGTTTGTGGTTATAGGGGGTGATTGTTCTGCATGAATGTCTATGCCTGTAATGTTATTTGTTCCTATGGATGCGTCGGTGTAGATGTGAGTGTGGTTTGGGTAAGTATTGTTGAGGTGAGATTGTATAAGGTTTGTTTTTATGTCAGTGTCAGATTTTAGGGGGTGATCTTGAAGTATGGTTGCTAAGGTGGTGTCAGTGGTGGGTAGGGGTTTGTCGTGGATGTAGGTGGTGATGGGAGGTGTGCTGTATGGTGTTTAGCTGTTGTACTTGAAGCGGATTGGTGAGGTGGTAAAGTAGTGGTGCTATGTTTGGGTTCTTTTTGAATTTTATAAGTGTTGACTTCCTACAGTTAGTGTATTTTGTGGTGAGTAGGTTGTAGATAGCGTCATGTTGGGCCCCAGCCCAAGTGCTGTTTGGTTTATTCTTGTACTGAGTGAAGGTATGCCTGTGAGTAAGAGGAGTGTGTTGTGGGAGGTGCCGGTCCCAACGCCTAGTGCAAGCGTAAGGGCCTTGTACTGGATAGAGTTCAGCTTTTTTATATTGTTGGAGGAGAGAGAGGGTGCAGGACCGGACGACATAGTCCAATTTCGACTGTATAAGAGATTTATATATGTGTATAAGTGTTTGTTTGTCGGCACCCCATGTTGTACCTCTAATGGCTCGCATTAGGTTAAGATCTTTTTGACATGAGTTGACCAGGTTAGCAATATGGGGAGTCCATGTCACGTGTTGTCCAAATATTACTCCTAAGAATTTGGTTTCCTCTTTGAATTGGATTTTTTTATTATTAAGGTGCAGTTTGGGGGTATAATTTTGCATATGTTGTTTTTTTAGTAAGATGCCCACGGTTTTGTTGACATTAATTTACAAACCCCACTTTTGGGACCAATTTTGAATATAATTTAGCATTCTTTGTATTTTTATTGTGGTTTGGACAGCATAGGATGAGGAAGTCCAAAATGAAATGTCATCTGCGAATGTTGCTGTGGAGATTTAAGGCTATTTATCTGGGAAAATGTCATTTATCATGAAGTTGAATAGGGTTGGGGAGATTATGCTGCCCTGTGGGGTTCAATTTTCTAATGGATTAGGGTCCGAAAGAGTGTTGTGAGATTTGATAATTATTTGTCTTAAGGTTAAGGAAACTGTGAATGAAATTTAGAATTCTTCCGTGTATGGCATTTTCCTGTTGTTTTATTAGGAGGCCGTTGTGCCAAACCATATCGAACGCTTTACTGAAGTCAATGAAAATGGCCGCGGTGTATTGTTTTTGTGCTTGGGCTATCCTTATATCTTGTTCCTAATGTAATATGTGGTCTAAAGTTTGTCGATTTGGAGTGAGACCGCTCTAGTCCTGTTTTATGAGGTTATGGGTTTGAATGTGGTGTTTATGCCTGTTGTTAATGATAGTTTCCATGGTTTTGCAGAGGTGGGACGTTAGTGATATTGGCCTGAATGAATAGGGGGAGTTTGATGGTTTGCCTGACTTTGGGATCGGCATCACCTTAGCTGTTTTCCAGGGTGTGGGTATGGTTCCTTGGGTCCATATTTTATTGAAGAGTGTTATTGTGAGGTTTAAGATACTGGTTGGTAGTTTGTTTAGTATAGTGTAGGTGATATTATCTGGACCCGTGGCTGAGGCTGAATTTTTGTGTTTGAGTGCAGATTTTAATTCATGGATGTTTATAAGTTTATTAATTTGTAGGTGGGCGTGTGATAATTCTTTGGTGAATGGAGGGGGAAGGGGAGGGGTAGGTGGTGGTGGTTTTTGGTAATGTTTTGGAAGTGTTGTGTGTAGTTGGTGGAACTGCTGATTTCCGAAAAAATGGGCAGCTACCGCGTTTGCTTCACCTTTGTTTGTGGCTATGTCCCGAAGGTAAGGATGAATGATTTGTTTGGAAATGCCCTGTTTGGCTTTACATTTGTTCCACAGTTTTCGAGTGTTTGATTTGTCGAGTCTCGGGGTTGAACAGAAATCTTGCCAATGGTGTTGTGCCAATAGCTGCCCTGATTGTTTGTTTTGTGGAATTCCGTAGATTTCTGGCATAGGTAATTTTGATGGGTCCCTCTTTAATTGATTGATGGCCCTTTTTCCCTTTCTGGCCTTAATAATTTCGAGGCTCCACCAGGGGACTGTTTTTGGTGCAGGGGTGGGTATGCATTTGTTTGAGATGTCTATGATAGTGTTTGTAAAGTTCGTGTTAAATATGTTAATGTCTGGGTCTTCTATGGTGGGTATGTTTACTTGGTTACATGAGTGAGTGAATTTGTTCCAATCTGCTTTGTGTAGGTTGTATCCTACTTCTGTGTTTGTATGGGGAGTAGAGTTTGTCTGTGGTGAGTGCTGTATGAGTAGGTTCATAATGATGATTTTGATGGGGCAGTGCCCCAGGTGTCTGTATGTGCGTCCCATGTCCCCTGTGTTTTGCTTGCATTGGTGTGGTTATGGTGAGATTAATTGCACTGGGTGATTGGAAGTGTGAGAGAGGTTATCTTGTTGGGCTATTGTCGTTTAAAGTAATGAGGTTTTGATCGTGTAGCCAGTCTGATAGAAAGGTGCCATTTCTGTCTGTAAAGGATTTTGTGCCCCATGTTGGATGGTGGTCTGCTTTCCGAATGATTTGCAGAGTGTCCATGTATGTGGCAGTGCATGCAGTATGTAGAGTGCGTGCATTCAGTTATGTCGTGTATGTCCGACCCGCATTTAGGGCAAAATGGTAAGTTTGTGCATGTTTCTGTAGTGTGGTTGTATTGAAAACAAGTGTCTGCATTGTGTAGGGTTTTTGCGAAGGGGGTGTACTTTGTATGTGAGTGCTCCGAAAGTGGTGTGTGTTGGTAGTGTGGTTGATTTGAATGTGAGGAATGTGACTTGGGTGTTTGGTTTGTTTGTGTTTTGTTGTTTATAGCTTTGTAATCTAATATTTTGGGTTGTGTTGTGATTGTGTTGGCTATCTGTATGTATTCTTGTATGTGTGTTTGTGTTTCGCGTGCATCGATGTGTATGACCCCCTGTGTTTGAGATTGCCACCTCGGTGTTTCCCATTTTATTGTCTTCCCGTCGATGAATGTGTGTTTGAGTGTGTTTGTTAGGTGGGTCTGCTCTGTGAATATAACCTTGAACCCTTTGTCGGTTAGAGTTAGGGCTAGGGTTATGTTGTGTTTATGTATTTGTATTGTATCTTTTTGTTTTTTTTTTGAGGCAGAGGGCGAATTTGTTTACTGAATATGATTTATTGAGTGGAGTGTGTGTGTTTGATGCGAATGCTAGAAGGATGTGTTTGGTGGTTTGGGTTTGAGGAGGGATGCCTTTACCGCATGCTTTTGTGTTTGTGGGTGGTGATTGTGTAGGGCGTTTGTTTATGTTTGGGTAGGGAGGGGTGTGTGTGTGTGTGTTTGTGGTGGGTGGGTTTGGTTTGAATCTTGGGTGGGGAGTATTTCTTCTAAATCGAGTCCAAAGTTGATGGGGATGGGGTCAGTGTTGTGAGGGGAGGTAAGTTTGGGGAAATGTTTGTTTGGGGTTGAAAATAGTGATTCCATGTTTGAGTATGTGTGGTGGGGTGGGGTGTAGTGGGGTGACATATGATGGAGATAATATGATAAAAAACATACAGTGGAAGGTTTGAATACAATGGAGGATTTGGATAGGAGATGTATTTACAAACGAGGCGGGTGGGGTGATTTTGGTGGTATTTACAAACTGATATTTACAACTGAAAGGTAACTTGCCGAGAGCGAGGGATGGTAGCCCTGAAAACCGGGGGCTGGCCGCTCGGGTGCCTTATTAAAGTCCAATAGTCTATAGTTGGAGGTAGATTTGAGATCGGTTGAAAATGGCACCGATGGGTCGGAGGTATGAGCAGATTGCAGCTCCCTTTTAGGCTCCAAGCTGAGAGAGTCTCAATCAATGTGTGACGAGAGCGAGGGGCGGGAGCCCTGATGACCAGGGGCTGGCCGCTCTGGTGGCTTATTAAAGTCCAATAGTCTATAAATGCAGGTACATTTGAGATCGGTTGAAAATGGCGCCGATGGGCCGGACGTATGGCCAGATTGCAACTCCAAGCTGAGAGTGTCTCTGAGTGATGCATGAAATGAAGGACACACACATATATATATTATAACAATGAGATAACATAATATACAAAGAAAACACAATTGACAAAGGGAGCAACATAATGCCATGATTGATGAAGCGGCCAGCTGAAGAAGCCAGTTAGTACACAAAGAAGAGTGAATGGAAGCCAGACATGTACAAGTAAAGGAGTTACATTGAGGCATGAGATGTTTATACAATAGACTGGGCTTGGTAGAGGAGTGCATAATAAGCAGATGGAATGAAATATCCTCGATCACGGTTGATGGTGGGCTTGTGGCGTTTGATGTGAATGGCTTCGGTGATCTTGCGTTTGGTGAAGTTCGTTTGGTTGTTGGCTAGGATTGTGATGTCAGACTACTCTAATTGATGAGTAGGGATTTCTTTGATGTGGTCCGAGATGGCTGATTTGCTGTCCGAATGGTGCGATGTTTTTTTACTAGGGTTGTGATGGATCGTGATGTTTCGCCAAAGTAGTTTTGTCCACAATCACAGTTTATTTTATAAATAACACATTTGGCGTTGTAGTTGTTGACAGTGGGTTGTTTTCTTCCGTTAGCATGGAGGCTGGGGGACGCCGAGAAGGTCGTGTCAATGTTAGCTTGTTGTCTCAGGAGCCGGCTTATTCTGGTGCGATATTTTTCCAAAAATGGAAATCTTGACAGGGGCTGATTCATTCGATGGATGACATTTTTGGATGGTTTTAATAATTCCCGTCTTGGTAGAAACATGCATGCTATTGGACGGCAATTAGGGCTGTGTTTAAATGAAATAAATAAATGGTGTCTTGAAAACGACTTCTAATGTTCTTGGTGCAAAACTAATTGCATGCATATTTGTAGAAAATATAAGCCGCATAAGGACCCTGAACTATCTTTAAATGGCACTCGCATCCTAGTTGTAAAGGCGTCCAAATTCTTGGGTCTAATTTTCGATTCCCATTTAACATTCCTGACACATATTAAATCCCTTAAAGCTAAATGCCATAAAGAGCCTTGATTTGATAAATGTTGCCTCCAATTCAAAGAGGGGTGGGGATCATTCTACCCTCCTTAAACTTACATAGATAATTGGTGCGATCTAAAGTTCATTATGACTTCATTCATCCTACATATCGGAGAATGCAAAAGCAACCTAAACCTAATTGATTCTGTCCACCACTAAGGCCTAAGACTTTAAAACGTCTCCTGTTGACAGTCTCTATGTTGATGTTAAGGCAGGCACTCACCAAATTTGTGACACCACTTCTTATTTCTTATTCTGACTATAAAGCTTGCATTAGAACTTATATCTGTGATCTGATTCAGAAGAAGTGGGACATTCAAGTGGGTAGCAAAGCATTACATGAAATAAAACCCTACATAGGTTACACTTACTTGGGCTGTCAGCCCAAATTTAAAATCGTCATGCGACGATATCGTATTGGCCATACTAGATACACTTACGAATATCTATTGATAGTTGAAGATCCTCCGTTTTGTATCCCTTGTGATGAAAGAATCACGGTCAAGCATGTCCTGCTTGACTGCGTTGAATATTCCATTACAAGGGATAAATATTTTAAATCACGAACAGTGAAGGATGTTTTTAATAATAACATGCCCACTGACTTGGTTGACAGATGCCACCGCCTCCCAGTTGCGCAGATCGATGCTCATGCTGTTATCACTGGATTGTCTGGTCCGGACTCGATTATTTACAGACCGCCGCCCTATACCTGGAATAGTGCTGAGTGTGGCGTAAAACTACACTCACTTACAATTTAAAGAAACGGGCTATACATTGCCAAAAATTAAAGGTAGATCACCTTAGTGGGAGTCATGGGGACTTTCATGGCTTTGCTACCTGCTACTCATTCGTTAACAGTCATAAATGATCATGAACTAACGTTTGATGTAATGAGAAAACCACAGGACATCACTGATCGGTTAAACATTGCTATACTACTATTCTTGATAGTTTTAATGTTAGCTTAATCTTTCCTGTCTCTCGTGACTATTGAGTTCTGCTCTTACCATCTAATAAAACAATGACACAATCAGGCAAAACACCATTCTGTCTTCATTACTTTCCATAAACTCCCGCCCACAAGCAATCATGAGAATAATCGCAAATCTTAATGACGAATCTGTTGCATTTTTCTTTATAACAAAAAGTACATGGCGTCATACTTTTCATAATACCAAATGAATATTAGCCCATAACTTTCAAAAATGGCACATTACACATTCCCAAAAAATTCGAAGAACTGATCCCCGATACTATCATGATCTAAGCCCATATATTGTTTCATAGAAAACATACTAAACTGTATTGAGAGGTGTCGTTACTTTCTTGAAATGAGTAATGCAAGTTTCAATTCTTTTCATCTGTGAACACTCTAGTAAGAGGCTATAAACAGGTATGCATACTCATCCATTAAATGTGAAGTTGGCAACGTGAATGCTGGTGTTTCTTACCTAAGGTAAGCAATACATTACTTACCTTTGAAAATACTCTTCTGTTCTACAGAAACCAAAAATATTTAGAACTCTATTTCAATATGCACAAATGGGTTATATGGACAACAAAATAGCGAGTTATCTTGCACGTATTTTCTTAACCTGTTGTATGCGGTTGAGCATATTCGAATACACAATGTATTTTGTTTAACCATGTCCAAATTGTTTATGTTGTCCACATAAAGTTTGCCTACATTCTCATGCCAGAAGGCAGTGGCTCATGGGTCAATCTGCTGATGTTGGGCCGCAGCAGACATTTAATTTGGTAAACAAACTAAGTCATTCGTTCCGCACACCCCTGTATCCTTAGTGACCCGTGAAGGTCCCGGGGTAGAATAGGCCTTCAGCAACCCATGCTTGCCTTAAAAGGTGACTATGCTTGTCGTAAGAGGCGACTAACGGGATCGGGTGGTCAGACTAGCTGACTTGGTTGACACATGTCATCGGTTCCCCATTGCGCAGATCGATGCTCATGTTGTTGATCACTGGATTGTCTGGTCCAGACTCGATTATTTACAGACCGTCGCCATATAGCTGGAATATTGCTAAGTGCGACGTAAAACTAAACTCACTCACTCACTCACTGTATCCTTAGTGTATTGCATCTCGGATGTCTGACATTATGTACCTTGTCCTGACACCGGGTGGAGAGTGGTGTGGGGGGATGCCGAACTGGTCATCATGTCACAACACCACCCTGGTTCCACGTCACAGGAACATGATAGCTCAAACCGACCATTTAACAAAACACATAATCCTGGTCTTGGTCCAAGCAGCACTCAACAATACTGTAACACCCCGTCATATCCCATGGTGTTATTGTGAATGTGTCATTAGATGTTACGTTCGGGATCTCGTGCTAAAGAAAAGGACACCTTAGCAGTATTGGTTATAACTACTTGGTAGTCCAGATTTGAGCAGACCATTCTACGACAATGCGGTGTCGTCCATTCACAAGATATACCCGAGAATGCTTATTTATAGGTTAAGATCCTCCATTTTATACTCCTTGTGATGAATAAATCAGGGTCAAGCACGATAAATAGTTCAGTTTGAAAACGACCAATAATCCCTTTATTAATTTAAATTCTCATTAAATAATTGATTTTGAAAAACTAAGATATATAATATATATATATTACCTTGTAAATGGATACTATTATTATACGATTGTGCCAACTAACTTTATGCCTCACATGTTCTACGTTTCTTTTTAGGAGGTCTCGGTGATCATATGTAGTCACAGGGAAACAAGTATCAAGCTATACTCTACTGTGTTGTGAAACATACTGGAAGCCAGTTCCGCAGAAAACGTCTTGTCAGTGATATAGAAACTCTACCGTCGTAACCATCAGCATGTTCCAATGGCATATGATGGGTGTTCTGGTTTGGTGCACAAGTGCAGTCGTTGGGGGTGGTATCATACAAGAGACCAGAGGAGCATCACATTTGGAATCCCTTGCTTCATGCAATATATCCCACAACTGTAATATAATAGAAAGTGATATGGCATGCCACCTCACCAAAAGCTCTCACGGACAACTGACCCACTACCGACTGAACGTCCATGGAGAAATTCTATTCCAGCTGATGAAAGGTATAAAAGGTGGGACTGAACAAAAGGCGATTGAGAAAAATGGCGTAGAAGGTGGGACAAAAGATATAAAAAGTGGGAGGAAACAAAGGGCAATTCAAGCAAGAGATATAGAACTTGAGACTGAACAAAATGCTGTTGGTGCCAAAGGTACAGAAGGTGGGACTAAACAAAAGGCGGTTCCGAAAAAAGGCACAGAAAGGGGAACTAAACAAAAAGCGATTGGGACAAAAGGTACAGAAGATGGGTCTCAACAAAAAGAAATCCAGACAAAAGATGGAGAAGGTGGAACTGAACAAAAGAAAACTGAAAGAAAAGGCACAGGAAGTGCAATTGAAGAAAAGGTGATTGAGACAAAAGGTACAGGAAGAGGGACTGAACAGATGGCGAATGAGACAAAATGGGCAGAAGGTGGGAATGCCGAAAAGGCATCTAGGACAAAAGATCCAGAAGGTGGGGCTAAACAAAAGGCGATTGAGACAAAAGGTGCGGCAGGTGGAACTGACCAAAAGGCAATTCAAACAAAATATACAGAAAGTGGGACTGAACAAAAGGCAATCGGGACAAAGGATGGTGTAGATGGTTCTAAACATAAAGCGACTGAGACAAAAGGTACAAGAAGTGGAACTGTACAAAAGGCGAGTGAGTTTAAAGGTACAGAAGATGGGACTAAACAAAAGGTGATTGAGACAAAAGGTGCAGGAGGAGGGACTGAACAAAAGGTGATTGAGACAAGAGGTGCAGGAGGAGGGACTGAACAAAAGGTGATTGAGACAAGAGGTGCAGGAGGAGGGACTGAACAAAAGGTGATTGAGACAATAAGGGAAGAAGGTGGCAGAGCCCAAAAGGCAATTGAGACAACAGATCCAGAAGGTGGGGATAAACAGAAGGCGATTGAGACAAAAGATGCGGCAGGTGGAACTGACCAAAAGGCAATTCAGACAAAATATACAGAAAGTGGGACTGAACAAAAGGCAATCGAGACAAAGGATGGTGTAGATGGTTCTAAACATAAAGCGACTGAGACAAAAGGTACAAGAAGTGGAACTGAACAAAAGGCGAGTGAGTTTAAAGGTACAGAAGATGGGACTAAACAAAAGGTGATTGAGACAAGAGGTGCAGGAGGAGGGACTGAACAAAAGGTGATTGAGACAATAAGGGAAGAAGGTGGCAGAACCCAAAAGGCAATTGAGACAACAGATCCAGAAGGTGGGGCTAAACAAAAGGCGATTGAGACAAAAGGTGCGGCAGGTGGAACTGACCAAAAGGCAATTCAGACAAAATATACAGAAAGTGGGACTGAACAAAAGGTAATCGAGACAAAGGATGGTGTAGATGGTTCTAAACATAAAGCGACTGAGACAAAAGGTACAAGAAGTGGAACTGAACAAAAGGCGAGTGAGGTTAAAGGTACAGAAGATGGGACTAAACAAAAGGTGATTGAGACAAGAGGTGCAGGAGGAGGGACTGAACAAAAGGTGATTGAGACAAGAGGTGCAGGAGGAGGGACTGAACAAAAGGTGATTGAGACAAGAGGTGCAGGAGGAGGGACTGAGCAAAAGGTGATTGAGACAAGAGGTGCAGGAGGAGGGACTGAACAAAAGGTGATTGAGACAAGAGGTGCAGGAGGAGGGACTAAACAAAAGGTGATTGAGACAAGAGGTGCAGGAGGAGGGACTGAACAAAAGGTGATTGAGACAAGAGGTGCAGGAGGAGGGACTGAACAAAAGGTGATTGAGACAAGAGGTGCAGGAGGAGGGACTGAACAAAAGGTGATTGAGACAATAAGGGAAGAAGGTGGCAGAGCCCAAAAGGCAATTGAGACAACAGATCCAGAAGGTGGGGATAAACAGAAGGGGGTTGAGACAAAAGATGGAGAAGAAAGGACTAAATACAAGGCAATTGAGACAAAAGGTAGAGAAGATGGGACTGACCAAAAGGCAGTTAAGACAACAGCTGGAGACGGTGGGACTGACCAAAAAGCGAATGAGATAAAAGGTGCAGAAAGGAGAACTAAACATAACGCAATTGAGACTAAAGGTACAGGATATACCACTCAACAAATGGCGATAGATACAAAAGCTGGCACTGAACATAAAGCGATGGAGACAAATGGTGCAGGAGATGCAGAAAGGGAGACTGAACAAAAGATAATTAACACAAAAACATTTTGTCAAATGGCAGGTTATGGAAACATGTTCAGACACGAAACTCCTTATCTATTTGTGTATATGATAAAGGGTCAAGAAAGAAATGTATTCTTCTATGAAACACCCAACCTGAAAAACATGCGTAGAGTAAAGTTAGATTTTGAGGGGCCAGTTCAATATCTTTATCCCGACATGGGCCGATGCACATTCTTCTGGATGTATAGGACAACCAAGAAGGACATATACAGTTCAGTGCGTTTTGATGGCAAGGACAGGAAGAGGGTGTTTGTAGGGAAAGCTCACTGTGTATTCTATGATCACCTTCGACAGCTTCACTTCATTTGTACTCGCCAGGAAAAAAAACATGTTCTCATGGTTTTCAATGACACAATCTATATCAACGATATTTTCCAAACTCAAAGTCGTCCTGACTGCAAGTGTTCTTCAGCCCATGCCGTTTCTCAAACGTTGATTGTGTGCACTAAAGATCACCATAGAAAGAAAACGCATTTCAAATTGCATGCTCTGAATTACACACTTCTGTACAAAACAGTGCCTAAAAGGGTGTTAAGAATTCGCACACAGTCTTTGTTCGCTGCTCTCATCTCTCCCAGTAGGCTAGCCGCTTGGAATTGGAGTAGACAGACTGCCCATATAGTTGATCTGGTAAGCGAAAAAAAAAGCAACATTGTCAAGTGTCCTTTTAAATCACGCAGAAAATCTCGTGTGGGATATTGGAACAGCCAAGTTTATATTAAGTGTACTAATCGTAAAAACTCTTATTTCTATTTTGCCACGGTGGAAGGGGTGCGGACAATCCACATCAAAACAGGGCCGGGCGCGAGGATAATAAGTAGTTTAGCTTGAAAGATGCACCACTACGTATATTTGTTGTTTTACACAACACTCAGTAATATTCGTGCTGTATAATATCGGTCTGTAAATAATCGAGTCCTGTGGTCAACAGCATGAAATGTGGTCTACCCCGCTGTGATAGGATGACGGCCTGTTCAGCCTAGTCAATAATCGAATGTAGACAAACAAGTACAGTGATTGATATAATGAACATCGATTAATGACGTCTTGGCTGGATGACACATAATAAACTCAGTCACAGATAATAACCAACCGATTAAAGGAGTAGTCACATATGTCAGTGCCTGCTGGTCAACAGTTGTAATCAGTCTAGCTATTCTCGAAACGTTCGTAGGCCAACGGACTTCTTAAGCCCGTTCTTAACTCATTGGCTATGATCAAAGAATTCTTAAGCGTACGAACGCATCGAAAACAAGGGCCCAGAACCTCCGTGGATTTCCCTGCGACTTGGACAACGGATATATTCTAATTTGGGATCACATCTGGAAACTATTATGTGCAATCCCCACAAGGAAAACAAACATCCACAGATGTTACCAAGGGTGTTGTAAAAATATGGTCAAACACCCAGTATATCCTGCACAGAGGGGTCATATGTATTAAAATGTGTACTACTTGCATGGGGATTCCATTCCAGATTTTGCCATCGGAACAAATGCTGTTTTAAAAGGATACAAAACTGAATGGCTGCTCAGCTTTGGTGTGTTTGTGCTCACTAATCATTATTAAAATGGAGCACCTTTCATCACTGTCCGCAATGTTTTTTGTCTGTTTAGTTATTGCTGTTCAGGTTTGGTTCCTCTGTACCCACAGTACTACTCATCATGAAAATGAGGTATCTTTCATCACTATCCGCAATGTTGTTGTTTTTAGCTGAGACAATCTGCACATAAAATATGTTAAATAACTTTTGTAGAACCTGATTTCTGTTTTTCATTCAAGCATCGTTTGAAAACCGTCAAGAACTTTTATCGTTTGAAATGAACACGGTGGGTATTTTTTTAAAAATCAACTGCCAAGTCCCAAAACACCCCACAACGTATGCACTTAAAGTATTCATTTCGATACAACATTATAAAACTTTATGAAAACATTCTCCAAACCACTTCAAGCGTATGGTCTAAAACATCAAGTTGATACTCGGATCAAATACATGGAAGTTTCTGGTTTCATTACTAGCCACCATCTCATCTCATTACTTTGAACTTATGTACCTGCATTTCTTGGATGCGTCGCTAAAAGATCAAAGGCACCGACAGTACCAGGCGATAAAGTACATTTTATTGTATTACGTCACACTGTATCAACGTCACTTGACCCTTCTTGTTTGCCCCCTCGTAAGGAGACGTTCCCTTGGTAACGGACGTTAGTTTGACATGCCAGTTGTTATTGGCACTAGAGGTTATTCAGTAGCACCCCGTTTCCTGTTCTACAGACACGTTAATGAAAGAGCCAGCCACCCTCAGCAAGGATTGTTAATTTAGGTCACCGACGCTGTCGCGTTTCTGTTCGTTTTCTGCTTAGGTGAATTCCCGTGTGCAATAAATTTGACATATCAGAAAAGAAACACAAAGCACTCTAAAATATATTTAGTTTAAGTGTGATAAAGTACCTTTTGCCCTGAATCATGCGTCCTCGTGTATTGTCTATATAGTGATGGCAAACGTGTACTGTATTACACCATACATGGTGGTATAGCGAACTGTATTTCTTGATTATCGTTTGATGCACTTGCATTGTAGACGAGGAATTATCAGCATGCAAACCTTGACATACGATTGCAGTCGAGTTAAGTTTCTGTAGCTGCCTGTATACACGGAACATAATCTTGTCTACTGATGACGTCGTCCACTGTCATTAATGTAGTGCCTGTGAAATAAAATGTTCCTGATTATGCCAACAGTTATGGTATTTATCTCAACATCATAAAAATCTGTAACTCCTACTGAGCCAAGTCACCGCACCAGACAACCTTATCTCCATCATACACAGAATATAGAAACCACGTTTCACAAAGCTGACGAACACTTTGTCACGGTTAAAACTTTGCCATCAAATTATAACACAGACAAGTCTAAAATATTTCAGTATTACGTACTGAGCAAACAAAGGCAATATACAAAGATTTACAATAGACGTTTCTAGTAAACACTAACTGAGTCAAATCTAAGGTAACGGGGCACAGATATAATATCAGCTCACCAACGTCTTGGTTTGAGAGTGAGAAACAGTTATTCTAAATGTTACACGGCAAGAGATCAGTGCTGGATGTTGGTCGATCAGACGAAGAGGTAGACATGTGTAGATGATGACAACTCAGTAAATCCGTGTGTGTCCTTTAACAGAACAACCAGCCTTATACAGTCACTTATTCTTGAATATTCGAGCACTTTGCGACAACATCGCCACCAATTTAGAATTTTCTCGCATACCCACAAAAGTAAACAGAACTGACCAAGGGAGACAAGACCAAAGCACTACCTTAAAGGCCTGCCATTTAAATACTAACAGCACTGAACATTCATGAGACGAAATGTGACCCATAACAATTATCACTCAAAACTAAACAATGCGACCCAGTAATATTTATCACTTAATCAATTGTGCAATTAACAGAAAAATCACTCTCATGACAACTTGAGATCTCGTAACTTTTCCTGCAGCATCCCTACTTTCTGTGTTACAGTGTAGGTGGTACGAATGCTACGAGAAAAGCTTCGAGATCTCAGGTTTACGAGAACTTTGTGAGTGAGTGAGTTTAGTTTTACGCCGCACTCAGCAATATTCCAGCTACATGGCGGCGGTCTGTAAATAATGGTGTCCAGCGATCAACAACATGAGCATCGATCTGTGCAACTGGGAACCGATGACATGTGTCAACCAAGTCAGTGAGCCTGACCACCCAATCGCGTTAGTCGCCTCTTGCGACAAGCATAGTCGCCTTTTATGGCAAGCTGGGTTGCTGAAGGCCTATTCTACCCCTGGACCTTCACGGGCCCGACAGCTTTGTGAAATGGGGCCCTGGAAACATTACCTCGTTATTTCAGATACTTAAGGTTCATTCTGCATTTGGCATCAGATCACGTATAAAGGATCTAATGGTAGCTGTATAATCAGTGTATGGAATAAGTAGTGGTGTCACAGATTTGTTGAGTGCTGCCTTCGCAGCAAGATCGGCCATTGTCTTACTTTGACAACTTTTGATAGGAGTGCCACTTAGAAATAGTTCTGGGTCTTTATGGGGTCTGTATTTACGACAGAATTGTATGCAACTGGTTTTTGATTTAGAAAATTTGAAGCCGTCTTCAAGACACCATTTATCTATTTTGTTGCACCACAGCCGTAGTTGCTGTTCAATAGTATGCATATTATTCCCACGATAAGAAACATTAAAATCATCCACGAAAAATGATCCATCGCTTGAATCGCTTAAAACCTTTGATAACCTGTTAATCTTGAAGCCCAAATATCATCAAAAATTATATAAGAGCGTCTATAAACAGGATTCTGGTCAGTGCTTCAGGCGTGGATAATATATGTTATCAGCTTCTGTAGCAGTATCGTGAGCATGATCAAGAGCAGTATGGAGTTCATCAATAGAATAGGTATACCCTCATAAGCTATGGAATTCAGTTCATCCGAAAAACATTTAATAGCATCAGGAGCGTCAATAAACGCAGTGTTGCAAACAAAGCCCAAGTAGCTTTTTTAAAATTCCGACTTGATAATGGAGGTACAGGTTTTATTATAGTAGGAAAATGGTCACTTCCACTATCATGTACTGACCATTTGAATTCATTTTAGTAGTTCTGAATTTGAGAGTGACAGATCGAGAGCAGAATAGGACTCTGTACCAAGGTGCAAATATGTGCTGGGACCATCATTATAAATGCACAAATCATTGTCAGAACAAAGTCCTCCAACAATTTACCTTTAGCGTTTGTAGTTACACTACCCCAGAGTGGGTTGTACCGATTCAGATCTCCCATTATAATACGGCACCCGTGAACGGCCACCTCCTCGTGGTGGGTGCTGGGTAACGCTGAGAGTCGTTCACCCCCGTTGGGGACCCGGTGGGATGTTTGGTCCACCAACCTGTTTGCCGTGGGTTGCGGTCCTGTGTGGTTGCAATAGGGGCCTGTAACCGTGTTCCTGTTGCTCAATACACCACCCTGACTTCGCCTAGACGGGTGGTTGAATGGGTCTGGTTGGACCAATCGGCTGGTCATGCCGAGCCCTGAGCACTAAGTTTCATTGCTCTATCATATTTTGGCTTGATTCTGTTTGGATGCAATGTTGAAATGTTTTACTTTGAGTGTAATATATGAATTTTCAATTTTGTGAAAATTTGCCTAGATGCTGGTGGCAGAAGGCGATGGCTCATGGGCCAAACTGGTAGGCCTTACTACTATTGTATACCATCTCTATATCCCTGGTATCTGTCTGTTGAACATCCACAGGCAATAGGATATCGCCTTTATTGGCACTCGGTGGCGGGTGGTGAGTAGGAATGATGAAACTTAATCATACAACCATGACTTTTCCAAGCGCCATCAAAAAATCAAAACGTACACTGGAAGATGATTCAGAGAATGATGATATGATTCCTAGAACAAAATCAGTGGAGTATTGGCCCCGATTCTTGGTGATGGAAACACCCGATAAGACATCAGTCAGTTTAAATCCTTTTGCAGTTGCAAAGGGAATTTATGGAATCGCAGGTGATGTTAAAACTATCAAACGTCTGAGGTCTGGATCTATTCTCATTGAATGTGCCAGGCGACAGCAAGCCACGAACCTAGCGTCAGTCGAAGAACTTGTTGGTATATCTGTGTCAGTATCTCCCAACAGATACTTGAACACCAGCAAAGGCATCATAAGTGATCGTGATCGACTCTTTGATGACAGATGTCAAAATGGATATAGTTACAGACCCTTCTAGTTATAGGCCAATATCCCTTACCAGCTGTTTATGTAAGACCATGGAGAAAATGGTCAATAACCGACTGATATGGTACCTTGAAACAAATAATCTTATAAAAAATATTCAGTGTGGTTTCAGAAAAAATAGAAGCACCATAGACCATTTGGTTAGATTGGAAACTTTTGTAAAGGATGCTATCACCAAAAAACAACATGCTGCATCCATATTTTTTGTTTAGAAAAAGCTTATGATACGACCTGGAAGTATGGAATTTTAAAAGATCTTCATGGAATGGGTTTGAGAGGCCGTTTGTGTCAATTAATATCTGCGTTTTTAGCAGATAGGCAAGTTCAGGTACGTGTTGGCTCCACCATGTCTGATATGTACGATCAAGACCAAGGTGTACCACACGGTAGTATATTATCGGTAACGTTATTCAGCACAAAAATAAACAGCTTATCTAAAGTTTTAATTGAATCCATCGATGGATCATTATTTGTAGATGATTTTAATGTGTCATGTTGAGGTAGAAATATGCACACGATTGAGAGACAATTACAGATGTGTCTAAATAAAATTAATGATTGGTCAGAACGAAACAGTTTTTAATTGCATCCATTTCTGTCTGAAATATAAGCCACACAGAGACCCAGAATTGCTTCTTGCAGGCTCTCCAATTGCAATTGTAAAGGAGGTTAGATTTCGGGGATTGATATTCGATCAACATCTTACTTTCTTACCTCATATTAAATCTCTGAGAGCTAAATGTCTGAAAGCACTTGATTTATTAAAGGTTGTTTCAAACTCTAAGTGGGGAGGGGACCAGAAGACCCTTCTCCACTTATACAGATCACTCGTCCGTTCTAAACTCGATTATGGTTCCATCATTTATGGTGGAGCCTGCAAATGTAATCTTAAACAAATAGATTCTGTTCATCACCAAGGTCTTAGATTCTGTCTTCGATCTTTCCGAACTTCTCCTGTTGAAAGTCTTTATGTAGAGGCTGATGAACCATCTCTAAAACAACGCCGTATAAAACTATCCTTACAATATATAACAAAACTATATTCTACCAAGTCTAACCCTGAATATAAATGTGTATTTAATCCTCCTTCTCTAGTTCCGCCTTTTGGAATACGAATTAAACCATTGATTGCTGCTGGCGGCATTGAGCTGGAAGGTATGTCTCCTTTCCGTCTTCTTTCTTCTCCTCCTTGGCAGTTGGTGAGGACACGAGTTGACCTAACACTAGCAACATTTAAAAGATCTGAAACTAATGACCTTCAATATAAACAAGAATTTAATCAGTTAAAAAGTAAATATGATGCATTACAATTACACTATATTTTCGGATTCTCTTTCTTGCTTTCCGGCGATTAAAGATTTGTCTTCTCAACATCCACTTTTTATTGAAATCATTGAATTATATAATGATCTTGCTACTGGCCAGTGCGACATCGTCTTTTGCTGGTTATCCACAATGGCCGATTTCGCTGCTAAGACAGCACTGAACAAATCATTTGTCATCCCATACTCTGATTATAAAGCTACAATAAGATCTTGTATCCGAGATCTGATGCAGATGAAGTGGGACACTCAAGTAGGTATCAATAAATTACATGCCATAAAACCCTATATTGGTTACACCTACTTGGCTGTCAGTCCAGATTTGAGGAGGTCATTATGCGACGATGTCGTATTGGTCATACGCGGTATACACATGAGTACTTGTTAAAAGGTGATGATCCTCCGTTTTGCATCCCTTGCATCCCCATTGAAAGAATTACAGTCAAGCATTTTTTCTTGACTGTGTTGAATATTCCATCACAAGGGATAACTATTTTAAATCACGAACTATGAAGGATCTTTTTAGTAATGTTAGTTATCATTTAATCATTGCGTTTTTGAAAGAATGACATGACTTGTAAATAGATAAACGTTTTATGATCGGAAGTTGAATAAGCAACTATGATTGTTATCCTCAGAGGTTGTTGAAGTACCGTAAAATTATTGTCCTCCTGAGAGGGTACGTAAGTCCCAAAACAGTTGAAGTGAGATTTAACCTTTCACTTTTTTTAGCTGTAGAATATGTGTCATTTTAATTTGTGGTTAATCTTGCATACAGTCGCCAGCAACTGAGGGGATGGGAGCATGCAGGTAGCAGAGGTAGTGTAAGTCCCCATGGTCTCTAGTATGGTGATTTACCCTCTGTTGTTGGCGCTCTATGGCCTTTATAATGTACTGTCGAAATATTGATACTATTATGCTTTTAGGGTTCCACGCTAGTGTTAATACTAACTGTGACAGTCTAGTGGTTTTACTGTCCTTCGTCGACAGTTTCTTCATAATATCCATATATATTTCTTTTTTATGTCACGTATGATCTCGTCACGATATCGCTGAGGTATTGCCTATGTGACGTTAAATATTAACTCACTCACTCATTCATTATAATACAGGGTTGCGGGAGTTGGTCATATAGAGCTCATGTAAAGTAATTCTCAGAGCATCACCCTGCATATTAGTAATAAGTGAAACAGGGCTATGGATAACGTTTTGTCTGACTAGAATGCTCCATTGACACTCCATCAAACGGAGGGGAAAACAATGATATGCATTAAAATGACGAAGGTCAAATGTATCTGTCTGTTTGAAATATGTCTCTCGGAGAAAGATCGCTGAAGTTGTAACATCTTTGACTAATAGCTGTAATTCATTTAAATTAGGCCTCAGTCTTCTGCACTTCCACTGTACTATATTATTGGAATAAACTATCTTTTGAGGGGATTTATTGGGGAGGACAGTAATTGTACAGTGCTTCAACCCCCTTTGAGGATACAGCCACCAACAGTTCAAGTTATTAATGCAAACTACCAATAATTAAAATACATCTATTTACAGAACATATTATTCAAAATTCAACCAAAAAATAAATTTCTTTCAAAAACCAATAATTAAATGCGAACTAACAGTTGTAAAAACATCCTTAATTGTTTTAACTGTAAAATACGTATCCCTTGTGATGGAGAATTCAACACAGTCAAGCAAAATCTGCTTGACCGTGACTCTCTCATCACAAGGGATACAAAATTGCAAACACAGCTAGTTAATGAAATTGGCCGATAATTTGACGGATCCGTATGATCACGTCCAGGTTTAGGTATTGGTACCAATATAGCATCACGCCATGAGGGAGGAAAGTTACCCGATGTCCAAATATCATCAAAAATAGTCAACAGATTTTGAAGACATGATTCTGTTAAATGCTTCAGTAGTTGATAATGTATGTTATCAGCTGCTGTAGCAGTATCGTGGGCTTGGTATTGTTGGAATTTAGGTACATAATTAGAAGAGGATGAGTGTTCAGCGAGGTGTTCATTCAGTTTATTTGCAATATCTGATTTATGTGTAAGTAATTGATCTCTATGTTTAAGATGATGGACACCAGATTTAATACCATACCTTGGACATAGGTGTCCGAGAATTTATTTTGGATACATAATTTTGCCAAGACTGACGTTTGCTCTGTTTAAAAGTACACCATGCTTTAGCATTTAAAAATTTAAATTTATTTAAATTGTGCACCATAGGATGGCGACGGAAATAATGTTCTGCTTTTTTCTTGCCTTTCTAGCTTGTTTGAAGTCATCAGTGGACCATGGTTTTCTTATGTGTGAAACTGCAGAGGAATATGGTATACATTCATCAGCTATGGATTTCAATTCATCAGAGAAGCATTAATAGCATCAGGAACGTCAATAAAACGTTCAGGTTTAACTTTGTCAGGACACAGCGTTTCATATAAAGCCCAGTTAGCCTTTTTGAAATTCCGCCTTGATGATGGAGGAACATCAGATGGAGTTTTTTTAGTATAGTAGGAAAACGGTCACTTCCATAGAGGTCATCGTGGACTGACCATTCAAATTCATTAAGTAGTTCTGAATTTTTGTGAGTGACAAGTCGAGAGCAGAATAGGTTCCTGTACCAGGTTGTAAATATGTGTTGGAACCGTCATTATAAATACGTAAATCATTGTCAGAACAAACGTCCTCCACTAATTTACCTTTAGCGTTTGTACTTACACTTCCCCAGAGTGGGTTGTGCCCATTCACATCTCCCATTATAATACAGGGTTTCGGGAGTTGGTCATACAGAGCTTGAAGATCGGTTTTGTGAAATGTCAATGACGGAGAGATATAGAGAGAGCATGATGTAAACGCAACGTGCAAAGTTAGTCGTACTGCAACGGCCTGCAGATTAGTATTTAGTGACATGGGGCTGTGGATAATGTTCTCTTTGACTAGAATGGAAGATCCTCCAGTGGCCTTATCACCTGGAGGTGAAATGCAATCATATGCTTTGTAATGACGAAGGTCAAAAGTATCTGTTTCTTTTTAAAAAGTCTCCTGCAAACAGATCGCAGAAGGTGCAAAGAATCTTGAACTAATAGCTGTAATTCATGTAATTTAGTCCTCAATCCTCTGCAGTTCCACTGTACAATATTACTGGAATAAAGTAACTTTTGGGTGGATTTATTGGGGATCTACCCTGCACTTTTTTGAAGGGCGACAAGCTATGTACCCTGGAATGGACGTTTTCAGATACGTCCATGTCTTCAAGAGATCCATTTTTGCTGAACAACTGAATTCTATTTTGTGACCCTTTTGGGGCTTTGCTACCTTGTTGCTTTGAAGCATCAGACTTAGGTTTGGGTTTAGTTTTAACAATTTGTTGAATGAGACTATGGAGTATGACTGTGAAGATGATTTATGATCAGAAGATTTTGATGTACTATGAAGTGATTCCTCAGTCTGGGATGGTATAGCAGGGTACAAAACGTGTGGGGAGTCGGAACAGACCCAAGTCCAGATAGTGTGGCATCCTAAAGAAGACAGATAGGTATTCGTTTGGAATGTTTCATAGTTTTTTCGGGTTGAAAAGCGCTTTACATAGAACACACCTTGATCTTCTATTTCTGATGCTATGTCAAGTTCGGACATATCAGCAAACAATCGATCCCGATCTCTGACGATAACTTTACTGGTGTTCAAGATTTTGTGAGCAGAGACCGTGACCGGAATGCCCACAAAAGATTCAATATTCATCAGATTGGTTGCTTGTTGTTTCTTGCCGCACTCAACTACCACCCGAACGTAAGCGTCCAATGTTCTGAACGTCCCCAGCAATACCTTGAATACCTTTAGACACTGCGAAAGGGTTAAGCTTTAATGGTGTCTTGTCCGGAGTCTCATTATCCGAGCTCCCCGCCCACCACAAAGTATCACAAGGACAATGCTAAAAACGAAGTGCTCCAACTTGCAGTCTCAAGGATACCGGGGTGATATACTCCAGTGGAAGAATTATGAATAATTAATCAACCAGATTGGCCCATGAACCATCGCCTTCTGGGCATAAGACTCTAGGCTTGGTTCAAAACAACATAATTCAAAATCAAACATGTTTTAGACAATAAAGCCAAAACCAAAATTACATAAATTCCAAATCACATTTGTGCAATGATAAATATATTTATAATTTATGCACATGGCTTGGCATGACCAGCCGATTTGGTTGAACCGGGCCCATTCAACCTCACGTCTAGGTGAAGTAAGGGTCGAAGGGGTGTGTTGAGCTAAGGGAACGCGGTTACAGACCCCCAGTGCCCTCAACCCCCAGACTCCCGTCCTCCACCGACACTGGGTCGCAATCCACGGGAAAAGGGTTGGTGGAACAAATGTCCCCCCAGGTAAACAACGGGGTTGTTAACGAGGATTTAGCGTTACCCAGCACCCACCACAAGGAGGTGACTCGCCACGGGTGCCCCCAAGTCAGAGAACCTGACCGTCCGATCCCGTTAGTTGCCTCTTACGACAAGCATAGTCGCCTTTTATGGCAAGCATGGGTTGCTGAAGGCCTATTCTACCCCGGGACCTTCACAGGTCATGTCTTCAAGAGACCAATATTTGTTGAACAACTGAATTCTGTTTTGTGACCCTTTGTTGTTTTGAAGCATCAGGCTTAGGCTTAGGTTTACTTTTACCAGTTAGTTGACTATCGGTTGTCGATTGAGATTGTGAGCGTGACTGAGAAGAATATTTATGATCAGAAAAAGACTTTGATGTACTAGGAAGTGATTCCTCAGTCTGAGATGATATAGCGTTTAGAGCTAGACTCAGATGATGTTTTTGCTACTGTAGCATAACTTTTTGGAAGATCACTTTTTTTCGCCCCAGAAAAAGAGATATGTTGAGTAAATTGTATTGTGTTTATCTCCATTTGCTCTTTCCAAATAAGACACTGTTTAGAAAATGATTAATGGTCGCCTGAGAAGTTGCTGCATTTATCAAAATCACTAGTGCAATCTTCTGTTGTGTCTGTTTTCTCACCACAGTGAGCACACACAACAGACAATGTGCAAGCAGTTACACCGTGTCCATATTATTTCATTTACAACACCTGAGCGGGTTGGGGATGTAGGTGTCAACTTGAATGTTACAGTAGTCTGCCTTCACTGATTCGGGAGCATATTGAGATAAACAGATGCGCATTCGTTTTGATGGTTTCATTGTTTTTCCGAGTTAAAAGCGTAAAGCACACCTTGATCCTTCATTTCTGATACTATATCTAGGTCCGACATGTCATCAAACAGTCGATCACGATCTCTAACGATACCTTTACTTGTGTTCAATGTTTTGTGAGCAGAGCCCGTGACCGGAATGCCCACGAAAGATTTAATGTTCATCAGGTTGGTTGATTGTTGTTGTTTTTTTCCCGCATTCAACCAGCAGCGCACCCGAACGCAAGCGTCTAATGTTTTTAACATCCGAGCAATACCTTGAATACTCTTGGATACAACAAAGGGGTTCAGCTTTAACGGTGTCTTTGCAGGAATCTCAATCACAAGGAAACGCGGCCAATACTCAATCGATGCATACGGTCAGTATCAACAGGGTCAATTTCAAATGAACGTTTTGGAGTTTTTGGGTGGAATTTCATAAGCCATGGTTAGTGTAATATGGTTTATCATCCGAGGTCCCCATCTACCACGGAGTATCACAAGGACAGTGCTAAAAAAAAGTGGGTCTCCAACTTGCAGCACCACCAAGGATACCCGGATAAAATACTCCAGCAGAAGAATTCTAAATAATTAATCTACCCGATTGTCCCATGAGCCACCGCCCTGTGGCATACGACTCTAGAGAAAGTGCAAAACATCATATATCAAAATCATAAACATCTTATGAGAAAAACTGTGCCAAGACCAAACGTTAACATTTTCAAATCAAATTTGTGCAATGACAAGTAAATAAAGTCCATACACAGGAGTGGGCGTGACCAGCCGATTGATAGAATCGGGCCGATTCAACCTCCCGCCCAAGTGAAGTCAGGGACAGAGTGGTTTCCTGGGCAATAGGAACCAGGCCCCGGTTCCAGACCCTCAAACACCAGGATCCACGGCAACCCATGGCAAACAGGTTGGTGGACCAAATATCCCCCCGGGTCCACAACGGGGATGAACAGCTCTACGCGTTACCCAGCACCCACCACGAGGAGGTGGCAGTTCACGGGTGCCTAACAGTTTTTTAGAAAGGGCATAGTAAAAATCCAAGTAATTATCATCTGATCAGCTGTTTTGGGAAGCTTTTAACTAGAATTCTTAACGGAAGGCTGTTGGATTGGTCTGCAGATAATATTATTCCAGATGCTCAGTTTGGTTTTGTCCCCATCTTAGTACTGTATGCTTTGTTCTCGCTTCAGTCATTAACTGGTAACAACTTTAAGCGTGCATTTGACTGGGTAGACAGGTGAAACTTATAGTATAAGTTGTTAAAATTGGGTGCAAATGGAAAATTGATGTCAGTTTAAATACAAGTTGTATTTAAACGTTAGATCGTGTGTTAGCGTTGTCGAATTGTTCGGTTCACGGTGAACAAACCGTCACGAAGATATTGTGTCCGTGTCCATTGCAGATTATCTCCAAGTAGTCTGCTGCCTGTATTTCAGTCACTCTGTTATGAACTTCCGAAGTCCCGTATTATCACGTGTTGCCTTAACGGTCACAACCCCCTCTGGGATAGTAACAACACTAATACAAGAAGAAAAATTCTAGAAGATATAATTTCTAATAATGGCTTATGCATAGACAATTGTGGTTCAAGCACTTATCTACATCCTGCAACTAGCACTTACTCTTACTCTTCTCTGTATTTATCTCTTGCAGACTCTAAAATATTTAATCAATGTGACTGGTCTGTCCAAAATGACCATTGTGGAAGAGACCATTTTCCAGCTATCCTTTCAGAAATAACTCCATCTGATTCTCCACTGAATACAAGACGGAATTTTTTCGAAGGCTACCTGGGACGTAAATCAAACTATATGCAAATCAAAACTGCAATCTGAATGTTTCAGTGATAATACTGATCCGAACTGAACACTCCAGACGTCTGGGCAGGGATGCTGAAATCGGGAACTAGCCTTCACCGGTCCCTGGGCCCGGCTTTGCCTTGTTGTCTCGTAGGAAACATGACGGGAAATCTTTGTGGCTAAGGTAGCAGGTGGTATCACACCAAATGACTGTATTCCCCAAATTTACTAACGTTAGGATATATGTCATCCAGGTTCAAATAATGAGTGAATGGACCAGAGCTAAATGGTTGAGAATGCGCGTGTGTGCTGATGTGTGAGAGGGTGTGAGATGGGGTAAGCCTAGGATGGGGTGGTGTCGGTGTCGGTGTTTGCAGACTGATAAGCCTTTCTAATCAGTAGGTACTATCGTTTATACATTTTGTGATGAAAATTACGTTACAGTTTAAATAACCAGCATTAGGTATACATCATATACATGAGGGGGCACTGCTATCACCTTTGGGCAAATATTTGACACTGCAAGCCTGTCAGTTCAAATTCAAAGGAAGAAGCCATGAAGTATGTGTCTTCCAATATGATTAAGTCAGTGAAATACTAACATTTACCAAATACAACCTTTCTTCAATCAGTGACTTAAAGCCACCCGTAGCTAGACTTGCGTAGATAATATACTTCAGGTAAGGCATCATAGATATTTCACAAACATGGTACAGGGCCTTCTCCTCGGTAGCTTATTGTCTCACTGATTGCTAATTAAGCATTGGCAGATGTTCATGATGGTCCCGCCAGCCATGTTAACCCGAACCCTGGCGTGAGTTTGTTTTCCTGTAGATTTCATATAGCAAACGCTGAATCTCACAGCCCCGGAACCACAATGTTTTCCTTACTGCCTAACCGTTTCCGCAGTGCGCAAGCCATGAATGAAGCAAGTCTAAATGTCCTCAGGCTCGGGATCTCTCTGAGTGAGTGAGTGAGTTACTATTTAACATCACATCGGCAACATCCCATCCATATTGTGACGTGAACAACGATGATTATAAAGAATATGTATATAATATAAAACCCGTGGTCAGTGGACGGTAAAACCACGATTATCACAATTCGGAGTTAAAACTAGCATATGAATGTTAAACTAACAGCACAATTTGGACGATACATAACATAAAACTAGGCTATAAATCACCAACAACAGAAGGTAGATCAGTTTTGATCACGGTCTCCACTACGTTTCGGCAATCCTCCCAAGCGACTGCACCCAGGCATGCTCTGTTCGAGAAATGTTTCTTTCTGTCATGGCTCGATTGGTCATACAACGGTTGACTCAAACTGTGGATTCTGTCACCTTTTCGTATGAGGAATAAATTCATTCTGCGCATGGATGTATCGGTCACAAGGCTCATCCTGTGTACGACAACTCTCTTCCCCTCGTGTGTAAAGACGTTGATAGCCAAAGGGTTTTGTTTTTCCACTTGAGCGATCTGGGAGATGGGCTAGGCATGTCTATACCCGTAAAGTCGAGGCCAGATTCCTCAGTCGTGGGATAGCTGGAAAATCTGTCTGGACGATGAGTTTCTGGGTTCACGGCGACTATTACCGCAAACAATCATCACCTTTATTTTTAGGGTTAGAGTCGGATTGCGTGATGACTTGCCTCTGAAATAAGGTTTGATGTACTCAGTGCTGACATTCGACTGAGCCACACTTTGATGATGATCTGATATTTGACACTTTTTAAATAGTCAAACTCCTCGTCGGCATTCTTTAACATCTTTGACGTCAGGGGTTTAACATCTTTGACGTCGGTACTAGACTGAATGGTCATCTGCTTGCCTCTCTCCACGGCGTGCTTTGTTGGTGTGAATTTTATTTCGACTGGTTTGGTGTCTTCAGGCAAGGTTAACAATTCACCTTTCACATGTTCTTTAGGCAATGCTTTCAGTTCCCTCATAGTAGCCATGTTGTATACCTTATGCAAAGTCAAATCTCTAATAGGTTGTTTTCAATGTGCAGCAAAACATTAGCTATTTATTCTGAGTAGTCAGTTACGTTTGTTGAAATAAGTCTTATTGTAAGTAAGTTGGTTTGGGACTATGTTTGCCCCATGGGCTTTGCACAAACGATAACTGCCTTTGACCCCAATTGCAATTGACACGACCCCTTCTCAGACAGTGGGCATAAATGTAACAATATTCAGAGCTTTCAATAGGTTGTGAGCTTGCCCAAGAAGACCCACTTGCAATAATAAGTTCCCAAGGTACACATATTGTATAATATATGCAAAGGCAAATCTCAAAATGAATGTTTTATGAGAATTTTATTTTCAATAGGGCAACCCATCCTTCAGCAACCACAACGAACGGCTCGGCAGAAAAAGAACCATAGATTCTGTACGCAAAATCTTTCCATGATGGGCTAGTGGATACAAACCAGGGACAGTTCCAGTTTCATCTTTTGCAGTTTCTGGAGAAATATATCTGAGTAGGGTAGAAGTTTCTGTTTTCTTGGCAGTACTTTCTTCATCTTCTAAGGAGTTGTATTCCAAACTGGGAAACACGACAGCTAGTGAAAGGAAGATCCACTTTTGGGTCAATTCTAGCATTTGCTGCAACTTAGTGATATCCAGACACGTCTCTACTTGTTCCTCCTGGCACCCATAAAGAGCCACCTCCTCGTGATGGGTGCTGGGTATCGCGAAGGGCTCTTCTCCCGTGTGGACCCGGGACAGAATGTGTCCACAGCACCCCATTGCTGGTCGTAAGAAGCGACCGAATTGGGCAACCTGTTGGCCGTGGGTTGCGTCCCGTGTCGGTGGAGGAGGGGATCCTGGTGGTTGAGGACACTGGAACAAGGATTAGGTGATCCTGTTGCCCAACGTTAACCAATACAAAAGTACTTGCCTAGAGTCTAAAATGCCCAGAAGGCGGTGGCTCATGGGCCAATCTGGTAGAGTATTTTTAATATTTCTACTTGAGTATATCCCTCTGGTATCCCTGGTGTCGCCTGTTGGAGACCCACAGGCATAAGCCACCGTCCTTGTTGACACTCCGTGGTGGGTGGGGAGCCAGGAGGCTGAAACAGAATCACTACTACCATGGAACCCCCGATGAAAAAACGCTCACATGAATCAAATGATTTCTATGACTCAGATAGGCTGCGAGTGTCATCTCTTACTTTTGAAAACTGGCCCAGATTCTTGGTTGTCTAATCTGTGGATGGCTCTCCACTGAAGTTGAATCCTTTTGCGGTTGAGAAGGCTATCCAAGGCATCGCTGGTGATGTTGAAGATGCCAAACGATTACGTAGTGGTTGTTTACTGATTAAATGTAGACGACAGAAACAAGCAACTAATCTTCTCTCTGTGAAAACCCTCGCAAATGTACCAGTTGTGGTTTCCCCACATCGATCCTTGAACAGCTGCAAGGGGATAGTACGAGACAGTGGCCGTTTGCTGGCTGACATGACTGAGGATGACATTTTGGACGAACTGAAGAGTCAACATGTATCTGTCGAACGCTTCACTTCCAAAAGACATGGTGAGATCATAAAGATCAACCCTTATCTATTTACGTTTGGTCTTTCAAAACTTCCTGACTCAATTAAGGCAGGACATTGTAATATCAAAGTGGATTTGTACATCCCTAATCCACTGAGATGCTACAATTGCCAACGGTATGGCCATGGATCTAGAAACTGCAATAAAGAAGCTGCTTGTCATCGCTGTGGCGGTAATTGTGTGAACAGTACTGAGTGTACAAAAGATCCTTCCTGTGTCAACTGTGGCGGCAATCATGTTTCCTCTTCAAAAGAATGCCCCATATGGAAACGTGAATACAAAGTCATCAAAGTTAAACAGGAAAGAAATCTACCCTTTCTAGATGCAAAGAAGATTGTCCTGGACGAGGAACAATCCATACATAATTCTTATTCTACAGCTGTTACTCGACCCATTTTGCAGTCTGTTCAGTACCGTGTCCCGTGTTCGTCAGTTCTTTGCCAGACTGATTATACATGGATTGACACAGATTCTCCTAAACTAGTTTCACTCTCTGATGATACAGCAACTGTTGTCGTCTCTGCAAGTTCACAAACAAGTTCTCAGGATCTATTATCTTCTCAGTCCTCTAAACAATCGCAATTGCAACCAACTAAAAAACAAGTGGTAAACACAAAAAAAACAAACCAAAAACGGAACTGTCCAAAAAGTCCCTAAGTGGCAGAAGATCTAAGGGATCTGATAACAAGATCCAGTCGTTTAACAAATATGGTTCACTTGAAGAAATGGGTGTCTCTGAAAACTGTAGTCAGAGGACACATAGCTTGTCACCCACCAGGAAAGGGCGGGGTCGATCTCCCATCAACCCTCCTAAAAGATAGTGTATTCCAATAATATTGTACAGTGGAACTGCAGATGTTTGAGGACTAATTTACATGAATTACAGCTATTAGTCCAAGATTTTACACCTTCGGCACTATGTCTCCAAGAGACATATTTAAAACAAACAGATACAGTTGACCTTCGTCAGTTTAATGCATACCATTGTTTTTCACCTCCGGGTGATAGGGCCACTGGCGGATCATCCATTCTAGTCAAACAAAACTTTATTCAAAGCCCTGTTTCACTTATTACCAATATGCAGGCTGTTGCAGTGAGAATTGCTTTACATGTAGCGTTTACACTATGCTCTCTTTATATTTCGCCGTCTTCGACGTTTGCCAAAACTGATCTTCAAGCTCTGTATGACCAACTCCCGAAGCCCTGTATTATCATGGGGGATTTAAATGGGCACAGCGCACTAAAGGTAAATTGTTGGAGGACTTTTGTTCTGACAATGAGTTATGTATTTATGATGATGGTTCCTGTACATATTTACACTCTGGTACAGGGACTTATTCTGCTCTCGACTTGTCACTCACAAATTCAGAACTACTAAATGAATTCGAATGGTCAGTCCACGATGACCTCTGTGGAAGTGACCATTTTCCTACTGTACTAAAATCTGTAACTCCATCTGATGTTCCTCCATCATCAAGGCAGAATTTTAAAAAGGCTAACTGGGCTTTATATGAAACACCGTGTGCTGAAACACTTAAACCTGAACGTTTTATTGACGTTCCTGATGCTCTTAAGTGCTTTTCTCATGAATTGAACTCCATAGCTGATGAGTGTATACCAAATTCCTCTGCAGTTCCACATATTCGAAAACCATGGCTCAACGATGAATGCAAACAAGCTAGGAAGGCCAGGAAAAAATCAGAACATTATTTCCGTCGCCATCCTATGGTGCATAGTATAAATAACTTTAAAATTTTAAATGCTAAAGCACGGGGTACTTTTAAACAGAACAAACGCAAAATTATGTATCTAAAATAAATTCTCGGACATGTCCAAGGTATGGAACATGGTCCAGAAAATTAAAGGTAAAGGTTTTAAATCTAGTGTCCATCATCTTAAACATGGAGATCAATTACTTACTGATAAATCAGATATCGCAAATAAACTGGGCGAAACCCTCGCTAAACACCCTTCCTCTTCTGATTATGTACCTAAATTCCAACAGTATCAAAGACAGCAAGAAAAAAGAACTATTAATTTCAACTCAGATAATGGGGAAGATTATAATGAAACATTTTCTATTCATGAACTCCATACTGCTCTTGATCAAGCTCATGACACTGCTACAGGAGCTGATAACATCCATTATCAGCTCCTGAAGCACTTACCAGAATCCTGTTTAGAGGCACTCATCTATTTTTGATAATATTTGGACTTCAGGTAAATTTCCGTCTTCATAGCATGACGCTATAGTAGTACCAATGCCTAAACCTGGACGTGATCAAACCGATCCGCCCAATTATCGACCTATTTCACTAACTAGCTGTGTTTGCAAGACCATGGAACGCATGATAAATAATCGACTTGTTTGGTACTTGGAAACTAATAACCTTATCACAGATATTCAATGTGGTTTCCGTAAAAATAGAAGAACTGTCGATCACCTAGTGCGTTTGGAATCATTTGTTAAAAACGCACTAACTAAAAAACAACACGCTGTGTCTATCTTTTTTTATTTAGAAAAAGCATATGACACAACCTGGAAACATGGTATCTTAAGAGACTTACATGACTTCTGTTTGCGAGGTAGTTTGTCGCAATTCATAGCCAACTTTTTAAATGATAGACAATTTCAAGTCCGCGTTGGTTCTACCCTGTCTGATCATTACAATCAGGATCAGGGTGTCCCACAAGGCAGTATTTTGTCTGTCACGCTCTTTAGTATAAAGATAAATAATTTATCGATTTTTTTAAATGATTCAATTGATGGTTCATTATTTGTGGATGATTTTAATATTTCTTGTCGTGGTAAAAATATGAATACCATAGAGCGGCAGTTGAAGTTGTGTTTAAACAAAATAAATAAATGGTGTCTTGAAAACGGCTTTAAATTTTCTAAATTCAAAACTAATTGCATACATTTTTGTCGTAAATATAAACCACATAAAGACCCTGAACTATCTCTAGATGGCACTCTCATTAAAGTTGTCAAGGAGGCCAAGTTCTTGGGATTAATTTTTGACTGAAAGTGGTATCAAATTCTAAATGGGGAGGTGATCTTCCATCTCTATCGATCACTTGTCCGTTCTAAACTTGATTATGGCTCCATCGTATATGGTGGAGCCTGGAAAAGCAACTTAAAATTATTAGATTCTGTTCATCATCAAGGTCTAAGACTTTACCTTGGGTCCTTTCGAACCTCTCCTGTTGACAGTCTATATGTTGAAGCCGATGAACCATCTCTTACACAACGCCGCATAAAATTATCTTTACAATATATAACAAAGCTATACTCTAACGAATCTAACCCTGCATATAACTATGTTTTCAATCCTCTCTACGAGGACTTGTACAACAAAAAGTATTCGCTTGTTCCACCTCTCTGGCACAGAATTAAACCCTTTCTTTCTTCGGCTGGCATTGAGCTGGAAAACATAGCTCCTTCCCGTCTTCTTTCTTCTCCTCCTTGGCAGTTGGTTAGGCCTCAAGTTGACCTAACATTAACTGCATTTAAAAAATCAGAAACTAATGAATTACAATACAAACAAGAATATCATCAATTGAAACATAAATATAGCAATTATAAACCCTTATTTACAGATGGGTCCAAGTACGGTGGCACAGTGGCTTGTGCCACTGTCATTGGATCCAGAACAATATCTTCTAGATTACCAGATAATAGTTCTATTTTTACAGCAGAAGCTAACGCCATATTAACAGCTCTTAAATATATTCAAAGACATCCTAAACATAAAAAGTACATAATCTATTCCGACTCTCGTTCGTGCCTTCAGGCTATTGAAAACCTAGCATGTAAACATCCACTTTTAATAGAAATTATTGAACTTTATAACTATCTTGCGACTGGCCAACACGACATCGTCTTCTGTTGGTTACCCAGCCATGTTGGAATCTCTGGTAACACTTTGACTGACCTTGCTGCTAAGGCAGCGCTAAACACATCTGTGACACCACTTCATATTCCCTATACTGATTATAAAGCTACAATTAGATCTTAAATCCGTGATCTGATGCACAAGAAGTGGGACACCCAACCAGGTATCAATAAATTACATGCAATAAAACCATACGTTGGTTACACCTACTTGGGTTGTCGGTCCAGATTTGAAGAGGTTATTATACGACGATGTCGTATTGGCCACACTAGGTATACGCATGAATATCTTTTGAAAGGTGGGGATCCTCCGTTCTGCATCCCTTGTGATGAAATCATCACAGTCAAGCATGTCTTGCTTGACTGTGTTGAATATTCCATCACAAGGGACAATTATTTTAAATCAAGAACTATGAAGGACCTTTTTAGTAACGTTCGTTCTCATTTAATTATTGCATTTTAAAAAGAATTGATTTTATTGACTGACACATAAATAAATAAGTATTTTATGATTGGAAGTTGAATTAGCAGCTAAGATTGTTAGTGGCTGTATCCTCGAAGGGGGTTGAAGTACCGTAAAATTACTGTCCTCCTGAGAGAGTACGTAAGTCCCAAAACGGTTTAAGTCAGATTTAATCTTCCACTTTTTTTAATCGTAGAATCTGTGTCATTTTAATTTGTGGCTAATCTTGCATACAGTCGCCAACAGCTGAGTGGATGGTGTAAATCCAGCCAGGGACCATGCAGGTAGCAGAGGTACTGTAAGTCCACATGGTCCCTGGTATGGTGATCTACCCTCTGTTGTTGGCGATCTATGGCCTGTTTTTATATTGTACTGTCCAAATAGTGATACTACCATTTTTTAAGTTTTCACGCTAGTTTTAATACTAACTGTCATAATCTAGTGGTTTTACTGTCCTTCGTCCTTCAGGGTCTTCATAATATTCATATATATTCTTTTTTGTCATGTATGTTCTCGTCACGATATGGCTGCAATATTGCCGATGTGACGTTAAATATTAACTCACTCACTCACTCACACTTGTTCCTCCTCGACGTTTTCTGTGTCCTTTTGGCGTTCTTTGTCATCATCGTCGTACATCCTAGACGTGACGTAGACCACCACGAGCCTCGAGGCTTCTGAAGGGGACATAAAAGTCCTGGGCGGTCGAATTTGGGGTTGTCTCACTGGCAAGAGGGTCGACGGTTTTTCTTCGCTCGGAGGAGTCACAGTTTGCCTGTCTTCTGTAATACAAATTTTGCATAGTTGATTAGAACTAATTCCAAATCATTTGATTTCTTGTGTCAACATTTTTCCATGCATCTGGCAAATCTCTTCCACTTGGTCTTTGCATAGGTTGTCTCATCTCCTCAATTATGTTGTTGTTATTGTTAATCTCCTCAGCTATAGCTCAAGTACCTGTATATATACTGTTACACCTTGTCCTCCCATATGTTTGAAAATGGTATAAGAATCCATACCGAAACGTCGTCATTGTGAAAATAAAGAAGTTGATCATCCATAAAACTTGTTCCTTCGCCTATAAGTGGGAATAGATAGGTGACAAAATCTTCTCTACATTTTTCTGGGATTTCCTTCAACGTGGGAATAGATAGGTGACAAAATCTTCTCTACATTTTTCTGGGATCCCCATCAGCGTGGGAATAGATAGAAGACAAACGCCTCTTTCACAGCATGACCAAATAACTATGTTGCTTTATATTCCTTTTCTTCTCATTCACTCTGTAAGTTACCAACACGTGCTAATGTTTAGTGTTCAAGTCTAACACCCGCTAGTTTTTAACCGAATCATGAAAAATACTTTGTCATTATATTAATACGTTGGGATGGCTGGATGTTGCAGGATCGTCCACCGATCACAGAAGAGACAGCTAGATACATATGGTATACACAAAATACAGTTATAAACAATAATATTTCATTATACAACTTCTATTGTGTAAGAATGAAGATTTTTATGGATATCAACTTCTTTATGAGAGAACATCACCTGATGAAGGAGTAAGCATTAACTCCGAAACGTTGTGTTCTCTCATAAAGAAGTTGATATCCATAAAAATCTTCATTCTTATGTATTTTCACTTCTAAATGACATTCAAAGAACTTCTATTGTGAATCTGGAACGCACGTCCTTCGAAAGCATTTCGTCATTTTGCAAGATTAGGTAGGCGGTCACGTGGTCGCGTGACGTCATACCCGAGAGTCACTACATCAACATACTGGTACCAATACAGTGGCACATATATATATATATATATATATATATATATATATATATATATATATATATATATATATATATATATATATATATATATATATATATATATATATATACAAATAAATCAGCCCAGGAAGTCAAACCTGGATTTGGATGACATACTAAATGCAGACAATATCACATACATATGACAATTATTCAGTTTGAAAGTATGAAAGTATTCTAGCGGCAAGACCGACATGAATGTTGACGACGATTCCACACGCTGACTTCGTTTTGAATAGACTACTGCAGACTGGTATGCAGGTCCCTTGCCTATAGTTTGTTCATTTAAAACCGATCAGGCACAGAATTATCTGAATGGACTGTATATATAACTGAATGGACTGGTATGAGCCTAAGAAAAGAAGGCTGCTCTCCAATACCATCATGTAACACAGTGTGTACTGCCATTTGGAAGCAAATACCATCTGAATAAGTCCCAGGATTCAAACAGAGGAATACAATACAAGCTTTCAGTTCACAAGTTAGACACATCTGCATGATTTCAGTTATATCTTGATGTCAATGAAATCACCAGTTTCTGTTTATAACAGCGGTGTGCCATATATTTAGGAACAAACATGGCTGACGTCACTGGCGAAACGCACAGTAGCGTCAAATTCAAACGCTCATAAAAATTAAATTACTGAAGTACTGACCTCAGTATTTAGTGATGTATCCCTTTGCTACAATAACTTTCTTTAGACGCCGTGGAATAGACAAATATTGGTTTCAGATGTAGTTCACAGATATATTTTCCCACACATGTCGGATTTCTTGCTCAAAGTCCTCATGTGTATTGGTGTAAACAATACGTTGTTGGAAAACAATTTTCTTTGATATTGGCATCAGGAGACTGTTGGCCACAACATACCAGTGATGTCATTTCTTTGTTAAGATTCTGCTACGATACGGGCTCTGTGCACAGAAGCATTGTCATCTTGAAATATACAATTTACATTCGGGAAATGGCGGACAATAACGAGCCGTAACTGTGAGTCAACAATATCAATGTATTTCTGAGCATTTATGTTACCTTCCCCAACAGTTAGTGTCCCAACACGGTGCCAAGTAACACAGGCCAAGACCATCAAAGAAAAATGTACACGACACTCGGGCCTCAAACACTGCGGGGTGTACTCTTCTCCTGGTCTTCTCCACACATACACACGGTTAGTTTCTCCAATAACTATTTTACATTCATCACTGAACATGACACGACTCCACTCTTCATTAACTCGCCATCGAAGTTTTCCTGTGGCCCAAGCGAGACGTTTTCTCACATTCACTTCTCTAATCCTCATGTTCTTTGGAACGACACGTCCGTGATAATTATTTTCGAATAATTTCTTGTGAATTGTACGCTTGGACACAGTTCTGGTCATATTCTGGTTAAATGCTGAGGTAATTTCTGATAATGGAGAAATTCGCCTGCTTTTCACTAACCTTAAAAGTTGGCGATTATCTCGTTCAGTCAGCGATCGGCGACGTCCATTTCTAGGTCGATTTTCTGTGTTTCTCGAAATCGTTTTATAACATTGTAAACTGTATTCCTGGGTAGACCAACATCACTGGGTATTTCACTATATTTTTGTGCTGTTGGAACTTCGCTACGATGAAATCTTTGACGAACTGTGACAATTCACTATTCTTCCCCATGCTACCGGAAATCGTCAGTGTAAACAAGCAGACGACAGAATACGTCACACTGTCATGTGCACAGAGAGAAGGTTTTAGTTTAGCGTCAGGTTAAATTTCACGCCTGTACGTTACCTATGACTTACAGAATCTAGATTTCAAATGAGTACTAAAATTTTCAGAGTGTCATAATTGGGGATTTGTTCCTAAATATATGACACACCGCTTAGTTATAAATGAAAGTGTCTTGCAGAATATCTTGGAAAAATAGCCTGTTGTGTCCTGCAAGTCTTTTGGAAGTAAACATGTTTTTTCTCCAGAATGGCACTGAGTAGGAATTTTGTGAATAAATTTTACATTCAATAGGACATTTTGTTATTTTTTTGTAGTTTATAAACAAGTGTTTTTGCAAACAAGACTTAGTGTTGACTGACGCATTAGTTAAAAACACGCCTTCAAACAAAGGGAAGCCACGTGTTGGTCTCTTGTTCACAGACTTGGCCTCTTGGTTTAGGTTTAGGGGTAGCTGATTGCCGTCTCGGGTTCTCAAGTCCTGGGCACATAGGACATTCAGACTGTTTTCATTGATGTGAAATGCTGTCATGTACACCCTAAAATACCATTAGCATTAAAGTGGTTAAAAGCGGGTTAAAAGTTATATATAATTATACAGATGCCATGATGCTTTTACGATGCTTTTTTCATAGATACCTAACATCTATGCCAGTACAGAGCAGTCACGTTATTGCACATTGCCTTAAAGAGAGGAAAAGAGAGTGAGAGTCAACATTTCAAACACACCCGCCAAGGGAAATAGGTGACTTGACTCTACCGAATAGGTTAAGGTGCCTGCGTCAATATATATCTCTTATCGACATAAGAGCAAATTATGACCTAATTCTGCATTAACTATTTATTTCTACAGCTAGCTGCTATTGTGTTTATATTACTTCAAAACAACTACATCATTATGCATTTCACTTCTAAATGCCCTTCAAAGACTTAACTACATCATATAACTCGCCTGCAACCAACATTGCTTCCGGGATGAAACTCTCGGTCTCTGACCCACCTGGACAGTTCGGCTTCTGTGTTTGTTTAGAATGTCGAAAGGCATACATACACGCTTATAAAGTTAAGATTTGCTTATCCGTATCCATATTTCCAACAATCTATACCTTTCTTGTCAAATAAAATTTATCAGGAAACGTACATCCGTGTAATTTACACAGTTTGATAGATCATCATCAAAACTCACCTATTTATATTTTTTACGTTTTTGATATGGATGGTGCATGTTTGGTAAATATGCTCATGTTTGAATGGCATTGTGTAATAAAAAAATCATAGCATTTTACCTTTTTCAAATATCCTTAAACGCCGCACTCAGCAATGTTCCAGTTATACGACGGCGGTATTTGCAAATAAGAGGAAGAGGTGTTAGTGTTAGCCAGCATGGAGGATGCTCATGTTTGTTGTATTCACAAATCGAACATCCCGTTATTGCCCCCCTTGACAGTTTAAAGGTTAGCTTAATCTGTTCTGTCGAATGAGTTCTGTTTTTAGCATGTAATTAATAGCACGCCACGCATATATACACAACATTATCGATTTCTCACTACATCCAGTTTTCATTACCTTCGCCAGACATCCGCGACGTGGGTGCAATCAGAATAATGTTAAATCTAAATAATGAATATCTTTTGATTTTCCAATGTTTCGATAATGCATTTCCTGCTTATAATGGCGCGTAAATGTCGTGACATTTCTACTGACATTAACTGATTACTCGACCCATACCTTATCTGTCGAGCATTCTATTTGAAGAAATATCGCGATACATATTCAAAGGGTGGAACTTAGCATTGTGTTCTGTGCAAAGATATGCTTAAATATTTAATATATTGAACCATTCCCATGGATAGTGGTCGTTGAAATGTAACCCTTCAATTGAACTCACCACAATTAGTTAACATTATCTCTTGTATCCGCGAACATCATCATCCATTAATCGTGAAGCTGTCGACGTGGATGCTGGTGTTTTACACCTTCGGTAAGCAGTTACTGCATTCTTTACATCTGAAAAACAAACAGCTTTTGTCCTATTGAAACAATACATGTTCATAACATAATAATAGCATGTGCATTTATATTGCGCCACACTCTATTCACTAGGTGAATAGCGCTAACAGTCAAACGGGCATATTATTACTCCGGATAACCCACGCTGCAACTTAGGCGCTGCAAGATTATAGCCACGTCTCATTCCACCGTGTACCCATTTCCTGCTGGGTGAACTGAGACAATTTTGAACAAATTCACTTGCCTACGGAATGAGTTCTTTTCTATGCATATTGTTGAACTGAGTCAGGAGTAGAATAGGTCTTCAGCAAGCCGTGCTTCCCATTAAAGGCGACTATGGTTGTCGTTAGAGGCGGCTAACGGGATCGGGTGGATCAGACTCGCTGACTTAGTTGACACATGTCATCGGCTCTCAGTTGCGCAGATCGATGCTCATGCTGTTGATCACCGGACTGTCCGGTCCAGACTTGATTTTAGTACAGAACGCCGCCATACAGCTGACATATTGCTGAGTGTGGCGTAAAGTTAAACTCACTCACTCAGGGGTCGTCATTAAGCTAACTTTTCACATAATTTCATCTCCAACAGTTTCGGCGACAGTTTTCTCATAATTATTTTCAGTTTATCAATTTATAAGTCACAATATGCCTGAAATATTGCCGTGACTATACACTTTAACTAACTTGCTCACTCTCATTTCGGCGGATAAACGAGACAAGTTGGTCTGTGTCGACATTACTACATTGTTCAAAATACATATGTTCAACACATCGCCCGGTGTAGAGTTAGTCCCCAACAACTAATTGCTGGCTATGGTTCATGGTGTAGTGTGCCATTGCCCATTATCGTACCTCACACATCGAGGTTTGTTTATGGCTCCCTCGCGACCAGTGAACATTGCCCAATATACCATTTCGGAAATAGAACCGGCCCTATCAATTGGCTGGTCACGTTAAATCCCTACGTTCAACACATTTAGGTTTTTCTCAAAATTATTGTCGGGTCTTGCTTATTAATATGTACTTAAAGCACAAAATTACTGACTTGTCAACTGGGTCCTATACCCTCTTATTGAACAGCAGACTTTGGTGCTAAAACACAGCTGCATGAAAGGCGTCCACTAGAGATGTATTAGATGTGTGCTCCAATTGTTTTGTATTAGGGACCTGTACTGACATTCATTGTTTGATAATATATTATTTAAAACTACATACATGTCTGTGTTCTAGTTTACTGGTTTATTGGGGACTCAGAAGACTTTTAGTCAGGATACTTTCTAATTGTTAACAATATTGCGGCACGTCTCGGATAAAATTCATTTGAGAAAACCATTTCAAGTTTTTGCACTTTTGCAAACATACTAATTGTGAAACCAGCAAAAAGGTGTTTAAACTTGGGAGGTTTCTTAAGGCCCCTACTCCGGAGGCGTTTGGTGACTCAGATCTATTGCAAAGTTCTAAACATTTCCAACTTGAGGCCTAAAATGCTGTGAAAATGTTTTAAAGTTTGAAAGTCGTGTTGAATCAATCTATGTTGATGAGGGTGCTTTTGGACATTAGTAAATGGTCAAATAATGTTTGGACTAATTGGAAATGAAAAAAAAATATATCAAATAAAACCTAAAAGGCTGCAAACAGAAAACAAATGGAAAACGTTTGAAATGAAAGATACGGAATTTAAAAAAAAACACACCCAAAACAACAACATGGAAACAAAGACAATATTGAAAATTGAGACAGGAACTGAGCTAAAAAGCTCCAAATCCATCTACGACTAGTCCTACCTGTTTTGACATTACAGAGACACCAGACTGGTATCCCCTTTCTACGAAAACAAAAGAAATAGATGAATATATAAATGTTTTGAAGCGTAATGCTCGGCATGTTCGGACGTATCGACACAGCAAAGCTCAGATTATGATCTTTAGAAACGTACACTTCTACAAGCTTATTAGTAAGTGTCTGATGGTTATCGTCAGTAAATTCAGATATGCTTTCAAAAGGGAAATGACACTTTTGTAGAAAGGTAGAAACTTTGTTTTAAAGGTGGTGGTGAACTGAGGAGATAACAGATTTTGAGGCTTAATTTTGATGGAGGATTTTACGCAGAGTGCTCATTCAGATCTCAAGAGCTAATTGGATGAACACAAGAGTGAGTTAATAGTCTTGACCCTCCCAGTTCTGGGTATCGATTTGTTGATCGGTAGTGATATTACTGGGGACAGGGTTGGTGCTGATCCCGTAGTCGCTGTTTCTCAGGAGAGTTCAATAAGTCCATACACCTATAGGGGAAGCATTTCTGGGTCTGTCTTGTGCAGTAACTCGTTTGATGTCAAAAGGCATTCGATGACATGTCGCACATGTCGACCATATTAGATATAAATACGGATATTTTTAAAAGGCGTTTTGTTTCCCTTGTGACGACAAAAATCATGGTAAAGCATGTTAAAATTGTAGGAGGGACTGGGGTCAGTTGCAACACTCTTTGTTTCAGTTGTTCTTATTCCATACCGGTCGACCTGTCACAGAGTTAATCGATACAACTTAGTTCATTGACATCTTGGCTTTAAAACTAAGAGTCAACTGAGATTCACTGTTATTTCGTTACACAGTATTACGTATCAAACGTATCGACTGAAAGTGTTGCAAATGAACCCGAGCACGGGACAATTGTAAGAGATGGATTGGGCAGTTGTAAAGAAAAAAGTTCAAATGTATCAATCTGTTTATTTTCTAAATACAACGAAAATAGAATGTGGAATGATTTGCAAAACTATCAAATTACAACTAAAATGTTCAGCTTTACTAAAACTAGTTACGTCTAACATTAAATCTTCATCATCACTTGACTGACAATGTCATATAAATGTATGAAATTCTGGATTTGATGAACTCACGAATAAATAAGTCTATAAATAGAACACACCATCAATGTCTTTTATCTATCCAAACTTTACACTGAAGTTGTTATGTAAACGTTTCGGTGCTTGAAACAAAACTTCAACATTTCTCATCATCTGAGTGATAGTTTTGGCAGGTACAAGAACTTATGCTTTGGGGTGCTCTCTCCGTGAGGCCAAAACTTACATGAAGAACACCGCACCCAACCGTCGCCTGTAAGACACTTTCTGAAATTGTCACAACACACCAAGCATATGTTCATCTCCGAACCCGAATCAGTGTCGGCAAAAGACTGAACTGCAGGACGTTTTGATTTCTGTTTCTTTTTCTCTTTTACCTTCAGTTTTCCTTCCGTCAACATCGATGTCACTAGCGTTTCGGTAAGTATTTTGAACTTTTTTTCTTTTTCGTCCTGCTTTTTGTTGCTTCTGAGGTTGTGCTTTAGGGAACGGTTTGGCAGCTGCTGGGGAGAACAGGGGTCTAATTCCAGTGACCGGTTCTTGCTGAGTAGGTGTTCCAGAAAATGGTTTTTGTTGAGTATCAGTCCCAGGAACTAGTCCTTGCAGAGTACATGTTCCACCGATTGCTTCTTGTTGACCTGGAATTGCAGAAGCGACAACAAGATCAGTGACCTGGCATGAAGCATACTCGGTTTCATCAAACATATCCCGATTAAATGGCACAATTTTAGTAAACCGAAATCCGGAGGCTACGTTATTAGGTGTTGTAGCTAGAGGAAGAGCTTCTCAGGGAATGTTAGGGATGTTGTAAATGGTCATTATTTGACTAGGATAATTCAACATCCAGAAGTCACAACATCTACTTGTAGCTTTGTTCAAGGGCCCAAAACAATTCTGTCGAGAGGTTGCAGTTTATGGGATTTGTGAGGCGGTAGTGATATAATCACCATGCCCGTATCCGCTCAAAAGTCCAGTGACTTTGTGGATAGGTGGGAATCATGGTTATCCAGTATGAAAAGAACCGGTTTGTTACTCCTTGGTTCAGCGTGGTCACAGGAAAATCGTCCACTTGCATCCACCCGGATGCATTAGCAGTTCCAGTACTCCCTGGAGGTCCATCACTTACAAAATTCTCCTTAAACCTCTACTTTGAAAGATTAGCAAAGGGGTACCCTGCTCCCTGTTGCATTGATTGCCACTGCGCAGGTAACCAGAGTTCCCCCGCTCCTGAGAGGTCAGAGTCCCAACTTGCTTTGTTCCTTTCTCAGCAACAATGTAGTTTGGACGCTGTACCGTTGTAATGCCTGTTTCCTGTCCGCAGGAAAACAAAGGGAAATAACTCTACTCACCTGCACAATGTTTAAGTGAAAACTTTTAGAGTGATCGCCCTTGTTACAATTTCCCGGTGTTATAATTGACCCCCAATCTCGACTACCTCTAAACTTTATAGTTATACTTCCCAATACACATAACTAAGGGATCCCACATAGCTTGAAGATCAGACTGTTCAATATATGATAGAGACAGAATGCCTAAACAGCACAGAATAAATGCAGCACTTCAGCGGCTTGTTTATTTTGGAACTGGACTGCCGATAGCATAATTCGCCACATGTATGACACGTGGCAGAAAGCTATAATTACCTGTCTGCTTTAGATAGGCGTTTTGTGGGCACGATGCCCAAATCTTGGATTATTAGTGGAAAATCAATTGAATTATTACTCAGTCCTTAATAATTCACTGCGTTTCACTTAATAATGACATGTTGCCTGGCAACACTTGCTTTGCTTTGGAAAGCTTGGAATATGTAGTTCCATTGTTAAATGATGGCTGGAAACAAGCTACGAAATTAGGAACACCGGTGGGTATTATTTATTTCAATTTCCATCCTGTGACTCACAATCTAAATAGTTTGAAGTTCCTCTTTGGAGTAGCTAGTTCCTGAGTGTCAGTATTTATTCGGTGAAAGATCAAAGTCGCCGACTGTACTTTAACAGACGATAAAACTTCGCACCTCACGTCAAATGCCCCGTTGTGGACCCGGGGGCATATTTGGTCCACCAATCTGTTTGCTGTGGGTTGCGGCCCTGTGTCGGTGGAGGAGGGGATCCTGGTGGTTGAGGGCACTTGGAGCTTGGAACAGCGTTCCTTTGCTCAACACACCACTTTGGCCCTTACTTCACCTAGACGGGTGGTTGAATGGGCCCGATTCAATCAATAGGCTGGTAACGTCGAGTCCTGCGTTTAACTTGTTATGCTCTTTACCTTACTTGTGGAATGATCTCTGTTTACACAGTTTCGGATAATATATGAGATACTTACCTAGAGCATATACCCAGAAGGCGGTGGCTCATGGACCAATCTGGTTGATCCAAATCTGCTGGAGTATCCTGTATCCCTTTGGTGTTAGTTTGCTGAATTTCCGCTTACGTATGATATCGCCCTTGTTGGCGCTCCGTGGTGGGCGGGGAGCAGGTTTGCTGAACCATATAACATTTCAATATGGGGAAACAAAATCCAAAAAATCCAAAACGGCAACTTTCAGAATCTGATTCTGAATCAGATTCTTCTGACGATGAAATTGTCACAAAACTTCTCTATTCTGAAGGACATACTTGGCCTCGATACCTTGTCATGGAAACTAAAGGTGCTTTAGCTTCATATTCACCATTTCTTTTAGAAAAAGGACTTAAAGGGAAGGCTGGTGAGTTAAAAGATGTGAACAAATTGTGTTCTGGAGCTCTTCTTATAGAATGTGCTCGAAAAGCCCAAGCTATAAATTTGATGACTTCAAGAAAGTTAGCAGATATCCCCGTAACCTGCTCGGCACACAAGACACGTAACTTCAGCAAAAGTATCATAAGAGACCGTGATCGCAGTCATGCTGATGAATCCATTGAGGAAATTGTGTCAGAACACCGACGTCAAGGTGTGATTGACGCCACACGATTTACATACCGCAAAGATGGTCGTGTGTATCCATCCAATACATATCTCTTGACTTTTGATACCACGACTCTACCCAGTTCTATCAAAGTTGGCTGCTTTTCCATGCCTGTAGACCTCTACATCCCACGACCTAGTCGTTGTTTTAAGTGTCAGAAATTCGGACATGGTCAGAATTCATGCAAAGGTAGAATCACTTGTGTCAGGTGTGGTGAAATTGATCACGACGGAAATACGTGTACTCGTCCTTTAAAATGCTCTAACTGTGATGGAAACCATATGTCCTCCTCAACTGACTGTACTGAATTCAAATATCAGTCCCTTGTACAAAAAATTAAATGTGCGCAGAAAGTCAGTTAATTGGATGCAATGAAACAGGCAAAATCAGTTATTTCTGCCAACACAGCAGGGCAATCGTATGCGTCAGTCACTAACACCGTAAGAACTGTCAGCACGACATCTGTAGAGCGTCAAACGGATCTTACATGGACAAATGGTGAAACATCAAAACCACTTTCTAATCCAGAAAACACAGTTCCGGTTCCAAAATCAAGATCAATATCTACCTCAACATCTGAAACCTCTGCGAAAGTCGTCGAAAAACATAAAAATGAAACTTCTAAAAAGAAAAAATTCAAACTGATCAAGTGTGAAAGGCACTCAAAAATCCCGTGCAACAGTGCAAGTATGGGTTTGCTGGAGGATATGGATACAGAGGTATCCCCCCATGTGAACACTAATGCCAATGTCAGTGGTCACTCGCCCAAAAAGAAAGGATCAGCACTGTCACCAGTTACTGCCCCTTAAATGACTAAAACAGCCTTAATACAGTGGAATTGCAGGGGACTGAGGACCAATTTTGCTGATTTACAGCTATTAGTGCAAGAGCTTACACCGTCAGCTATATGTTTACAGGACTTATCTAAAAGAAATTGATATTTTTGACTTGCGTCAATTCAATGCATATCACACCTTTTCACCACCGGGAGTGAGGGCAAATGGAGGATCTTCCATCCTTTTTAAACAGAATGTTATCCACAGCCATGTTATGCTCAAAACTAATCTCCAAGCTGTTGCAGTGCGACTTGCGTTGCATGTTGCTTTTACAATATATCCCACCGTCTTCAACTCTTCAACTAGCTGATATACAAGCTCTCTACAATGAACTTCCTAAACCCTGTATTATTATGCGTGATCTAAATGCCCACAACACACTTTGGGGTGGTTCAAACACAAACACCAAGGGTAAATTACTGGAGGATTTTATTTCAAATGAAGATTTATGCATTTTTAATGATGGTTCCAATACATACTTACATCCTGGCACAGGAACATATTCAGCTCTTGACATGTCAATTACTGATTCACACATAGTAAACGAATTTGAAAGGTCAGTTCATGGTGACCTCTGTGGTAGTGACCATTTCCCAACACTACTGACACCTGTAACTCCATCAGATGTTTCTCCATCATCAAGATGGAATTTCAAAAAGGCAAACTAGTCTTTATACGAAACGCTGTGCGCTGAGAAACTTAAACCAGAAACTTTCAATAATGTTCCCGATGCCATAAAAAGTTTCTCTGATGAAGTAACTCTCATTGCTGACGAGTGTACACCAAGGTCCTCTTCAATTCCACATATTCGAAAACCGTGGTTTAACGATACATGCAAACAAGCTAAAAGAGAACGGAAAAAGGCAGAGCACTATTTCCCGTAGACACCCCATGGTGCATAATTTGAATAGATTTAAAATTTTAAATGCTAAAGCACGGCGTACTTTTAAACAAAGTAAAAGCCAATCTTGGCAAAATTATGTGTCAAACATTAAGTCGCGTACGCCAATATCTAAGGTCTGGAATATGATCCAAAAAATCAAAGGGAAGGGTTCCAAATGTAGCATTCACCGTCTTAAAGACGGAAACCAGTTGTTAACTAGTAGAAACGAAATTGCAAATAAATTTGGTGAAACTTTAGCAAAACATTCTTCTTCGTCCAATTATGACCCTGAATTCCAAAAGTACCAAAAACAGCAAGAAAAGAAATCTATTAATTTTAATTCAGATAATGGGGAAGATTACAATGAGATATTTTCTATTGATGAGCTAAATACTGCTCTTAATCAGGCTCACGACACTGCTTCTGGAGCTGATAACATCCATTATCAACTCCTGAAACACTTACCGGAATCATGTTTGGAGACACTCTTACATATTTTTGATGACATTTGGACAACTGGAACTTTCCCTTCGTCATGGCGTGATGCTATAGTTGTTCCCATCCCCAAACCTGGGCGTGATCATACTGATCCTTCCAATTATAGGCCCATTTCATTAACTAGCTGCGTTTGCAAGACCATGGAATGCATAATAAATAATCGACTTGTTTGGTACTTGGAAACCTCATAACAGAGATACAATGTGGTTTCCGCAAAAAAAACAAGTACTATCGATCATCTAGTGCGTTTAGAATCTTTGGTTAAGAATACCATAATTAATAAGCAGCATGCAGTGTCGATCATTTTTTATTTAGTATGACACGACATGGAAACATGGGATTTTGAAAGATTTACATGACTTTGGATTACGAGGAAGTTTGCCGCAATTTGTATCCAACTTTTTAAATGACAGGCAATTTCAACTCAGAGTGGTTTCAACCCTGTCTGATCATTACAGTCAGGATCAGGGTGTCCCACAAGCTAGTATGTTGTCTGTCACATTATTCAATACTAAAATCAACAGTTTATCAAAGGTTTTAAATGATTCAATTGATGGATCACTTTTTGTGGATGATTTTAATATTTCGTGTCGTGGGAAAAATATGCATACCATTGAACGCCAACTGCAGTTGTGTTTAAACAAAATAGATAAATGGTGTCTTGAAAACTTAAATGTTCTAAATCCAAAACTAATTGCATACATTTATGTCGTAAATACAAACCACATAAGGACCCTGAACTGTTCTTAAATGACACTCCCATCAAAGTAGTCAATAATGCCTGAAGACACTTGATTTATTTAACGTCGTGTCTAATTCAAAGTGGGGAGGTGAACAGACTACCCTCCTACACCTATACAGATCACTTGTCCGTTCGAAGCTTGATTATGGCTCCATAGTCTATGGTGGAGCTTGCAAAAGCAACCTAAAACTTTTAGATTCTGTCCACCACCAAGGTCTAAGACTTTGTCTTGGGTCTTTCAGAACTTCACCTGTTGACAGCCTATATGTCGAGACTAATGAGCCATCTCTTGAACGACGCCGTATAAAATTATCTTTACAGTATATCGCAAAACTTTGTTCCAATGAGTCAAACCCTACATATGAATGTGTCTTCAATCCTCTCTATGAAGATTTGTATAATAAGATATCTTCTCTTGTTCTTCCTCTTGGGCTCAGGATTGAGCCATTTGTTATTGCTGCCGGCATTGATCTGGGAAGTATATCTCCTTCCCGTTTTCTTTCTTCTCCCCCTTGGCAATTGGTTAGGCCACAAGTCGATTTAACCTTAACTACTTTTAAGAAATCCGAAACGAATGAACTACAATATAAACAAGAATATAAAAAGAATTAAAAAGTAAATATAGCAATAACAAATCCCTATTTACAGACGGGTGCAAGGACAGTGGCACAGTTGCTTGTGCCACTGTCATTGGATCCAGAACAATATCTACTCGAATTCCAGAAAACAGCTTTATTTTTATTGCAGAAGCTAACGCCATATTAACAGCTCTTAATTATATCCAAAGACACCCTAAATATACACAGTATATAATCTATTCAGACTCGCTTTCTTGTCTTCAGGCGATTAAAATTTGTCTTGTAAACATCCACTTTTAATAGAAATTATTGAATTGTATAATAATCTTGCTACTGGCCAATACGACATCGTCTTCTGTTGGTTACCCAGCCACGTAGGCATTTCTGGTAACACAATGGCCGATCTTGCTGCCAAGGCAGCACTCAACAAATCTGTGACACCACTTCTTATTCCATACTCTGATTACAAAGGTACGATTAGAACTTACATCCGTGATCTGATGCAGAAGAAGTGGGACACCCAAGTAGGTATAAATAAATTACATGAAATAAAACCTTATATTGGTTACACCTACCTGGGCTGTGAGTCCAGATTTGAAGAGGTAATCATGCGGCGATGTCGTATTGGCCATACAAGATATACTCATGAATACTTATTGAAAGGTGAGGATCCTCCGTTCTGCATCCCTTGTGATGAAATTATCGCGGTCAAGCATGTCGTGCTTGACTGTGTCGAATATTCCATCACAAGGGATACTTATTTCAAATCACGAACTATGAAGGACCTTTTTAGCAACGTCAGTTCTCATTTAATTATTGCATTTTTAAAAGAATTAGATTTGCTGAGTGACTTGTAAATAGATAAGTATTTTATGATTGGAAGTTAAATTAGTAACTGATATTGTTAGTGGTAGTATCCTCGAGGGGGGTTGAAGTACCGTAAAACTATTGTCCTCCCGAGAGGGTACGTCAGTCCCAAAACATTTGATGTCATATTTAATCTTCCTTCTTTATAGCCGTAGTATTTCTGTCATTTTAATTTGTGGCTACTCTTGCATACAGTCGCCAGCAGCTAAGGGGATGGTGTAAATCCAACTAGGGACCATGCAGGTAGCAGAAGTACCGTAAATCCCCATGGCCTCTAGTATGGTGATCTACCTTCAGTTGTTGGCGATCTATGGCCTGTTTTTATATTGTACTGTCCAGATAGTGATACTATTTTTAGGTTTTCACGCTAGTTTTAAATACTAAATGTGATTAGTCTAGTGGTTGTACTGTCCTTTGCCGACAGGTTTTCATAATATGCATAAATATTTCGTTTTTATGTCACGTATGTTCTCGTCACGATATGGTTGCAACACGTTGGGATGGTTGGAATGGTGTCGAAGGGTCGTCCACCGATCAGGAGAAACATTGACCCTGATTACATTATCACACCGTTGTGTAATTTTTATAGGTGTGTTTTATCAACGTTGTGTCATATGCGTCTCTAGACGGAATGATAGTGTATATAATAACGGCATATTGTTCAATGCCACACTCAGCAATGTTCAGCTACTTGCATATAGGAGAAAGAGCTGTTAGTGATAGCCAGCACTCACCACGTGGAGGGTACTCCTTTCGCGTGCCATCTGACCATGTTTGTTGTATTCAGAAACAAATCAGACATCATGACACATCCCTATATTACTCTCCTTGACAGTTTAAACGTTAGCATAATCTGTTCTGTCGAATGAATTCTGTTTTGACCATCTAATTGATGGCAAGCTCATGCATACGCACAAGACTATCGATTTCTCACAACATCCATCTTCATTACTTTAGCCAGACATCCGTGACGTGGAAACAACCATGAGAATAACTTTATATCTAAATATTGAAATTTTTATTTTCTAATGTTTCAGTAATGCATTTCCCATTACATGTACATACACGACATGCCATTTCTACTGACATTTAATGATGAATCGACCCATACCTTAACTGTTGAGCATCCTAGTTGAAGAAATAACACCAGACCAATTGAAAGGTTGGAACCTTAATATTATGTTCTGTGTAAACATAATTTTAATATTTAAAACCGTTCCCATGGGTATTGGTTACGGAAATGAGTAATTTAACCTTTCAGTTGTCTTCATCAACTTACTTGCAGTTCATCCTTAACCGTGAAGTTGTCGACGTGGATGCTGGCGTTTTATACCATTGGTAAGCAGTTATTGTATTCATTACAACTGAAGAACAAACTGATTTGTAATACTGAAACAATATACATGTTTATTCCTTCTACCTTTTCACCGGAATAAAAAGTTCTTTTTATGCGTATTGTTAAACTGGGCGGTGTTGACAGGAAAAGCTTACCCTAGTGCGAACACCTGGTGTCGCCATTAAGCTAGTTTTTAATATAATTTCTTTTCTAGTTTTTGTGACAGGTCTCTTATAATTTAATTGCGTTTATTGCTATAATAAGTCAGAATATGGCTGAAATATTGCTGATGTGTAAATTTTCTTCTATAAAGTTCTTCTGTGTCATAATTACTACAGAGTTCCAACACATTTTTCAGTGCATCGCCTGGAGTAGAGTTAGTCACCAGCAGATAATTGCTGGTTATTGTTCTTGGTGTACTGTTCCATTGCACAAAATACCATTTTGACCCTTACTTGGAGAATGGAGCCGGGTCTATCAATTGGCTGGTCACGTTAAACCCTGTATGTTTTCACATTTACATTTTTCTTAAATTTATTGTTTGGTCTTTCCAATCAATTTGTATTTACAAATTACCGACTTGTAAATCGGGCCCTATAACCTCTTATTCAGCAGTGAAGTTGGTGTCAAAATATGAAACACGTCTATCGGAGCTGTATTAGATGTATTAGATTTGTGGGGGTTGCACTGTGACCTTCATTGTTTGTGAATATTATTGAACATTATTACCTTTTCTACGTTTTAGTTTACAGAAGACTTTGTGTCAGGGTAATTTCTAATCATTGGCAAAATTGGAGCTCGTCTCTGATAAAATTCATTAGATATTTGAGACGTATTGTGCCAAAATTATTTTTGATTTCTGCATATTGCAGACAAGCTAATTTTGAAACCAACAAAATGGTGTATAAGCATGGGACGTTTCTTGAGGCTCCTACGCGTTTCCTGACTCAGATCTATTGCAAATTTCTCGACATTTCCAACTGTAGACCTACCGTGCTATGAAAATGTTGTAGATTTTGAAATTTGTGTTGAATCAGTATGTTGATATGGGTGTCTTCAGACATTTGTAAATGGTTAAAGAATAATGTTTGGACCAATTGGAATTGATAAAACTAAAAAGGCTGGAGGAGATCGCAGATTTTGATGGTTTGAGGCAATTAATTTTGATGGAGGATTTCAAGCAGAGTGCTCATTCTGATCTCAAGAGTTAATTGGATGAACACATGTTTGATGACTTGCATGAGATAGCGGCGTTAGCACATGACTATTGACTGTTGTATCTATGCCATTCTTTCCGGGTGATTTTAAGGAGAGTTTTGTTTGTGAGAGTATGTCCGAAGACTGTGTAGTTAGGAAGGAGTAATTTTCCTTTGTGTCTGTAGGTTCCTTGTCACTTATGGTTGATATTTCTACCCCACGGTCCCTTAGGATTTTGAGGGATACTGGAGCATTTTTTTTTGTGATGAGTCTGATGAATTTGGCTTCAAGTCTGATTTTCGATGAGGTAAAAGTCGGTGGCCTTGACTCTCTCCCAGTTCTGGGTTTGCTGATCGGTAAAGATAATACTGGGACCCAAGTTGGTGCTGATCCTATTGTCACTTAATTCAGGAGAGTTCAGTTAGTACAGACACTTTGGAAGAAGAATTTCCGGTATTTGTCTGCCTTGCATAGTGACTCGTTTGTTGTCAAAAGGTATTCGATGTCATGTCGCATTGACAACAATAGATATAAACACGAATATTTTTAAGAGGCGGAGCCTTGTTACGAAAAAATCATGGTAAAGCATGTTAGAATTGTACCTTTAGGCTTTATAGTTGTACCACCCAGTACACATAACTAAGGGTTCCTACATAGCTTGAAGATTAGCCTGTTCAGTATGTGATTAATGTCCAGAGGACATGAGTAAACGCAATGGAAGCAGGTCTTCAGCGGCTTGGTAACTTGTTTAAGTGTAACAAGGCAGCCGATAGCATCATTTGGCATATGTATCCCCTAGCAACCCGATATGTATTTGTTAAGTTAAATGCTAGTTTTTATGATTCTAGATGTTTTATACTTTGTATTTTGCTATCTTTTGTAAACTCGTTAACTGTTTTAGTCACGGTATGGATGAAATATTGCAGACATGACTGTTACTTTTAACTCACTTAAAATTCAAAGTTTCTAGAAATCTCTAAAAGGATGGTGAATGAAACTCATTAAATAACATAAGATGTTAGACAGGTGCATCGTTTGTTTTCAGCAGAACTTAGTGATCATTGGAAAACAGATATCAAAGAGTACAGCTTCAAGTCACTGTCTATTCAAAACTACAAAAGTCAGTTCCACAGAACAAGTCCTGCAAGTGATATAGGAACTCTACAGTTGGAACCATGAGTATATCGCCATGGCTGATGTTTGGTGTTCTGGTTTGTTGGGGAACAGCCGTCCTTAGCAGCGGCAGCACGGAAGAGACGAGAGGAACCCTTAGAAACCGAATGGAAAGCCTTGTTTCATGCAATTTATCCATTGACTGTTATATGACAGAAAGCGGAGTGACATGCCACCTCACCAAAGACATTCAAGGGCACCTGACAAAGTATCGTTTGAATTCCCATGGAGCTATCATATTCCAGCTGATGAAAGGTTCAGAAGATGCGACTGAACAAAAGGCGATTGAGACAAAACGTACAGAGGGCAAGCCTGCACTCAAGAAGATGGAGATGAAAACATGTTCGTGTCAAATGAAAGGTTATCGACAAGTGTTCAGCCGTGAAGCTCCCCCTCTATTTGTGTATCGCATGAAGGGGCGTGAAAGAATCATATTCTTCTATGAAAAACATAACCTGACAAAGATGCATAGAATAAATTTACATTTTGGGGGGGCAATCGATTATTTTCATGCTGACATGATCCAATGCATCTTCTTCTGGGTGTATAGAAACAGGTCCAAGAAACAAGTATACAGTTCCATGTGTTTTGGTGGCAAGGACAGGAGGAAGATATTAGAAGGAGAAGTACATTGTGTATTCTATGATCATCTTTTACACCTTCACTTCATTTGGACTTTGCGTGAAAGATCCTATGTCCTCATGGTTTTCAGTCATACTAAATACATCAGGGATATTTTCGAAACACAAAGTGAGGTTGATTGCAAATGTTGTTCAGGCCATGCCGCTTCACAAATTTTGGTAATGTGTACTAAATCGCGCAATTCAAAACCGACGTTATATACATTACATACACTGAACTACTCAAATATGAACGAAATAGCACTGAAAAAACTGTTTAAGGTATCCGCTGGGATTCTCTTCCTTGCTTTCGTCCCTCCCAATAAGCTGACCGCCGTACAATACAAAACGGATACTGCCTTTTTATTTGATATTACAAGCCACAAGCAGAGTAACATCATCAAGTGTCCATTTAAGTCACGTCATTCCCCTCGTGTAGGGTACTGGAACAGCCAGGTTTATATTAAGTGTACAAGTGGTAAATATTCGTATTTCTTCTTTGCTACGCTGGATGGGGTGACGACAATGCACATCAAAACAGGGATTGGCGCGAGGATGGTAAGTGGACTAGCTTGAAAAGCTGTATACAATACGTATATTTGTTTGTTGTATAACACTGCGCACGATAATATCCTTGCTATTTTGCGGTGGCCTTTACATATTAGTGTCAGGACCAGAGAATCCAGTGAACAATACCACAAGCAGGAATCGGCACAGTTTGGATACGGTGATGCGTGTCGACCAAGTCAGACTACCCAATCCTGTGGAGTTGCATAGATTATTGAAGGTTTACTAACAAGGATCTCCGGTCCGGCACAATAGATGGTGGCATCCATATAGTGAAATTGTGAACTGTCCTTAGCACATATTGGTGCAAGTGACATTGCTCAGAGATATGAATTCAATGATACTGCTGTGACACGCTGTGCTGTGCTGACAAACCCTTGGGCATTTTCAGTAAGAGTCTGGCTGAAGCCACAAAATTGCGATCACGCTATCCCTGAAGAATAACACACCGGCAAGAGTACTGGTGCCCGAGATGGAACCAATACCATTGATGGAGTAGATTAAAATTTAAGTCAGACCGTCAGCATTTCAGCCATATCTTGACTATGAGTGAGTGAGTTTAGTTTTGCGCCGCACTCAGCAATATTACAGCTATACGGCAGTCTGTAAATAATCGCGTCTGGACCTGACATTCCAGTGATCAACAGCATGAGCCTCGATCTGCGCAATTGGGCGAACAAGTCAAACAAGTCGGGGAATCTGACCACTCGCCTCTTACGACTAGCATAGTCACTTTTTATGGCAAACATGGGTTGCTGAAGGCCTATTCTACCCCGGACCTTCACGGGTCTTATCTTGACTATGAAAGTTGTAAATGTATAAATGAAATAAAAACAAATGTATACTTACCTGTCTGCAAAGGGCAATGAAATAACTAGTCTATCGCAGATTTATAAACTATTTAAAACAAGCATACGATCATTAAACACTATTTCTATCTTAAACAGTGCTTTATATGGGCTACAGGTTGCCCAAAACCGAAAGATGATCACCATACTAGGGACTGTGGAGACTTGCAGTACAAACCCATACACCAACAATATACTGTACAGTTACAACAAGTGTGGAAGACATAAAATGATAGTTCTAATACACTGAGGGAGTCCCGTTTTCAATCAGTAATACAACAATACCACGATACATCACACAAAGCTAAGACTAGGACATGAACAATAGATTCTATTTGCATGTATACCTTAAGCCTGCATTCCCATGATTGTCCAAATGAAACCATGTTTCTTGTTTAACACAGCACCGAATCACTGCTGTATGACAAGTATATTTGTGAAGTAACTGAGTCTAGATCAGACAAAACAATGTTTGATATTATAAACATCGATTCTGGATACAACTCATTGAGTAGGCTCGCATGACGAGCATTAGCTGCTGAGGTCCAGTTTGAAACGGAACCTCCGCGAATTCATGACTAGAGCAAGACATTTATTGTACCTCGGGTTTACAGACATGAACTCTATTCTAATGAAGAATAACCTGATTGGATGATCCAACAGATGGGCATTGAAAAAAGTGTGGTAAGGTTTCTTTCCTTCGTAACCTGTGTTGTTTGCCAAAGGCTACAATACTGATCCATTTACAATTCAGTATCATTCATTCATTCATTTTATTGAAGACAGACTATATGTTCAGTCAGCAATTTAGCACATGCAAGTCTTATTTGACAAGTGAAGCCTAACAGCTATTTTTTTGGATCGACAATCGTGTTCTTAGAAAAATATTCGATTCTTTGTAAAGCCGGAGGACACAAGTTTTGTATGTTCCACCATCCTCTGAAAACCATCTCACGGTTTCTGATAACCAAGGACTTTTATCATTTTCATTGATTAGGCCTATTTCTGTCAGCTGAAGGAAAATGTGTACTTAAAATCCGAGTTTGACCAATACGTTATCAACTTTCTATAAACGTTACGAGGTTGGAAATAGTCAACATCACATTTGAAGTGTAAGGTGTAAAGCACTGTCTGATGCTCATGTAAAAACCTCCGAAGATTCCTCTGTGTTGGGTTTTATTTGAGACAATCAAACATGACTGTATAATTTCTTTCGCTAGGCTGTTCATCCTCATGAATTTGAACTCCTGTACCTAAATTTATCGTTTGATATTCCTGTATTATATAAGAACGGTGAGCATGTACACTTTAACATTAGAGTTATCTGATATTCGTTGTAGTTGCATGTATACATAGAACACAATGTCGTCTACTGATTATGCCCACTGTATTATTAATGTAGTGTATGTACAAATATAATGTTCCTGATTATGAAATTTGTAATGATGTATATATCTCAACATGATCACTGATTCACATTAATTGTCACTGCTTCCTGTCACTGCTTATTTTGCTCAAAGGCGGACCGATGAATTGCAATCTAATTCGAGTGAAACGAGAACAATCTAGTTTATGTTAATATGAAAATCAATAAAGTTAGAAAATGAGCCCTGTCATCAAAGGATAGTACAAATAAATGAGTATAATACACAGCTTTATGAATTTATCGTAAAATTAAATCACTACAAACAGTATCCAGAACGGTTATATAACTTCAGTATTCATAACTTCAATAGCAATATATAGCCTGTTTTTACAATGTATTGTCATCTATAGTTAAAATGCTTTAGATCCGAATACTGGTATTAGATTCGAATATGTGATAATGTAGTTATTTTACCGTCCTTTAACAGATTACTTTCAATTAACCATTAATTATTATGTATAAAATTAATTGTTCTCGTAACGATATGGCTGAAACATGGCCGCTGACAATAAACTTTACCTCTCTCACTATCAAAATAAAAACAGGCTATAAATCACCAACAACCGGGCAGTCTAGCTCGAAAACGAATAAACATTCTGTTACGGTTAGGAATTTACCGTGACAAGCTATGTAAGAAATCCCTTGTGAACCAGCAAAACAGAACAAAGACAAGTCGTACACGTTCAAATTCTGTATTATTATGCAACGGCAGCAAGGTATACAAAGTCACAAGTCAGTAGTCAAAATACTGATTACATATTCAATATAAGTGCGACAAAATCTAAGGCAATGGGTCATAAAATATATTTAGTAGCAAACTCACCAAGTCTTGGTGTGAGAGAGAATCAACTATGCAGAATGTAAACACAGCGATCGGTCTGACAGCGGGTAATGTAGGTCAGGCGTTGATGGATTTTGATGATCAAGCGTTGGCTGTGATGTATATCCTTCAGTTATGTGAATGTGTGTCGCCCTCCACACGACAGCCAGCCTTTTTATATATATCCTCATTCATTTCCCGAAAGTTCGGGCACTTACGAACATCGCCAACACTGTAGAAAGCCCTCGAATAAGTCTACCGGAAGTAAACACATAAAAAACTAAGAGCAGATAATATCCGGAAAACCAGAATCCTAAAAGTGCTGACCATCTATTAAACGAAATGTGACCTATCATATTTAATATTCAAAACACTAAACATTGTGACCCAATAATAATTATTACTTAATTAATAACAAACTATACAGGAAATACATACTCGTAACAATGAGTTTATAATGAAACGCTGATCATAATCAAAACATCAGACCAAATCTGAAGGTCATTTTTAATTACGCCCCAAAATTAAAGCATGTTGTTTAATAAACTATCATTAACATATTTACATATGTTACCCTGTTACGTGGGAGGTGTGCGGGAAGGGACGGAGACTGTACAGCAGAGGTAGATGAATCAATATCTTTGTCGGCACTTGTACACGTTCTTCGCGTGCACCTGGCTGCTATTTCCTCTCTTGGCACTCCCTCCTCGTAATTAATGCTGGACTGTGTCAAAATTATATTTGAGTTTTTTAAATCTCTCTTTTATTTTTAGACCATTATATCCTACAGTTGTTCTCATGTTTTGATCAGCGTCTCAATGAGTATTATATGTTTTTAGGTTTCCGAGTAAGACTGCAAATCATCATCCACTTTAAAGCCAAGCGGACTGCAACCCGGTTAGAAACAGTTTCACATTTTTCAGTTGATTCAGTCGGAGTGAGTGAGTGAGTTAAGATTTAACGTCACAACGGCATTTTTTCAGCCATATCACGACGAGAATAAACTGGGCAGTTATAAACAGTATTTATACATTTTGAAATCTGTCGTCAAAGGTCAGTGAAACAACGTGACTATCACAGACATAAAAAAATAAAACTAGTGTCTATCTCTAAAACTGGATTTACAATTAAAACAATACAGTTAAAAGCGGGCTATAGATATCAAACAACTGAAGTCAGATCCATAAATTAAGATCCATGACGATTTACATTATGAAATTTAAAATAACGGAAATACTACGTCTTTGCTCACGTAGTATGTACAGTATATCTTCTACCTGTCACAAAGTCATGTGAACTAAACGAAAGCATGTGATTGCCTCAAGGTACCTACCTGTAAATACAAATGGCATATCCCTTCCCATGTCCTGCTTGACTGTACTGATTTTTAATACAAGGGATAAATGTGCTGTGTCAGAACAGTTTAGGACCTTTCGCATGCAAAATATATGTTTTAGAAAGAAATATAATGAATTTATATAATTTGATGTGCACAAGTATATATCTTTTTAATCTTTATAAACGGTGGTACATGATTATTACATGAGATTGTCAGTGAGGCTTTGTAAGTGAGGTAGTGGCCTGGGTGGCTTTATATTCTTCAAATATTGTCCAGTTACAAGCGTGTATTACCCCACATCAGTCATACCATAGATCGAAAACAACAGGTTTTAACAGCAGTTTTTTTAAAGAAAAAACAAACAAACAAAAAACCCGTGCACACAGCTGATAACGGCTGAAGGAATGGTGCAAATCCACCTAGCTTCCATGCAGGTGGCAAAAGCGTCGTAAATCCGCGTGTTCGTTGTTATGGTGAACTGCCATCAGTTTTTGGCGATCTATATAGCTTGCTTTTATATTGCATTGTATTGTATTGTATTGTATTATATTGTATTGTATTGTATTGTATTCTGTCGTTAAAACAATTCCGTCCCACGTCCAAGCTTTGTATTCAAAACTGTGATAATCTAGTTTTTACTGTCTTTTTATGATTTACTTTAGCTTTTTTATCGCATTTAGAGATAAACCTGGTTCAGAAGAGATGGTTATCGTCCAATTTGCACGCCTGGTAGAGGTGTAGTTTACACCTGGTGCATCTGTATTAATATAACTCCAGTTGAGATGCACGGAACTCTGCGGTGATTTATTTTGAAAGTGAAAACAAACCTTACATTTTCAGTAGCTACCAGGTACCATTAACACACAACACACCTTCCTAAATTTAAAAAAAATAATTAAATGGGGTACATAGTATTTTATGGTAAATTATGTCAGCCCTTGTCCACGGAGTGCAGTATGATTTTTTTATTATATCTAGATTACCACAACTGTGTGCATAAAACTAGTAATTAATTCTAAAACATTTTAATTATAAACGACAATTAATACAGTATTAAAACAGGTTATAGATTGTGTTACGAGAGTGTGTTTTTTCTAATCATTGATTGGGTGATAGTTATCATGGGTCGCATGTCGCATCATATATGGTCAGTATCAATAGAACACGTCACAATTTAATTCTGGACTCACAAAAGTCCAGAAACTCTAAGCACTGTGGCCACTCTCTCACAAGGGATTTGGCAAAATTAAACATGTAGCTGTTATGTATATGTGCTAAGGATGAAAAAATGAAAAATACGTTTTTTCAAAAACTCAAAATTTAAACTCGCTCGCCCATGGGCATTCCCATGGGCCAACAGTGGCCAATGGGCAGGCCCATGGGCGAGAGGGTTTAATTTCGTCCAGAATAAATGTTTTGGAGGTTGTAAATGAATGAAAAACAGGCCCCCCTAAGTAATTGAAGGAATTACAGCAAATTTGAAGGAATTGCATCTCAAATGTAAACAAACGCAGCCCACTCGCGAAACAATTGCAGCGATATCGGTAGTTTAGCGGTAATAACAGAAACACATCGGCCCTATCGGAAGCAATGTCGGTAATACTGGAAACACGATCGGCCATCTTCGGAGATTTTTCGGTCGCGAGCGGAAACTCACGCAGCAAAACATGGCGTCGTTGGAACAAGCACCCGTCTCGGTGAGATTTATTTTTAGTTCCTACTATTACATTTTTATACTTATCCATCTTTGACCACCCGTGTTGAATGCGTTTAGGTATGAGGTGTTGTCGGGGCAATAACTTATCTTTTTAGGAAAAGATTGTCACTGCAGAAGAGTGTCACAAGTCATGCCCCTGGAGATTGTTTACATCTGAACATCGAAGTCGTGCCGATGATTACGAACATCATGAACGTGCGCCATGAAGAAGTTTATGAGCCATAATTTGTCTTGCTATGAAGTGCAATTGACAAATTTAAACACATTTTTAAAAAAAAAATGGTGTTATATCTGGCGCACGTTCGTAATCATCGGCACGACTTCGATGTTCAGATGTAAACAAACTGCAGGGGCATGACTTGTGACACTTTCCTAGAGTGGCTATCTTTTCCTAAAAACATAAGCTATTGCCCCGACAACACCTCATACCTAAACGCATTCAACACGGGTGGTCAAAGATGGATAAGTATAAAATTGTAATAGCAGGAACTAAAAACAAATCTCACCGAGACGGGTGTTTGTTCCAACGACGCCATGTTTTGCTGCGTGAGTTTCCGCTCGCGACCGAAAGATCTCCGAAGATGGCCGATCGTGTTTCCAGTATTACCGACATTGCTTCCGATAGGGCCGATGTATTTCTGTTATTACCGCTAAATTACGGATATCGCTGCAATTGTTTCGCGAGTGGGCTGCGTTTGTTTACATTTGAGATGCAATTCCTTCAAATTTGCTGTAATTCCTTCAATTACTTAGGGGGGCCTGAAAAAATGTTAATAAGTATCATAACACCAATTTCAGCTTGTTCTGACTTCACTCTGCTAACTGACAGCGATTTTAAAAAATCTCGCCCATGGGTGAAAAACATATTGGCCCATGGCATATTGGCCCATGGACGAGAATAATTACTTTCATTGAAAATACATGTTTTTTCCATGCTTTGCAGTTTTTAAATACTAGTAAATGAACGTGTATTTATTAGTGCCGCGACACGAAATAAGCTTATTTTGACTTAATTCGGCTAATTTAGAGTGATTTTGTAAAAGGTCTCGCCCATGGGCGAAAAACATTTGGCCCATGGGTGAGAATATTTACTCTTACTCAAAATAAATCTTTTTCCATGTTTTGGAGGTTGTGAATGGATGAAAGTATGTTCATACGTACTATGGCACAAATTTCAGCTCATTTTGAATTAATGCCGATAATTTAGAGCAATTTAACAAAATTTTACCCATGGGCGAAAAACTATTTTGCCCATGGGCGAGAATATTTCCTTTTATCCTAAATACATCTTTTCCAATGTTTTGGAGGATGTAAATGAATGAAAGTACATCTATGAGTATCATGACAGAAATTTCAACTCATTTTGACTTAATTCCTCTAAATGAAAGCCATTTTAAAAACTCTCGCCCATGGGAGAAAGACATTTTGGCCCATGGGCGAGAATATTTGCCTTCACTCAAAATACATCTTTTCCTGTGTTTTGGAGGTTGTAAATGAATGAGGATATATTTATGAGTATCTTGGCACAAAATCCAACTCATTTTGACTTAATTCTGCTAATTGAGACCGACGTTCAAAAACATCTCGCCCATGGGTGAAAAGCATTTGGCCCATGGACGAGAATAATTACTTTCATTGAAAATACATGTTTTTTCCATGCTTTGCAGTTTTTAAATACTAGTAAATGAACGTGTATTTATTAGAGCCGTGACACGAAATAAGCTTATTTTGACTTAATTCGGCTAATTTAGAGTGATTTTGTAAAAGGTCTCGCCCATGGGCGAAAAACATTTGGCCCATGGGTGAGAATATTTACTCTTACTCAAAATAAATCTTTTTCCATGTTTTGGAGGTTGTGAATGGATGAAAGTATGTTCATACGTACTATGGCACAAATTTCAGCTCATTTTGAATTAATGCCGTTAATTTAGAGCAATTTAACAAAATTTTACCCATGGGCGAAAAACTATTTTGCCCATGGGCGAGAATATTTCCTTTTATCCTAAATACATCTTTTCCAATGTTTTGGAGGATGTAAATGAATGAGGATATATTTATGAGTATCTTGGCACAAAATCCAACTCATTTTGACTTAATTCTGCTAATTGAGACCGACGTTCAAAAACATCTCGCCTATGGGCGAAAAACATTTGGCCCATGAGCGAGAAAATTTCCTTTTCACTCCAAATACATCTTTTCTAATGTTTTGGAGGATGTAAATGAATGAAAGTGCCATTATGAGTATCATGACAGAAAATTCAACTGATTTTGACATAATTTTGCGAATTCAGGGCGATTTTTAAAAAATATGCCAGAATAATTACTTTTACTCAAAAATACATCTTTTCCTGTGTTTCGGAGGTTGTAAATGAATGAGGATACATTTATAAGTATCATGGCACAAAATTCAGCTCATTTTGACTTAATACCGCTAATTTCTGACAAGTACAAGAATCTGGACTTCCACTTAAATTTTCATTGTTTTATTTTATTGTCTTGGAAGTTGTAAATTTATGAATGAAAGTGTGTTTATAAGTATCATGACAAAAAAAAGATGAAATCATTCCGGTCTTAATTCGACTAATCTCGCTCGTGGACGAAAATATTTTCGTTTGCTTGTTTTCCTTATTTTGCAAACATATGGTTTAAAAATAGGTGAAATTCTAATGACAATTCAGTTTAATTTCGTGAGTTTAGTTTTATGTCGCACTCAGTAATATCCCAGCAATATGGCGGCGGTTTGTAGATAATCGAGTTTGGACCAGACAATCCAGTGATCAACAGCATGAGCATCGATCTGCACAATTGGGAACTGATGACATGTATCAACCAAGTCAGCGAGCCTGACCACCCGATCCCGTTAGTCACCTCTTACGACAAGTATAGTCGCCTTTTATGGCAAGCATGGGTTGCTGAAGCCGAACTTCAGTGACTATGCTGGGACACATTAATAAACAGTGTTGTGAGATCTTTAAACTGTATTGAAATATGTCCCGTCAATCCCACTGACATTCGCCAAATATACTTACCTAGTAGTTTTAAGTGTACCTACCCAGTTTAGCATGTTTCGTATTAATAATGTGGTCTCCATTTAAACTTCGGCTGCGTTTAACAGTACTTCAGCCAGTTTACTGTATCAGTCGAAATCTTACAATGAATGAATGAATGAATGAATGAATGAAGAGCAAGAAATATATGTGAATGAATGAAAGAAATAATAAAAGACAGAACTGCATATGTGAATGAATGAGAAAGAAATATTAAAAGAAAGAAGTACATATGTGAATGAATGAAAGAATAAATGATACACCACGGCCAAACCTTCCAAAACATGCTAAAGAACGCAAAACTATCGTTAGATCACATGTGTTAACATCAGCTTGTTATCGTCTCCCTGGTCAGACATAACAATTGTCAGACAGGTTAAAACAACAAACTATCTGGTTGACTGCACAGCTGCCTGACGTAGTATACCCACATCACCTGCTTTTCCTGCGTAACCTTCATCTACATCACCATCCTTAATATATTGAGCAGAGAGCACAGAAGGCCGTATAGCTGTAACCACTGAACCGTGGCGTCTCTCTGCTCCCAACTTCACAAGTGGGGGTGTCCTTTTCTACCTCTTTCATTAATCTTTAAAACATCTAACAAGCTCAACGCATACAACTTTTTACTAAAATGTGATGTTATATATACTCATGAGAGTAATTTTAGGTATTATTCAGTTGATAAATTATCATTTTATGATACATGTATGTACAATATTTTGCTTTGATTCTGTAACTACTCACATTATGACATTGAGACCATTCTGACTTATCGAGTAAAATACGATTGTATAGTTCTGAGTTTGAATCTTGGCATATTTTACCGGTTTGCACTCTACCTTTTTAAAGGGGGCGTGCATAGTTTGGTGGTTTTTAGTATTCCATCTATTCGTTTAGATTTATTGATTTATTTGTGTTTGTTTTGTTTTTCGCTGCTAGTGGTCCTGCTAGTCTGCTTTGATAACTGTAAAAAAATTCTGACGTTTGACTAGCGGAACATGAAGTGTTGTTATCAAGTATGTTATGTAATTATATTATTGGTATGGAGTGTGGCATTGATATACATGTTTATGCTTGCCAATCCAGTCACGATTACTTGAGGAGATTCGTTTAAACTATAGATTAAAGTACTATTAATGTGTAATCTTTACATTGGGCTATGAGGAATACGTAATATAATCAAGATTGATTTTGCGCGTACTTTTCTATTTTTAAATAGATTTTCACCATTTTGGCTACAGTCGAAAAGATTTACTTTGGCTTTCGTGATTGTGGTCTCTAAGTACTTTAGAAATTATGTTGTTGAGACAGCTGGGAACTGTTGATCTGCAGTCTTTCAAAATTCATTTTCACGAGATACATTCTCCCTTTTTACCATTTCTCAAAACGAACATATAACCGTTTACACAAAGGTATCTTCCCGTAAAATAAGTAGGACGAAACGTGAAGTATAGCAGCGCATTTGCCATAACTGAAGTTGTTAAAATGATAATGAAAACTGTCATTTCCATCATTCACTTTGCAAGCAATTTTATCAAGAAACTAAATAACTCATTACTAATGGAAGGAGTGAACTGAAAGTCCAATTTATTAACTGAAGTCACTGGTTGAACTCGCTAACATCGATTCACTTACATTCTGGTACACGTGTCTTATTTCGTTTCCGGAGGATACACATTTTACTTTTTTTTAAGAAAACCCGTGTCTAATCCCTTAAAACAACACCGTTGTCACTACACCAAACGATTTTGACCTTGACCTAAAACAAAGGTTTAAATTAACTTACAGATTTACCCCGTAGACATCCCTTTCTGAATAACAAGTTTAACAGCTGCACCGAAATGCTGCTTACCTTATAAGAAGTTGTATATCCATAGAACTTTCTCTGTTTTTTTTATCAAATGATCATGACCTGAACAGATATTACTTTGTCAGAGACTTCATGAGTGATTTTCAAGTTCTAATCCACAAACTGATTTCCACTTTTTCATCATTCTGACTTTTATCTCAGTTTGTTGAGTATCTCAGCATAACTCGCAAAGACAATGAAAACTGAGCGGAACGATGACGCTTTCTGTTTCTTCCGCATTCACTTACGTAATTTCCGCAAAGCGCCTACGACAATTTGCGCCGAAAAAGTCGTGTCTCGTCCGCTGGTCTTGTTTATTGGAGTAAAACAGCTGCCGCTTTCAAGTGTATTTTACTTGTCATATACACAATTCATCCATGGGTCACATTAGGTCATTATGTGACACCAGATTTGAAATGAACAGGTGTTCGTGAATGTATATGGATGAATAAGACTGATTGCACAAGACGCACAGCCAAATATCTCACATTCAACGGAAATCTCGCATTGATTATTTTATAAGGCGTCGAGCTGACCAGTTGGTTTTGGTGTTGTGTATAAACCTCCTTTGCAAGAACTTTGTCAAGCATACCTGCTTTGCCCTTTTGCAAGACCTGCACATATTAGTCTTTGAAAGACATTGACATTTATGTGCATGTGCTCTGGAAAACCTTGTCCGACACGATATTCCTTCCAATTTAGTTATTGTGTGCATGCTGTATTTCAATTTTGGAAATGTGCTTAAAACATATTTATTTTGATTCTCAAAGAATCTGTTTGTCAGGTTCAGTCCGCCCAACACATTCTTATTACATAAGACGCTCGTGCATCCTGAGCAGCATGCAGAGGCGAGATTACGACGAATCACCATGCTGGTTTAGTAGATGATATTCTATGTTGTTTTGTTTTCCACTGTTGCCTTTCTTGTTGCAGATGAAAGATTCCACCTGTAACATGATTTTATTTTTTGTTCATTCCTGTTTTCTCATCTTTGTGAGATTATCTACTTGCACTTCTGTCAGAGAGATACATTGTTCACGTTATCTACCCATTAGCATACAGATATGTTTGCCTTTTTCTCTTAACATATCAATAGCTTTACATACACAGTTATATTGCATTTCAGTCGCATGTCGGAAATCAAATACGATTTGTTTTCTCACAAGTGAACCCACCCCCCAAGTTATGATGATTAAACTATTCGATAATGATTGATATTGTACAGTATAGACACGTGGTGGGTTCCTTTGTTTGTCACATTCAAAACAAATCTGCCAACAAGCTTAAACATACTTCTTATTCTTTACTACTCCTTTGCCTATACAATGCCAAAGTCTCCCTGGTAGTGTCTCTTATTCTCTTGGTCTGCGGCGATATTCATCCTAACCCAGGTCCAACTAATAGTCGTGAACTAAACATTATTCATTTAAATGTGCGTAGTCTTAAAGATAAAATTGACATACTTGAGGCAGAGTTTGACTCATACGACGTCATATGTCTTACTGAAACATGGTTACGTGATGGTATCAGTAGTAATGATATCCTAATTCCTGGCTTTCATTCACCTCTCAGAAATGATAGACAGAGTAGAGGCGGGGGAGTTGCAGCGTACGTTAAAAGTAAAATAAATGCCGAATATATGGAGAATTTAACTATACCCGGGCTTGAGGCGATATGGATAAAACTAAGATGTAGAAAAAGGAACTACCTAACAGGAACGTTTTATCGCGCAGACAAAACAGAAGCTTATTGGGATTTAGTCGAAGATTCTATCAATAACACTACTGATCTTAATATGGATACAGTTGTAGTTGGCGATTTTAATATTGATCTTTTTACAGATACAAGTTATAAAATCAATCAATTACAACTGCTATTTGGACTAACACAACGCATAACCGAACCTACAAGGATTACACCCAGTTCTAGTACATTAATCGATCTCATCTTCGTCTCAAGCGTTAGCACTCTACTAAAATCGGGTGTTTTAGATCCTGTGTGTAGCGATCATTGCCCTGTATATGTTACTATTAACGAGTCGATTGCACAATCGATCAATTACAAGAGAAAAATATATAATTATACGCTAGTTGATTTTGATGGGATTAAAAATGCCCTATGTACTCTTGACTGGCATGCTATCTTCGCCTCTGAAAATATTAACCGTATCGCAGACGACTTTACAGGTACAATTCTTGACGTATGCGATAGTTATATTCCAAATAGAGTCGTTACGATAAGGCCCCGGGATGCCCCCTGGATGAGTAGTGAGGTACGTAAATTGTTTAGTAGACGCAATCGCCATCATAAAATCGCAAAAAGGCGTAACTCATCATCTGACTGGGTACTTTTTAGATCGAGTAGAAATAAAGTTATATCCGCGGTAAGAAATGCAAAGAGGAAGTACACGAATAAAATTGATGAAAAGATAAACAATGAACACGGTACAAAAACATGGTGGCATCTAGTTAAGAATTATGTAAAAAGTAAACACATCACCAATATTAACACTTTTCCTTCGATAATCCATAACGACAAACTATACGATGACAGTGCTGAAACAGCAAACATTATGAATGATTTCTTTGCAGATCAGGCAAGAGTAGATGCTCCAAATAGGGATATTCCCGAAATTCACTCAGCGGTAGATAATCCATTATGTGACCTAACATTTAGTTCGCAAGAAATCTACGATATTCTCTTCTCTGTTGACACCACAAAAGCAACAGGCCCAGATGATATTGGCAACAAATTTCTGAAAATGAATGCAAGAGAATTAGCAGTTCCCTTATCTGAAGTTTGTAATATATCGTTAAAGAACAAAGTGTTCCCCGATATTTGGAAGGACGCATTAGTTGTTCCTATTCACAAAAAAGGCAGTATAAATGAATGCTGTAACTATCGACCAGTCGCACTAACAAGCTGATAAAGGTATTATACACAAGCTAAGACGTTATGGTATCGGGGGTAATTTGTTGAAATGGTTTGAGAGTTATCTAGACAACAGAGTTCAAAGAGTTGTTATAAATGGTTATACGTCTAACCAAAGATCACTCTTAGCCGGCGTTCCACAAGGCTCTGTCCTAGGACCCCTACTGTTTATAGTTTATGTCAACGACATTGTTGAAGGAATTAACAGCAATATCCGTCTCTTCGCAGATGACACGTCACTTTATACTATAATAGACGATCCTGCCGAAACTGCTCTGTGTCTTAATAATGATCTTCGTAAAATTTCTGATTGGGCCGACAAATGGCAAGTTACATTTAATCCCAATAAAACAGATTCTATACAATTCTCTCGTAAAGTGCGGCCGAGCCCAAAACTAAATTTAACACTGAAGGGTTATAACATTAATGGTGTTAATAGCCATAAACATTTGGGACTTACTTTACAGCATGACTGCTCCTGGACAGACCATGTTAACTGCATCGCTAAAAAGGTCGCACCCATGGTAAACTGTCTTAGAGGTTTTAAATATCGTCTTTCACGGAAAACTTTGCAAACAATGTACATACAATTTATTTTGCCTATTTTCGACTACTGTTGTCACATCTGGGACAACTGTACCAAACAGCAAGCATTAACACTTGAAAAACTTAATCTTGATGCACTCAGAACTATTTGCGGTGCTGTACGCGGTACGAGTCATAAGAAAATTTATGATGAGACAAATTTCCAACCACTATGTACTCGTAGACACATCCAAAAACTAACATTTTTCTATAAGATGGTTAATAATTTCACTCCAAAATATTTGAGCAATCTCGTCCCTCCTAAGGTATCTGACACAGCAAACTACAGTTTTCGAGATCGTTTGAAGCTCCAAACTATCGATAGCAAAAGTGCAATTTATGCTAAGTCATTTCTCCCAGATACTGTAAGATTGTGGAATTCTTTGTCTACTGATCATAGAGAATCGGCTACTCTGGGTAGTTTTAAGAAAAAAATTAGTGTGTCATATAATTATCAAACCTACTTTAATTTAAACTCAGGATCAAGATTCTGTCAGATTATTCATTCGCGGCTCAGGCTCGGTTGCAGTGATTTAAACGCACACAAATATGAACGATTTTTATCTTCAAATTCGTCTTGTTCTTGTGGCTACTCTTACGAAGATCCAATTCACTATTTTCTTTCGTGCATAAATTACTCTGACATAAGACACAAAATGCACTTCTATACCAAAGGATATGATATCAAATCAATACTATACGGCCACCCTAGTGGATCTGCTAACGATAATCAGGAACTATTAGAATCTATCCATTCTTTCATTGTACTCTCAGGCAGATTTGTGTTGTAATAGTAAAGTGAAACTGCACTTCCGACATTAATGATCTTAATGTTATAAGTGGCTATGTTATCACGTTTTGATTGTTACATTCACAGAAAGCTATTGTTTATTGTTTGATATTTGCATGCTTTTCTCCTCACGACTGCTTTATATAAGTTACTTGTATCCTGGAGCGGTATTAACATAAGCAATATATTGCTTGTTTACCAATCCAAATCCCCTTCTGGAAATAAATATGTTTAAACCAATCTGGTTCGTTTAGCAAGCAAAATATTGCTTCGATTAACACTTCACCAGTACTATGCAATTTTACAGAATACACAAAACCGGATACACAAAAACGACAAATTATAGCATTGTGATTAGGGGTATATGGGGTTATAGGAGTCCCTTTTAATCCACCGAGCCAAGTCCTACACGCCCTGGTGGGGTGTGGATTCACGGGAGGGGGAAGGGAGGAGATGACCAAGCCAAGGAAGACACAACTACTCCATACGCTATCATGGTCTTCCTTACTGCTTGAAGATTGTCCTTTTCTCACTGTGGTCTATGATGACTTCGGTGAACGGAAAAAAACTTATTCACCGTGAAAACCAGAAAATAGTTGAATCCGTCCACAATTTTATCATACAACACAAAGCTTGATTTTTATTTTTTTAACAGGAAACTAATTAACTTGTCAAAAACCTTCTCACAAATGTTCAGTGTTTCTACAAAGAGCTAGTCAGACACAACAAACCGTAACTTTATTTTTCATGTTTACTTATATGATAGTTGTATTTGATGTAATGATATGTATGCATATGTTATTATATAATAGTTCATATGGATGACGACATATGCTTCATTTATGTTTTGTATTATATGTTGTATGGGTGAGGTACTGTAAAGCTTGTTCACTAGTCCCAGTCACAGTTTCAAAACACACACAAATACAACATAGAGATGTGTGGAGACAACAGAGACATATGGAGAACAGCAATGTCATAACTGAACAGAAATCATTCCCTCTATTGGTGAAGGCCTTGTGGGATTAGTTAAACAAAGAAATCTAGTCGACCATACCGCCTGATCCTCTTACTCCTTAAACAAACAACTTGCCTGGGTATTACGTAAGGAGGTAATCAGACGTCAACACTATGGCGTTCGATGCTCCGGACATGAAGGAAAACAAAATACGTTATACAGTACAGTAATGTGGTCACTATGAGCGAGGTAGACAGTCTGATGAGCACAGCTCATTACGGAAATCTCTTGTCTTTGAAGCTGGTCGTTGAGACGCTGAAGCCTTCTGTCAAGCTCTCCTTTACTCTTTATTGTGGCCACTGTGTTACAATATGCAGTTTACATTGCTCACAGACCCTCGATTCACGATGATGCCAACTTTCTCGACTACTGTTCGTGCGGCGACTATCATTCAGGAATTGGTTCCACAGCTAATTCTTTCACCGATGCCTTTGTGTATGTGTTTTAGCTCGTTAATAAAGTAGAGACGAGTCTTCTGCTATTCTCGGGCACAAGTTCTCCAAGGCAGTCGACGCTCCGGGTGTCATTAGAACAGTGTTGAGCACTGTCACACTCCACTGCTTTTCGACAGTCCTGTTGTGTATCTGAGGACACCACCATTCTCATCGGTGGATGAAAGGGGTGAAGAAACCCCGCATACTCATCACATTGTTACACGCATTTACCATAACGAATGTTTAAATATCACTTTATGTAAATAGAGCATCAAAACAAGCTGAAATCATGTATTATATTAAGATGGCACAAACTATAGTCGATTCGAACCACTGCTTTACAGTTCACTGACTGCCGTGGATGCATGCTTTTCCCACGTGGCGAGTTAAAACTTAATGACCTATTCTCCCCCGCAAGGCCACGTGAACCAATCAGAAATGGACATTCTTAAATGGGGTAGGAGAAATGTGCCCTGTACGTTCTTATGAACCTTGAACTTTCAGAACTTTCAGGTCCTCACTCGCTGGGCCACTAGCAGTGAAAAAACCCAAACAAAGCAAAAACAAATAAATCAATTAATTTAAACAAATAAGTGGAATACTAAAAACCACCAAATTATGCACGTCCCATTTAAAAAGATAGAGTGCTAAAGTGGAAAACCAGTAAAATATGCCAAGATTCAAACTCAAAACTATACAATCATATTTTACTCGATAAATCAGAATGGTCTCAATGTCATAATGTGGGTAGTTAAAGAATCAAAGCAAAATATTTTACATGTTTATGTACGATTTATTTAGCAAAGCCAGAAGAATCCCCGACAAACACGACTGCTTCTCCTCAATATGTGGGTTTGTGAGAGTGAGGGTACTCCCTACAATGCTCACTCCCTTTAGTTAAGAGGGTGTCCTCCCAATTTATGTATTTTTTACTCGATAGGTACGGAAAATTAATTAGGCGATGTGGGTATGTCATGCCTGGTTGATTTCTCAGGATTAGGTGAATTGGGTATGGGAGAGTCCATATACTATGATCATAGGGGATTTAGCGACCATGTTGGAGTGAAAGAATGACAAAACTCTGTGATAGATTAATGAGTGTCTTTCTTAAGCATTATGAAAATGGGAATGGTAAATTAACACAAAAATGCCCTAGACCTGTCCAGCATGTCATACATACATGTGTCAATAAAATGATAATTTATCAACTGAATAATACCTAAAATTACTCTTATGAGTATGTATAACATCACATTTTAGTAAAAAGTTGTATGCGTTGAGCTTGTTAGATGTTTTAAAGATTAATGGAAGAGGTAGAAAAGGACATCCCTCACTTGTGAAGTTGGGAGCGGAGAGACGCCACGGTTCAGTGGTTACAGCTATACGGCCTTCTGTGCTCTCTGCTCAATATATTAAGGATGGTGATGTAGATGAAGGTTACGCAGGAAAAGCAGGTGATGTGGGTATACTACGTCAGGCAGCTGTGCAGTCAACCAGATAGTTTGTTGTTTTAACCTGTCTGACAATTGTTATGTCTGACCAGGGAGACGATAACAAGCTGATGTTAACACATGTGATCTAACGATAGTTTTGCGTTCTTTAGCATGTTTTGGAAGGTTTGGCCGTGGTGTATCAGTTATTCTTTCATTCATTCACATATGTACTTCTTTCTTTTAATATTGCTTTCTCATTCATTCACATATGCAGTTCTGTCTTTTATTATTTCTTTCATTCATTCACATATATTTTTGCTCTTCATTCATTCATTCATTCATTCATTCATTGTAAGATTTCGACTGACACAGTAAACTGGCTGAAGTACTGTTAAACGCAGTCGAAGTTGCGATGGAAACGAACCAGGTCACTGTGTGCATTGAAGCATGACGAGGCACATACTAATTAGTACAAATGGTAAAGAAAACAAGCGAGTGACCTATCCCTGTTGTAGATTATTTCTGATCTGACAAATAGGAGAATACCCCATAAAACCTCAGACGAAGAAAACCCGGGACGGGCAAACGGGAAGTACTAAAAATGGAGACCACACTATTAATACGAAACATGCTAAACTGGGTAGGTACACTTAAAACTACTAGGTAAGTATATTTGGCGAATGTCAGTGGGATTGACAAGACATATTTCAATACAGTTTAAAGATCTCACAACACTGTTTATTAATGTGTCCCAGCATAGTCACTGAAGTTCGGTCACTCTTGATTAGGGCTTTCACAAATAAGTTCAACTTCATAGATATAGCTTGAATTTTGTTATATTTATAGAAAACCTAAATTCAAAAGAATCTCAAGGCTTAATATTCTAAGTGTACTGTATATGTTGCTGGAAGTAAAGGTCTGTGTTTGGGACCCGTGAAGATCTGGTGTAGAAGAGGGCTTCAGCAACCCATGCTTGCCATAAAAGGCGACTATGCTTGTCGTAAGAGGCGACTAACGGGATCGGGTGGTCAGGCTCGCTGACTTGGTTGACACATGTCATCAGTTCCCAATTGTGCAGATCGATGCTCATGCTGTTGATCACTGGATTGTCTGGTCCAGGCTCGATTATTTACAGACCGTCGCCATATAGCTGGAAAATTGCTGAGTGGGGCGTAAAACTAAACTCACTCACTCACGCACTAATTTTCTTGACCAGAAAGACACAACACAAGGGTAACGAACAAAAGTTTCTGTAAACATCTTCTGTATTTCTTTATATTCACAGAACGTATTAAGGCTGAACTGATAATTTAGTGTCATGTGGAATTAATGCCATCAAGGGTTTGCTATATGTGTAAGTGTGCATGAGTGAGATGGGAAGTAATATCCGTTACGAATGGCGTTAAGAATTGACTTCTCACTATCACCTGTTTCTACATATCTTCGTTATGCACTGCACCATCACGGTGACAGGGAAGTTTTGCACTCCCGGCACTGTGGGCGAGTGACTCAACATATAAAATAATCCATGCACAATAAGATAAAAGGCATTCGTGAGATCCCGTCATGTGCATATATAACCACAAAGAAAAGATCAACATGCTCAGACACGGACGACATGGGACGACAGTTTTTGAATTGGTTATCGTTACAACATGTAAACAGTGAGTGTTCGACAGCAATAACAGTCAGCAGTTGACAAACTGAATTCAAATAGTCAATGGTTCTCTATTCTGCTATTATGTTACAGTTAGCATGTATTATGTTGTAGAAACGGTACATTTCGAAGAGTGAAAAAGATTTTTTTCCTTTGTTCCATCACACAATGTCAGTGTCATCCCTGGGCGTGGGACAGGATGTGACTGAAAAGCCGATCAGCTCGGAATACATTCTGTGTTTCAAAGACAGCTTTTTACCATGAAATACATGCTAATTTGACAGTAGTTACTTTTCTAAATACGATCGATACGGTTTGTCAAGTATGAGAGGTTAGGTTAAACAGGGATTACCGTCGTACCTAAGATTATGTAGCTCATTTGACGACGTGCATGTGTGTGTATGTGTGGTCCAGATTCTTGTACTTGTTACAAATTAGCGGTATTAAGTCAAAATGAGTTGAATTGTGTGCCATGATACTTATAAATGTATCCTCATTCATTTACAACCTCCAAAACAGGAAAAGATGTATTTTTGAGTAAAAGTAATTATTCTGGCATATTTTTTTAAAAATCGCCCTGAATTCGCAAAATTATGTCAAAATCAGTTGAATTTTGTGTCATGATACTCATAATGGCACTTTCATTCATTTACATCCTCCAAAACATTAGAAAAGATGTATTTGGAGTGAAAAGGAAATATTCTCGTCCATGGGCCAAATGCTTTTCACCCATGGGCGAGATGTTTTTGAACGTCGGTCTCAATTAGCAGAATTAAGTCAAAATGAGTTGGATTTTGTGCCAAGATACTCATAAATATATCCTCATTCATTTACAACCTCCAAAACACAGGAAAAGATGTATTTTGAGTGAAGGCAAATATTCTCGCCCATGGGTGTCGCGGGTTGTTTTTCTAAGTTAAATTTGCATCTATCATAATTTGTTACTGTCAGTCCGTACCGAAAGGTATCCGAATCTGCAAAGTTGTGTTTTACGTTGCATATGACCTTTAACACTCAAAAAAGACGTTATAATACTTTTCCAACTGAATATTCATGTAACCTCGCTGCCATGACCCCCGATCAAGGTACACTAAAATATCACTAGACATGTGTTTTAAAAATCTCAGAGATTTATAACTGTTTTTCCTAAACCTTGGGAAATCGGACGTATAATACCCTATAGAAGCCATTTTAGAAGTATAGCCAGTCACAAGAAAGTAAGATTCTTTGTGGATAACAACTTCTTTTTGTGTACTTGATGCGTCGTTTCAGTATGGATTCATATACTGTTGTCAAACAAAATCATATACACTAAAAGAAGTCGTTATCCATGAAGAATGTATATAGAGATGTTGGGTTTGGAAAATACATGTTCTCTGAATTTGCGCTCGATCCAATCAAAAATCATGTCAGCAGAGATGGTAAACTACTGCGTGGCTGGAATCTGTCATTCGTCCAAGTACAAAGCAGGACTTGAAACTGACAAGAGATTGCACCAGTTTCCGTCAGATCCAGTCATCCAAAAAAAATGAATGTAGTTTGTTTGCAAACCACAGACATAAAACGTGTCATGTGTATAACACTTGCCTAATTACATAATGTGGCAGACACGGGACTCGGGTGCACGAGTCATAAATCAACTTATTTTCTTTATGTCATATAGTCTGATAGGTGTTAAGTTCAAATTGCACGTGGTCAATGATTGAAGCTGTGTATTGCATGCTGTCTTTAGCAGACAGGCAGACAGACATATAGGTATGAATAAACCAGACACTGAGCTTTCTCTGTGACAGAGACTGCTTACTACAATCAACAAGTTATTTTTACGTAACGAGTAGATTATTTACTTGTTTGTGTACACAACCAAGATTAGACTACTGCTCACGACCTCAGACGCTGGTCATGCATACTGTTTCAAGCTCCGTGAACCTATTCACCGCGCATGCATTATGGATGCAGCGCAGCACAGCTGTTGAAACCAGTTTTCCCCCCAGCGCTGGGGGGAATTTAGTGAAACGTTTGAACTCTGATTTCGCGGGCTTCTTTTTCATCGCGTGTTTTCAACTTTATAGGGTGAATTGGCATTTTTTATGACTTGTTTCTTTAAGTGCATACCGAAAGGTATCAGAATCTGCAAAGTTGTGTTTTACGTTGCATGTGACCTTTAAATAGCACAATTATGTTAGCGACAATCTTCATTTTTCATGAGTTTTAAAACATTCGCATGCTGCCATATATGGTTCGATGATGCGCGAGGTGTGCTGACGTATTTCTTCGCCGAAGCTCTTCATTTTGAACAGAAACACACCTGTTAAGCACAACTACTACTTTAGGACATATTTCCTCAAAATCTCCGTGTAGAAGTAAGAATGCAAGCGTCACTCTACCTCTAAACGAGGAAAAACCCAAGTTCCAATCTTCCGAGGTCAGATGGAACCAAGATGGCGTCGCCCCTGTGCTTTCTTACACACGTCTTTATTGTCCCATATTTGCGTATTTTCAACCTTTACAACAGAGGAGAAATCAAAAACCATTGGGTTGGAAGCGCCATTATATCAGGTCAAATACATGATTCAACAACGTAATCACTAGTAGTTGGTGTAGATTACACTCCTGTGTTATCAGTGCCATGTCACACTAAATCTTGCTATAAACCCAAACAGTTGAGTGTGTATCCACGGCAATAAACCCTTTCAAGGATAATGGATATAACTTTCACTAGTGGTTTAAAGAAAGGATAGAGATTAACATGGACGGGGTGCATTCGCAAATCCTGACGATAAATTAAAGGTGAAATCTTATGGGTGGAATTTTAACGCTAGTTGGCTTTGAGTGGGTGAGTGAGATTAGTTATACGCCGCACTCAGCAATATGCCAACGATATGGCGGCGGACAGTAAATAATCGAGTCTGGGCCAGACAATTCAGTGATCAGCAGCATGAGCATCGATCTGCGCAACTGGGGACCAATTGCATGTGTCAATCATATCAGGGAGCCTGACCACCCGATCCCGTTAGTCGCTTCTTACGACAAACATAGTCGCCTTTTTATGGTAAGCATGGGTTGCTGAAGGCCCATTCTACCCGAGACCTTGCATCTGAAGTAAAGTTAGGTTAATCATGAACCACTGTAAAGTCTTATTCAGATCTGTAGGTATACAATGCTTGCAACTGATGCTCTTGATACATACTCTATGCAAATCCACCACTACACACTTGAACGAATAACCTGTGAACACAGTTGTCATTACTGGTGTTTTGGCGAACTGCATCAGAGCAGGTTTCCTCTGCACGTTCAAGCATGTCTTGCTTGACTGTGTCGAATATTCCATCACAAGGGATACCTATTTCAAATCACGAACTATGAAGGATCTTTTTAATAATATAAGTTCTCATTTAATCATTCACTTTTTAAAAGAATTAGATTTGTTAAATGACTTGTAAATAGATAAATATTTTAGTATTGGAAGTTTAAATTTGTAACTGTGCTTGCTAGTGGCTGTATCCTCAAGGGGGGTTAAAGTACTGTAAAATTATTGTCCTCCTGAGAGGGTACGTAAGTCCACAAACATTCAAAGTAAATTCAAACTGTCCATATTTTTAATCGTAGAATATGTGTCTTTTTAATATATGGCTAGATTTCCTAAATTTCTAACAACTGAAGGGATGATGTAAATCCAGCTAAGGTCCATGCAGGAAGCAAATGTGCCGTAAGTCCCCAAGGTCCCTAGTATGGTGATCTACCTTCAGATGTTGGTGATATATAGCCCGTATTTTATGTGGTATTGTCCAAATAGTGATATTAGTTTTAACTTTCTACACTAGTTTTAAATTATAACTGTGATATCCTAGTTATTTTACTGTCCTTTGACGACAGGTTATTATAGTATATGCACATTTCATTTCGATATCAAACATGTTCTCGTCACGATATGGCTGGAATATTGCCGATGTGTCGTTAACTATGAACTCACTCACTCACTCCTCTGCACGTTTTTGATAAGAGATGGCAATCGTGTCTCATCAGTCGAGCAACTTTTCATAATCTGATATGTTTTATAATACGAACGGTACACACACGCACACACAGACTGATAGATAGATAGACAGATAGATGTAGGTACAAACAATAATACAAGAATAATTACAAAATATGATAATTATCAACGAACTCTTTCTGCCTCATGTTATTTTTAATCTGTAAGACATAACAGAAAGAATAAGACAAATTAAGTTTAAAAAATATTTTGAAAATATGCCCTAGGTAACTTGCATCTACACATAGTCACTAAGCAGGGGTGTAGTACTAGAAGATTGGAGAAGGGCGAACATAGTCTCCCTATTCAAAAAGGGAAATAGACACTTAGGGTATCGTAAAGTTTCGCTTTCTTGTGTCTGCGAGAAGAAATGTCACATGTGGAGTAGATTAAAGTCTTAACTAACATAAAGCACGGCCTCTGTTCCTGTCATTTTATCGTACTGTAATGTAATGGTGACACTATGATATCGCCGGATCATGTGGCACTCCTGACAACCAACATTCTCGTAGATGGATAATGCTAGAAAGCCTTCCTTCCTGTAGACCCGGGGTAGAATAGGTACTCAGTATAAGGGTTTGTTCTTAACAAACATGCATACTGACAACTATAGGTCAGACAAAGATAATGAGCAATTATGGTGCAAGCAATAGAAACAAACACAGATCAGGCCAGACAAACACATCATTTTCATACCTGTACATAACACATATATATATATGGGTTTCTAAATCTGCTATGCAAGGCCATGTCATGGATAATCCATACTGCACTATCATAAGATGCCTACTTTTGAAGAAGGTCACATTGGTTGCTCCTACTTACTGCTTTCGAACTCAAACGGTAGTATTCAGGATATCCGTGACATGAGTGAGTGAGTTATACGCCGCACTCAGCAATATTCCAGCTATATGGCGGCGGTCTGTAAATAATCGAGTCTGGACCAGACAATCCAGTGATCAACAACATGAGTATCGATCTGCACAAATGGGAACCGATGACATGTGTCAGTCAAGTCAGCGAGCCTGACCAATCGATCCCGTTAGTCGCCCCTTACGACAAGCATAGTCGCCTTTTATGGCACGTATGGGTTGCTGAAGGCCTATTCTACCCTGGGACCTTCACGAGTCCCCGGGACATGAAAAAGGAATTTTTAAACACGTTTGCTTTTGATGAGGACTTTTGTAGAAATGTCTGTGTTTCTGTATCAGAGGAACTTGGTTGAAACAAGTTTGTTTTGACATTTGATTGTGAAATACTAATCTACTAAATATACTAAATAGATCATTAATTTTGTTCTAGTGCGGAACAACATCCAACTGTATTTAAAAGTCGCTGTGTGAAACAGTAGTCTATGAAATGTGCCATTTACTTCGTGTGAAAAAAGTCTTGGACAAATTTAGATGGCTGGATGCTTGTCTCAAGACACAAAGATGGTCGTGGTCAGAACTAGCCTTCAGCATTCCTTGCTTGTCAAAGGAGACTGTTGACGGGATCTGGGGGTTCAGCTTGCTTGGCTGTTGCATGTAAGTATATTCCATTTGCATAGTTCGGTGTTCGTGATGTCAATTGTTTGATGTCATTCAAATTTGTTTGATTGTATCAAACATATAGATGGATATCATAAAGATGGAATATTATTAGTTGGACACCAAAACAATCAGCTAACAAGCAAACAACCCAGGGTCACATCACGCACAGTTGTGCATGTTGTACCTGTAAAAATGAACTTTGCGAATGACCCCTGGCTCAGAAGCAAGTGCACGAACAATGGCATAACGTCACTAAATTAAAACAGGAAATTATAATGAGAGGGGTAGATACAGGACGTGCGATGTCAAATGCACTGGCGAAGGTAATTTTCAACAGGCTACTAATCATTTCCGCGTATAAGCAGCGTGGGAATATCTCCTTGACACCTCTGTCGTTATTAGACATCGATGCTCAATCTGGCTATCTAAGAGCTACTTCCATATGCCACGAAATATATTAATAGAGGCCTTAGCAATACCCACATCTGCGTTAATACAAACTTAGAAATTACCAGACTTCACAAATTGTTTTAATTTTCTGAGTTCTGTGTCGGGTTATTAGTTTTATGCCGCTTTTGGCAATACTCCAGCAATAACACCTTGACACATGTGAAATGGAATTCCCACATTGTACCCATGTGAGTTACCCCTTTTGCCGGCAAATATATTTACGGAAAGTCAGAGCTTCTTGTGGCATTAGCTAACAGCAATACTGGCCGATGCATTCAGTAAAATAAAGACACATGAATAGGTTTGCATACTTAGACACATGATCATGTCTGCATAATTAGATGCATAAACATGTTTGTGAACATACCTGCGTCCTTTGGCGCATATGATCATATCTGCATCCTCCAGAGTTAAAGTTAACATAAACGCACATGTGATCATATCTGCATCATTCTACAAACAGGTGCTTGTATCTGCATCCTTCAACACAAAAACACACATATGATCACAGTGGTATCTTCCACCACCGGAAAACAAATGCCTGTTTAGCTGTCACTTACACGCTCATCTTTAAAATCTAAATAAAGTAGCGAAAATAATTAATCTATTTTTCACTATTACAAAACAAACGCTCCTAGAAAACCATTAAGTATTACAACAATATGTGTAATAATTCGTATTGGAGACATTGCAAGAGAAGGTATATAAACACATAAATGAACGTTTACAGAATCTGGCATACATCTGACGCTACATCCTGTGTTACTGATGCAAGGTGCAATATCAGTTAAGTTTGATACTTTCATTTATTGTTTCTTTGTTTGTTTGCTGGCTAACAGCACACTCAGCAATATTCCAGCTATATGGCGGCGCAGTGTAAATAATCGATTCTGGACCAGGCAAATCAGTGACCAGCAGCACGAGCACATTAGAACAAATGTTTGTTTGGGCTTTTTTTGGACGAACCCTAATTTCAGTTAGGATGAAGATCTGGCTATATTAAAAATGTTTAGGCGTGAAATGGTAATTGACATTAGCGGCTTCAGCAAAGGCTCTGTAGCATTCACCTGTGTTGAGTTAGGAAAAATGTTTGGTCCGATATGTAAAAACCTCCCACTCCCCCAACCAGTCCCCACCCCCACAACGCTGTTGTAGAAAAATCTACACCCAAAAATGTCCGTTACTTGTAAGCACTTGTTTCATACTCGTAAACTCATCTTGATTGCAGCGCAGGTGATATTACGATAATTCAATACGATGCTACTACACGGCATCAACATAAATTTAACTACGATTAACATTAACACAAAATGGTGACACCACAACATGACATGGCGGTAACATGACACGATATGATGACAGCAAGACATGGTATGGTGAAAGCATAAGACATGGCAAAAACATGACACGTTCGGCATATTTTGAAGTTACGGTAGTGAAGAAACACAAATAAAGTTAGCCAGTTTTAAAGTTTATTTTAGATAAAAATGCGCAGCGTTAAACAACAAGCGTACAAATGTTTCAGGATAAAGTCGAAGTTTTCAAACAAGACTGTAAACAAAATCTACCAACACCAACACATTCAGCCGGTCTGATCTGGAGACACCATGAATGGTCCTGGAAACTGGATTCAATACCAATAACTCAGTAATCCTCGGTGTCTGATTTAAACAATAAAATAGACAAACGTGTATGTCCAAAGTTTCAGTGTTAGTTCTCGTGTTCAGGTGGTTAGATGAATCTTCCGTCATGCAGTGATATCCGTGTTTCTAGAACAGGAACAAGTTTTTGGGTTACATTCCAGGTACTGAGTAATGAATACACCAAGGCCAATGATTCACCGAGAGTTCCTCCACTTTCCACTGATGAACTATGAATCAAATTAAACCTCACAAGCAAAGGCTATTTCTGTAGAAGCTTAATGTATCTATGGATGTGAGTTCAGGCATATAAAGGAGAATGACAACTTCTGCCTCGTTTAATGGCGTCTCCCGTCCACGTCAACCCAGATCGAACCATACCTCGCCTGTTTGATGGTCCGGTCAGCTGTTACAATGATAGATATATCAGGATGTGGTCGGTAGTTCTGGCAGACAGGGAAGCCACTTTCTGTGTATACCGATGCGTAAGGCTCTCCGCTTGTTGGAAAGGCGAGGTGGTCGCGAGGTGCAATGGCTACATAACCGTCTCTGAGAAGATCCGCTTGAAAATATTCGATCTTCTGACTTCCGCTGATAGCGCCCGATATACCAAAGGCGCTGGCTGCAGCACTTGAACTGGACTCAATTGACTTGATTTGTAGCTTGTCCTGCGCCACTTTGCCAAATATCTTCTCGTTTGTAGCATTAGCGATGTGGGTGTTGTCATGGCCTGATAGATGTCTTGGCTGAATATTACCCATGGTTGTTATGGTATTGTTCGCCTTATGAAGAGCTGGAGAAACTAATCATTGACTGTCCTCATATAGGTGTAACCCGTGACGCATTTCCTTGCAGGCAGGCCCGTTTCTCGAGGAACTGTCCAGAGGCGTGTCATGAACATATCATTGATAACGTCGATCAAAAAAGAAAATAGATGATATTCTGTGCACAATTATTTTCATTTAACATTTCAAGTCATTAATAATCCAGAAACCATCCGTTAGTCCGGTATAAATTTATCAGTACATAGCACATATGTTTTCGCAAACATTTCAACATTTCAAAGAAGAATATAAAGTGTATAAGACTACTGAAAATACTTGATGATCGAGAAGTGTTGAGGTAGCCTAGTGACTAAAGCGTTCGCTCGTCACGCCGATGACCCTGGTTCGATTCTTCATATGGGTACAACATGTAAAGTCCATTTCGTGACTTCCCCCGCCTTATTTTGCTGGAATGTTGCTAAAAAGCAGCGTAAAACTAAAATTCGCTTAATCATAATAATCATAGTCAAACTTTACTCAATCATTTCAAAGGCAGTTCGTTTACCTATGACAGGTACTTGAATTTCGGCATCCTTTCAAAGTTTCAGGGTTGCTTATACCATCATTTTCTCATGTACGACAACATTAGGGTGTCACGGTCTTTATTTAAAATGTTTTCACGTCTAACGCAACAGTGTATCATTCTTGAAATCAAATAATTGTTGACTTCGCTCATATTACCGTACCTAAAGAAATATCACCAAAGGAGTTTCCAAGCTAATACTGAGCTCATAGTACTGCACTACTATATATGGTGACACCAAAGCGTGGCTGTTTAACATTCTATGACGATTAAAATACAAATGCTGGCATGTTTCACGATGAGTCATCAGTTTTATCACTTCCTTTCATCGGGGTGATTTTTATAGGTTAGTAAAGAGTGTGGGAAATCTTTCATCGGGGCGGTTTTTATAGGTTAGTAGAGCGTGTGGGAAATCTATGCTCCATGTGAACTTTGAGACATATAGCGTTTGCACACATATAATGCTGCATATTTGGTATTGATAGTTTCTTATTCAGTGCACTATTGTCGATACACTAGTGTACAACGACAACGCTTATAACGAATTGTTATTTTGGTCCATAACACTTACTGTATATTTTTTTATGGCAAGCTACGGTCATAACGAACTAAACATAACATTCCTTTGGAGTTCGTTAGGGTACTCTCTTCTGGTCTCATTAAACTGAATTATACGTCTACACCATGGTAACAGTTTCAGGTTTCAAGGTCTACTCACAGTGTGTTCGTGAACAGTGAGTCATGCCTAATTACAGTAGGTACTACAAATAAACACACACGTGCAGGTACACACATACAGACAGACACACACACATCCTTGTAACGGTATGATAACAGTGATTCATGCCTATGACTAATGTTAAGATTTTGTTTTGATTTATGTCATCTATAAAACATCAGGCTGTTGGTGTGTGCAATACTGCCCATCAAAAATTTAGTCACACTGACAGCATTCAACACACACACACACACGATGTGTGTGTCTCTCTCTCTCTCTATATATATACACACACACACACACACACACACACACACACACACACACACACACATCGAATATGACTGTTGCATGTATGTAGGCGGGTTTGAAAAACTGATATGTCGGTAAGGGAATACTGCAATATTGTACTTAAAGAGCGTCAATTTACGAATGGGAAGGAATTTGTTCCCCGAGATGTTTTTGGTATTTCGAACGTTGGTTCCTAACGGTCCAAAACTCCAGTTTGCAGGTTTTCGAATTATACCACGTCTGAGTAAGTGAGTGAGGTAGGGTTAATAGTTACAGCGGCAGTATTTCACCCATATCGTGGCTTAAAATAGTTTAAAATTCATGTTAAATCTGTCAACGAAGGGCGGTACGACCAACTAGTATATCACAAAAATACAACTAGTATACATCTCTGAAATATGATTTCAATTTAGGACAATTCAATGTATAAAAGGGACGATGATTATTAGTATTGTATGTGGTGATGATCATTATTAGTATTGTATCTTTTAACCTAAACCGTTCCCTTTTCGAAATTGCATTGAAATTACACATGATTATTTATTAAATGAAGTCAGTGTGTTGGGCGTAAATGCGCCATACATTGGCCCAAGTCGCCCTAAAACTGTAAAACCAGTCTACCAGCAATGCTACCTGCATGGAACCCAGCTGGATTTATGGCATCCCTTAACCCATTTGCGATTTGAAAAGGGTGTGTAGAGCTAAACTGACTTTGGAAGTTGTGGAACTTACGTACCCTCTCATGAGGACAATAATTTTACAGTGCTTTAAGCCCCTTCGGGGATACAGCCACTAACTATCGTACTTGTTAATTTCTTCTCCCAGTTATATAAGATCATTTTCTCTTCACAAAACATATTGGTCAAAATTTATCAGGTGAGTGAGTGAGTGAGTGAGTGAGTGAGTGAGTTTAGTTTTACACCGCTTTTAGCAATATTTCAGCAATATCACGGTGGGGAACAGCAGAAAATGGGCTTCACACATTGTACCTGTGTGGGGAATCGAACCTGGGTCTTCGGCGTGACGAGCGAACGCGTTAACCACTAGTCTACTCCACAGCCCAAAACGTATCAATCAACCTTATTCCTTTTAAACATTCAATGACTAAATGACAGATAATTTTACTAAAAACATCCTTCATTGTTTTGACATTGAAATATTCATCCCTTGTGATGAATCATGTGTCTGAGAATTTTGTGCAATGTCGTGTCCAAGGAGCCGAGTACTGCTACAGTCATGTTATGTACTGGGGAATTTACAAATATCCGGATTCTGACTTTAGCCTAGTTGAGGGTAAAGAAAAAGGTCTCCTGAATTTTTAATGAAAACTTAGTTTCGTCAGCTTTGCGAACTTGTTATACACGTAGCGGTCATGAACAATAGCGTGAACTCATCATAATGGCTGTATCAGGAAATCCTCGGGGAAGATAGAGGATGTACATGTTAAGTAGATACTCAATACTGACTGCTAACACTGGGCTAAATATTTCCGTACATGTCACAGCGCCAAAGGGGTATGCTAGACAGGTTTATTTTTTACAGTAACAACTGCACAACCAGGCATTTATTAAACGCAATTATCAGCCTGGTTTGTTTTAGTTTTCTGATAGAAAGTTTCTTAGAAATATATAGAAAGAAACAGGCTGCATGATAATGATTTTGTCACAAATGTTGATGATTGCTAACACCCACAGACAATAGTGAACAGTACTGTGAGCCCTCAGCAGAACCCTGCTTATATGTAAGAACCAAACATCCCTTAAGTGAGTTATGTAATGGGGCAATTTGAGTATGTGATTTTTCTTGACTGTGGTTTAAGTGTTTCTGCATTTTGACAGGTTGTTGACCCCCTTGTCAAAGTTCCATATGTATTTCTAGAGTGGAATCACCAAGCATGAATATGTTTAAGTATCATCATAACTGAATCCTAAATGAGAGACGTGAGTGTGTATTATCACCGTGACAGCTGACCCGTCCATCGAACAGGCACATTATGGTTCTATCTGGGTAGACGCCAATAAACAGATGAAGAATTCATGACTTTTTTCCTTGCCAACTTAAAGGTGGACCATACATGGGGTATACATTTCATTGGACTTGATCTATATGCTCAAACAGATAATGGAAATTGTAATAGACGATACTTGAAATATGTTGAAATTCTGCGGAAACATTACGGTGACGAATGACTTATGCTTCATGCTTCTCAGTTAAATACCTGAAATCACGCAATCAGAAATGCTTCCGGATGAACACTAACTGTGTGATACAGTCATGCTGAAACGTAATGGATATGAGACATTAACTCTTACTGGCCTATGGATCATATGCAATCTCACCTGCTGAAGCTACACTGAACACACAATGATTACGTTACTTTTTAAGGACACTGATCAAAAAGAAAGGACAATACTGAAACCTTGCGTTTCTTTTGATGTTCAGAATATAATAGCTTAGTGTGACACCCAGAACAATGACATGTGTAAAAGGATATGATTTATGAGTTATTGTGTACGGATGAGAAACAAAGACATTCGGTTCCCACGATAATGACTGAGTGAATGTTCCTTTACGCCGGCGCGTTTAGCAACATTCCAGCAACATGACTACGGGTACACCAGAAATGCTTCACGCATTACACCCGTGTGGGGAGTCGAAACCGGATCTCGGCTAACTCCACTGCCCCTATTCCCATGAGAACGCTAGATGATCTTGTTCAAGCTATTTCGAAATATGTAACTAACATAAACGTTTGCAAACATTGTTAGTCCACTCATTGAATGACGCAATCAGCTATTATTTTATGCGCGGTTTGAGGTGACAAAACACGTGCAGTTACAGGAACCGGTGTTAAAATAGACATTGTGCTGCTGCTGTACTCCTCCTCTGTCCTCTAGGGTGAGTGAGTGAGTGAGTGAGTTTAGTTTCACAGAGAAATATTCCAGCTATGTGGCGTCGGTCTGTCAGTAATCGAGTCTTGTCGTAGGAGGCGACTAACAGGATCGGGCCGCGGGGGTTCAGGCTCGCTGACTTGGTTGACACTTGTCATTTTTTCCCAGTAACGTCATGGTTAAAGCAGCCCAACCCTAAGAAGGTTACCTCAGTCGCCCAAAATATCCCTCATAGAACATCTATGTGATATTCTTGAACGACGCTTGTACCAACGTAATCCCCCACCTCAGCCACAACAAGAACTACACGCCACACACTGCAGCAAAACATTCCTAATGACAGCAATGACATCTCCTCCCTTTCTACGGGCCGCCTCTGCCATGCTGTTATCGATACTCATGGTTGTGACACCAGGTGCTCTGAGCAAGTAACTTTAACAACCTTCTGTAGTTTTACCAAACACTCTCTGGATAATCGTGTTTTGGAAATGTTTAAGGTGATGACTTTACTGTAATTGAGCAATGATGTCATGTTTGAATCAGTGGCACTTAATAAATACACTCCAATACACCGTGTCAAATTTCTTTCTTTTTTTCCGAAGAGTATGATAGATACAAGATAGATTGTATCAACGTAAAACATTGAAAGTCACGATATGGCTGAATTACTGTCACTGTGACTAACGGTGTCTTGATATCTGGATTGTCAATTGCTTACCAACAAGCTCGGGGCGTATCAGTTCCTCGGGAAAGTTCCCAAGCAAAGCCAGTTGTGAAAGGGTTATATACATACAAAGGCACGCGTCACTCCATTATAAGGTCAGTCATTGTTCAGTTTTTCCTCATGTAAAAAACACAGTTATAGCCATGTACCACGACATCTCTCAGGCCACAACAACGACCGCGTCGCTAGTGCTACAAACAAGAAGAAATTAGGCAAGTGCCCATGACAAAGCTACGAGTTAAGTCAGCTGAGACAGTACCAGTGGTAGAGGCATCGGCTTTGGTGTACCTGCCAAAATGAGTGGAAAGCAACGACGAGAATAGCTTCAAGAAGATCTGTCAATCAATGGCTATGAAGAAACAGAATCCGCTTACATTTCAATGTACCCCGCTGCCAGATTACTCATTCGGTACTTCGTTGTTGTACTGGTTTATCTCGAATAACATTGAATCATGCATGATGCATGACAATTCCCGATGTTCTGAGATGGCAAATCGATTGAAGGGAAACAACACAAATCTGTTTTACTTGTGTCGTCTGCAACGATGGCTACTTAAAGATTTGCCTTGTATTCTAATGAATACATTTTGACACAACGTTCAAATGTGAGTGAGTGAGTGAGTTAATATTTAACGTCACACAGGCAATATTTCAGCCATATCGTGACGAGAACATTTTGATATTGAAATGAAATATGTATACATTATAAACACCTGTCGTCAAAGGACAGTAAAACAACTAGAATATCACAGTTACAATTAAAACTAGTGTGGAGAGTTAAAACAAATATCACTATTTGGACAATACAATATAAAATACGGGCTGTACGCCAACAACTGAAGGTAGATCACCATACTAGGGACCATGGGGACTTACATTACTTTTGCTACCTGCATGGACCCTAGCTGGATTTACACCATCCCCTCAGCCGTTGGTGATTGTAGGAAAATGTCGCCGAAATTTAAAATGACAAAAATACTACGTTTAGAAAATTGGTCAGTTTAGATTTCACTTTGTAAGTTTCGGGACTTACGTGTCCTCTCAGGGCGACAATACTTTTACGCTACTTCAACCCCCTTTGAGGACACAGCCACTAACAATCGCAGCTGACAATTCTGACCACCTTGGTTAAAATATCAGCTTTCTATTTACAAAAGATATTATTCAAAATTTATGTAATAATTCTATTTCCTTTAAAAATTCAATGATTAAATGATAATTAACATTAAAAAGATCCTTCATTGTTTTGACATTAAAATATTTCTCCTTTGTGATGGCAAAATCAATACAGTCAAGTAAAATATGCTTGACCGTGATTCCTTCATCACAAGGAGGATCCTCACCTTTAAGTATATATTCGCGAGTGTATCTAGTATGACCAATACGACATCTTCGCATAACAACCTCCTCAAATCTGGACTGACAACCCAAGTGGGTGTAACCAATATAGGGTTTTATTTCATGTAATTTATTAATACCCGCTTGGGTGTCCTACCTCTTCTGCATTAGATCACGGATATAAGATCTAACTGTAGCTTTATAGTCTGAGTATGAAATCAGAAGTGGTGTCACAGATTTGTTGAGCGCCGCCCTAGCAGCAAGATCCGCCATTGTGTTGCCAGAAATGCCAACGCGGCTTGGTAACCAACAAAAGACGATGTCGTACTGGCCAGTAGCAAGATCATTATATAACTCAATAACTTGTATTAAAAGTGGATGTTTACAAGTTACGTTTTCAATTGCCTGGAGGCAAGAAAGAGAGTCAGAAAAGATGATATACTGTTTATATTTATGATGTCTTTGAATATATTTTTGAGAGCTGTTAGTATTGCGTTTGCTTCTGCTGTAAAAATAGAGCTATCATTGGGTATTCTAGAAGAGATTGTTCTGGATCCAATGACAGTGGCACAAGCTACTGCGCCACCATCCTTGGACCCATCTGTAAATAAGGATTTGTATGTATTATATTTATGTTTTAACTGAATAAATTCTTGTTTATATTGTAGTTCATTAGTATCTGATTTTTTAAACATTGTCAGTGTTAGGTCAACTTGTGGCCTCACCAATTGCCAAGAAAAGAAGAAGAAAAAAGCCGGGAAGGAGAAATATTCTTCAGTGCAATGCCAGCAGCAGAAATGACTTGCTGGATTCTTATCCCAAGAGGTGGAACAAGTGAAGGTTTGTTATTATACACATCCTCAGACAGAGGATTAAAAACGCAGTTATGAGCAGGACTGGATTCATTAGAATATATTTTTGTGATATATTGTAAAGACAATTTGATACGGGGAAGTTTTAAAGATGGTTCATCGGCCTCAACGTAGAGACTGTCAATGGGAGATGTTCTGAAAGATCCAAGACAGAGCCTCAGACCTTGGTGATGTACAGAATCTAATAGCTTTAGGTTGCTTTTGCAGGCTCCACCATACACAATGGAACCGTAATCAAGTTTCGATCGAACCAGAGATCTATATAGGTGAAGGGGGGTAGTTTGGTCCCCTCTCCACTTTGAATTAGAAACAACTTTTAACAAATCGAGCGCCTTCAGACATTTGGCTTTGAGGTACTTAATGTAGGGCAGAAAGGTTAGATGAAATTTAGCCTCCTTCACAACTTTGATGGGTGTGCCATTTAATGATAATTCGGGGTCTTTATGGGGTTTGTATTTCCTACAAAAATGTATACAATTGGCTTTAGTTTTAGAAAATTTTAACCCGTTTTCCAGACACCATTTATGAATTTTCTTTAGACAAATTTGGAACTGTCTCTCAATAGTTCGCATATTTTTACCACGGCAAGAAATATTAAAATCATCCACAAATAATGATCCATCAATTGAATCACTTAAACCCTTTGAAAGAGGGTATTATTCTAATACTAAATAGCGTGACCGACAAAATACTGCCTTGTGGGACACCCTGATCCTGATTATAATGAGCAGACGGGGTTCAACCCACTCGGACTTGAATGAGATGCAAACGACCTCGCAAACCAAAGTCATGTAAATCCTTTAAAATGCCATGCTTCCAAGTAGTATCGTATGCTTTCTCAAGATAAAAAAATATAGATACTGCGTGTTGTTTGGTGATAATAACATTTTTGACGAAGGATTCTAAACGTACTAAATGATCAATAGTACTTCTATTCTTCCGAAAACCACATTGGATATTTATAATGAGGTTATTAGTTTCCAAATGCCAAATTAATCTGTTATTTACCATCCATTCCATGGTTTTACAGACGCAGCTGGTTAAAGATATCGGTCTGTAATTTGGTGGATCCGTGTGATCCCGGCCAGGTTTTGGTATTGGCACTACAATAGCATTACGCCACGAAGGAGGAAAAATTCCAGACGTCCATATTTTGTCAAATATATCCAAAAGTGTGACCAGACATGGTTCAGGCAGGTGTTTCAATAGCTGGTAATGAATATTGTCATCACCTGCTGCAGTATCATGAGCTTGATCAAGAGTCGTGTGGAGCTCATGTAACGAAAACACTTCATTATAGTCTTCACCATTATTGGAATCGAAATTAACTTTTATCTTTTCCTGGTGTTTCTGATACCTCTGAAACTCAGGAACATAATTTGATGATGATGAGTTTTTGGCAAGAGTTTCGCCAATTTTATTTGCAATGTCTGCTTTATTAGTTACTAATTTGTCACCATCTTTAAGATGATGAACTGCAGATTTTGAGCCTTTGCCTTTTTTTCGCTGAACCATGTTCCACACCTTAGACATGGGTGTGCGTGAATTAATTTTTGAAACATACTTCCTCCAAGATTGGCGCTTGGTTTGCTTATACGTACGTCGTGCCTTAGCATTAGTAATTTTAACGTTGCTGAAGTTATGAACAGTTGGATGTCTGCGAAAATATTTTTCGGCTTTCTTCCTACGTTTCCTTGCCTCTTTGCATTCGTCAGTAAACCATGAGGAGTTGCAGAGGACTTAGGAATTGTTTGATCAGCAATTTCATTCAGTTGTGTTGAGAACATCAAGATGGGATCTGTTACATTACTGAAGTGATCAGGTGTTAATTTTTCAACGCATAATTGTTCATATATAGGCCAATTTGTCATAGTGAAATTCCACCGGGATGAAGGTGGATTGTCACCTGGTGTTATAGATTTCAGGAGCGTAGGGAAGTGATCGCTTCCGCAAAGGTCATCATATACAGACCATTCAAATTCATGGAGAATGTTCGACTCTGTGAGGGTTAGATCAAGTGCAGAATACGTTCCAGTGGCTGGATACAAGCAAGTATTGGAATCATCATTAAAAACACATAAATTATTGTCGGAAATAAAATCTTCAATAACTTTCCGTTTATTGTTTGTATGTGTACTACCCCATAGAGGGTTGTGCCCATTTAAGTCGCCCATAATGATGCAAGGCTTTGGGAGCTGATCATACAAACTTTGAAGGTCAGTTTGAGGAAGAACTGATGAAGGTGGTACATATAGTGACCACAAAGTAAGAGCAATGTGCAAGGCCAGCCGGATAGCAACAGCTTGAAGATTAGTATTCAGCGGAACGGCACTATGAATCATGACCTGTCTGACCAGGATACTAGATCCTCCAGTAGCTTTGTGCCCCTGGGGAGAAAATGAATGATAACAACTATATTGTCTTAAGTTAAAAAAATCAGTATGTTTAAGATACGTCTCCTGGAGACACAATGCTGAAGGTTTAAAGTCCTGTAACAATAGAAGAATCTTATTATAATTCTTCCTAACTCCTCTGCAATTCCACTGTATTAGTGTATCCGTCATTTAGGATGTGTTATCGGTGAAAGTTCACGACCGTTTTTCTTAGGAGAATGGCTCCGAAAGCGGGTTGTCAGAGGAGGTGACACCTCCATGTCATCTAAAAGATCAAATCTGTTTAAAAGTGACACAGGGCCTCTCTGTCCTTGAGGAAGACGGTCACTTGTGTTTTGCTTCTTAGAGTAATCTACATTTACATTCTTCTTTTTGATAACCGGTGTATTTGCTGTTTGAGTTTCAGAGGATTGTGACGTTTTTCTTGAGGAAAACATAAGTGCAGCGGATAATGGTATAATTATGCATTTACGTGTTACAAGCATGAAAATCGGCAGGTATGCTGCTTATACGATAAAAATGTCATACAGATAGAGAGGCACTGAAAATTCAAGATGGCCACCATTTTTTCAAGATGGCCGCCAATTTCCACTCAAAATTACACCGTTAGAGACTTAGATTCCATGTAAATTCCACAATGTTCATACAACATGCATGACAATTGGCAGATATGTTGCTTATACTACGAAAATGAGATACAAAAAGCGAGGCATTGAATATTCAAGATGGCCACCATTTTTCAAGATGGCCGCCAATTTCCACTCTAAATTACACCGTTAGAGACTTAGATTCCATGTAAATTCCACACATTTCATACAACATGCATGAAATGTTCCAGTTATGTTGCTTATACTATGAAAATGTGATAGAAAAAGAGAGGCATTGAATATTCAAGATGGCCGCCAATTTCCACTCAAAATTACACCGTTAGAGACCGTTAGAGTCCATGCAAATTTCACAATTTTCATACAACATGCATGAAAATTGGCATATATGTTGCTTATACTATGAAAATGAGATACAAAAAGAGAGCCACTGAATATTCAAGATGGCCACCATTTTTCAAGATGGCCGCCAATTTCCACTCAAAATTACACCGTTAGAGACTTTGATTCCACAATGTTCATAGAACATGCATGGCTGATATGATGCTTATACTATGAAAATGCGATAGAAAAAGAGAGGCATTAAATATTCATTTTCAAGATGGCCACAGATGTCCACTCAAAATTCCAACGTCAGAGACTTTCCTCAATTTTCATGTAATGTGCATCAAACTTGGCAAATACATGTATGCTGCTTGTACCATTTGACATATGTCGGAATACTGAAAACCTTAATTACCCACCATTTGCCGTGATATTGGGAATCATCTTAAACCTAATCAAGATTCCCATAAACAATACTTGTCTTGGGATTTCCTCGCTTACCTACTCAGAGTAACATATGACCAAATTACTGGGCAGTCTCCACCACAAAGACAGTGCACTTTAGGGCAGCTTTAAGACACTAGCATCTATCACAACATCCTTCAACAGTTGTTGGCAGGTTTTTGACACGTCTGGTATTGTTGACCATGAGGATTCCCACATGTTGGATGCATTGCGATAGTTGACTGTTCCCATATATGTCCTCCCTGATAAACTGTTGTCTTCTCTTTAAACTTTCTTGCTTTGTTCAGATTCACATCGTCACTTGTTCTAAGATACATCAATATTGTGAATATTGAAGAAATGAGTTTCAACTCGCTTTCTCTGTCCATGGACTCGCCTATTCTTACACGCCGTCTTGTACATATCCCAGAAAATATCAAGTCTTGTTGTGTTTGTGTTTTCCAGTTGGTTTTCTAGATACTTGATAAACACTCCCTCACTGAACGATGAAAATATCTTATATTCTCAAGGTTCCATCATAATCACAACTGTTTATCCATCTAGTATTGTTAGCCCAACTTCTGGTCTATTCATGGTAAGACAGAAAACATCTTCCTGACACTGAAGAAGATGTGATTTAACCGATGGTCAAAGCATATCAAGACGAATTTGATTGGCATGCTTGAAAAATCCATCTAAATTGCCTTCTCTAGTTTGACATTGTATGCATGACTACAGTCATTCTTTACTCTGACTTGTTTCTTTGAGGATGTTTTGTTTGAGGTGATGACAAAAGTGACAGTTTGTTCTGCTTGATAGGTTCTGATGAATCTTTCCTTGACAAAGTCGATCATTCCCAAGGTGTTCAATATTTTCCAAAGTTTCTACAACAGCTGATGCAGCAGTGTCCCATGTTGATATTAGAAGAAGATCATGTACATGCTCAAGAAAAGGACTTCCCTTTCTTGAACTCTTCAGTTGTGTTTGGTTGAATATGACTGAAATATATCAGGTCTGAACATCCCCAAAACAACTCAAATTTATATCATTTGGCAGCTGTATATGTTCAGAAAAAGCTTGTACTTGCGATTGTGGAGTAAGTTACAAGTCATTGTGGCGTAACCATTTCCTGACTGGGCAGATAACAGCATCCTTTTTGCATTTCTGGCAAACTCCAGTCCATCTAAGTAGCATCTGTGGACTGTGTTTGGCTAGTTATCATCCATGGGAGATGGAAAAAATAAAACTATTATCTTCTGGAGAGCAGACAAAAATAAAATTATTTTCAGGACATAATACTATGATCTGTCTATTTGTAACTGTTCTTGTCATAGGATAATTCTTGTGATTGATATTTTGAGAATATGAATAACCTGTGAACCTGCTGTATTTATGTTGATATTAGTAATTATCATGGACATCAAACTTGTACACCCAGATGATTTTGAAATGTAAAGCTGAAAGGTTCCAAATATCAGTGACATTATTTTGTTTATAAACCATTTTGTCTTTAGAAAATAGACTGCATGTATCATGGGCAATTTTTGTTTTAGACAATTGTGAAAGTATACAACAGTGAAGGAGACATATATTATTTGTCTTATCAAGTATTAATGTCCCTGTAACTTGTGATGAAATCCCCAGATGCCCCTTGCACACAGCTAACACAATAAAAGGAGTTATACTCACCATCCATGTCTCCTCACAAGCAGTGAACATTCTTCCTGCCATGTGTGTAACATCAGAATAACATTTTCCAGTTAAATAGGTCTATTTGACTGATTACCTCATTGTAACCATGACTGATGACATAACTAGCACAGTCACAACAAAGGGGAGATCACTCTCATTTAACCTCATTTCTAGTACTTTCCACACAACAAATAACAGTGGCTCAATCTGTCACAATAATTTTTTTTAGCTTATTACAAAAATAATTAATCATATTTTTGAGTGCCTCCCTAGCTGAAACATGTTAGAATATTAGTTTTTTAGTATTTTAACTAAATTTTCACTTGTAACATGAAAATGCACAATTGCATACAAATCATGCCATTATCCGCTGAACTACATATACTCCATCCTTTTTAAAGCTGAATCGCTTAGCCTCGACCACTCCTTGCATACACAATTGACTAACAATGTCATCGGTCGACAGATCAGCAAGACTCTTATCTCTGTCTCGGATGACTCCTTTGCTAAAATTTAAAGATTTGTGAGCATAGCATTTTACAGAGATATTTGCGAATGATTTTGCTTCCAGAAGATTGGCCGCTTGCTCTCTCTTTAGACATTCTATGAGAATTGAACCAGATCGAGTTTTTGTAACATTCTTGACAGTCCCAGCAATTCCTTGAATTGCTTTCTGTAGCAGAAAGGGAGAACAAGATGTTAACTTTTTCTCACTTGATTCAGCGACAATGAATCGAGGCCATGTGTTACGTTCAGAGTAACAGAGTCTTGTAATGATATCATCCTCATCATCAGTATCATCAATGTGATAACGTTTTTGCTTTTTGGGGTTTTGATTTGCCATGGTAATGGAGTTGTGTTTCATCCACCTGGCTCCCAACCCACCACGGAGTGTCAACAAGGACGATGCCTAATGCCTGTGGGCCTCCAACAGACGACACCAAGCATACCAAGAGGATATACTCAAGCAGTAGCATTATAGATATGCACCACAAGATAGGCCCATGAGCCACCGCCCTCTGGGCATAAGACTCTAGGCAAAGTTCATGTAAACAAAATTATAGTTAAATAATATTATTTAAACCAAGGGCGCCAAGACCAAATTTTTTAACAATTCCAAATCACAGTGTGCAAATTTAAACATAAATTCCATGCACAGGGCTTGGCATGACCAGCCGATTGGTTGAACCGGGCCCATTCAACCACCCGTCTAGGCGAAGTCAGGGTCAAAGTGGTGTATTGAGCAACAGGAACATGGTTGCAAGCCCCTATTGCCCTCAACCACCAGGATCCCCTCCTCCGCCGACACAGGGCCGCAACCCACGGCAAACAGGTTGGTGGACCAAATATCCCCCCGGGTCCATCACGGAGGTGTCGGCGAGCTCTTGGCGTTACCCAGCACCCACCACGAGGACGTGGCTCGCCACGGGTGCCCCGTTCAAATGTAGTCCGTGTGAATATTAAGAGGGAGAATTACAACACGGCGATTTTACTAAGGCTGTACATGCGGGAAAAGCAGCAAGATGCAAGATTCGAATCTTTTGATTCACACAGGCTGACTGAAGTGTACGATCCGATACCCATGCCTCAAACAGTTCAAAATTAACATTGAGGTGTTCGGTAAGATAAATACGCTGTTCACTGGTCCCTCGGGGTCCATCAACCCATTCCCCCTCGTGAACAGTGAACAACTTATAACGTCATTTCAAGAGAAACAGTATGCCTCGGGTTTGATTAAAAATTCCTCTTGTGATTTCATGGGATGAAAACTTCAACCTCAGATGCGGCTTTAATATTTCAGCAATAATCTGATGCAAATACAATCAGTTTAATCCAAAATATATAAACAAATATAGCTCTATGACATTATGTCCGCCACATTAATAATTGACATGGCGACTGTTAAATTACATTAAATATCAAATCTCGTTCTTTGAGAAATACCTGGTATGATACATGATCTACAAGAAATTGTGAATAATTTATACAGATGTCTTCATGATACGGGGTAGAACAGATACAAATGGTAAATCACTTCATGTATATAAATGTACATTGTCAAGCAATTAAATCGTGAATTAATGCGATCACTCAAACTGTCCCGAGTGTGTAATCGAAAACTAAATCAAACAAAAATTTCTATAATTATTGGATGATTCATGTGACAACTGGTAGATATGCCATTAAAAATACCAGAAGCAACTTAAAAGGTCTGTTTGTGGAATGAACTGTCAGAATTCAGGGATGAAATATAGCATCGATAAATCATGTGAAACAAAGAAATGGCCTTATCAGGTACGAAACGGCCAATATATATCGCTGTGTATTCCTAGACGGGCATTTAGAAATGTAGAGGTGCAATCTTGTATTGACATACTTTTGCATTTTCATTGAAATCGGTTTAGTGTAACTTGGAGACGATTTGCCTGGAAGAATTTGTGCCATTACAGTAGTACTTAGAAGCTCAAGTCACCACTGTCCTTTGCCTCCACAATGTTTCTGAATGCTCTCATACTGATGTTTCTGCCATTTATAGGTGAGAATATTTCACGATTTAATACAGAGAGTATTATTTGGTTTTCTTCTCAGAAATTAATGCAATTGTCACTTCGACTACAAATTCATAGGAGCAAATCGTTGTGTGCCTTCTGACAGCATCACCCCAACCCTGGGAGCAATTGACGGCAACGCAACGATTTGTCATGTATTTGTTGATGTCGAGAAATCAGCTAAATGAAGAGCTGACACATTTTACATACACTGTAACAGTGTCACTTTCGGTTCTCTGCAGTGTTCTGGGACCCGTGAAGGTCCCAGGGTAGAATAGGCCTTCAGCAAAACATGTTTGTCATAAAAGGCGACTATGCTCGTCGTAAGAGGCGACTGACGGGATCGGGTGGTCAGGCTTGCTGACGTGGATGACTCATGTCACCGGTTCCCAGTTGCGCAGATCGATGCGCCTGCTGTTGATCACTGGATTGTCTGGTCAAGACTCGTTTATTTACAGACCCACGTCATATAGCTGGAATATTGCTGAGTGCGTCGTAAAACTAAACTCACTCACTAACAGTTGTGCTCTGGCGAGTCAGTAACCTGTCTCTGGTTACGTTGGCGGGCGAGAATGAACCAGACGTCGTTTTGACATTGTCAACTTTCAATCGCTCTGTATTGATTGAACACAATGTTTTTTAAAGAATGAATTTGGTGTTCCGCTTAAGATTACCCACAAGTCTTTCATATCTAATGGTTATAAGAGTACAAAACAACAGTTTATTCGTTACTTCGTTACTTAAATGCATTAAATAGATCATTTTAAGATAAATAGATCATTTTAAGATAAGGGGATAAGGGAGTTACGATAATAGTTTATATTCCTTTTTTTTATAGATATGAACTTTATTTAACACAGTTATTCTCGTCACTACAGTGGAAACTGTCAAAACCGACATCTCTCCAATCCGCCAAGTTGTCATCAATGGAGTAAAATCCCAGTCCCGTCCGTGGCTTTCACATTTATCACCAGCTCTACAATTTGGCACATTGTCTAAGTCAGATTATTTCTTCAGTCCCAGTGAGTGCCGGTTTAGACAGGTTCCACTGTATATGCTGAAATATAGGTCCCATTTACACTTTCTCCGAGGGATACACAGTGTGTAGAAACGGTGGTCCACGCTATCTTTAATGTTTGTATTAGTCGTGGTAGCTACGTGGATTAGTGTGCTGGCGATCAAGTGCTTGACTCTGAAAGTGTGAGTGCGCATCCCGGATACGACTAAACCACCAAAATGGAAACTGAAACGCAGTGTGTTGAAATTCATTTGCTCCTATCGGTGTGAAGCGTTGCTCATATCATTTTATTGGATTATTTACCATCATGCACCTGGAATATTACCGACTGGTGCCAGTAACCTCCCCTCCCCACTTCTCTCTCTCTCTTCCAATAGACCAACCAACACCAACCCTACATTAACTGGATTTGTATACTCGACCATTCACAGACAGGCATCAAATGACTGGGATGTTGTTGAGTGCTAAACAATCAAACAAACAAGGCAACTGAAAGGATTGTATTGGAGACGTGGCCGAAAACGCACCTCTACGTCATTTGGCGTTGCTCAGTATATCTATCACGTGATGATGTGAACATATGTCAACAATTTACAGCCCAAAGTCATCAGTCTGTAATTTGCGGACATATGTTCGCATAATCCCCTCTGTTCCTGTGACTATCAGAACGATGATTCTCTTCTTTGGGTTCTTTTCCAGTACACATTACATGGGTTTAAGAAGAAACAAGGTTATTGTAAAGGTTTCGATCGAAATTCAATGCTGTTTGGGAATGCCAAGGGAATTGAATAAGGAAATCTTGAAATTTCAACTTCTGTCGTTGAAGTTATTGACAATCCAGGACATCCGCCAGTATGGTGGAAATCTGTAGGGACAGAGTATACTTTTACGCCCCAGTATTCCATCTATATGGATGATGTAAATCTGTAAGAGTCACACTGTGTTAATGTTACTTAATGTGATACGGTCACACTATTGGTATCTGTTGTCCTGGAACCTACGGAAGATTTCTGTCCTGTGATACAGTGGATGTAGGGATAAAAGTTTTTCTGGCCTATTTCGAGTTCGAATCCCTGAGCAGTCCTCTCACATGAACTTCGATGCTAAAACCCGACTCTTTGACGTTGCTCGCAAACACAATCACATTCATGAAAAACGTTCGGCACGTGTATTACCTTTAAAAGCCCAAAGAATTGTAATACTCAATCACCTGAAGAAAATGCCGTGATTGACAATGCGAAAGGATTAGGTTATCGGAAAACATCAGCGCGTCTCTTGTGACGACAGGTCGACAAACCACAATATACGAGTTTCACACTTGCGAAATCGGTTCCAAACTGCTGCTGATTTGGCATGGAGGGCACTTGGGATGGGACAACGTCATGTCTGCGCCCAAACGGTGCGAAGACGCCTCGCCGCCTTCTGCATCCTGTATCGTCGCCCGTACCGTGGTCCAACTGTATTGCATCGCCATAGACTTAACAGACGGCGATGGGCAGCAAATGGGTCCAATTTTGGAAACAGGCCTTGGCGAGATGTCATTTTTTTTTAAATGAACCCAGGTTTAAAGGAATTCTTTGCAGACAGAGCTCAACGGATTTTCAACGTAAAGGAGAAAGACTTACGCCAGACTGTTTCCTTGGATATGATTGTTTTGGAGTGGTGGTGTCATGATCACACCACCGACCTTCAGAGACAGATCATCCCATAGTTGCTCTTGAGAAATTTGTCTTTCAATGCCCCACGATGTTGACTGCAAGTGGCCAGTCCTTTGTTTGATGTCCTTGTTGCGTCACCGATGTTGTCGTTATTGTTGTTGTTGATTGAACATTATCAGATGACATTATTCATGGATGTTCATTGAAAACAGCTATATTTACATATGCTGACATTTGCGTGAGTACAGAAGGTATGAATGTCAAGTTGCGTTTTTAAAGGTTTTCAATATACAACAAACCATGGTTAGTTGATTTGGTGATTGACGCCACACCCAGCAACATTCCAGCAATATATGGTCAATCTGGAAAAAATCGAGTCTGGACCAGACAATCCGGTGGTCAAAGAAATGAACATCGATCTAGGGCAAGTGGGATACGATGACTTGTGTCAACCAAGTCGGTGAGCTTGTCCACCCGATCCCGTTAGTGGCTCTTACGACAAGCATGGATTGGTAAAAACCAATTCTAACACGGATCTTCTAGGATCGGACCACAACATTCATTGTAACAAACGTATTGTTAAAACGTGTAATGTGCCACGGTCTTAACATGAGATACTGCATGTTTACCACAGACAAAGAGACAAAATTAAACGTGCAGAATTATTCATTGCAATGCCTGTTTGTTCTTCCAGCATCACAATGCATGGATTTCGAGGGACTCAGGAAGTGCACAAGCACGTCCAATGACAACGGGGTTGCCAAAAATTTACTGGAATGTATGAATGACTGTCTGGCCAAACCCGGCAAAGCGTGTAGACTGATACAATGGGAAACCAAGTCAAAGCTATGCCACGTTCACACAACCGCCTCGGTCCAATATCACTTCACTGAGGGTCCCTGTGCCACCTTCAGGAAGACCGCCTGCAACACCATCCCAGGTAGTAGCATACTTCCATTGTCTGTATTCACAACACGATACGAGTGAGTGAGGTGGGTTAAACGCCGCTTTCAACAGTATATTTATTCAGTTATTCAACTCAGCAACGTTACAAGCTCCATGACTGTTATACGTAAATAACCGATGTGGAACAAAGAATTATGTGAATGGCATAATGAGCATCGATACAAACAGATAACGGGCGGGCGGACGGACGGACGGACGGACAGACAGACAGACAGACGGGTTTGCTCGGTAATTTAGGCCTGAAGACCATGATACATACATTTAGCAAAAGTAACTACATACTGGGCAAAGGTAAGTATAGTTTGGTATTGATGTATGTTACATTTATTTATTCCTTATACGGGGATCTTGTGATAGATATTTACTCAATACATTTTAAATATGTATATTGTCCGATGACAACAATCGGATGAAGGTTTCAGATGTTGGTTGTTGTGTCAGATGTACTGACAACCAAGCCGAATATTTTTGTTGGGAATATTTTGGAAATATTATTAATACATGGAGTTCATCTTCGAAATATAGAAAAGGCAGCAACATGACGAAAGAGGCAGAGACGTTCGTTATACGGGATAGCGAGTCTTAAGTTAGAACACCGAAACTGAGTTGATTTTACGTTAATTTGGTAACAGTTCACTGGATAAATAAGGTTTGACGCAAAGACATGAATTACATTGTGAATAGTAATTACATTTGGATAAGCAAGATTGTGATGGATGCCAGGTTGAGTGAAGCAGTCAGAGAATCTCTGTTTAAACATATCCACTCGAATGTGGATATACAGCCTATGTCTTGAGATATACGTACACACACAAGAAAACCCCAAATCCCTATTGAATTAATACCAACCCAATATGAGAATGTTATTTTATCATTATCATCCAGAGTGTTCATCATTTGATATGCCTGATAAGGAAGTCTGTTTCGTGGAAGCTGCATCAGCCTGCACCAGTATTTGATTGCTCTTCAGATATATTGATACATGAAGGTAACTCTCACAGAACCATGTTGTTGGTGGTAGTTTTACTGACTTTACGAAATGACTTTCAAAACTGGTGTGAACAGTTTCAGTGATTTTACAGAAGCTTGTACCCTTATTTCAGATCCATAACAGAGTGTTGGTGCAATCATAGAAACAATCCATAATGGTTAACCTATCCAAAATGTTTTTGATAATCGTTGATAGAAAATATGGCTTTCCAGGCTTGAGACGATAAACATGTCTTTGCTTTTGTCCATGCAAATCTTGGAGTAAATACAATAGAACAACAATCTAAAGGATGACACTGTGTATACCTGCATGGAAACCATTGTACAATGTAAATTTATTTTATTCCTGTTTATACCCACAAAAATTAAATGAGAATTGACGTTTGTAAAAAGATCCTTAACAGTTTTGACATTCAAATATTTATCCCTTGTGATGGAGAATTCAACACAGTCAAACAGAATATGCTTGACTGTGACTCTCTCATCACAAGGGATACAAAACGGAGGATCCTCACCTTTTAAAAGGTATGCATGAGTATATCTAGTATAACTAAAAAGAAACACGTACAATATGTAAGTACCATTATTCCTTATATGGATATACATTTTTGTTTCAGTGAAAAGTATTTCCCAATGGCAGTTTCAAATATTTTCATTAAAAGACGATATTTTCTCGTTTATATAATACATCTCTGTAATCAATAAATCTGTTCGAAAATTTAAAAACTCTAATCACAATTAAAACTGACTGTTTGTTAATGTTATCCAATGGTCCTCTAAATCAGATGACGGGAGTCTACACGTTGACATGGGTAACATCATCAGAGGAGGCCGACAGATGTCCTTTGTGACCAATCGTGAAGAGTGCAAGATCATTTGTGCAATAGACAGTACCTGCCAGGCGTCCACCTGGTTCAGCAAAAGAGGTCAGTGTATAAAGTACCGTCAGTCAAAGGACCGGTCCAGAACCAAACTCGGACATGGGGATTATCAAGTCATCAAGAAAGGACTACATCCGAAAGGTATCGATATTCAATTCTACCTTTGTATCAGCCTTTTTTATGTATATAAAATACTGTACTGTACCTTATGCCAGAACCCGTTACACAATGGTTCAAATCCATCTTGTAATGATACAGAGCATTGAATCCTGGTTGGGGAGTTTATACCAACCTTGACATTGAACCGTAAATAATAACTCAACCAGCTTGAATGCAGGCGTCATTTCAAGCACACGTACTTACGGTTTTGAACATCAAAATAATGTACCTTATTTTCAGGAAGATGTATCGTGTTGAACGCTGGAGGGAATTCTGGACAGGGCAGACATGAGCTAAACGTAAACTCTCTTACGAGTTGTATTGAGACTGTCCTCAATGCAACCGGGATTACTAGAATCGACTGGAATATAGGTAATAAAGATTGTTGGTCCCACGACGTTAATGGAGAAACAGGCTTCTCATATCCCGCTGAAGATCTGATCCAGCTACAGAAACACCAAGGATGCAGACTGTGGCAAGGAGGTAAGTACGTATATACTGAAGGCAAGAAATTAGGAAACACATTTTGGGACCCCCAGTTGCTGCTGATAAACTAAAATATAAATGGAAACACCCTATATTTGTGTCAGTAGGTTACTGATAATCAACCAGCTTATACAAACGTCAGTTTAACTTATTTAACTTTATCTGGACAGTCTGTCATTATAGGTACACAGCAAATCTAAACACATAAGGAAAAAATTCTGAGAAGCACATATGGCGAGAAAACGTATTCATTATATAGAACTGATAACAGCGGTATTACGACGTTGAACAGGCGTGGTCATTTTCAGGATTCTAAGTATTGATAGTAACCACGGATAGTGGCAACATCTTGTGTGACCAACGCCAGCTGCCGTAACATCCTTGTCCTTGCTCTTCGAGAGTTTGGGGGCGGTCAGGTAGCCTAGGGGTTAAAGCGTTCGCTCAAACTGGCGTAAATCCCAACTCTTTCACTCACGGATGGTTCGGAATTTGTGTGATCATCACAAGATCAAGTTTACAGTCATTAGATAAAATCAGACGTGTTGCGATACTTTGTCTATTTGAATAGTAAATCGTACACTAACTAGCTTCGTTAAATGTCATTAAAGACCTTCTAGATATGGCTGGATACGTTTCATGCATATGTACAACAACTGGATAACGATCATCTGTTTGTAAGAATAGGGTGAATATATATTTTGTTTCATGCCTTAATCGTAACAGGATGCTCATTAATTTACCGAACTCCCAGAATAGGTATCGTGAGTGAGTATTACCTTTTTGCGCTCTTTGCAATATTCATCCAATATCACAACTGGGGATACTACCTCTGGAACTCACACACTGCACCATTATAAGGAATCGAACCCGAGCAATTAGGCGAGTGAAAGCTTTAACAATTTAGACTGCCCACTGCCTCTTTGTTGAACTGTTTCTGGACTCCCTGAGATAGATTCTTGCTGATACTGTCTCACTGTTTCCAATAGTAACGAAACATTACATTTTACAGCTGTCTCCATTACGAAACTCGAAAATACAAAAATGTCGGGTGGGCTGAAGCTCAAGGGCCTTTCAGAAAACGTATGTGTCGAGTTGTGTCGACTTGTCTCCAACTGTGCTGCCGTGGGGTGGTCCGGTAAGGTGAGTGAGTGCAGAATCCATCACCTTGAACTACCTACGGAGGAAGACCCATCGACCACGCTGTACACGATGGGGGGAACTGGCAGCAGTAAGTACATTACTGGTTATGGTGACAATAGATGCCACATGCGGTATTATATTAGGTTCAGGAAAATTACTGGCCGAGGCGTCAGTATGATACCGTACTCGGCACCTAATGGCACTATACGGATGTATAATACGAACATGAATAACATTTAGCTGAATTATTATGGCAAATGTCATTTCAGAATGACTGGCACACGAGTGAGTGAGTTAAAATTTAAAGTCACATCGGCAGTATTGCTGCCATATCGTGACTAAGAAAGTCGTAAATATTACTAAGGAAACAGAAGTTTACAGATATACTCACAGGCCCTCGCCAGGATTAAAGACTTAAAATAAATATACATAAATTCTGAGATGAACCTCTAGTGGAAATGCGTCCCAGTACAAACATCATGATGAAGCCGGACATTCCGGTGCACCCCATCCGTCTGCTTTGCCGATCGCAAAGTACCATATGGTGGAAGCGCTGTCCACACGAAATGTGAAGTTGCCCCCAAACAACTCCATTTCCTGGCTGGACAGTGAAAGAAGAACACGTGGCACAAGAGTAAAGGTAGATGTTTCCTCGCATATTCTTATTTTTGCATGTGTATCAGGTTTTGTCTTTTCGCAGACAGCCTGGGAATTTAGAGAGCTTCCTGTGAAGGCTTGACACCTTCTATATTCGTTACATTTTCGCGTTAAGCGAGGGCATCATGTGTAATGAAACAAGATCGCGGAAAATGATCGTTTCAGCTCAAAATCTGGCATCCTCATGAGCAGACACGCTTTTCTCAGCTATCAACTGGTAGTTATTTTAGGTCTTCTTTACCAGTGTAGGATTTATTGCGTCAGTACGTTTTCAAATATGATCGAAAAATCAACCTGTACATTTCATATGAGGCTGTGTTCAAACTGTCCACTGCGTTGAATATTTAAGTTGATGTACCTATCCATGTAGTTGGTTGGATTGTGGAGCATCATCTGTCGCAATCACACAGTTATTAATACCCTTTTGCACAGACTTGGCAATGGAAACGGTAGTGGATGCCCTTAAAACGCAATCCCATGGCCAGATGAAGACGTATAGAACTTGCCGCGTGTGTGGCAGAGGTCAAACCGGAACATTGTCTGAGGAACCAATTCAGACTATTCGGGCCGATCTGTATCTGTACACTTTTAGACCAGTCTGCCAAATGACAAAACATGATATACTTACAAAATAATAAAAATGCGCTTTTAGGGCAAGTGGACGTTTTCGTGTGGACAACGCTTCCACCCTGTGATCTACCATCGCATGCAATTGATTGAAGCATAGTGTAAACAAGATCATGGATGGTTGTCCTATCCAGTACTACTCATGCCACCTTACACCTTCTATTGTTATTTCTGCAAGTCGACTGAAACCCGATTTTGACGCTGAACTGCACGATCTTGATGCAAATGGATGACGATATTTCTGCACACACACAAAAAAAAAGGGGGGGGGGGAGGAGTAGTCTATGAGATGGGAGGGAAGTGGGGTGGGGGTGAGGGAGGGGGTCGAAATAAGCTCTGTGATTGGTCAACGCTTGTAATTCTGCACATTCTTTATAAATTCGCGGGATTGTTTATTTACATCGACTGCTTGACTTAAAAATGTTAAAACAAGTTCCAGCAATGGCTTTTTGAAGAAAAATATCCTTCAGATGTTCGCGATCTATGCTTACATTATATACACATAAATACTACGACTGAAAACAGTAGTAAGTTTAAATAAGTTTATATTTCCTGTAGTCGTTTTGGGACTTTAATCGTCCTCTCAGGAGGAAAATACTATGCGTCACTAAGAGCAACTGCTACACTAATCCAATTAACCTGAAGGTAAAACCTTGTTGAAACGATTTGATTAATAAAGTCACAAGCGCGCTTTCTGTTTAAATAACGATCGTATGTTATAACAAACTGAAAATTGTGGTCCATCCAGTTCATTATGGAAGTAGTTTAATGGTTAAGTTGGCCTCCGTGGTTTTGTCTCCCAGATCCGAGCCACTGCTTTAGGATCACCGCTGTCATTTATATAATTTAACCGACAGCTTTCTGTTAGAAAAGTTACTTTGCGACATCTCCAGTAATCTCTGACATCACCAAGAGTATGAAAAATGACACTACCTCTTCGACGTTTCCATTGACAACTGAAAATTCCACCGACCGTATGTAAAGTTTGTCAGTATGTTAGTAGCAAGTAAAATGTTATGCGGTATGTAAACTTTACGAGTTGGATCATTCACACCGACGGCAGTGTACAGTGTACTTTCTACTTCGGAACGGGCAGGATGATTGGGTGATCAGATTACCACCCAGCATAACGTGTCAAAAATGTCCGGATGGGTTCTTACAACACAAGTGTACGTTTGATCCGGAACTGTTTCAATATGTCATCATTTACATTTCGTACAACATTGTCGGTCATTGTTCTGAAGAGGTGGGCTTTCCCTTCCCAGAAATACTTTCGTAATGTCTTGGTAAACCTGTCCACCCCCAAGAGAGTGAGTGAGCAAGTTTAGTTTTACGCTGCACTCAGCAATATTCGAGTCTATTCCACCCTGGACCTTTACGGGTCCCAAAAGAAGGTACATGTGCATATTACTTAAACACCAGAGACGGTACATGTGCATATTACTTAAACGCGAGAGAATAGCCTATCTCGATTATCCACGAACATTGTTCAAATTAAGTCGTAAAACGCGAATAGGGATCAATGGATAAATTAAAATCAGTGAGGACAACAGGTGCTCAAAACTGATGTTTTGAAATGCCGAAGTTCTCATTGATCATGGTTATCGATTTATATCCCTAATGTCCTGACTAAGATTCTCGTGTACTTGTAGATATGTTTATACTTTGTTTATGAATCTTCTGTCTTCAGCTACTTCAACAACAACCGTATCCCCCAGCACCGCCAGCCCCATCATTTCAACGTCTCCTGGCGTAACAACGGCTGCACCTATGGAAGGCACAGGTAGGTTTATGCCCATATTCAGTCAAGATATTTGTCTGGTTCAACTCGATTACAGATAAAGCGTGTGAACGTGTGACCACGGTTTCAGATGGGATTACCAAACCCTCAGATAAAAGACACCCATGTTGGACATTGAAACAAGAGTGTTATAATGTTGTTTTGATCTGAGGTTTGCAGTGTTACTGTGACCAACCTAGTAATGCCAAATGTGTTGTCAAATTCAGTATTGTAAATGTGTACTTTCATTTGCCTGGAACTATTCAGTAATCATAGGATGAAGAGAAGAAGAAACTAAAGGATACCACATACAGTCGTTGTTCGATGGCAAATGTTATGCCAACGAGCAAAGACGGCTCGTGAACGTCGATACCATCCATGAATATCGGACGATTACCAACGGCATAGTTAGCACTTGGTGCTGTAAAATGATTCTTGATGATGACTTAGCTCAGGTGTCCAAGGCAACAACATGCAGTGACGTCTTTGTAGCGTAGTTATCAGTTTGAATTGGTCATTGGTATTCTTCGGTCGACAAGATACAAGATGATCCTTTATTCGTTATGCTTCAACACCAATTGTCTGTGGTTATATGTCGAAGTGACGTAATATGTTACAATTGACATGAATTGCCGTCGTATATTTCCTGAAAATCAAGGAAAGATTCATTTCAGCGATGTCGTCGTGTAAATCAGCTTAGAACAATTACGTTGGAACATTGCTGGGTGGGGCGTTAAACAACAAACAAGTAAACACTACCAACTATGCAGACACCCTGCACCCTGAAGTAGTATTGTTTGAAATGTCTAAAACGTCGACGCAGGTTTCATTAATAACCGGTGTCCTGATGACTGTTCTTCTTCTTCTACCCAGGTACGTTTGTGGGGGCCTATTTTATCCGACAAGACAACAACCATCTCACCTCCAAGTTCCAGCGACAAGCTTCTCTGGAGTGCGCGATGCTCTGTTTCCGTAGCAACTGCAGCAGCTTCACGTCAACCATCTTGAACGATGACAGCTTCTGCGGAATGAATGAATCTCAAGCCCCTGGCAGATCCCCGAAAAAGCATTTCAAGTGGATTAAACTGTAGACAAACTCATTTTGAAACCGATGACGTTCTCTGTTATGTTTATGATGTATAAAGTATGGTTTCTTGACTTGGAATGGAATTTCAGTGAAGGATCTACTGCTGTCATGAAATGCATTTGTAAAGGATACAAGAGCTTCCCCACCCCACCCCCGTTCGTTAACTATTGCTTTTAGGTTATCGTCTGTCTATCTATACGCTTGGGGAAGATTATTACAAAATTGCGTCAGTATATAACCATTAAGGACATCAACGGAACTTCGGTTTAACGATAGCATTCTGTCAGACACAGTGACCCTCAATAGATACTTAATGGCAAATGTAAACGTAAAAAGAGCAAAGAACTTATTCAGAGAAAACAAAACATGGCAAATAACTGATTCATTGTCAAGTCATGATCATTATGGCTATGTGACGTAAAGAGGCGTGGCCATGGATGTCCCCAAGAAACCACAAAGTATCAATAATCAAGCACAAATGGCAAAATCTCGATTGACCTTAGTCACCTGCTATAGCATACCTGGCCTTCCTTCTCACTTCTCTACTATATCAAACGTTGACTTTGGCGTGGAGGGTACCCCCAGATGGGTGTAAAGTGGCACGACTGCCACGTTTGAAAGCTTTGAATATACAAAAGTAGGATTACCCTCATATTGAGCATACATGGATGTCGCAAACTACACCAATATCGATGACCTTTTTAACGAACTCTCGAATATTATTAACTCCTTGAGGTCCCAGACACTCTTTACATATTTTCCTCGAAATACATATTGCGAAGTATGGTTATATCGAACTAATATTAGTGGTCCTAGTGAGTTCATTGTAAATATAGTTTTCAACATGCGTAACAATCCTTTGATGGTTCATGTCACATCACTGAAGTTCTGCACGTTTGTCTGCTCCGACATCCGAAATGTGTGAGCATCTTTATTTGAGGTCGTTTGGAATCGTTTAACGGCCATGGGTAGAGCATCATACGAAGGGGAGAATTTCCTCAATCATACTCGTGTTTCACATCCTCTATCACCTTTGTTTCTCTTCTTGCAACCTGCAGGTCGTATGATGAAGTGGGAACTGTCATTAGCTTTCGTGACAGACAACTAATTTTTATGTTTCTCGCACTGTTTGCCACTGACAAAAATGATACGGACATTCTAAGGCATACGTGATCCGTATGACTGACAGGTCATTGACCATATCTGACAACTGCGAATCCTTGACCATATTATTATGGAAGATTTCAGTTGCGTTCTGATGGGAAAGTATTTTTTGAAGTTCTATATTTCATCACTTGCTTGTTTATGTCATGGGAATTACAGATAAAAATGTCGATCGATATGTGTTTTCAGGAAGCGTAATATTCATTTTTATAAGACAGTCATTCATTCTAAATCATTGTCATTCACGAAACTCGTAAACTGTTTCTGTAAATGACCCACAGATGACTAGTGCGCTAGTTACTTGTAATATTTACATTAAAAGAGTATTCTAGAAGCTTCTATATCATTTGGACTAATCCAGGTCAGCACATACATTTCTGAGAGCACTTCTAGATATACAAAAGTACAAGGTGCTGCAAGTTGTAAATTAGAATTTCAATTTTTAAGTCTTTCACAATATATTCTTTTATGTGCGGATTGTCTATTAACGTTGTGTCTTTATTTGGAAATCAACACAATGAGCATATAGCTACGACGCACGCAAGCGCGAGCACACACACACACACACTCACACACTAAGTGGATAGTTTTATTACAAAGCTGGGGTTTGTGCAGGTGATCAATCTTTAGTAGTGAACAGTAATTTGTACCACTTGAAACAGAACCTGCTGCAAAACTTGAAACACGTTGCCTGCGGAGTGTATCATTTTCCCGTCTGTCCGTCGGGCCGTGAACATTCGTCGTTTTGCGGAGCAGAGCACAACAAACGTGGACTATGTCTTCACCACATCTTGCACGAAGATAGGTCTGGTGGTGTACTGGTGCCTTCTTATAGTTTTGGATTTCTGAATGCAATATTATTTTTGCGTTACCACAGCAACACATTTCACGTCGACTGAAAATTGTATTGTATTTCTTTCTGGAACAGACCTTTAAAACCTTTAAGTGCTCCTTTTCCAATTTGTGGATAGTCGAGAACCCAATGTCATAATCAACAGTACCACTATATGGCCAGTATCAACTTTTTTGAGTGAGTGAGTGAGTTAATATTTAACGTCACATCGCCAATATTTCAGCCATGTCGTGACGAGAACATTTAAAACTGAAATGTAAGATATGTATTTCAAAAATAAAAGGAGAGTAAAACAACTAGAACATCACAGTTACAATTTAAAACTAGTGTGGAAAGATAAAACTAATATCACTATCTGGACAAAACATTATAAAAACAGGCTATAGATCTCCAACAATCACCATACTAGGGACCATGGCGACTTACAGTACTTTTGCAACCTGCATGGACTCTAGTTGAATTTACATCATCCCTTCTGCCGCTGGAGATTGTATGAAATGCTAGCCAAACTTGAAATAACATGAATATTACGATTAAAAACCTGGTAGACTTAAATTTACATCAAACGTTTTGATAGTTTTGACATTGAAATATTTATCCCTTATGATGGAGAATTCAACACAGTCAAGCAGAATATGCTTGACCGTGGTTCTCTCATCACAAGGGATGCAAAACGGAGGATCTTCACCTTTCAACAGATATGCATGTGTATACCTTGTATGACCAATACGACATCGTCGTAGTATGACCTCTTCAAATCTGGACAACCCAAGTGGGTATAACCAATGTAAGGTTTTATCTCATGTAATTTATTCATATCCACTTGAGTGTCCCACTCTTTTGCAGATCAGATCAGATCACAGATATACGATCTAATGGTGGCTTTGTAATCAGAGTAAGGAATAAGCATTGGTGTCACAGATTTGTTGAATGCTGCAAGGTCAGCCAGTGTGTTACCTGAGATTCCTACATGACTGGGTAACCAACAGAAGACGATGTCGTATTGGCCAGTAGCAAGATTATTATACAATTCAATAATTTCTATTAAAAGTTAATGTTTACAAGAAATATTTTAATAGCCTGAAGGCAAGAAAGAGAGTCGGAATAGATTATATAATCTTTATCTTTAAGGTGTCTTTGAATATATTTAAGAGCCGTTAATATGGCGTTTGCTTCTGCTGTGAAAATAGACCTGCTATCTGGTAGTCTAGAAGATATTTTTCTGGATCCAATGACAGTGGCACAAGCTACTGCGCCACCGTCCTTGGATCTGTAAATAAGGATTTGTAATTGTTATATTTGTTTTTTAATTGATGATATTCTTGTTTATATTGTAATTCATTAGTTTCTGGTTTTTAAATGTAGGCAACGTTAAGGTAACTTGTGGCCTAACCAACTGCCAAGGAGGAGAAGAAAGAAGACGGGAAGGAGCTATATTATCCAGCTCAATGCCGGCAGCAGTTATGAAATGCTTAATTCTCAGCCCAAGAGGCGGAACAAGAGATGATTTCTTGTTATATAAATCTTCATAGGGAGAATTAAAGACACAGTGAAATGCAGGATTAGAATCATTAGAATATAACTTTGCAAAATATTGTAAGGATAATTATATACGGCATTGGGTAAGAGATGGTTCGTCTGCCTCAACGTAGAGACTGTCGATAGGTGAAGTTCTGAAGGACCCAAGACAAGGTCTTAGACCTTGGTGATGGACAGAATCTAATAGTTTTAAGTTGCTTTTGCAGGCTCCACCATACACGATGGAACCATAGTCAAGTTTTGAGCGGACAAGTGATCTATATAAGTGGAGGAGGTCAGCTTGATCACCTCCCCATTTTGAATTAGAAACGACTTTTAATAAGTCCAGCGCCTTCAGGCATTTATTTTTTAGGGACTTGATATGTGGGAGAAAAGTTAAATGTGAATCGAAAATCAGACCCAAGAACTTTGCCTCCTTAACGACTTTGATGGGAATGCTATTTACAAACAATTCTGAGTCTTTGTGCGGTTTGTATTGTCTACAGAAATGTATACAATTAGATTTTGGGTTAGAAAATTTAAAGCCGTTTTCTAGACACCATTTGTTTATTTTGTTTAAGCAGAATTGCATTTGCCGTTCAATAGTATGCATATTTTTTCCACGACAAGAAATATCAAAATCATCCACAAAAAGTAATCCATCGATTGAATCACTTAAAACCTTGGATAAACTGTTTATCTTGATACTAAAGAGTGTTACAGGCAAAGTACTGCCTTGTGGAACACTCTGATCCTGATTATAATGGTCAGACAGGGATGAACCCACTCGGACTTGAAATTGCCTGTCTTTGAAAAAATGTGAGATAAAATGAGGTAAACGACCTCTCAAACCGAAATCATGTAAAATCCTGAAATCCTGAAATCCAAACATGGTCAAATATTTCCAAAAGTGTCAAAAGACATGTCTCAGGCAAATGTTTCAGTAACTGGTAATAAATGTTGTCATCACCAGCTGCAGTATCATGAGCTTGCTCGAGAGCAGTATGTAGCTCATGTAATGAAAAAACTTCATTATAACCTTCACCGTTATTAGAGTCAAAATTAATTCTTTGTTTTTCTTGTCGATTTTTATATTTCTGAAATTCAGGTATATAATTTGATGATGAAGAGTTTCACCAATTTTATTGACAATATCAGCCTTACCAGTTATCAATTTATCACCTTCTTTAAGATGTTTAACAGAGGATGTGGAACTTTTGTCTTTTATTCTTTGGCCCATATTCCACACCTTAGACATGGGTGTGCGCGAATTAATGCTGGAAACATATTTCCTCCAAGACTGGCGCTTGTTTTGTTTATAAGTTCGTCATGCCTTGGCACTGGTAATTTTAACGGTCGGAATATACCCAGGAAAGATCTGCCTGACAAGGTATAGACACCGTGACCTTTTTAGCTACTGAAGCATATGATGGACTTTCTGAAAGAGGTGCAAGATGTCTGTTCTGTCATCAGAGTAACTGAGTAACTGAGTGGCCTCATATTTCCATAGAGGACAGTCTTTAGAAGATGCCATATGGTCTCCTTTGCAATTTAAACACTTCATGGTGTTGGTACATGTTTTCCCATTATGGTCAGGTTCTTTGCATCTAAAGCAAGATAGCTTATTCCTACAAGAGTTTTGCCCATGGCCGACTTCTGACAGTTAAAACAAGGAGTAGGGATAAAGAAATCTATAGTCATGGAGAAACATCCAACCTTAATAGAAAGTGGCAGAACTGGGGTGTCAAAAGTCAAAAGATATGTATTGGACGGGAATACGAGGTCATCTTTACGGTATGTGGATCTTTGTGCCTCGATGACACCTTGACGTCTGGGCTGAGAGACATTGACTTCAACAGTTATGTCAGCGAGACTTCGGTCTCTGTCACGAATTAGTCCTTTGGAAAAGTTAAGTGTCTTGTGTGCTGAACATGTAATTGGAATGTCAGCTACTTTGGTTGACGTCATGCGGTTAACGTCCTGTGACACATTCAACCAGAAGACCCCCAAGACCGTCATTTGGAAACATTTTTTAAATTTGCTAACAACTGAGGGGATGCTGTAAGTCCAGCTAGGGTCCATACAGGTAGCAAAAGTACTGTAGGTCCCCATTGTCCCTAGTGTGATGGTGTACCTTCGGTTGTTGACAATCTATAGCCCATTTTTATATTGTATTGTCCTCTATAGTTAAACTGTTTTAGATTTAATTACTAGTCTTAAATGGATATCTGTGATATATGCTAGTGGTTTTACTGTACTTCGTCAAGAGGGTTTTAGTTTCTTATATTCACTCATTCTACAATGTCGTTATTATTTGTTCTCGTCACGATATGGCTGTAATATTGCAGATGTGACGATAAATTTTAACTCACTCACTCACTGGACCGCCTCTGCGTTGCAGTGGCTAGTGCGTCCGGCCGGTCATACCAGAAGACTTGGTGGTTACTGCCTCGTGCTCAAGCACTGATCGACTCAGAGTCAATATGGTGGGTCCGACAGGGGTAACTGCTGCATGGTATCTCAGTGAGCTGAGCACTATAAAACCAGCTTAAGTCTGGGCCACACATACACACACATGCACGTCGTCAAATGAGCTACATAATCTTAGGTACGACAGTAATCCCTGTTTAACCTTACCTCTCTCATACTTGAGAAATCGTATCGATCGTATTTAGAAAAGTAACTACTGTCAAATTAGCATGTATTTCATGGTAAAAAGCTGTCTTTGAAACACAGAAACAATTGGGAACTGATGGCATATGGCAACCAAGTCAGCGAGCCTGACCACCCGATCCCGTTAGTCGCCTCTTACGACAAGCATAGTCGCCCTTTATGGTAAGCATGGGTTCTTGAAGGCCTAGTCTACCTAGGACCTTCACGGGTCAGAAAATTAGTGGATAATCACTAGTGACTTTGAAGTTGTATTGCCACTGTAATACCTGTGAAGTGATGTGTAATATTTTTAAGGTAGTTAACTGTGATTCACATCACCTTGTTTTGTTGCTTTTTGACATCACATCAGGTCCTTTCACGGCCTGATTCCCAGTCAGCTGCTGCAATAGTCTCAACACTGAGTAGGCTTTGGGTCGCATCGGCATTATTCCAGGCGTGTAATGGCAGTTTATACAGAAAGTGTCATAGTATCAGATTCAAAAGCAGGCAATTCGTTATTTACTTTACATAGTCACAATATATGATACAGGTCAACTTTCCTCAGGTAGCTAACAATGAGGAAACAGGTCTTTCATATTTGTCGCTTTATAATGCGAGACTTACGGTTAAATACTCTTCATCGCAACGGACACATTTAGGAAGTCTATCCCCATTCAGAAGACAGTCATGAGTAAACCAACTGTGACCAATACGACATCGTCGAAAAATCACTTCTTTACGTCTTAACAATAAAAGTATGTATAATCAATTTGTTGGCTTCAATGCATGAAGTGTATTTCTTTCTACTTGGGTGTCATTGTACCGCATCAGCAGTGGATGTAATTACTTGATAATCGCTGCAGCATTGGCAACAGTGTTACCTGCTTTTTCGACGTGGCCTGGCAACCAACAGAGGGCGATGTTACTTTGGCCAGTAGAAAGATTGTTGTAAAGTTCTAAAATGTCCAGGATGATAGGATTCATGAATGAATGAATGAATGAATCCCTTTTCACCTCAACCCACTTTATAATTAATCCCATGACATGACTTTGTTGGGTTCACGCCAAGTGTCTTAATGGACTGATTCCCGATCAGCTGCTACAGTAGTTCCAACACTGAGATTCAAACCTCTAAATGCTGCCGTATGTTCAGCAGTTAGCTAACAAGCTGGCTATAAGTCATGCGTACAACGAAAGGGCATATTTCACGAGAAAAGATCTTTCATTCACACAATTCAAACTTATTCTTGGCAGCCTTCAAACATATCTTACCGACTGCATTTCAACCACGTTACCTCGCCCCAACACACCCGAGAAAAGCTTCTTTATTATGAAAGTAACAGATAATGTCAACACGCTTCATGAAATTCACAACATTAAACAGAACAGCTGTATAGCTATGACCAACCGTCAGCCATATTCACAGTCAGATATAACTTTTGTATGGTCAAAATGACTCTCAGGTCTGCTACAGAAAGAGCCTCAATATACCAGGTACCATCCAAAAAAAGCTATTGAAATCGTACTTATAATTAGGAATTTATGTTTGACTCCCTGTCTACAACTTCATATATCTGTCGATTGAGACCTCGTTTCCTGACGGAACACGTTTTACTTTTTGTTAGAAAACCAGTGTCTAATCCCTTGAAACAACACCTTTGTCACTACACCAAACGATTTTGACCTTGACCCAAAGCAAAGGTCTAACTTACAGAGCACTTACAGGACTACCCGGTAGACATCACTTGCTTAAAGGTCACATTCAACGTAAAACACAACTTTGCAGATTGATACCTTTCGGTATGCACTCAGCGAAACAAATCATCAAAAGTGTCAATTCAACCTATAAAGTTGGAAAAAAAAACCGCGATGAAAAAAAGCCCGAGTTCAAACGATTCACTTAAATTTCCCCCGGTGCTTGGGGGAAAATAGTGGTTTCAACAGCACTGCGCTGCGCCCATAACGCATGTTTAGTGAATGGGTTTGCGGAGCTTGAAACAGTATCCATGCCCGGAGTACGAGGTCGTGAGCAGTAGTCTAATATTGGTTGTGCACACAAACCCGTAAACAACCTACTCGTTACATAAATATACATGACAGGGATGTGAGTTTATACAGTAGACAGGATTGATGCAGAGTGTGTTGACATGAAGCTTGGTTGGGAAAAGAGATGACGAAACCAGTGGGCTATGGTGGGTTTATTCTTGATTAGGTTTGATTAGTTGCCCGTAAGCCGTAGGGATGTAATAACCTTGATTTCGGTTGTCGGGCTGAGTCGTTTGATGTTGATTGCCTGTAAGAGTTTCCTTGTCTTGTAATCTGACTGGTTGGTTTCTAGGATGCTGATGATGTTCCTTGATTCGCAGGTTGAGGGGGCCGGACGTTTCTCCTATGTACGAGTCACCACATTCGCACTGAATTTGGTGGACAAAACTTGAAGGTTCTTCTTTCTTAGTTGTGGCTGGTTTACCGTTGGATATGCTGAATTGATCTGCCTCTCTGGAACACAACATCTATGTTGGCTTCCTTCTTAAGTAGTCTGCGGATATGCTGGCTGATGGTATTGACATATGGTATACTGATGATGAACGGGGCTGATTGTTGACTTGGTAGTTTTAGTTCTTTTAGTTCAGGGTGCTCTTGATCTTTGTGTTGACAAGGTTAGCAGAGTACTGATTAATATTTATGAACTGATGACGAAGGTGTTTCTAACTCGACTTTAAGGACTTAGGTTGTGGAGCTAATGCTCTTTGCTCTTCTGGCTAGTGTGGCGATTATACCTCTTCACTTGTAGTGGGTGATTAGATAAGAACTGTACATATTGATCCGTGTGGGTTGGTTTTCTATAGACACTTGCATGGACTTTGTTGTCGTTGTCTTTTTCTACTTGGACGTCTAGGAATGGTAGCTTTGAGGCATTGAGGTGATTGAGAAGGCAGCTAGGATCATCAGTGGGGTGGATTTTGTCAAAGGTGTCGTCAACTTTCCGGAACCAGCATATTTGTGTGACTGGTGAGGCGAGGAGAGCCTTTTCTTCGAGTTCTGTTATGTAGATCTCGATGATGTGTTAGAGAGGTGAGCCGTGGTTAGACCATGGGTTTGTTGGTCGATTTTATCAGACCAGGTGAAGTATGTTGAGCTTACACAGTAGTGGATGAGACGGATGGTGCTTTCCACTGTGAGATGGGTGTCTAGGTCAGTGTGGATGTCTTTTACCTTTCTTCTAAAGATGACTAGGGCATTTGTAAAGATCAACCACATCATAACAGATAAGTTTGCCTGGCTGGGTGATAGTGCTGATCTTTGTGCAAAATTATGTGGAGTCTGAGGTAAAATGTTACGGTTAAAAATTTACTGTGACAAGCAATGTAAGAAATCCCCTGTGAACCAGCAAAACAGAACAAAGACAAGTTTAAAATATTCAAATCTTGTATTAAGACAATGAGAACAAGTTATACAAAGTCAATTTCACAATACAGATTTCAAATACAATACAAATGCGGCAATGTAAGGCAACGGGTCACAAAATATGTAGTATAGCAAACTCACCAAAGACTTAGTGTGAGAGAGAAACAGTTATGTAGAATGAAAACACGGCGAGCGGCCTGACAGCAGTTTCAGGCTTTGACGGATAAAGCGTTGGCAGCGATTGATGATGATATACTACAGTGAATGAATGTGAATCTGTCTCCGGCTCAACACGGCAACTAGCCTTTATGTATACTTTCAGTCATTTTTCCAAAGTTCGAGCAAATACGACCATCCCCAACACGGTAGAATGGCCTCGAAATAATCAACAGTTGTTTGTTGAAAGGGAGGTAACTCTCAAGTACTGCCTTAGAGGCGAACCGCTTAAATAATTTTCCGTAGGCAATGTGACACATAAAAACGAACACTAAAACCTTTAATATTGTAACCCAATTAGAATTACAGCAATAATAATAACTATTACTTAATTAGTAACAAAATATACAGAAAATACACACTCGTAACAAAAGGATTTCGCTGATATGCCTAGTGGAGCGATAAGACTGTTGAGATGCTTGGTGGTATTGTAGTGGATTGTGTTTCTGGAACAGCCTACGAGGCGGGCTTGAGAGACGTATATATGGGGCAAATTAACCACCTCCTCACAGCGAGTGGCGTGTTTATGTGGCAGGTAATTGGCAGTTCCTCACAGCGAGAGCCACATCTATCCAAAAACAGAAAGTACCTCGTATTCAGCGAGAGACGCATATGCGTATTTCACTTTTTATAATCACCTTGTACCTATTATTTCAACCAATGTAGTTGTAAACCATTATTGTAGGCCTATACAGCGTTTGACAAATGTCCGCGAGAAAGGGGATTATGATGGTCTTACAGAGGTATGCGTCTGGTACTACTCACTGGGAATAGATACTAAATACTTTTATGCACATTGATTATTAAATAATTAGATGTAATCGTTCTGAGGTTACTGCAGATTATATTTTCTTCAACTTCCTGATAAATAGGAAACAATATACGAAGTTTCAAGGACACACAAAGAATACGTACAAGTACATACAATAGAATAGTGTGAATTTACTTTTTAGGCATTATTACAATGTCACGTTTCATATAATGAAACATAATGCATAACTACAAGTAGTTATACATCCAAGCTGGAACAGATTAGACATAAATTAACTTACTAATTTAAAGCTTACTGTCACTAGTTATTTTCCATAATCTAAAGCTGATAATGTTACCTAATCCCATATAACGTGATAAGTCGCGCCTTTGCACCGAGTACATAAATATACATGTCACTGTTATTACAACAATGAAATCTTGTACTGCATTTGTTCGAAAACACAATAGTTCGTAATTCAAAAGCTTCTTGGACATAGACACACTTATCATGTAAACCACGCAATCGTATTTCATGCATTTTTGCTCAAACTGTTGAAAGTTTCATGTTGATTTGAATTGTCCGTTTTCTGTGCAGTTTGTATGGTCATTGCGTATAACATTCGTATTTGCTCTCTGTAATTATCAAGTCAGGTGTAATTACTCAGTCTCTATTAATCCATCGTCAATAAAAGCTGGATAGTATATCAGATATCAGTCACAGTATTCAATCAGATTACAGTAATGAGATAACTGAATAGATCTTTCGATCTTAAAATAACAGCCCCTCCGATGGAATGCATATGTAGTTACATCCTTGTGGAAAGGTTTGTGTAACGTGTCAAATAAACAGATCACTGGACATCTTGCTTTATGGAGTCACGCCCTCTGGGCAATGCTTATGCATACATGCACGTCTCTAACCTGATGAACCTCATTTGCATTCAGTATACAGGCACGCCCATGTTCATAAATATTTGGCGTGATTCAAATGCAAGGTTTATTCAATATAATAATTCAGTATTGTGTCACTTCGTGAATTCTGTAATGCGTGTACTTTAGTTTAAATATCCATCACAGTCTTGCCAAAGTGTCATCTATATTTGTTTGTATTATGTGTATAGTCCATACACCGTTACCAGTGTGTATGTTTACGATAAATATCTGAACATGATAGTCTGAGTTGAGAAAGTCAAACACAGCATACCAATTAGTCAACGATTTAATAATTAATCAGTCTGTACCTAAGCTGTCGGCTGACGAAACGTGATCTCCAGAAATTTTGCCCACGCCCCATCACCTGTCCTTTCCTCTGTGACAGGTATTTCATGATACGATTGGTCATAGATAACAAGTGACCGGCCACTACATTGAACAGTTGAGATACCGAACCTACTCGGGAAATTTGATGACGCATTATCACGTGACTCTTTTTTATGTCTGTGCAGGGAATATGTAGTACACAGTTTTTATATGTTTGTATGGTCACGTCTGTTCTGCATGAAATCTCTATGTTAATCACAGACTAGCGTAATAGTATTTTCCTTAAAATAATCCGTACACTAGGTAGGACTTATTATCACCTACGTAGGACTTACTATCTCTTACGTAGGAAATAGTATCTCCTACGTAAGACTTATTATACCCTACGTAAGTCCTACGTAGAAGATAGTATTCTTAACTCCTACGTAGGATTTACTATCTACTACGTAGATACTAACTCCTTCGTAGAAGATAGTAAGTCCTACGTAGGTGATACTAAGTCGTACGTAGGATATAGCAAGTCCTACGTAGGTGATAATAAGTCCTACGTAGGAGATATTAAGTCCTACGTTGGAGATAGTAAGTTCTACGTTGGAGATAATAAGTCTTACGTAGGAGATACTAAGTCCTACGTAGGAGATATTAAGTCCTACGTTGGAGATAGTAAGTTCTACGTAGGTGATAATAAGTCCCACGTAGGAGATAGTAAGTCCTACGTAGGAGATGTTAAGTAATAAGCCCTACCTAGGAGATACTATGTAGTAAGACCTACGTAGGAGATACTAAGTCCTACGTTGGAGATAGTAAGTCCTACGTTGGAGATAGTAAGTCCTACGTAGGTGATACTAAGTCGTACGTAGGATATAGCAAGTCCTACGTAGGTGATAAGTCCTACGTAGGAGATATTAAGTCCCACGTAGGAGATAGTAAGTCCTACGTAGGAGATGTTAAGTAATAAGCCATACCTAGGAGATACTATGTAGTAAGACCTACGTAGGAGATACTAAGTCCTACGTAGGAGATGTTAAGTACTAAGCCCTACCTAGGAGATACTATGTAGTAAGTCCTACGTAGGAGATACTAAGTCCTACGTAGGAGATAGTAAGTCCTACGTAGGAGATAGTGACACCAAAAACATTTTTCACCGTGGCCCTAATACGCTTCCGTAAGTATGTCACTGTCATAGATGTTTGGAAAAATTAAACCTCCCACAATTAAATGAGAGAGAATTTGTTTAGGTTTGTTTCAATTCTTACACACCAAGAACACATGCATATACTGATAAAATATAAATACACAAGCCGCCAAAGGTCTATAAGAGTGAGTGAGTGAGTTATTATTTAACGTCACATTGGCAATATTGAAGCCATACCGTGACGAGAACATGTTAAATATTGAAATAGAAGATGTGTGTATATAATAAAAACGAAGGCCCATAAAACAACTAGAATATCACAGTGAGAATTAAAAGTAGCCTTGAAAGTTAACACTAATATCACAATACAGTTTGGACAATATGTTCTAAATCAGGCTATAGATCGCCAACAACAGAAGGTAGATCACCATACTAGGGAGTTAAGGTCTATAAGAGAAACTTGCAATAATATTACATAAACGCGGCAATACATAATATGTATTCTCACCTGTTTTCTTTCAGCATATATCTTTACGACACAATTAAACAATCAGGACTCGTTTGCACGACTAGAAAGTTTCCTGTCATCCCCAAAACCTACTAAGGAAATCAGGCGTGGTTAACGCTAATTAGTGTCGTCCAAGCGAGTCGGGCAATCACCGAGGAATTCCAGGCGTTGAGTAGTGAAGAGGCTCTCGGGCTTAATGAGTTAAGCTTATTCCATGCATCTGTATTTCAACATGCATATATAGAGGAATGTTCAAATGTCTTATGGTTTGTTTGCTCATTCCCTTTTGTTTTCCTAAAAAACATGTTTAAAGCACACGACACGATTGTTTGCCCCAATAATTAATTTCGTCCCATTTCTAATGTGTAATGAAATATATGGTTAAATATAAGGACAGTTCATGGTTACGGGTAGTACATTATTCATACAAGGAATCCACTTACTTCGCTTTGTTTTCCCAGGCAGGAAAGTTCTGCTTAGCGTTCGAGTGAAGAGTTTCCAGGGACATTCCGTCGTCACGTAACCACGCAGTACAATTTCCTCAATTTTCTATTTATTGAACTTTGTTTCCCAGCCAGGAACACACCCATTTCCCATACTGTGAACGCTCCTTCAGGATCCACGTCTGCGACATGTGACAGCTATTAGAGAAGAAAACCCGAACATACAACCTAATATCATTTCTATACATGTCTCTGCTGTCGCTTAACGAAGGGATCGGTGCATGATACCATTAGTACACTAATATTTTGAACCCGTAAAGGTCTGGGTTAGAATATTGATCTCCAGTAACCCCTCCTTGTCGTAAGAGGCGACTAACGGGATCGGGTGGTCAGGCTTGCTGACTTGCTTGACTCATGTCATCGTTTCCCAATTGCGCGGATCGATGCTAACGCTGTTGATCCCTGGATTGTCTGGTCCAGACTCGATTATTTACAAATCACCGCCATATAGATAGAAGGTGCGGCGGAAAAGAAAACTCACTCAGTCAGATTCCCCGAGAACACACGTTAACCAATACCATGTAGAGGTCTTGTGGATGATATATTACTCTCGTAAAGTTAGCTACTTTAAACAAACACTGGTAACTGTTTATAGGCTCGCTTATAGGACGGTTTATTTACGGTGGGACAGCCCTACGTGACTGCCAGTATAACATGAAGTGTAATCTGAAGGTTAAACAACTCTGTAACATCACAGCAACATTCCCATGTAATCATAAAATGAAAAATCACCCATGCTGTCTAAACGTGACGAGCGCGTATACACCGTCATAGTATCATAGTTACAAATTTCCCCATTAAGAGCTGACGGAGATCAATGTACATGACATTGATCAAGGTGAAAGTTGTGGATTCGTGTATCAAGCAGTTCTTGTCAACTCATAATCGAATACTCACACGATGGTCCTGACATAAATTCTGTTGACGGTGTCTTGATGTGATCATGTCAAGTGCTTATCAGCACGTTCGAAAGGGGCTGATCAACTCCTCGGGAAAATTGCGAGTTCACAAGAAAGGTCTCCTAAATGTGTCAGACTTGATAGGTTTATACGCTCCTGGGGAAACTGGCCAATCCCCACCCCACAGAAACTCGTCTTTCCATTATAAAGTCAACTAATGCTGAGTCAATTTTCAGTTACTACTAGGTTTTCCTCAGGTGAGTGAACAATACAGCTATAACCATGGGCAATGCACAACGTCATCTTGCAGGCCATGACAACACCCACGTCGCTAATGCCACACACGAGAAGATATTTGGCAAAGTGGCTCAGGACAAGCTACAAGTCAAGTCAATTGAGACTAGTTTCAGCGCTGGAGGAAGTGCCAAAGTCTATTCAGGCAACGTCAGTGTTAGGCAAAAAAGAGAATTCTTTCGAGAAGATCTTCTTAAAGACGGTTATGTAGCTATTTCATCTCGCGACTTCCTGCCTTTTAAAACTACTGGAGACGCTTATGCTTCGGTGTACACAGAAAGCGGTTACCAAATCTGTCACAACTTCCAGCCACCTCGTGATATATCTATCATAGTAACAGCTGACCGGTCAATCAAACTGGCGAAGTATGGATCGGTCTGGGAAGACACTGACGGAAGACACCATTAGGCGGAGGAGATTCTTTGCAACACCTGAAATGAGATCTTTGATATGATTAAGCGTGTGTTGCTTGATAGAATACCGACGTCCGTTGAACAACAATAGGTGGGTCAACTCTAAGTGGACTTGGTCCATTTGCTCAAAGGGATAAAGAACTTTATGACAGCCGGCATCTGAAATATGGTGAAATTCTGTGGAAATATTAGAACGAGGAATGGGCCATGCTTCATGCTCCTCAATGATATACCTGAAATCACAGAAATACAGATAAACTTTGTGATATAATGGAATGGAAATGCTATGAAAATGTAACATTAACGTTTATTGGATTACGGATTACAATATAACTGATATTTCACCCAATGAAGTTGCTGCTTTTAAACAAAGAACGATTACGTCTCTTGTCGAAAAGAAAAACCGTGAATGATTCCATTTGACTTTGATTATCTGCACTGATAGATGCTTGACAGTAGTCAAGTCCGGTTTAAATAAAAACTTTGTTGTTAATTTGATAAGTGTAGTCATGGTTTTAATTCATTAATTTTAATTTTTTTTATTCCATCTCACACCCACATGTATCACACCAGTGCACTATAATTTCAGATATATTTGGATCTTGATTCAAGGGTTGCACTGCATGTTGTTGCATATCCTTTAAAAACATAAATGCAACCTGACAGTAATATCTAGAAACTTGATAATTGAGACTGTTTACTATGTGAGCCGATGCCGATGATACTTGTGATAGTTGTGTATAAGTGATAGCTGTGCCAAACTCTCACAAGAACATCTTCGAAATAACGTGGCAGTAGTGCTTTATGCAATATTACAAAACTTTCACATCCGTATCCCATATGCGCATGCTCGAGTTGAAACCATTTCCTGGCACATGCCACAATTTGCAAAGAGTGAGTGAGTTTAGTTAATCGCCGCTTGTATGAATATTCCAGCAACATCACGACAAGGGACACCAGAAACTGGCTCGTTGACTTGAGACATATAATCGTATCAAAACTGCATGGATCGACACACTTGGTGTTGATCACTGGAATGTCAAGTCCGAACTCTAATATTTACAGACTGCCGCCATTGCTGGAATATTGCTGAATGCGGCGTGCTCCTAACAAGCCAATCAAACTTGAGTCGATTTGATTTAAAGAAAGAAAATACGATTAATTATCAAGCCAATCACGTCGATTGATGCTAATGCTGTTGATCACTGGTGCTACGAGTGTGTTTTTCTGTATATTTTGCTATGAATTAACTAATAAATAATATTTGGTTACAATGTTTAGTGTTTTGAATAATACTTATGATGAGTCACATCTCGTATAATAGATGATCCACACTTATAGGATTCTGGCAACAGGTTGTCCGAACATTATCTGCCCTTGAGTTCCTGTTTGTTTACTTCCGGGAGGTTATTCTGGGGCATTCTACAGTGTTGGCGATGGTCGTATGTGCCCGAACTTTCGGGAAATGACTGCAATTATATATAAAGGCTAGTTGCCGTGTTGTGACACACATTCACATTCATTTACTGGAGTTTACATTGCCAACGCTTTACCCGTCAACGCCTGATCTACTGCTGTCAGGCCGCTCGCCGTGTTACATTTTGCATGACTGTTTCTCTCTCACACTTAGACTTTGGTGAGTTTACTATACTATGTATATTGTGACCCATTGCCTTAGATTTTGTCGCATTTGTATTGTATTTGAAACCTGTATTGACTTGTGACTTTGTTTAACTTGCTCTCATTACCTTATTACAAGATTTGAATATTTCAAACTTGTCTTTGTTCTCTTTTCCTGGTTTACAAGGGGAGTTCTTAAACTGTTGTCACGGTAAATTCTTAACTGTAACCAAATTGGGGGCGCGTCCGGGATAGAATTCATTTGACATTTGAGACCATTTTTTTAAATCTATTTCATTTTTTTTTTGCAATTTTGCAACAAGTTAACTGAGGAACCAGGAAAACGGTGTTTGAGCTTGATAAGTTTGTATTGTCCCCTGACTCTGAGACAAACAGTCAGTTGGAAAAATCAGATTTATTGCAAATGTCTTCACATCTCAAACTTGATGCCAAACCTGCAATAAGGAAATTTCAGATTTTGAAAATTGTGTTGAATCATTATATTGATGAGGGAGGTTTTGAAGATGATGTTTTGGAAATGGTGCCAGAGGAATGTTCAGACCAATTAGAAATAAAGAAACTTGAAATTCAATTACAAGTTCAAAAAGAAGAAAATAGAAAACAGAAAGAAGGATGGAAAAGATGGAAATACAGTTTGAAATGGAAAAAGAAAGGGAAAGAGACAGAAAAGAATTAGAATTGAAGAAATTGGAAATTGACAAAGAAATTGCTGTAAAAAACCTTGAAAACCATTCTCAGCCCTCAGATTCTTCCTCCTTTGACATTGCAAGGCATGCTAGGCTTGTACCCCTTTTAATGAGAAAGAAGTAGACAAATATTTTCTACATTTTGAAAATCTTAATTAGCCTAGGGAGTCACGGACTATGTTATTGCAAACTGTTTTGAAGGGGAAAGCTCAGGATGCTTATTCAGCCTTGTCAGTACAACAAAGTGCAGATTATGATCTTGTCAAGAAAACAGTTCTCAAAGCTTATGAGTTAGTGCATGAGGCCTATCGTCAGAAAAAGAGATATGCTCAGAAAAAGGACAATGAGACTTTTGTAGAATTTGCTAGAGCTGACCTTAAGACGTATTTGGATGAACAAAAGGTTGATTACTTACACAAGGCAGCAATGTTGGCAGCTGATTATTGACTCACAAGAGTTCTTTTAAGTCTCCGGATAATACAAAGAGTTCTGGCCAAAAGGGCTTTTCCCCGGTTAAGACTTCAGGCCATGCAGGTTACAGTGGTGTTAGAACAGGTTCAAATTCTAGTGGCAAGCAGTCACATACTTTTCAGTCTAAGCCGAAGACTGCCAGTGGTTCTGATCCTGTTTGTGCATATTGGAAGAAGCCAGGTCATTTGATTTCTGTATGTTACAAACACCAGTCTAGAAATCAGGCTACGGCTTCCCCAAATGCCTTTGTGTCCATCGCACCTAAGCCTTTCTTTCCAGGTGGTTCTGAGTTTGTTTGTGAGAGTAAGTCTCCAGATTCTGTAGTTCGGAAGGAGTTTTTGCCTTTTGTTTATAAGGATTCTGTGTCACTTATGGGAGATTCTACCCCACGGCCCGTTATTATCTTGAGGGATACTAGAGCTCTTCAATCTCTGATTTTGAAGGATATTTGGCGTTTTTCTGATGCGTCTTCAGCTAACTCAGATGTTTTGCTTCAGGGTATAAGTGGCACTTCTTCTGCTCCTCTCCATTTATTGAGTTTGACTTCAGATCTGATTTCAGGCGAGGTGAAAGTGGCTGTTCTTGACTCTCTCCCAGTTCTGGGTGTCGATTTGTTGATCGGTAATGATCTTATGGGGACCAAAGTTGGCGCTGATCCAATTGTCACTGTCTAAGAGTTCAGTTAGTACAGAAAAGTTGGAGGATGAATTTCCGGGTATTTTTCCTTCTTGTGCAGTGACTTGTTCAATGTCAAAAGGCATTTCTTCCAAGACGCCGGATGTTCCTGCGGAGGATGAATGGAAATTGTACCATCAAATTGAGGTACCGGAATTATTTCAAAAACATGTACTTTCATTGGCACATGAAAGTCCCATGGCAGGTCATGTGGGTGTAAACAAAGCTCATGAGAAAATTTTGGCAGATTTCTTTTGACCTAGTCTGAGATAAGATGGGGCTGAATTTTGCAAGACCTGTCATGCATGCCAAATTGTTGGAAAACCAAATCAGAAAATTCCTTCCGCTCCCTTGAAACCAATACCAGCTTTTGAGGAACCTTTCAGTAGAGTTATTATTGATTCTGTTGGTCCACTACCTACGACTAAGTCTGGTAATCAGTACTTACTCACAGTCATGTGTGCTTCTACCAGATTTCCTAAAGCGATTCCGCTTCGTAGGATTGTTGCTCCTGTGATTGTCAAGGCTTTGATCAAGTTTTTCACCTTAGTTGGTTTGCCAGATGTTCAGTCTGATTAGAGCTCAAATTTTATGTCTAAGGTGTTTCAACAAGCTACGTACCAGTTAAATATTAAGCAAGTTAAGTCTAGTGCATATCATCCAGAGTCACAGGCAGCTTTAGAGTGGTTTCATCAAACTTTGAAAAATTTGATCAAGACTTACTGTTTTGAGACAGAGAAAGATTGGGGTGACGGTCTGCATTTGTTGTTGTTTGCTGTCAGAGAGTCAGTTCAGGAACGTTTAAGGTTTAGCCCCTTTGACTTGTATCCATGGCTCAATGATAGACCTGAGATCAGTCTCTTAGACTATGAGTCTACATTTTGGGACAGCACGTGAGTTAGCAAGAAGAAATTTGACAATTTCACAAGAAAAACTGAAGCTAAACTATGACAGAAATTCAAAAGAGAGAAATTTTACTTGTGGTGAGAAAGTGTTAGTTTTGCTTCCCATTCCTGGTCAGCCACTGAGAGCAAGATATCAAGGTCCATATGTTGTTGACAAAAAGGTTAGCAACACAGACTATGTCGACCTGATGCCTGGTCATCGTAAACAGAAGAGAATGTGTCATGTGAACATGATTTAGAAATATCATGACAGGTTAGAAACCAAACATGTCAATTGTATTGCCACACTCTCCCCAGTTACTGATTGTACTGGAGACAATTGCGAAAATGTTGACAACATTGATGCTTATGTTATTAGCAATGTGAAGTTTGATGATCTTAGTGATAATGTTTCACCACAGCTGTGAAAGTCTGATGTGTTAGTTCACCTAAATGAGAAACTATGGCATTTATTCCCTGAACAGAAAGTTCAAATGTCACATTTGATTTATGAGTTCTCTCACTTATTTCCTGATGTGCCTGATGTTGTTAGCTATGATATAGATGTAGGTAATCCTGTAACACAACACCTTTATCAGATGAATCCAGTGAAACGTGTCAATGCACTCTCACGAACTGACTCGCATCCTATTCCGAGAGTGGACCATTGCATTGATCGCCTTGGTCAAGCTAAGTACATAAGTAAGTGTGACTTACTGAAGGGCTTCTGACAGATTCCACTTACAGGCCGTTCAAAGAAAATATCAGCATTCGCTACACCAGATGGACTGTATCAATACTAAATGATGCCGTTTGGTCTGAAGAACAATGTCATATCAGGCCTTGATTGTGTTGAAGCTTACATGGAAGATGTCATCGATTACGACATGGAGTGTGATGACCATCTGAAAAGGACTCGTGCTTTTTTCAAAAGACTGTCTGAGGCAAAGGTAACTGTGAATCTCGCCAAGTGTGATTTCGGGAAGGCACAAGTGAAATATTTAGGGGATGTTGTAGGGCACGGCCAGGTACAACCAGTTCATGCTAAAGTTGAAGCAATTGTACATTTTCCAGTACCTTAATCTAAGAGAGAACTCATGAGATTCTTGGGTATGGCTGGCTATTACAGAAAGTTTTGTCAAAACTTCTCAGATGTTGTATCTCGACTTACCAACCTTTTGGGGGAAAAGGTAACATTTCAGTGGGATAGCAGCTGTCAGACTGCATTTGAAAAAGTCAAAGCCATACCCATGAATACTCCAGTATTGCATGCACCAAATTATGAGTGAGTGAGTGAGTTAATATTTAACGTCACATCGGCAATAGCTCAGCCATATCGTGACGAGAACACGTAAATGAGAACAATTAAGCGTTTAATTTTTCTGCTGGAGTTAGTATATATCCGGATGTCCTTGGTGCTGCTAGCTGGGGACCCACTTGCTTTTACCATTGTCCTTGTGACTCCGTCGTGGGTGTGGAGATCGGATGACTAACCAATATACCAACAATCGTGGATTAAAATAACCCATAAAAAAGAAACAAATAAATAAAACATGAAAAAAGTCAGCTGGAAAATGGTAGTCAGTAGCGGCGCTCTTGACAAGAATCCATTAAAATTAAATCCATTTGCAATTTCAAAAGGTGTCTCTGGCATTGCAGGGGAGGTGAAAATTATCAAAAGCATGCGTTCAGGATCGCTGCTAATTGAATGTAGCAGAAAACAACAAGCTACCAACCTGTTATCAACTGATATGTTTATAGGAGTCCTGGTGTTAGTTTTGATTGACACAATACGAAAGGATTAGGCTATCGGAAAAATCAGTGCATCACTTGTGACGACAGATTGACAAGCCACAATGTGCGAGTTTCACACTTGCGCAATCGGTTCCAGCCAGCGGCTAATCTGGCAAAAAAGGAAGACACTTGGGACAATTTAACGCCCGAAAGGTGCAAAGTCGCCTTGCCACCTTCTACATCTTACATCGTCGCTTGTACCGTGGTCCAACTGTGTTGCATCGTCACAGACTTAGGAGACAGCGATGGGCAGCAAATGGGTTCAGTCTTGGTAACAGGCCAGATTTTTAAAAAATGAATCCAGGTTTAAAGGAATTCTTTGCAGACGGATATCAACGGATTTTCGACGTAAAGGAGAAAGACTTACGCCAAACTGTTTCCTTGAACCTGATCGTTTTGGAGGGGTGCTGTCATGATCAGATCACCGACCCTCAGAGACAGACCATCCCGTAGTTGCTCCTGGGAAATTTGTCTTTTAATGCCCCAGAGACTCCGTGCATGTCTTGCAGCGAGTGGTGCCAGTTACCATATCTGCCAGTTACTTTTATATATGTTGACGTTTGTGTGAGTGAAGAATGTATGAATGTCAAATTGCGTTTTTAATGGTTTTCAGTATACCACAAACCATTATTGGTTGATATTCCAGCAATATATGGGCAATCTGGAAAAAATCGCGTCCTGGCCAGACAATGTGGTGGTCAAAGGAATGAACATCGAGCTAAGCAGGTGAGATACGATGACTTTGTGTCAACCAAGTCGGTGAGCTTGTCCACCCGATCCCGTTAGTCGCCTCTTACGACAAGCATGAATTGGTAAAAACCAATTCTAACCCCCCGGATCTTCTTAGATCGGACCACAAGACTCTTTGTAACTTTCTTATTGTTAAAACTTGGAATGTGCCATGGTATCAACATGATTTATTGCATGTTTACCAGAGACAAAGAAACAAAATTAAACGTGTAGAATTATTCATTGCAATGCCTGTTTGTTCTTCCAGCATCACAGTGGGAAGTGCCCAATTCCAAGTACGTCCAATGACAACGTGGTTGCCAAAGATTTACTGAATGTATGAACGACTGTCTGGCCAATCCCGGCAAAGCGTGTAGACTGATACAATGGGAAACCAAGTCAAAGCTATGCCACGTTCACACAACTGTCACGGTCCAATACCACTTCACTGAGGGTCCCTGTGCCACCTTCAGGAAGACCGCCTGCAACACCATCCCAGGTTGGAGCATACTTGCATTGTCTGTATTTAGTTGTGAACATGATACGGGTGATTGAGATGGGTTAAATGGTTTATTTATTCAGCTGTTCAACTCAGCAACGTTACAAGCTCTATGACAGCTACTCGTAAATAACAAAACTGGCGGAGTAGGAGAACAGACAGACAGACAGACAGACAGACAGGCGGGTTTGCTCGGTAATTTAGGCCTGAGACCCATAATACATACATTTGGCAAAAGTATATACATACAGGGTAAAGTTAAGTATAGTCTGATATTGATTTATGTTACATTTATTTATTCCTTATACGGCGAACTTCTGATAGATATTTACACAATGATTTTAAAATATGTATATCCGATGACAACAATCGGATGAAGGTTTCAACTGTTGATGGTTGAGTCAGATGTACTGAAAAGCAAGCCGATCTTTGTCGGGAATATTTTGGACATACCAATAATACATGGAGTTCATCTTCGAAATATAGAAAAGCCAACAGCAAGACAAGGGGCAGAGACGTTCTTTATACCGGATGTTTGTATGACGGTCACATTCCACTGCAAGTCTGAAGTCACAACACCGAAACAGAGTTGATTTTACGTTGATTTGGTAAGAGTTCACTGGTTAAATAAGGTTCGACGTTTAGAGATGATTTACATTGTGAATAGTAATTACATTTGGATAAGCAAGATTGTGATGCATGTCAGGTTGACTGAAGCAGTCACAGAATCTCTGTGTAAACATGTCCATCAATGTGGAACTACAGCCCATGTCTAAAGATATCTACAAGAAACCAAATCCATATCGAAATAATACCAACCTAATATGAGAATGCTATTTCATCATTATCATCCAAGGTTTTCCTCATTTGAAATGCCTGATTAGGAAGTCTGTTTCATGGAAGCTGCATCAGTCTGCATCAGTCTGCACCAGTGCTTGATTGCTCTTGAGATACATTGATACTGGACGGGAGCTCTCCCACACTCCCCAGAACCATATCGTTGTAAGTAGTTTTACTGACTTTAGGAAATGACTTGCAAAACCTGGTGTGAACAGTTCCAATAATTTTACAGTAGCTTGTTCCCCATATTTCAGATCCATAACTGAGTATTGATGCAATCATTGAGTCAAATATCTTAAACAATTCATAATGGTTAATATATACAACATGTTTTTGATAATGATTGATAGGCAATATGGCTTTCCTCGCTTGAAACACTAAACGCCACCATTAAATCAGAATATTTAGGATAAATTGTAACTAGACTACAGACCACAAGCAAAGAATGTGAGTGATTTCAAATTTATAATCACTTTGGTAATATATCAGCCATGTCTTGACTAAAACAGTAAATACTTATGATTCTATTTCATGAAACTGTCGCCAAATGACAGTAAAACAACTACTGACAAACAAGAATAAGTCATGCACCGACCGAACAATTGACCCGTATTAGCATGTTTAGGTGCCGCCAACTCTGGCCTACCAAAGAACACGTTCCAGAAAACGCAGAAAAGCCCAAATAATCGTGGCAACATAAAGATATTGTGTCGCTTCTGAATCAGTGACAACGGAAAAAAAGACTAAGGAAACTGCAACATCGTTGTATCAGCGAACTTAGAACTCTACGGCGTGCGCGTACGCATTACGACCCGTGCTACTTTCAAATTTCCGAGCAACCTCGAATCGCCTCGCGTAGAAAACTATTAGAATATGTCGAAATATCGCTGTCAATCACTTTATACGAATGGAAAGTCTACTAAACAAGTGTGCATACACAAATGATAATGGTAACTGCCAAATACCGCAGAAATAAATTGAAACGGGAATTAACGTTTGTCCAAAGTGAAACATATGAATATGCGGTCGAGAATTCCTCTTCCAGGTGCGCATGCGCAAAATCGAAATTGCAGGCTCTTCGCTTTTTATCCAGTTTTAGCTGTTTGTAGTAGCCGTTTTTACTGTTTTAGTAGCAAGTTATTATGTTTATGTTGTTATTTCCTCGATTAATGTGGTCTTTTCTGCATTCTCTGCACACTGGAAGTTTTCTTTGGTAGGCCTGTCATTGGCGCTTGTCATTGTGAGTGGTCCCAGGCTGCCCAGGGCCCCTGGACTGCATGATGTCCCATTTGAATTTACGCCATCACTTTGGTCTCGTGAGGTTGCATGCAGTACTAACCAATAGTAAAAAACAAAACATTAACTATGAATTCAAACACTAATTGATGTTACATACTTTGATGTATGCGGTAAAATGTGTCAAAGCAGCGAATCTGACACCACCGATCTCGTTAGTCTGATCTCGTTCTGATCTCAAGGGGAAAAACGACTTTATGCTTCGTATATATGTACCTGTGTACTATCATTTCATTTGCAATCGTATGCTGTGTACCCAAGTGGTTAAAGGTCACAGTTCGAATCCTTTTCATACAATATGCTACCCGTGAATATCCGGGTTACATTTGCTCTTCAGCAATCCATGCCCAACGTAAGAGGCGACGTACTGGAACGAGTGGTCAGACTCACTGACTTGCTAGAGGCTTGCAACGTATCCCAGTTGCGTAGATTCATGATTATGATGGCCGCCGTGACACAGCAGCGTGTGTGTGTTAAACAACTAACAAAACAGACAGAGGACACGTATAGTGTTTTAACGCCACGTATTCGTATTCCTTATATGGATACAGATTTTTGTTTCAGTGAAAATTATTTCCCAATTCGTATTTTCATTAACAGATGATATTTTCTCTTTCATATACTACATCTATGTAGTCAATAGATCTCTGTAGAACTGATAAAAAATTTAAAAACTCCAATACGATCACAAATAATACTGACTCAAAGTTTTACCATTTGGCTAAATTTCGTTTTTCGAGCCCAAGCGGATTGTTTGTTAATGTTATCCTATGGTCCTTTAAATCAGATGACGGGAGTCAACAGGTTGACATGGGTAACACCATCAGGGGAGGCCGACGGATGTCATTTGTGACCCATCGTGAAGAGTGCAAGATCATTTGTGCAATAGACAGTACCTGACAGGCGTCCACCTGGTTCAGCAAAAGACGTCGGTGTATAAAGTACCGTCAGTCAAAGGACCGGTCCAGAACCAAACTCGGACATGGGGATTATCAAGTCATCAAGAAAGAACTACATACGAAAGGTATCAATATTCAATTCTACCTTTGTATCAGCCGTTTTTATGTATATAAAAATACTGCACTCTACCTTACCGCTACACAATGGTTCAAATCCACCTTGCAATGATACGTAGCATTGAATCCTGGTTGGGGAGTTTATACCAACCTTGACATTGAATCGTAAATAATAACTTAACCAGTTTGAATGCAGGTGTCATTTCAGGCACACGTACTTACGGTTTTGAACATTGAAATAATGTACCTTATTTTCAGGAAGATGTATCGTGTTGAACGGTGGAGGGAATTCTGAACAGGGCAGACATGCGCTAAACGTAAACTCTCTTAAGAGTTGTGTTGAGACTGTCCTCAATACAACCGGGATTACTAGAATCGACTGGAATATAGGTAATAAAGATTGTTGGTCCCACGACGTCAATGGAGAAACAGGTTTCTCATATCCCGCTGAAGATCTGATCCAGCTACAGAAACACCAAGGATGCAGACTGTGGCAAGGAGGTAAGTACGTATATACTGAAGGCAAGAAATTAGGAAACGCATTTTGGGACCCCCAGCTGCTGCTGCCGAACTAAAATATAAATGGAAACATGTATCGCAAAACCCTATATTTGTGTCAGTAGGTTCCTGATAATCAACCAGTTTATACAAACGTCAATTTAACTTATCTAACTTTATCTGGACAGTCTGTCAATATAGGTACACAGCAAAGGAACAAATTCTGAGAAGCAAATATGGCGAGAAAACTCATTCTTTATACAGAACTGATAATTGCGGTATTACAACGTTGAAGAGGCGTGCTCATTTTCAGGATTCTAAGTATTGATAGTAACCACGGATAGTGGCAATATCTTGTGTGACGACAGCTGCTGTAACATCCCTGTCCTTGCTCTTCGTGAACTGCATCAGAAGCTGACTATGACGATGACGTGTTGGTGTCGTATAACGCTGTACTCAGCAATATTCCAGCAATATGACTGCCAGTAATCGATTCTGGACAGTAACTATTCTAGTGAGCAACATGGTAAGCATCGTATGGAAATGAGATACGATGACTTGTGCCAACCAAGATAGAGTAGGCAACTTCTTGACGGAAACAATTACCAGCGGCACATTCCCGAGGTGGCCTTCCATGAAGACTGGCATTACGTGGATGGTTGTCGAAATGTGGTACAACAACACTGTCAAGCACGTCCTTGATCAATGACCGTTGTCTATTCAGAGTGTGGGGGCGGTCAGGTAGCCTAGGGGTTAAAGCGTTCGCTCGTCACGGATTCGATTCTCGACAGGGGTACAATGCGTGAAGCCCATATATGGTGTCTCCCGCCGTAATGTTGCCGGAATATTGCTCAAACTGGCGTAAATCCCGATCACTCACGCACAATTCGGAATCTGTGTGATCATCACAAGATCAAGTTTAGAGTCATTACATAAAATCAGACGTGTTGCGATACTTACTCTAAATCGTACACTAACTAGCTTCGTTAAATGTCATTAAAAACCTTCTAGATATGGCTGGATACGTTTCATGCATATGTACAACAACTGGATAACGATCATCAGTTTGTAAAAATAGGGTGAATATGTGCTTTGTTTCATGCCTTAATCGTCACAGGGTGCTCATTAAATTACTGAAACTCCCGGAAGATCTAGGTATCGTGAGTGTGTATTACCTTTTTGCACTCTTTGCAAAATTCATCTAATATCACAACTGGGGATACTACTACTGGAACTCACACACTGCACCATTATAAGGAATCGAACCCGAGTAATTAGCTGAGCGAATGCTTTGATAATTTAGACTACCCACCGCCTCTTTGTTGAACTGTTTTTCGACTCCTTGAGATAGATTCTTGCTGAAACTGACTCACTGTTTCCAATAGTAACGAAACATTACATTTTGACAGCTGTCTCCATTACGAAACTCGAAAATACAAAAATGTCGGGTGGTCTGAAGCTCAAGGGCCTTTCTGAAAACGTATGTGTCGAGTTGTGCCAACTTGTCGCCAACTGTGCTTCCGTGGGTGGGTCCGGTAAGATGACTGAGTGCGGAATCCATCACCTTGAACTACCCACGGAGGAAGACCCATCGACCACGCTATACACGATGGGGGGAACTAGAAGCAGTAAGTACGTTACTGGTTATGGTGGCAATAGATGCCACATGCGGTATCATATTAGGTTGAGGAACATTACTGGCCGAGGCGTCAGTATGATACCGTACTCGGCGACTTATAACACTATACGGATGTACAGTACGAACATGAACATTTATCATTATTTATTTATTATTATTATGGCAAATGTTATTTCAGAATGACTGGCACTCGAGTGAGTGAGTTAAAATTTAAAGTCACATCGGTAGTATTGCAGCCATATCGTGACTAAGAAAGTTGTACAAATATTAGTAATGACACATAATTTTACAGATATACTCACAGGCCCTCGCGAGGATTAAAGACTTAAAATAAATATACATAAATTGTGAGATGAACCCCAAGTGGAAATGCGTCCCAGTACAAACATCATGACAAACACCATTCTGGTGCACCCAATCCGTCTGCTCTGCCGATCGCAAAGTACTACATGGTGGAAGCGCTGTCCACACGAAATGTGAAGTTGCCCCCAAACAACTCCATTTCCTGGCTGGACAGTGAAAGAAGAACACGTGGCGCAAGAGTAAAGGTAGATTTTTCCTCGCATTTTCATTATTTTGCATGTGTATCAGGTTTTGTCATTTCGCAGACAGTCTGGGAATTTAGAGAGCTTTCTGTCAAGGCTTGACACCCTCTATATTCATTACATTTGCGCGTTTATCGAGGGCACCATGTGTAATGAAACAAGATCGCGGAAAAAGATCGTTTCAGCTCAAAATCTGGCATCCACATGAGCCGACACGCTTTTCTCAGCTATCAACTTATAGATACAGTTATTTTAGGTCTTCTTTAACAGTGTAGGCTTTATTGCGTCAGTACGTTTTCAGATATGATCGAAAAATCAACCTGTACATTTCATATGGGGTTGTGTTCAAACTGTCCACTGCGTTGAATATTTAAGTTGAGGTACCTATCCATGTAGTTGGGTGGATTGTGGAGCATCATCTGTCGCAATCACACTGTTATTAATACCCTTTTGCACAGACTTGGCAATGGAAACGGTAGTGGATGCCCTTAAAACGCAATCCCATGGCCAAATGAAGACGTATAGAACTTGCCGCGTGTGTGGTAGAGGTCAAACCGGAACATTGTCTGAGGAACCAATTCAGACTATTCGGGCCGATCTGTATCTGTACACTTTTAGACCCGTCTTTCAAATGACAATGAATGGAATGAATGGATCTCAAGCCCCTGGCAGATCCCCGAAAAAGCATTTCAAGTGGATAAAATTCGTTAGTAGACAAATTCGTTTTCAAGCCGATGACGTTATCTGTTATGTTTATGATGTATAATGTATGATTTTTTACGTCGCATAATCTGGCTTGGAATGGAATTTCAGTGAAGGATCTACTACCGTCATGAAATGCATTTTTAAAGGATACAAGAACCTGCACTTTCTTCTCGTGGACTGCATCAAACGTTTACTTTGACGTGGAGGTGCCTCCTCTGCTCCGGCATCCGAAATTTGTGAGCATCATTATTCGGGGTCGTTTGGAATCTTCTAACGGCCGTGGGTAGAGTATCATGCTCGTATCACCTCCTTTATCACCCTTGTTTCTCTTCGTGTAACCTGCAGGTCCTATGATGAAGTAGAAACTGTCATTAGCTGTCGTGACAGACAACTAATTTTTGTTTGCACATGGCTAGTGGCGAATGATTATGTATCAAGCACTATTTGCCAGTGACAAGAATGATAAGGTCATTCTAAGGCACACGTGATCCATACGTGATCCATACGTGATCCATATAACTGACAGATTATTGACCATATTTGACATCAGTGAATTCTAGACCATTTTGTTCTGGGAGATTTCAGTTGCGTTCAGACTGGAAAGCATTTTAAGTTCTATATTTCATCAATTGCTTGTTTTGGTCATGAGATTACAGGAAAAAGTCGATAAGTGTTTTCAGGAAGCGTAATGTATAGCATTGTTATACGACAGCGTCATTCATTTGGAGACGTTATCATTCGCGATAACTCGTAATTTGTTTCTGTAAATATTCCATAGATGACTAGTAACTAGTGCGCTAGTTACTTTTAATATACTCTTCAAAAACTTTAGGGGATAATGAAATTTCAGTTTGGATACTAAGTGTAAACGTTAACAAACGTTTCAAGGACAGACATCTTATGAACGCACCACCATTCACCTCTATTACCACCCCTAAACACAACGCATGATATGTACGTGCACAACGCAGTAGCCCCATACACGTGCATGGGGTCCCATTCTTGATTTTGACGATTTTTCAAGAACGTCGAGAAATTACTTAGAACATTAATTTTGACGCTCATCTTGCCTCACACATTTGTTAGTGCTCGTTTCTAGCCGTTTGTTTTAAAATGAAAATCATATACATGCACATTACATGCCATACACCAGTCATCTTTCAAAAGTGACTACATTGCAAATAACTATGGTTAAAAGGAAGTGCAAGTGGTGATGCGCTCTCAAAACATTCAATAATATATCAACATTGATTGACTCCCATAAATCTCCTAACTATTTTTAATCGTAAACAAAAAAATGAAGATCCCCTACTTTTTAAAGAGTATATATTTAAATTAAAAGAGTAATCTATAAGCTTCAATATCTTTTGCACTAATCCGGCTTAGCACATGCATTTCTGAGAGCACTTTTAGATATGCAAAAGTGCATGGTTCTGCCAGTTGTAAATTAGAATTTCAATTTTTCAGTCTTTCACAATAAATTCTTTTATGTACGGGTTTTCTATTAACGTTGTGTCTTTATTTGGAAATAAACACAATGAGCATAGAGCTACGACGCACACGCACACGCACACGCACACACACACAACTCTCTCACACCAACAAAGCAAGTCTTCCTGTCCAGCTGCTGCAAGAAGTCGTTGAGGGATGTGTAGCTGTTTCATTCAATCAACCTTTCCATAGTCAAAAATGAAAGTCGGACAACTGGTAGTCTAGACTGCGTACTCAACACAGAGTCCCGAGTCTACACAGACTGCGCAGTCTAGACTACCAGTTGTCCAACTTTCATTTTTGTGGAAGTCGCGGAGGCTGAGCGGGTTGGGCAGCTGACTTTGTGTGCTGGAAATCAGGTGTCTGACTCTGAGGGTGCGGGTTCGAATCCCGGGTGGGACTCAACCGAAAATGTACTAGAATTTGTACTTTACTGAGAAAGTGAAATCCCAAATATGACATATGAGGCGTTTGGTGTTTACGGCGTTTTAGGCTATTTATGAGTTGCTTGACTGGTGCCTGACTTTTTTTGGACTGGTGCCCAGTATCTCACAGACATGTGAAGGTTATTGCAGTGTGGCTGTGATTGTTTCTAGGACTTGATATTGTAGTGAATTTATTATATAGTGAGTCGTTTAGGGCGTTGTAGATTACGTATTCAATACAGTTACTGATGTGTACGATGATCACGTGGGCTGTTGTAGACCAACCAGCCAACCTGCACATTAGACTTGTAACGTGGGCGTCCTAAACTCCTCGTAGGTCCCTGGGAGAAACGCAGCAGGATGTATCATGAGCGTAGTGATCATGAACGTGACAGTGATCTTCAAAGATGATCATGAGCGTGACAGTGATCTTCAAAGACGATCATGAGCGTGACAGTGGTCTTCAAAGATGATCATCTGCTGGGGACTGTCCCTCAGTATACATCGCTATGTCATCTTGAAGTGCGTATGCCTACAGTTTGATTAAACGCTCCTAGTGGTATTTCATGAGATTGCAACCCGCACTCAAACATTGTTCCCCAGACAATGTGTGTATGTTTCAAATGTCATCTTCATGATATAATTAATTAATCACTTCAAGATATGATTAGCTAAATAAGGAACGACGCGATTCTGTGACATTGTGTCCAGCATATATATACTGCTGCGGGGACTGTTAAATGACATTAAAAGTCAGGTCTCGTTCTGTAGCAAATACCTCTTGTCATACGTCTACCAGGAGTTATGAATAAATTATACAAATTCTTATAATACTGATGCAAATCATAAAGCACTTATTAAATATCTCTGTACATCGTCAAGCTGTTGAAACCAAGTCAGATAAAACAAACACTCAAACTGTCTCAAGTGTGTAATCGATAGATACTATCAAAAGAAATCGGGACTCGTGAGCGGGTTAACATTTAATGTCAGTCAGCAATATCTCAGTAGATACGGTACATATTTATGTCCTTAAAATACCAGAACCAATTTATAACTGTCATAGCTAAAGGATGAATTATGACAGAAATATATCAAACAAAACAGACGTTATCGGATGAGAAACGGCCAATCGGGAAAATATATATTAATGTTTATTAATCCCCGGGCATACGAAAGCATGTAGAGTCTTCTATATCAGAGTCTGTATTCTAATACATATCCAGAGGTACTGCCATTGTAAGGAATTAGTGCATTGTTGGAAACGAATTGACAGAAAGAATCTCTGCCGCAGTAGCACTACTCTGATGACACCCTCAACACCCTTCGTCTCCACAATGATTCCAAATGCCCTCATTTTGATGATGTTTCTGCCTTTGATAGGTGAGACTGTTTGACGTTTTTATACCGAGACCATTGGGCTTTTCTTGTCAGCCTGTGAAGGTTCGGGTTAGAATATTAACCCTCAGTAACCCACTGGATCGGGTGGTCAGACTCGCAGACTTAGTTGACACTTCCCATCGGTTCCCAATTTGCGCGGATCGATGCTCATGCTTTTGATCATTGGATTGTCTAGGCCAGACTCGATTATTTATTGACCGCCACCACATAGCTGGAATATTGCTGAATGCGACGAAAAACTAAACTCACTCACTTACTAATTAGGGTAAGACTATGTAAAATGTGTCCCTAGTATGGTGCTTTACCTTGTCTTGCTGGAGATCTATGGTGCGATTTTCTATAATGTATAGTATTTCATAGTTAAGATAATTTAGATTTCCATACTAGTTTTACAATTACATCTATGACATTCAACTTACTTTTAATGCCCCACGCCGACATCGTATCATTTGATAGTCATATATAGACATGAACGTGGTCAGGTCATTTATACTCCAAAGTAAATGCAACATTTTGTGTGCTTAATGATTACGTTATACGACATATCAGAACTTGCATTGAAGCAACCGATTCAAAATTCATTGAGTTTGTGTGAAGTGAAACATTGTAAGAAACAGCTTCAAACAAGGCTTCTGAAAAACACTACCACCATGTTTGATTCAAACGCCCAAACACAACAGCCTAGTGCATGGGGACGACAGACTTCCTATGCCACAATGTTTATAACTTGTAAAATGAATGCATACACGTGTTTGTTACGGATGAAAAAGTAGTACCGTCAAAACGTGACCTTATGGAGAGGTCATCAGTTATCCAATCAAATCGTTAGAATCTCAGGGCAAGTCGTTACAACAGAGGTCAAACCGATACGGCACTCGTGTGACGTTGACGTATGAGATTACCATGCAACTACTGACACGTTGACCACGTGGGTAATAAACCATATGTTCTCACACAAGCGGTATCACTTGTGAAACACGTTTTTGGACGTGTGTGTGTATGTGTGTGTGTGTGTGTGTGTGGTTTACGTATTAGGCAGTGTTTTGTTTACTCCCCTCCTCTTAATAGATGTTAACAATATATTTTATATACTTTATTCAGCGTGCCATATGCGATGGAAAAAACTGGCTTTTATGAGACGCAAAGCAAAATCTCGAAACATGCACAGCAATATGTTCTTTTCAAACAGTTACACTATGTGTATTTACATCTTCAGATTATCGACTAAGTAGTCGATCTCAGGTCAGGAGTAGTATGTGCAGTGCATGTTTTTCACAGCGTTGGCATGTGCCTGAAAGCGAGCGATGAACCGTAATTTGCAAACGTAGCCAGCAAACCTATTGAATGAAGCTTGATCTCTGTGATAGCCAACTGAATTGTAAAATACAGTTTGCCTACTAAAACTGCCCTTGAACACAGTTCTTGTGTTTGTCATTGTTGTCCGAGAGAGGATAAAATACATGGGGCGTTTCTTTTTCACGTGAGTATATATGGCATATGGTTTACATATATATGTTTTCGAAGGATTACTGTGAAGAATAAGGCCTCATTTCACATACCCAGAAGAGAAGTTGATATATTCATAAAGGATATTTCACCACTGTGGAGGATATTGGCGGCTTTGTCTTATTCTTCCAGCATCACAATGCATGGATTACGTTGGAATGAAGAGCTGCTCTTCAGCGGTCAGTGACAACGCGGTTGCCAAAGATTTACTGGAATGTATGAACGACTGTCTCGTGAAGCCAGGCAGAGTATGTAGACTGATACAATGGAAACCCAAGACAAAGATTTGTAACGTTGATGTATCTTCCACCATGTATGAAATCAGGGGAAATTGTGCCACCTTTGTAAAGACACCCTGCAACAATATTCCAGGTACTGCAGTCTCTGTGAGGACGATAAGAGTTGGGTAGTTTGCTCATTATTTTTCATAGATATCCATAGCAGCAGCAACCACTGAGTATAAACAAGGCAGTTTTGTTACTTACATCATCAGTACTAGTGTTATTAAAGGCTAGATTTTGACGGTCTGTAAATAATCAAGGTCTCAATACGAAAAACCGGTGTCAAGCTGACCACCCGCTAAAGGAGACTGTGCTTTGTTATCAGGAAGCTTTGTGCCATAATTTCATTTGCAACCATGGATGGTGCAGCCACAGTGGTCGTATCCCTCACATATGATACGTGACCTGTGAAGATCGTATGCGGCGACAAACAGAAATGGGTGGTCAGGCTCACTAGCTTGGCTGATGCATGTCATCATATCTCAGTTCATCCTCGATATCTCAGATATGTCTCCACTATACCCTGGACGCATCTAGTGGAGACTTATCGGAACCCTGGCGATATCGAGGATGATTCGACCTGCGTAGGTTGATGATCAAGATCGTAGTGCTCACAACTTTAAACTAACCTTACACACTCACAATTACTTTTACAGGCCTAAGCCGTAAGTACAACATATAGCCGATTGCTTCTATTATGTTATGCTATGATTCTATCAATCAGATGGCGGGAGTCTGAGAGCAGATTTCGGTAACATCTTCAAGGGAGGCCAACAGATGATCTTTGTGACAAGCCTTGAAGAGTGCAAGACCGTTTGTGTAATAGACAGTACCTGTCAGGCGTTCACCTGGCTCAGTGAAAGACGACGATGTATAAATCACCGTCAGACACTGGATAGGTCCCGAAATAAACTCGGAAAAGAAGATTTCCAAGTCACCAAGAAAAGATTACGTCCAAATGGTATCGAAAATCAAATTATGAATTTTAACCTGCCTTTTTATGTGTCTGTGAACTGTATACCTTTTCACTAATTTACTACATTCTGTTACTGCCTTTACATATTGATTGTTCAAATGTTCCTTGTAATGATCTATATCACCGCACGACGGTTCGTGGGTGTCTGTCTTTATAGTCTTTATAGTCAATTAGACTGATATCTAAATTTATAAATTAACCACTCGTAGTTACATTGTATGAACGTCAAGATCATGTACCTCATTTTCAGGAAGATGCGTCGTCTTGAACGCTGGAGGAAATTCTGGACAAGGCAGGAGAGAGCGAAACGCATATTCTCTTGAAAGGTGTGTTGAAACTGTCCTTAATACAAGCAGAATCGAAAAAGTCGACTGGAATTTGGGTAATAGAGAGTGTTGGTCCCACTACTCAAATGGCCAGACATACTTGCATCCCACGGAGGATCTGATGCAGCTACAGAAGCATGGTGGATGCAGACTATGGCAAGGAAGTAAGTACAACTAAACTGAAGGCAAAAGCTAAGGGAACAACTACTGTTACTAGTTTTAGTCACGATGTGGCTGCAATGTTGCCTGTGTGACTTAATGTTAATCACTCATTTCATAGTGCTGATAGCCTACCCCTGAAGAGATGATCTAAATCAAGTTAGGGCCTATGTAGAAAGCAAATGTACTGTCAGTCCCTAGTATGGTGATCTATCTTCACTTGTTTGCGATCTATAGTCCATTTTTATTCTGTCTTGTCCTAATTTGAAATCATTGTTGACCGGTTATAATTTACGTGTATTAGTTTCATCTTTTTAGTCTCGTTATGGCTGAAATACTGCCGATTTGACTGTGAATTCACTCACCCACTTTAGTGTTGATAAGTATTGTAGTACAACGTTTAGGAGGTGTGAAATTGCGTGATCTTTGCAATACCATTCCTGACCCTGGTCGTCATGGACTGCATCAGAGGTTGAATTTGTTAACTTGTGTCCAATGTTTAACCCTACATTCAACAATATTTCATCTATACGACGGCGTTATTTAAATAATCGAGCCTTGGTCAGTGATCAACATCATGAGCGTTGATGCCCACAATTGGGATAAGATGATATGTGTCAGCCAAGATAGAATTTCTAATGCACCTTGATGGAAAAAATACCAACGGCACATTCACGTTGTGGTCAGGCATTGCCTTCCTTGAAGCCGTGTGTGGAATTTCATCGAAACGTTGTACAATGACCCATTTCAAAGACGGTGATCGTTGTCTATTCGGAGTTTGTCTGAATATACCAAGAATTGATGCTCCTAGTCGACCTGAACTTTGTCGGTACTAATTAATAACAGCATACCAAAAACTTGCCAGCTTTACCCGCTGTCACTTGAGGATGCCCTGTATTTGCTTTTCAGCAAGAAATTATCTGATTTTTCAAGTCCTCGAGCCGTGGAAGCAGAACATTAATAATTGCTTTCACTAGTGAATCGTACACTAACTGGCTTCGTTAAGTACCACTACAGACCGTTAGGCTTGGATTTGCTCCATAAATACTGAACAGTAAAAGAAACTCAGCTCTTTTTTTGTCAAGTTGGTAAACTTGCGTGTTTTTAATGTTCAGTATACTATAATTTGATGTTTTATGTTCAAGACGATGCTCATTTATCAACATCCATGGCTCATTAAGATGTGATGATTGACAGTAACCTTACGCGCTTTTTGCAGTATTTCAGCAATACCAATATAGGGCTCTTCACACATTTCTTCAATGTGGAGAATCGAACCTGGATCATCGGCGGGACGAGCCACTATTTACGTTAAGCAGTGAAGCACATTAGGGTGACCATTGGCCTTCCGCTCTCAAGGTAGACACTCGTTTACTGGAGACAGTCACAGTGGACTTTCAGACAACTGAATGAGTGGGCGTGTTAGGTTTACATCGCCATGACACTTTTTTAGCAGCATCACGACTTGAGATATCAAATTCACACACGAGGGAACACTTCTAGACAACCCCAGTGACCCTTCCGCCAAATGCTTGTTGACTCGCTGTGATATATTCTTGTTCAAACTGTCGCACTTTTTGAAAGGAAACATCATATTTTGCAGCTGTGCCTCTTACGAAACTCGAAAATACAAAAATGTCGGGTGGGCTGAAGCTCAAGGGCCTTTCTGAAAAAGAATGTGTCGAGCTGTGTCAACTTGTCTCCAACTGTGCTGCCGTGGGGTGGTCCGGTAGATGGAGAGGGTGTACATTCCATCACCTTGAACTACCGACAGAGGACGATCCATCGACCAAATTGTACACGATGGGCGGAACTAGCATCAGTAAGTTTGTCATTGGTTATGGTGGTAATAGTTGCTTGTGTCATGTTAGCTTAGTAGATGTCATTATGACAAGCGAAACGGCATCTAATGCCAAAATACGAATATATCATGCCGACAACGGGCATCTTGATCCAAATCTCATGTCAAAATGAGTGAGTGAGTATGGTTTTACGCCACTTTTAGCAATATTCCAGCAATATCACATTGTACACATGCAGGGAATCGAATGCGGGTCTTCAGCGTGTTGAACGAACACCACCCCATGACAAAATGAAGGGTTGACACTTCAACCATTATAAATGACACTAGCGGGATATGCAGACAAAAAATTGAACAACCACTGGTTGTCAAGGTGAAGGTAGAAGCAATTTCGCCGTGCTTGTTAAAATATTTCACTCCCGTGTGTATATGAATTTAATGTGTCGATTCTCCTCCATAACAGTTTTATTTGGTCTTAGAACGCAAATAGCGGCGAAGTCTATGAATTCTTCACTGACAATCAGGTGTTCACGAAAAGTGAGTGAGGGAGTTAATATTTAGCGTCACATCAGTAATGTTTCAGCCGTATCGTGACGAGAACAGTTTAATTCATATCAATATTTAAAACTACCAAATTATCACAGCTCTTCATTTAAAACTAGTACACTATCATAAGAAATACCACACAATGGACAAGAACACAATGTGAAAGCGGGTTAAAGATCACCAGCTACTGAAGACTGATCCCTGTACTGGGGACCATGGAGTTCACGACAGGTGTCTTGGTATACTGAAATGTTTTGATTATGGTTATCGATTATATTCTTAATACCATAGCTGTAAATATCTTTACACATTTTATATGAATCTTGTGTCTGCAGCTACGTCAACAACTGTATCCACTAGCACCGCCAGCACCACCATTTCAACGTCAACCGAGGCGACAACGGCTGTACCTGCGGGTAATACAGGTAGGGATATGTTCTTTGTCGGGAAAAAGATTCTTCAGTACCGCATGATCGTCGTCATAGTATATTTCATTGGGTGGTCGGCAGACTCTTCCATGTCACGAATGGTCAAGATATTTGTCTAGTTCAAGTGGATTATTGATAGATTGTGAGCAGTTGTGATCGTTGTTTAAAATTATATTACCAAACTGTCGGACAAAATGAAGCGCTAAGGTCTCAGGCAGTAATACAGAAGGTATTCAATCGGTGAGCCAGCAGCAAATGGTTCACCTGTCCCAAACTGATATACCTCGTTTTATCTCATTCACCCGCCTGTAACGATAGATACCAACTTTCATCAGATTAATGAACGCCATGTGGCGGGTTTCTCGGAGTCTGCACCACGACAAACACTCATGTCTGTGAGGAAGGAGTGTTTGATACGACGAAGTTCCTTTAAACCAGCAGTCAGAAAGTCCCTACTGTTGGTATTGATGCAGATTCAAACTCCCACTCTCCACTGCCGGCATAGTTCTTCGGCCTGAGTCACAGTGTTGCATTTTGACAGACAGATTTACATTCGGTAATCTTAGTCCAGGGTCTTCCTCGGCCATCTGGGTACAGGACCATCCCCTGCTAACTACATCGATGGTTGCATACATCATCACAAGTCTACTATTAACCATGTGCTTAATGTTAACGTTAGCATCGATATGATTGTTTCATGAGTGCCAGTGTATTGCCACCGTCTCTTTTCTGAAAGTTCTGACATGCCAGAAAAAGCTCATTTGCAGTAGTGTCGCACATAACACGCAAAATGGAATTAACAAATCATATACCCCAATGTGCTTAGCGAGTCCCCAGCTGTTGTAATATTGTGTTGAGTACATACTTAACATGAGCATTTCAATATCACATGACTGCCTGTTGAGAACAAGACATTAATAACTGTCCCTGGATTCAGATTGTGCGTACGTGAAGCACGTGTGCTAAGCTCCAGCATGGCTGAATGTGGCATTAAACAACAAAAACGGAAACAATGGCAGCTAAACACCCTGAAGATGTTTTCTTTGAAATGCCTAATAGATTTCATAATAACATGTAGGGTCCATGCAGGAAGCTAATGTCCACTTGGTCCCTAATATGGTGATCTACCTTCAGTTGTTGGTAATCTATAGCTTATTTCTATATTGTATTGTCATGTATAGTTCAAATATTTCAAATTCAATTACTAGTACTATATTTATGTCTGTGATAAACTAGTTGTTTTACAAGGTGTTTGACATGTGTTTTTTATAATTTATCTATGATTGTTAATATATTTATAACTTGATTTAGTCACGATAAGGATGCAATATTGCCGATGTGACTTAAAAACTTAACTCACTCACTCATAATAACATGTATCCTAATGACTCTTCCTTTACTTCCCACCCAGGTACATTTCTTGAGGCCTTCTTTATCCGACGAGACAACAACCATCTAACCTCCAAGTCCCAGCGCCAAGCTTCTCTGGAGTGTGCGATGCTTTGCTTCCGTAGCAACTGCAACAGCTTCACGTTAACCATCTTGAACGATGACAGCACCTGCGGAATGAGTGGATCTCAAGCCCCTGGCAGATCCCTGAAAACACTTTTCGAGTGGATAAAACTGTAGACAAAACTCGTTTGACGTTTTTTGTCATGCTTATGATGTATAATGTATGATTCCTTACTTCGCATACTCTAACTTAGAATGGAATTTCAGTGAAGAATCTACTGCTGTCATGGAATACATCTTTCTATAAGCTAACTTTGCACTTCTGAATGTTTGTTATGACGGTGATATAACGTGATAAATTCAACAGGTGCTGTAAATATTGCTGTAAACCTGTAATTTTCATTGTGTCATTATATCACTAACCATGTCAGTGGAGCTGCGGTTTAACTTTAGCCTTCAATCTGGAAACACTTATACTTTAATGGCAAGTCTAAACGCAAAGAGAGCAAACAACTTATTCAGAGAAAACAAAATGTGGCAAGTAACTGATTCATTTTGCTGTGCTGGTTGTATGTCCTCAAGAGACCACAAAAGTACCAAGAATCAAACACAGATGCTAAATCTCGAGTGACCTTTGTCACCCTTCTTCTGGTGGAGTGTATAAGACATCGAAATTGACACTGAGTGAGTGAGTTATCAATTAGGGTCGCATCGGCAATATTAACCCATATTGTGATGAGAACAATGTAATTTACATCAATATGAAAATCAATAAAGTTAGAACAAAAAAAAATGTCATCGACGAACATTAAAATACTAGCGTATCACAGCTATATAAAGTTTAGTAGCACACAATCGTAGAAGTTAATCACTATTGTCAGTACAAAATAAAGACGGGCTATAGGTCAGGTAGTGAGTGAAGGTAGATCAACAAACCAGGTACCATGGGGACTTACAGTATCTGTGATACCTGCAAGGACCCTAGTTGGATTTACACCATCCCTTCAGGTATTGGTGACTGATGACGAATTTGACATTGAGGTAACCCCTGATGGGTGTAAAGTGGCACGACATCAAAGATACGTTCTATGAAGTGCCCTGTCATCATCGCCACTGTTCCAAACGCAGACAAGCTCATCATACTTGGTGACTTCTACGAGAGAGTAGACTGTGACAGCACCGCTTGGAGAGGTGGAAAGCTTGGAGTTGGAAGCTGCGGTAGTAACGGTCTCCTAGTCCTCCAGACCTGTGCCGAGCATGACATACTGATTACAAACACTGACTCCGCCTACCCACCCGTAACAGGGCATCATGGATGCATCCTCGCCGTAGGGCTTGGCATCTCAGAGACTGTCATCATCAGGAAAAGAGACAGGCAGGACGTACCTGTCACGAAGACCAACTGTGGAGCCGAGTGCAGGACAGACCATTGCCTCAAAACACAGGCTTCGCATTCAGCGAAAAACACGGCCGCAAAGCGAGTTGAAGATAGGCGCCACCAAGCAGTCCTTTGCATTCACTTTGGAAGAACGCTTACAGTCCATCGTGCTGGATGACCAAGATGTGGAAGCAGCACGGGGAACGCTTCGTGAAACCGTGTATAACAGAGCCATAGAGTACCTCGGGTTTACCTTCAGGAGACACAAAGACTGGTCGACGAGAACTATGCTGAGATCGCACAGTTGTTGGAAAACAAACGCTGTGCCTACAAAGTCCACCCTGACGCACCGACATCAACAGCATACAAAATCTCACTGAGGAACATGTGCAGCAAAATGCAGCTGAAGCTGCGTCAGATGCAAGACTGCACTCAGAAAAAAAAACTGATAGCAAAGATAGTCTAGATTTTCATACCAGTTTTACAGCAATTTCTGTGATGTTCTAGTTTTTATTTTATTGTCTCTCGCAGACAGGTTTTCGTGTACCACAAACTAAAAGTATGGGAACACCATATCATTTGATACACCTAGAGTGAGTGAGTGAGTGAGTGAGTGAGTGAGTGAGTGAGTGTCACATCGGCAATATTGCAGCCATATCGTGACGAGAACATACGTGACATAAAAAGGAATGTATATATGTATATGCATATTATGAAGAACCTGTCGACGAAGGACAGGAAAACCACTAGACAGTTAGTATTAAAACTAGCGTGGCAACTTAAAACTTAATAGCATCACTATTTGGACAGTACACTATAGAAACAGGCCTCAGATCGCAAACCACGGAGGGTACATAACCATACTAGGGACCATGGTGACTTACCTCTGTACCTCTGCTACCAGCATGGTCCCTGGCTGGATTTACACCATATCCTCAGCTGCTGGCGACTGTATGGAAGATTAGCCACAAATTAAAATGACACATATTCTACAGCTGAAAAGGGGAAAGATTAAATCTGACTTCAACTGTTTTGGGACTTACGTACGGAAGCGCTGAAGAGACCTCATGAAATAAAATTTATCTTGAGCGCACGAGTTAGTATGTTGTGAGCACAAGTTAGCATCTTGAGCGCACGAGTTAATATGTTGAGAGCACAAGTTAGTATCTTGAACGCACAAGTTAGTTATATTGAGCGCACAAGTTAATATACTGAACGCTCAACTTGAAATACACAGCTGAATAAGCAGTTCATGACGAAACAATCCAGGACTTGATTCATGCTTATTTCAGTCTTGGGTTACAATACAAATACATAACACATCTTCTTGCCAGAAACCATGGTATACTATTGTCAGTACGCCACTTGAAGCGTATTCTGCGGTTTATGTCCCTCTTTCGCAGAACTAATTACACCAGAATTGCTGGTGTTATAGACTTTATTGTGGACCAACTTCGACGATCCGGACAAAGGCATGGTTATCGTTGGCTGCATCAGAAATGCATCCAGTGCGGTTTAATCGTGAAACAGGTCACTGTACGGTTGTTGCTTAGGGTGTTGGATGCAGAAGGTGTTGCATTTCGCTCACAACACCGTCTTCATCGACGTGTCTATTCTTCAAAAGGGCCTAACTTCCTGTGGCATATGGACTCGTATGACAAACTGTCCCCTTATGGAATTTGTATCAGTGGATGCATTGACGGATTTTCGCGCAAACCGATATGGCTGGAAGCTGCAATGGTTATCGTTGGATGCATCAGAAATGCATCCAGTGCGGTTTAATCGTGAAACAGGTCACTGTACGGTTGTTGCTTAGGGTGTTGGATGCAGAAGGTGTTGAATTTCGCTCACAACACCGTCTTCATCGACGTGTCTATTCTTCAAAAGGGCCTAACTTCCTGTGGCATATGGACTCGTATGACACACTGTCCCCTTATGGAATTTGTATCAGTGGATGCATTGACGGATTTTCGCGCAAACCGATATGGCTAGAAGCTGCAAATACCAACAGTGACCCACGTACCATAGCCGGATATTACGTCAGAGCATGTCACAAATTACAAGGACGGCCCATGTGTATACGCACCGACATGGGTCCCTAAAATATCAAAGTAGTGAATATGCAAGAGCTCTTAAGCTAAACTCATCCCCAGCGGTTTCCGTGTAACCTAACTAGTCAACACAACCAGAAAATAGAGTGCTGGTGGGGGATGCTTAGACGTCAAACCATTCAGTTTTGGATGTCAATATTTCATGACATGAAATCAGATGGTTACTTTTCAGGAGATTTGTTGGACAAGAGTCTGATACAATTTTGCTTCCTGCATCTTATTAAGGTAATACATCAGGGATCCTTGTAGTTACGCGGATATGTTTCATGTAATTTTTTACTTACGATTTTACGTTTAAAGCCATATCAAAGACCCCAGTACATATAGTTCTAGACCAGAACAGACATACTTATATTTTACTTTGTTCTGTAAATTGTCAAGTGAATGTGCCATTGCATGGATGTTTAATGTATGCATCCACGCATGTGTAATCATGTTTATCATGTGTGTGAATGAAACTATCGTCTACACAGATGTGGCGAAAACTATACAGAGAAGTCTCAATTCCAAAGCGATAAAGATATGTTGCCTTTCAGTATATTTTCCACGGAGATAGATATATTTTCTGCCTATATGATAGTATGATCTACCTATTTAGTACTTTGTTAAGTGTACATAGATGATAGTTTCATCACATAAATGACATTTTCATCTTCATGCACTCATCTATGCACATGATGCCAATATGTTTCAACGTGGCTGTAATTCGTCTTTGGGTATATTATACAGGAAGATCTAGTAGACACACAGAATGTTTGGAATGCACATCGCATACGACCAACAATGAATTCTGCTGGCGGTCGACCTTCAGTGATGTTTTCTCTTCCAGAGGTTTATGATGCAAGGGATTACCGATGTCCGATAGACCCTCAGCGACTTGATGTCTGTGCCACTGAATGCACATTTATGGATGATGTACCACCTTGTGACGAAGATGTTAACAGTCTTTGCAAAATGTATATGGAGGACAACGACCTTGAGCTCCCCAATGACGCATTCACTGCTTCCAATCTGTACTTAGAACTAAGGGAACACATTCTTAGAGAACTGTGATGTGATGAAACTCCTTCAGTCAGGACTCCAGACATTTGAGTCACAGCATTAACTGTAATAATCCGTTTAATTTTGAGCAATAGCGATTTGTGTCAGTTCTGGACATGTTTTACATTTACATGTAGTATGCAATACACAAAGCCCTTTCTTGTTAACTGTTTAATTGTAAGCAATCTGCTGTAAATATTAATGATTAAATCGACATAATTAATGATTAAACTCTTTAACTCACCAGTAATGCTAATTGTTGGTTCGTTTTTGCCAAGAAAGAAAATGAGTTTTAACAAAATAATGCTTCTTTCACGTCAACAAAAGAGCTGATAAACAATCCTTGAAAGCAGGTGACCATAGCACTTGAAAAAAAGGAAAATGGTTTAAGTAAGTCAAGTATGAAACTGTTGAAACCGAGAAGTAGCAGATGAACATGCACGAATGTTCAAATGATATATTACTTAGTAAACAGGAAACATTCCAGCATTTTCTAGAACTCCTTTCAAGGTAGCTGGCATAGGTATAATGCACTGGGGAATGCAACTATCAGAACACATGAGCTGTCTATACAATGTCCATAATCCACACGCCACTTGACAGCAGATTGTTGAATTCTGACCAAAAAGTTGCATATCTCTCATATTCTGATGGACGTTTCAAAACGTGGCCGCAGGTGTGTGCCATAGGAGATGTCCGAAGGCCAGAGGCTTGGAAGAAGACCACCTCGATTACTTTGGGTGCTTGCAACATCAGATCTGAACCTGCGGTGAACCTGAGAAAATGTTTCAGTGTAGTTGCACTAATTTCATGTACAAACCGTCGCAAATATTTCATGGTTACCCTTTCAGATTCCGACATGACCTCAGGTGCTTTCAAGAGTTTACACACCTTCTTTGTGGGCTCCAAATCGTCATACAACTTCTGCAAGTCTTCGGGGCTCAGAACCTTTGCAAGGTCTCTTAAAACCTGTGATCAACTCTCTATAATGTAAGCAGGTGTCTGGACCAACTCCTTGTGGGCTACCTCATGTACGAGTTTTTTTAAGATTTTCTTTTGTGGGATACACTCTGCATTTGTGATCATGAAGAATGTCAACAAGATCCTCCAAGTCATCCGGAAAATTGTCCATGCCTGTTGCAGAGTTGTTTTACCATCTGTCGACAGTGTGTCAAGAAAGGAGTTGATAAGATCAGATGCATAATTGCCAAACATTGCTAATTCAACAACAATGGGTGCTAACACAAATGGAAAGTAGCTTGGATCCATCCTTTGTAGATGATACGTCCAACGGACATCCACTCTTCCTGTTGGAAGTCATGACGAATAGTCGGGATCTTCTTTTCATTTCCTTCTCAGGACGACTCGCAAAATTCACTCCAAAACTGTGTGAGACAATCCCTGAACACTCCATCGCCATGGCCATGTTCCTCTGTTCCATTAGGAAGTACCATCGTTCAGGCAATTTCTGTTGAGACAAGTGTGGGATCATTAAAATAATGCACCATTTCTTGTAGGCAATGTCATCTGTGTATCGTAAGAGTAACATATGGAAAAGTGGCATCTAGGTCAATATCTGATTCTCCTGAAACTGGTTGGACTTGCGTCTCGGGATCAGTAACACTGTTAGATAGAACATTTGCATCTGCTGTAAGATCCAGAATTTCATTACCAGTTTGCTCTGTGATCATGATATTCACACCAGTACTGGTCTCAGTATTGACGACCATCTTAGTAGCAGCAATATTCTGGTATTGGTCTGTAGATACATGCTGTTGTGAGGTAGCAATGTTTGGCAGATCCGGGAGCTCTCCGTCATCTTGGTCAGGTGCTATATATGTCATGGGTTGGGAAATGGTTATCGCGGATACATCTGACACCTTTTTGTCATCTTGAAGCTTTTCAGTAGAAGTAGATGTGTTTGGCGTTGACATAACAATACTGGAAGCATCCGGTAGCTCTCTATCATCAGACATTTTATCAGGCGATTCCTTGATCTTAGTGGTTCGGGATGAATTTGCTTTGACTTTCCAGCGTCGTAGGGAATATGCTGCAGTGGCCATAGCTACGTCTCTGTTTATTGTTGCAATGCAGTTTTACTGATAAAACAAGTGTATTGCAGTTTACATCAACATACATGTTTCATTTCATCAAAAGAGGCGACTAACGGGATCGAGTGGTCAGGCTCGATGACTTGGTTGACACAGGTCATCGGTTCCCAATTGCGCAGATTGATGCTCATGTTCTTGATCACTGGATTGTCTGGACCAGACTCGATTATTTACAGACCGCCTCATATAGCTGGAATATTGCTGAGTGCGGCGTAAAACTAAACTCACTCACTCACTTCATTTCATCAAAAGGTTTTGGTATTTACATCTTATTGCAAGACAACCTGTATACTTTCGTTTGTGCTTCAGTTTAGACTTTGAACATGTGATCGTATCGGAGACTCTTAATAGAAATATATGTCGATTGCAAAGAACAGCATAAAAGTGATCGTTATTGATGATCTTCTGTTGAGGATTGTACATATCGGTCTATGTTATTTTGATGAGCGTACGTCAATCGTTTGATTAAACAGTCCTGTTGGGATTCCATGAGATTAATACGCTCACCCTCGATATTTTTCCCCAGACAAGGGAATATATGTTTGATATATGTCATCGACGATCAGTTTAAGATATAATTAGTTCAACCAGGAACAGATACGGCTCTGTGACATTATGACCGGCACATAACAACTGCCATGGGGGTTGTTATATGACATCAAATGTCAAGGTTTGTTCTTTATGAAATACCCACGATGCCGTACATGATCTACAAGGAGTCGTGAATAATTTGAGCACATGTCTTCATATATATGTGAATCGCCAGACAGCTACAAATAATACCATCACTCAAAATGTCTTGAGTGTGTAATCGGAAGACTATATAAAATAAATTCTAAAATCAGCAGATGATAAATGTTAGATATGCCCTCTTCAAATACCACTGGATGTACCAATGTCTAACGTCTGGTGGAATCAACTGTCACAACGAAGGGACGAAATATCACAATGATAGACCACGTGATCCTAAAGGTTCTTATCACATACAAAGGACAAATCATGTTGATCTCCTGCCTCCACGGGCATTCAAAAGTTTTATCATTTATTAACAAAGTTGTATGCAGATTTATTGCACTGGGATTACTGGAAAAGGAAGAAGTTCTGCCACAGAAGCATTACTTTGACGACAGATGGCAACGTTACTGCAGCCCGTCATCTTCACAATGATTCCGATTGCTGTCATCACGGTGATGTTTCTGCCATTTATAGGTGAGGCAAACTGACGCTTTATGTAAAGTAGAACTTAGTGTTTAAATGAATAACATGTGTACATATGCCCGCTGAGATCCCGTGCCGTAGTGAAACATTGACATGTTAGTCAGGTAAATCATTCTGACTCAGAGTCCGTCAGTCCTTGTTTTAGTCACTCACTGCCGACCTCTAGGCATGGAAAAAACAAGTACCACCTCTACATGTACAGCATTAAACATTAACGGCGACATTAAACACAAACCTAATGCGTGCATGTTGATTAGTCTTAATTCATAAGAATACACATCTGTAATCAACTTTATGAGAGATAGACTTCAAACTAAAAGGAAATATAACATGTAATGTTCAGAGGAGACTGGACAAAATTGCATAAAATATTCACATAAATAAAAAAATGAGGTAATGATATAAACATACTGAGTCGTCACAAAGGTGCGGACCCATCCTTTCCAGGAACGGTGAAACAAGCTAAACGAATTGCCTAACATCACAAAATATCTAGAACGACTTTTTCTGATGTAACGCAAAATGCACGTGCATACTGAAGGTGTGTTGCCATTATCCACCAACACTCACTTGAGATTGTCTGCCAACGATAATACGGAAAGATGTGGAAAAGACTGAGTGAGTGAGTGAGTTTAGTTTTACGCCGCAGCTCAGCAATATTCCAGCTATATGGACCCGTGAAGGTCCCGGGGTAGAATAGGCCTTCAGCAACCCATGCTTGCCATAAAAGGCGACTATGCTTGTCGTAAGAGGCGACTAACGGGATCGGGTGGTCAGGCTCGCTGACTTGGTTGACACATGTCATCGGTTCCCAATTGCGCAGATCGATGCTCATGCTGTTGATCACTGGATTGTCTGGTCCAGACTCGATTATTTACAGACCGCCGCCATATGGCTGGAATATTGCTGAGTGCGGCGTAAAACTAAACTCACTCACTCACTCCAGCTATATGGTGGCGGTCTGTAAATAATCGAGTCTGGACCAGACAATCCAGCGAACAACAACATGAGCATCTATCTGATATGTGTCAACCAAGTCATCGCGTTTGACACCCCCGGTCCCGTTAGTCGCCTGTTACGACAAAAATATTTGCCTCTTATGGCAAGCATGGGTTGCTGAAGGCCCATTCTACCCCGACCTTCTCTAGGCGGAAAAGACTGAAACGAAATCAGTCGTAAAGTAATGATCTTATTGTAAACGAATATTCGATAGGCTCTTTGGATATTATGGGTCTACTATACACCTGGAACGTGATGAAAGAGAGAACCTGTTATAACTTTATTGGTTATACAGGCAAAAGCGTCAAAATGACTCCAATGCGTGTTGTGTTGATAACGGTAGACATTCAGCTCTGTCACTACTGATTTTGATGAAAAATAGTCGCTCAACACGTATGGTTCCGGAATGGTCAATGGGTTGGTCCAGGCGCAAATTGTAGCGCAAATAGTGTTGCGCTACACAGAGAAAATGGCCAGTCTTCCTACATGCGAGCAAAGCGAGCAAAGAAGGGCAACGTACCTCCCTCCCCCCGGTTCGAAAAATATTGTTAATATCAAAATATAACATCGCCTCCATCAAAAGTAGACACCCTTTTCCTCACATGCTTATGCTCTCATATTTCCTACCTCACAGTTGACAATTACTCACGCATAATATATTTAATTCAACATTTTAAGCTCGACTCATGTCTCATCACATCGTTCTTAATTTGCCATTATCCCAGACCCATTGCTAGAGACAGTTAACACCTACAACCAAACTCTCAGTGACATACTGGATGAACATGGTCCACAAACGTTTTACACCGCACTCGGCAATATTCCAGCTATATGGCGGTGGTATGTAAATACTCGAGTCTGGACCAGACAATCCAGTAATCAACAACATGAGCACCAATCTGCGCAATTGGGAACCGATGACATGTGTCAACCAATATTTTGATTCAGATTAAGATTTTGTTGAGCAATGTGCTTATCAAAAAACAACATACGAAAGCTGCCCATTACACAACTTCTGTTATTACAGCATCACAGTGCATGGATTATGAGGGAATAAAGGATTGCTTATTTGGTTTCAATGACAACGCGGTTACCAAGGATCTACTTGAATGTATGGACGACTGTCTGGTGAAACCCGGTAAAGTGTGTAGATTTGTACAGTGGAAACCCAAGACAAGACTATGCCACGTTGGCACCTCCTTCGACATCTTTCAAAATGACGGAAACTGTGCCACATTCAGGAAGGCGGCCTGCAGCACCATCCCAGGTAGGAGCAGACAGTGTAGCCCGACAGTGTTCACTTTTCTTGAAACAACACAATGCAGTCACCTGTAGAACAATAGGGGGATTAGTTATAGTCTGTTTCAGGGTACGTCTGGTGACACCGTTACCACAAGTTTGAATAAATTGGTGATCACATTTCAGAACAAACTGATGAAGACAAACATATGGGGCGCGGTGGGCGAGCAGGCTAAACCGCCAGGCTAGTGATCCAGTAAGGGTTGAGGTGTCAGGATCGAGCCCACCTGTGACCGGGTGTAAAAGCCTTGGAGTCAAGCCTTGTGTGCAGACTCTTTTCGTGCTGTCATAACCCCTTAGTGTGCAGTACACAACCCGGTGCACTGAAAACAACCCACGAATCCGTTGGTATATGACCAGATGGTGGCCACATGAAGACACCTAGTAGAGCAACGTGAAGTAAACATGGACAAAGTACTGTGACTATCTGTCCCGGTCCTCCCAACTGTGAATTAGGTATCTCGTTATTAGGATGATAGAGCCACAATAAACTCGGTGCGCCTAGTGGTAGCAAGAACTGTATTCTCCCCAGGGAGTTGGGGTTGATAATACGTTGTGACGCTGAGACGGACATCGAATGATCGAGGAAAAAACAAATACCAGCGCCTTGAACAAGCAATTGGTGCATGGATATGTGCGTTATATAAATATCCTCCAGGTTAATAGCTAATTCTCACGTTGACGTTCAGTACATAGATAATGCACAGCCTGGACCAAATTTGATTTATTGCAACTATACATTAGGGTTAAGAACCGAAAGCGTAATAAGTCAACTGTCAAACACTGCCGAGCGATACTGAAAATCAGTGAAGGACTTATCACTAAGTACAACAATTGTTCACGACCATGTAGTCAACCCAAACAGACATTTTGTTGACAAGGCATTGACTCTTATCAAGAACTTTGTTCAACAGACTCCTGGATCTGTTTCTGCCATTCATCAAGAGTAGCTATCAGGGATGTCAGTGTGCAACCTTAGGTCTCCATGCTATTAGTACTTCACTTACACGTAACAAACAACATTGTCGCTTCAGTGTTATAATTGCCAGCTCAGGTACTACATACCGCTGCCCTCTAGCTTGATACTCTGTTGTTTAAACACTGCCCATTTCTAAAAGTGGGCACAGTGGCAGTAAACGGAGCAGACTTGCATTCTCTCGGCACCTGTATTCAGTGGTGAGGTGAGGTGAGGTGAGGTGAGGTGAGGTGAGGTGTAACGTCATGCTTTTGTACATGTCGCCAAAGGACAGTAAAACAACTAGTACATCACATTTTGTTTAAAGTGAGTGAGTGAGTGAATGAGTATAGTTTTACTTCACACTCAGCAATATTCCAGCTATATGGCGGTGGTCTGTAAATAATCGAGTCTGGACCAGACAATCATGTGATCAACAACATGAGCCTCGATCTGCGCAATTGGGAACCGATGACATGTGTCAACCAAGTCAGCGAACCTGACCACCCGATCCCGTTAGTCGCCTCTTACGAGAAGCACAGTCACCTTTTATGGCAAGCATGGGTTGCTGAAGGCCTATTCTACCCCGGGACCTTCACGGGTCTGCAAAGATCGAAAACCTTGGCGTCTTATTGCTGAGTGCGGTGTTGAACCATAAACGAGATATACGGTATGTGCAATTTGTGACGACCAGTATATTTCCTAGTCATTTGAGGTTATACTGGAATATGGATATCTCTTCATTTCTCACTGGCAATCCTTTTCCGTATGGGAGTTCCAGATGTTTTCATTAACAGATACTAGTTTCTAGTATTACAACTAATTATGTAGTCAATACATATCTCCAGAACTGAAAACGCTAGCCGATCACAAATATTATTCCTATTTGTAGCACAACAGTCTCACCACCTTATTCACCTTACCCTTTGTCTTAGGCCGCGAGGAGCGGTGTAAGCTAGTGGTTAAAGCGTTCGCCTGTTTGTCACGGCGAAGATCAGGGTTCGATTCCCCACATGGGTACATCGTGTGAAGCCCGTTTCTGATGTCTCCCGCAGTGATACTGCTGGAATATTGCTAAAAGCGGCGTAAAAATACTCCCTTACTCTAGCCGAAGACGTGAGTACAACAAATAACGGAATCTTTGTTCATTTTTTGTGTATGGTTCTACCCATCAGATGATGATACTCTTGAGGAGGATTCAGGTAACATCTTCAAGGGAGGCCAACATATGACCTTTGTGACCAGTCTTGAAGAGTGCAAGACCGTTTGTGCAGTAGGCAGTACCTGCCTGGGGTTCACCTGGCTCAGTGAGAGACGTCGGTGTATAAGTCACCGTCAGACATGGGATCGTTCCACAAGCAAACTCGGACAAGGGGATCATCAAGTCATTAAGGGCGGATTACGCACAAACGGTATTGATATTTAATTCTAATGTAATGGCTGCTCATTGTATGTGATAGTGATTTCTATACGTTTTAGCCAATTTAAAGAACTCTGTGGCAAGATTTATCTGTCTAGTTGTGCCAGGATTCGCTGGATGATGGTTCCCATCTACCTTGTATGGGTCCGAACACCATATGTCGACTCGCGGGTCTCACCAAAGAACTGTGCCAATTTTCAAGTCAACTAAAACCTACATACAAAAGTGAACCAATTTGGAAAAAAGGCACTAAACCACGCACACTTCATTACATATTTATTACTTCAATGCAATGTATTTTTCAGGAAGATGTGTCGTGTTGAACGCCGGTGGAAGTTCTCAGCGTGGAGGCATTGAGCAAAACATACACTCCCTCAAGATGTGTGTTGATACTGTCCTCAATAAAAGCAGAATCGACAGAATCGACTGGAATTTTGGTAGAAGAGCGTGTTGGTCCCACAAAGGCTACAAGAAGACAAATTTCTATCCCGTGGAAGGCCTGATGCAGCTTCGCAAGCATCATGGATGCAGACTTTGGCAAGGAGGTGAGTGAGTGAGTTTAGTTTTAAGCTGCTCTCAGCAATATTCCACCTATATGGAGGCGGTCTGCGCAATTGGGAACCGATGACGTGTTTCATCCAACGAGCCTGACCACCCGATCCCGTTAGTCGATCTTAGTCGCCAATGGCAAGCATGGGTTGCTGAAGTCCTATTCTACTCCGGACCTTCACGGGTCGGCAAGGATGTAAGAACTCACTGAATGGAAGATATTATAACTGTATTGTTTATTCCTTGAAAGGACCAGTGGACCATTATACATATCACATTTGCATGATCATATCAGTCACATCAGTGGAGCGCCATATCAATAAACAATATGTACATCAGGCAGAGACATACCTGCAGCTTATATAGCCTTAAATATTATATTAATGATACAAAAATTACATGTAGTTGACAATAAATTCAGTATTACATCACTACTTTAGATGATGACATTTATTTGCGGTTTGACTACTAAAAGTGTACAATGTTCATTTCAATGTACAGAGTTGACTATGAGGCCTTACAATATTGTAATGGGTGTAATATTGTTTAATACACAGGAATTCCTGCCTTTACCTAAACGCATTTTGTTATTTCAAGTGACACTGACTGAGAGCAATTCCCTGGAACTGGTTGTTGATTTTGTTTTGTTTTTCCCCGATGACATCCCAGAATTCTTGATTAGGTTGCGATCTCTGCTGCACCACCGAGTAAGCGAGGTTGATGGATTAAGGGCGTACATGTATCATTATATTGATAAAAGATAAAAAAGATAAAAGGTAAAGGTTTCGTACTTTAAATGAAAAGGAAAATAGTATATCTCAGTTAGTTTATAGACTGGCTGCAATATACACTGCGTCAAACGAGGAATTTCACATTCTAATACTAAATAATATAAAACAGAAAGGACACACGAATGTGGCATAGAGGTTATCATGTTCGATAACGCTAGGTTCGATAGGAAGTTAGAATAGTAACAATGATCAAAATCGGTTCCCTGTGGTTACAGATCAATGAAAGGTGAACACAAGGTGTCTCGTCAAACGAAATTAAATCAAACGATCAGTAGCGTGTATACTCACTCCGTTCACAGCTGCCAAACAACGCCTCTTTATGTACTGTTTGATGCGTGTAAACGCATTATTGGCCAAGCCGCACCAACATCCTGCAAAGTCTGGAGGGTGGTTCATGAGTTTGCCCAGATGTCTACCAAGAGCGCCCCAGGTGTGCTCGATTGGATTCAGATCAGGTGACCTTGAAGGCCCCGTTGATTTCCGCATTCTGCAGGTACTGCAACTCAAGATAACTGTACGGGGCTTGGCATCGTTTTGAAAGTGCAGACCTAACAGTGTTGTGACATGAATGGAATAAGTTTGGGGGTTAGCACCTGATCGCAGTAATCTGTATCATGAAGGTGTCCACGGCTAACCAGAAGTCAGGAACGGACAATACCACAGAATGCTCCCCAAACCCTGACACTTCCATCCCCAATTTCCTGTAGACAACAATGAGCGCGACTTTCACATCGTTGCCTCCACACCCTCATCCTACCATCAAATGAAGCTAAATCGGGAATCACCACCGAAGACAACTCGATTCCAGTCTCTCTCAGTTCGTCAGAGGTGTCGTCGGGGCCATTGCAAACACTGACGTCGATGTGTATAATGGCGTCAAACTGGTTCCATGATATGGTCGTCGAACTAGAGGTGGGCAGCTCACAACCGGTTTCGGATCCTACATAACTCATTTCTGGTTCCCGTAGCCTTCAAAAATCGGTCCCAGAGGTGACGTAACACAATTTGATGGTCCTCCTGTGCGATGTCACACATGGCCGACCTGATCTAGGGCGATCTTCAGTGGTGCCAGTTTGTTCAGTAGTCATAAACAGTCCGACAGCTGCACCTCAATGTCCATACAACGTCACGTACTGATGTTCCCGTGTCCAGTATGCCAACGGCTCCACATCTGAAAGGCACGGCATAAGAACTGGCTGTTCGGAATAGTGCTCTGGAGTGTGTGGGTTTTTTTTTCTCTTTGTGCAGTTGATGGGAACATGTGCGATCGAATGCGCGTGTAATGGTAAGATGACTACGTGACCAGTGACAGGAAATTTTGATTAACTTTAACGTGCTGAGGAGAGTGTTTTCTTCAGTCGATACTTGGGGATTGGTATGTTTTCAAAATTGCTGTAATATTATTCTAGACATTTTATGAATTTCCCTAGTGAATCATATTTCATACAAATACATACCCTTAAGTGCGACTGAGTGCACGTTGTGGATGTCGCATCGAAATACTGCCCTTAATTTCCCTTAACTATCTGTTTCCTCATCATGGCTTCATCATTTACATTTTGTCAGTCTTGAAAATCCATTATCCCGTACCTTTATTGAATGGTATTATTTAGAATTTTATATAACATTATATAGTGTGGTATTTGTTCAACTGGTCACATGACTTTGTGTTAAGTCTCACTGGTCAATTGACAAGTGTTTACATATTTATTAAAAGTGATTTAGTTTGACATTAATGAGCAATCAAACATCGTGTTGGCGGTTACATATTTGCAGAAAGGAGGTATGCGTTGCTGAACCTTATACTCGGATTTTATAAATCTGCTGAGTTAGATAAGATTTTTGCAGTAATTTGTATGAATTCATTAACTGACCAGTAAGAGGATTATGACAGATAAACATGTGTCGGCGCGCAAAGGGAGCCGGGAACCAGGTTAGTGCATGAAGTAACGTCTCGTGAGACTTACAAGCCCTATTGGTCATCGTATGTATACGTGTACGATTTTATGAGTTCTACATCCAAAATCGAGTGTAGCTTTACGCAAAAATGTAAAGGGTAAAAATCTAGCATTCACATCCTTAAGACGGGGATCAATAGAAACTACTAACATCAATTCTCTATCTCTTTTATGTAGAAAAAGCAAACCACACAACATGGGTTTGAAATATACTAGACATCATTAACAGAGGGTCAAAAGAAATATAGTAAAGAAATGGTTTTGAGATATAATAGAACTAAGAGTGTCATCACCACGTTTGCGTAGACAAACGTAACACATCGTGACATACAGTCAAAAGGTTGAAACAACACTTGCCAACATCAGTTGTAATTGACCAACCCCACAAAATGAAAATGATAAATATGAAGCCACCGGGCATTTAGTAACTTGCCTACCCTCCTCGCACGTCCAACACTCAAGTGGACCTTGTTCTATTGATCCTTATGAAGTTCATCAAGAAAGCTTGCTTAATCGCATCCCATTCCTCTACTAGAGCTCTGCGGAGTCCTGGGAGATTTACTGGTGCTAAATGACGAGCTTACACATGTCAACAGAGTTTATTCCAGGCATGCTCAATTGAAATGGGGTCTGGCAAGCATACTGACCATTCTCTGGTCTGCTCTACACCCTGCTGTCTGAGGATGTCCGTGACAATACTGGCCCTATGAGGCCTAGCGCTGTCGTCTTGCAGTAAAGAGGGTCGACCAGGAATGCTAGCTTGCAGGAATGATATAGCAGAATCCAGTCCCGATTGTGCTGTCCCGTAGGAATGCTGTCGGTCACGTGCAGTGGGGTACGTCCAGTAGAAGAAACCAACTGAATCTGCATTCACACTAGACCATTGACGTTTATTCCAGCGACCATGACGTCTACTCCATCACAAACGTGACTACCTATAACAGTTACTTCAATGAGTCGCTCTCCATTGCGACGATAAATCCTGATGGCTGACAATCCCGGGAGGACTAAATGAATCTGCCTTTATCTGTGAAAAGCACACGAGACCACTCATATTCATTCCAGCGGCCATGATGTCTACTCTATCTCTGGACTGGTTGAATGCTCGTAACGTCATCATCTATCTTTCATACCGACGAATAGTCGATGAGAAAAGAGTGGATGTATTTGCTGTTATCTACGCAGGGCGATATTCATTTAACATAGGACTGGTTCCTGGTACGTCTGGACAGACTGAGTGAGTGTGGCTTTACGCAGCTGTTTGCAATATTGCAACAAACTCATATTCGAGATACCACAAACTGTCCCCATACATTGTACAAATGTTGGGGATCGACCGACCGAACAGAGTAATAACTAGCTTAACATGCTGTCCGAAATTTAGTTTTAACCATATTGTTCATAACTATTTAAACTATGTAAGTCAATGTCAACTTGTGAACAATAAAAACGTCACTTTAGGTGAAGTAGTGAGGCGCAATAAGGATTTACGTCGATAAATGACCTTCTGACTATCTCTGGAACACAGAGGCAGTCACCACTGACTTTCAGATAGCTGCAACAGAGGGTGAGTCGGGTTTCAGGTTGTTGTATCACGACAGATTTACACATTCTAACCACCTGACTTCTCCAACGCACCTTCAAATCCAGCTTGGGGCAATGCAGGTAGCAAAAGTACATGGAGATCCATGGTCCCTGATAAACTTTCATACTCAAGATGTGGCTAAAATACTACCGACATGACTATAAATTATAACTCACTCACTCCTCTTCATCAAACTGTGTCTCGACGCTCTGTGACATATTCTTGCTCAAACTGTCTATAGTTCCAATAGTAACAAAATATTTAAATTTACAGCCGTTCACCTTAAGAAACTCGAAAATACAAAAATGACGGGTGGGATGAAACTCGGGGACCTTCTGGAAAAAGAATGTGTCGAGCTGTGCCAACTTGTCTCCAACTGTGCTGCCGTGGGGTGGTCCGACAGATGGAAAGAGTGCACATTCCATCACCTGGAACTATCCACGGAGGAAGAACCATCACACACGTTGTACACGACTGGCGGAACTGGCATCAGTAAGTATATCTCTGGTTTAGGCGACAATAGTTGCCGCCATGGTCATTGATTATATCCGTAATGCCCTGACAAACACACCCTATTATTGTTAATATTTGTATACAATTATTTTAATCTTCTGTCTTTAGCTACCTCAACACCAACTGTATCCACCAGTACCATCACCACCATTCCAACGTCTACCGAGGCGACAACGACTGTATCTATGGATGGTACAGGTAGGCATATGGTCCTCTTCTAGGAAGAGGTCTGTCACAACCGCATAATCGTAGATATAGCAAACAGACTATAGCAAAGGGTGAGTGGGTGAATTTAAAGTCAGACTGCCAATATCTCACACATATCGTCACTCAAAAATCAAGGTGTAAATACACAATGGACTTCTTTGATTGGCATTCAAAAAGTTGGGTAGATGAAGGATTGGCTATTTTATGGATGTAACGGCAACGTTTCGACATGGATCCTAATGTCGTTGTCAAACAAGTGATACATGGGAAGTAATTTGGGGTGATAAATAATTATATACATGAGATGCTTGGGCAATGGATAAGGGATGGGGCCAAAATGATGAGTTGTTTATACAAATAGAAGAGGTTAATAAAACAGATATACAGGATTATGTAGGTGGATTGTAGTCAGTAGGATTTCTAAACATCGCAACACTCTTTGAAAACGGGCGGTAGATCGCCATCAACTGAAGGATTGGCCATCCCTTCATGTGGCAGCAAATATTGAGAAAAGGAGCCAAACATAAAAATACGTAATATTCGTCTGTAGACTTAAAAATATTGAATGAAATGGGACTCTCTCAGGGGGACAATAACTGTGTGGTACTTCAACCCCTGTCAAGGACTTCATACTACCAAGGATATCACTAATCACATTTATGAATTAGGTATATTTCTGTTTTGTTTTAACCGATGGCCTTCTGCTCCAAATGGATGATGTCGGATTGTGAACTGAGATGTCATCTATGAATGTCGGACGATTGGCAAGGGGGTGGTTATCAAACTTTTCCTTCCTAATGATGACGCTATCCTTTAAGTGTCCAGTCACCAACTTGCAGTCATTCATACGAAACGACTCCACAAGTGAGCCAGCAGTAAAGGGTTCAGCCGCATGAATAGTCCCCTGTTGACATACTTCGTTTTCTCTCCATTCGCGACAACGGCAACCTAAAAGATGGCGACTTTCATCAGGTCAATTAACCTCATATGCGGGCGTTCTCAGGGTCTGCATGAGACGAGTTTAGAGTCGGTAATACTGGTCAATGGTCTTCCTCGGCCATGCCCTTATTTCAACAGTAGCCGCATGTTTCAGTTCAATCCGACTCGGTCGAGTCCATGGTCATGTTAAAGCACAATATTGTTGCAACATCACATCAATTTGTCAAACATGTCTCTGAAATGGAATCGTGTATTTTCTGAAACATTGTTCGTGTTTACAGCTTGTTCACCTTGACCTGACCTACTCTATATATGCATGACCCGGTAGGTCCATTGACACAGACGGCAGGTCGACTTAATTTCATTAAATAGGGAAGCAGAGAATTTTTAACTGCGAACTTGTCTTGACAATTAACTAACAAAGGTACACCCCTTCACAATAATAGACCCGTGTTGTTGATACGGTCATTAGTATTCACTTGATCAGAACAAATTGTAGTGTCTCCTCTCTTCAGTGCTTATATTAAAGACCCGAGAAGGTCCTGGGGTAGAATAGGCCTTCAGCAACCCATGCTTGCCATAAAAGGCGACTATGCTTGTCGTAAAAGGCGACTGACGGGATTGGGTGGTCAGGCTCGCTGACTTGGTCGATACATGTCATCGGTTCCCAATTGCGCTGATCGATGCTCATGTTGTTGGTCACTGGATTGTCTGGTCCAGACTCGATTATTTACAGACCACCTCCATATGGCTGGAATATTGCCGAGTGCGGCGTAAAAACTAAACTCACTCACTGACGCTTATATTAAAATTATAAAAATATGTAACATGCTTAGCAAACCTAAACATGCGACTCGTGCCTTTTGTGATCTTGTTTGCAGCACCTGCATGGGTATAATCGCCTGTTCTGACCACAGTTTAGACCACTGACAGACTCAGTTCGTGCTTAACCGATACCTATGGGTTTACATGGAAGATTGCTGTGTATTGCATAAAACAACAAACACGCAAACAGTACCAACTAAGCAGACACCCTATAGTTGTTGTTGTTTTATTTTCAAATGCCTATATCTCGGGGCGGGTTTCATAAATATTCTGTAACCTAATGACCCTTCCTTTTCTTCCACCCAGGTACATATGTAGGGGCCTTCTTTATCCGACGAGACAACAACCAGCTAACATCCAAGTCCCAGCGCCGAGCTTCTCTGGAGTGTGCAATGCTTTGTTTCAGTAGCAACTGCACTGACTTCACCTTAACCACCTTGAAAGATGACAGCGTCTGCAGAATGAGTGGATCTCAAGCCCCTGGGAGATCCCCGAAAAAACATTTCGAGTGGATAAAACTGTAGACCACACTCGTTTTGAAACCGATGCCGCTTTATTTCTTCATTACAATCCATAATGTAATCTCACAAGCAATATTGCTCTTTGAATGAGATTTCAGTGAAGTATTGTCGTAGCAACTAAATCAGGACAGACATCGTCCAATATTTCAAACGATCAAACACTAAATATCCAAGGCGTAAGGATTAATTGCAATTATTGAGGTTGACGGCGACAAAGAAAACGGTGATTCCAAACTTCTTCAGTTGACCATACAATGCATAACAAGCACACGACAGCAATGAGCAGGGTAGCCGGCTCAGACATAAATAAAGTGAGGTGAGGTCCAATTCAACCTCACGACGTTTCCTGCGTGCAGCATTATCACGCTCGAGGTCGTCCCTACGCAAATATTCGGACTACAAACATGAACATATAGTTATGGATAATAAATGACAGACAAAGAGACGACAATGGGCAGATAAAGAAACAACAGCATTCCTTTGGACTAGTTTATATGTTGGCAGCCGCGGTCAAGGGGATGGCCAATTATGGTTGGAAATGTCACACACAGTAATTAATGATGGCGACAGTGGTACGGTTTGGCTGACGAAGTCGTTGAGCAATGCTGTGGTGATGAGGGTTGGCCGACGAAGTCGCTGAGCAATGCTGTGGTGATGAGGATTAATTAAGAGATTACAAATAAGTCTCTCATGTCTTGGTTACTTAGTTTCTGGTGTTTGGCAATATTCGGACGATGGCTCTGATTCTTGGCAAGGGCTACATTGGTTGCATTGAAGGTGGTTGCAACCAACTGAAAGTTGTTGTTCATTCGAGTTCTTCTTAACGATGGAAATATTTAGCTTTTGTTTTGAAAGTTTGGAAAAGCAGTGCCACCCTCTGCGACCCGTGTGTGAGATCATCACTTAAAGACCAAGAAGAACTCACAGACAATTTAAAAATTAAACCCTTGTTATGGACATCATTATATAGGCGGCGGTGTGGAAATGATCGAATCTGGGCCAGGCAAACCAGTGGTTGATATTGTGAACAATGGTACAATCAATCAGTGCATAATGCGTCCGGTATCGGTATTGGTATTGCTACTCCTTCATGCACACTCACGCATGCTCACACACAACACCAAGAGTTGACAACTGTCATTGATATTAAGGGCCACGTTCTGTTTTCTTCTTGTTTGGGGGGTATTTTATGCATTTCTACATCTTTTCTCTGTACTTGTGAATGTAAAGTTATGCTATGATTTTTATATGTATAAAATTATAGTAAATCATCGAGCTATATCAACTAGCTTTTTTGTTTTTTGTGTCTTTATTTATACGCATGGAAAAGAGAATCGCAATACCTGACACGATCAATTTGCTAACCGCCGCCATGTACGTGTAGCTGGAATATTGCTGAGTGCGGTGTAAAACTAGACTGAAATTAATATAGAGAATTCATGGTTGTTTACAATACTTAAAGGCGAAATAGCGCAAACTAATTATAATGTACAGACAGCGTGTTTCCAATTTTTTTCTAGCGAGTGGGGGCTAGCTATGCCTGAAAGTTACCAGCTAACAATATAAGTCACTAGCCCGAAATTTGAATAGAAAGTAAGCAAAAGATAACAAAAGGTAATACCAACCATAACAAATAAGAAAACATATGTCTGATATTGGCAAATACCTTGATCTTAAAGTGTATTATAACTAGTCGGAGAAAGTGGTAAGTTTACATAATGACCCTATGAAATTCACTTGCCAGTCGGGCCAGTGACTGTGGAGAAATTTTACTGGCCCCAATGGATTTTTACTAACCACGGACACACACACGCACGCCCGCCCGCACGCGCACGTACACACACACACACACACACACACACACACACACACACACACAGACACACAGTGAGTTTATTTTTACGACTAATATCCCAGCTATGTGGCGGGGGTCTGTAAATAACCGAGTCTGCACCAGGCAATCTGACTACGAGATGCCATTGGTCGCCTCATACGACAATCATAGTCGCATTTAATGGCAAGTATGGGTTGCCGAAGGCCTATTCTATCCCGGACTGTCACGGGTCTCCACCAAAGAAAACACGCATGCTGGTGTCACGGTGATGTTGTTGTTGTTGTTGTTGCTGTTGCTGCTGCTGCTGCTGCTGATGATGATATGAGCATAAAAGACCAGGAGTCTGTGACGTTTGATGAGAATGCGATTGTGCGAGACGAAAAAGTGCACGTGCACGTGCACGTGATTACACGAGATATCGCTCTATGTCTTCTCGAACCCCTAACAGAAAGCGGCTTTTGTTACGACGTAAATCGAAAACAAGCGTATTTACGAATGACGAAAACTGTTATTATAATTTACGTAAAATTACTTATTATCTTCTACCGCAGCTAAAATTATTACAATTATTATATAATTTATTATTATATTATAATTTGCTGCAAGTATTACCATAATTATTTACGTCGTAACAGCTTTTCTCTCACTAAGAAGTGATATGATGTACAAAATGAACGTAGGTTGTGTCACCATAGGTTCTTCATAAATGGTTAAATACTCTCGAAGAGTGTGCTACACAGTCCCCCAGCCACATTATTTACCTTTCCGCTCTGCCCTTATTGCAATGCTAAGGCCCACACTCCTGAATGATGTTGATTTCCCCAGGTTCTGAATCTCGAATCTCCCTGTCAATTTAAAGGGATATATTCCAATGCTATCAGAGGTATGCGTATTCCGAGAATATTCTTCAGTCGACTTTATTTCGAACCATATATTTTATAACGGGGAGAGGGAGAGATGATGATGATGATGATGATGATGTTGATGAATGTTGTACAAATGTACAAAGTCAGTGACACCCCACTTCCATAGTGTTTTTAAAACTTTTTTCATGAACAAATTTGCTGCCATTGTTAGCATTCCATTTTCCATTTCGTTTCTGGAATATTTTCTATTTTTAACAAACTGACATTTAACCAATGAAAACTCCCCTTACGTGCACACTGATTTGTAGTAAACTTCCGGTTTGACTTGCGGCAAAACGAAGCCGGGACGCGATCAAAGGGAGAGTGAGTTAAAAAGAAGTATTTCTACATTATGGTTCATTTTAAATACAGCATCTAACCACTGTCATAGTTGAGCGTTGCTCTGCATCGATTGAAGACAATATTATGTATCTCGGCTCGACTCGTGAGCGTAAAAACAGTTGCAACTGGCGACAATCGAGATGTGTCATAACTACTAGTAGTACCAGTGTTTTATCACATATACATTGTATTACAGGATATGGATTTGTAAGAGCTGAAACTGGAATAATAAGGTCAGTAAAGGATGGGTCGGAGCAAGACCTCATCTGGCGGAGGCCCCGGTGGAAGTCTGAGCCCCGGTCAGGAGACATCAGGGGGGAATGCAGGCCAAGCTGCCGAAATAAGAATCAAGGAGCTGTTGAAGGAACTGTTTGGACTCATACATGAAGTGCAGGTAACGCTGTGCAAAACTGAAACACCTGACATCAGTCTACCTTGTCAGGGTACAGTTATCACATATATATGTCCAGTCTTAGTATGATGAATAAAGAACTATTCGCTCTTTCATCATGTTCATCTCAGTCTGTCATACAGAGGCTGTAACAAATACATCCAAATATGAACATGCTAGTATTGAGTACGGGTAAGTCCAAATTACCACAGTTTCTTGAAATTAACTTAAGAACCATTTTTTTTCCATTAAAGTGAAATATGTTTGTTAAAGCGACTAGATGCTAATTTTCTTGTATTGAGGATATGGGTACAAAGTTTCTGGAAAACACACTACACTGAGTATCTGATGATGTCAAAACATTTGGAGTGTTAAATTTAAAAGTTTGTGTTATAGAGATGGCAAGACTTTGTGGATGATTAAGTTCTTTGCTTTGACAATAGTGACATTTCAGTATAGATTCTTATACTGTTTTTTCATATGCTTGAAAATCTCAGTCTACAATCGCTTTACCTTATCAATGTTCAGAAGGGTAACCAGGGATGAGAACATTTGAAATGTATTGTTCTTACTTGTTCCTTGACACTGAACATGGTGTGAGATCAAACAGTAACAGTGAACTGTGATATGAAGGCAATCATATACAGTAGTTTTACAATCTGTCTTTTCAAATTGAAAGGAAGTATTTGTTTCTATTGCAGAATTATATGTATTCCATTCCCTCCTGGATTCCGCAATTCCGCGGTTGCAGAAGAAAATCACAGAATTTACCTTTCCATGCAGAAAAACGTCTGGTCCGTGGAAAATGCATTTTCTTGCAGAACCTGTGCAGAATTTGCCACTTTTCTGCTGCAGAATTGGCTTATATTAAAAACGAAAAGTAGAGTTAATGTCAAAAGTAGGATCAGTTATACATAAAACGAACTGACATATGTACTGTGACAACATTTTCAAAATAATCATGATGAAAGATACTCAATTAATAAAGGAAGTTTTAGGCAACTTTCAAATAATATTATATGAATTTGACACTGCAGTTACGTTGTCAAAAAGCGATCATTCTGAAAATTGAAATTATTTCAGATTTAGTTTAAATATATATTTGTTATTTGCATGAAGCTGGAAGTTGTTTGTCTGCATCAAAGTTACGAATTCTCAAACACAGAAGAAGGTGTTGGTGCTTTGTCATCTAACTTACAGAAGATGTGGTGTGTACTGTCGACTTAACTTTATATTTTTACACTATGAAGGTCTGTATAATGTTTTTGTTGTTTTTCCAAAATCTTTTAACCACAGAATGTTTTGCAGCATATTGAAAAATAGGGTTGCAGAATTTGCTTAAATTTGCCACCTAATTCTTTAAAATTTGCCGTGGAATCCAGGAGGGACTGGTATTCAGTGACTAAGCATTTGTTTTAGACATTGTGCACTATCCACTTGTATGCAGATAAGAACAAACTGGTTCATGTTGAGGAATATGGACTCTAATACTGGGATAGATATCTGAAGTGCCTGATCATGTTTTCACTTTCAGTTTAACTTGACAGTTTCAGACATGTGGATAGCCCAGTGGTTATTGCAAGTGATATTTTTAGGTGTAGATCAGCTAACAAATACACAATCATACTTGATCCTGAAGAGTATCATTGTTCCATCGTTTTATGTTTTCGAACGTACTAAATATTTCGGAAATATTAAAACTCATTTCTCAATGTGCTTCTATCTTAGGTACAATCAGAATACTTGCAACACCATTGACAATGAGGGCTTTTATCTTATTTTTCTCTTCCCTTTTCAGAAAGAACGTGACCGTAGTGAGCACAATTTGACCAATATTTCTAAAACCCATGAGCGAATGCAGCAAGAACAGAGAAACAAGTCATGTGAGAGTTTCTTGATATTATTTTAACGTGGCTTTAGGTGGCAGTGGGGTTAGATAGTGTACATAGCACATTGCATGAAACCCAATACTGGAGTTCCCAGTTAATAAAAGCACAAAGCTGTGCTAACTGTTGTGGATTACGTTAAGGCCATCATCCATAGAGTAGCCAAAATCTACACTGATTATTCAGTTCTGGTTCAGTGTTGTCGTTCTTGTTAATCCAATTCATCTATCTGTATAGTGTTATAGTGTTGTTTAAGTTTGTCCAGCTGTTTATCCTGCTGAAAACATATCATGCTGTTGTCTGTTCCATTGTTTTCAATGCAAGCAAGTAAGATTTGGGCAATATTTGCCACTGAATAGTTAAAAAAGCACTTTCATACTAGATCTATTCGTTAAAAAAAAGGTTTCAACAGCATGAACATTGATCTACGCTATTGGTATAGAAGCACATTTGTCAACCAAGTCAGCAAATCTGACTGATAGATTGATTGATGCTTATGTTTTTGATCACTGGATTGTCTGGTCCAAACTTGATTATTTACAGAACACCAAATTATAGCTGGAATGTTGATTGGATGTTAACAAACAAAAGCAAAGTTAATTTGGCATTTATGGAGCTTTAACCATACTTGACCAAATATTTTTTCTGAACTACTGTCTGTGTTTCAGTTACTCCATACTACAAGAACAAGCTGCGCGGACTCTACAACACAGCGATGCAGGATGCAGAAGCAGAGGCGGAGTAAGACAGTTCAGACTGATCCTTTAAAACAAATGAATTTTAATGTTGATCTGGGCTTTAATATACTTTTTCCCTTGAAGTGACTAAAAGCGAATAATGTACCTTGAATGTCTTATAGTTTCCCATCTTTTTTAGTTATGTATTTATATGGTGAATGTGCATTTTTGTCATGTTTCTTGTCTGAATAAATGTAGGATTCTTAAGATGTAGAGTTATCTCCCTTTCAATGATTTTGACTGTCAAAATGAAAAGCAATATGAACGTATGTTTCTCATACACAAACAGCTGTATGGTGTTTGCTTGGTCAAGTTTCAATCTATGTTAGGCAGTTTTATTGAGTGATAAATGTGAGAAGTCACATGGAAAGTAACGTGAGGGTAATGTGTCATTTGTGAACTCTCTGTCCGGGGATTAAGGCAGAATATGTCCTTAAAATCTCTTGCATTTTAAAGCCGACTTATAATTAAGGTGGAGCTAAGAGATGCCAGGTTTGCCAGTTAGCCATACTTACGTTAATAGTTAGCTCAAATTCATACAAATCATGAAAAAGAGCCAGGGCCTAGATTTTCGAGGCTAACTTACCTCTAAGATAGTCGTAAGTGCCATACATTAACATTTACTTACACTACCTTAGCTCTAAGAGAGCTTCGAAAATCTAGGCCTAAGTTATTACATAAGGTTGAAAGTGTGAGTTGACTGATTTTGTGTTATTTTGTGCTGATCATTGTGAAAGGGAGACAGCAATGTTATACCCAAATAATTTTGTACTTCTTGTGTTACTGTATTTCTGTGACTGTCTTATCAACAGACTTCAAAATATTGTGCTTGCATCATTGGAGGACACTTTGCACTAATGGTATAAACCAAATACTAGTAGACTTCAAGTCAGCATGCTGTTTTGTCTGAGAAGTTTTTCTGTTTTAGCATGGTTTATGTGCGCTCTGTAAAACTGACCTACTTCTAGACAAGTGCAAGCAACCACAAAATGTTCACCCAGTAACTACCATCTCATTATTTGTTGACTTTACAGGTTACTGAGGAAGGCACTGGACAAGATCAGCGAGATTAAATCCATCCAGAATGACAAAAGACATGGTAAGGAAAGCACCTTTCAGTATACCAGACACAGAGAGTGTTCATATAAATGAACTGGAAACATTATTAGATTGGGTAGCCATACTAGACTAAAAAATAGTTTTTGCTTTGATGTTTCCATAAACTGAAAATATCTTCCGTCATGCACACCAACATGCTACTGTACGTCTGGAGTGAATGCTGATGAGCTGATAACAGAATTGAGATGCATTATTAGGGAAGCAAAATAATGCAGATCTCTATTTATACCCAAACTAATAGGTTTTCCAAATATGCATGGACCATAGGTCCTGTCTTCTTTTTCTTTGTCTAGGGCAGTCGGGTAGCCTAGTGGTTAAAGTTTTTGCTTGTCATGTGGAAGACTCGCGCATTTGATTACCAACATGGGTACATTGTGTGAAGCCTATTTCTGGTGTCTTGTGCTGTGATATTGCTGGAATATTGCTGAAATATTGCTCAAAGTGTCATGATACTTCGTTCTTCTTCTTCTTCTTCTTCTTCACCACTGTATCCATCATAAGGAGTTTCTCATGCTCAATAGACCCATAAAGATTCCAGGATAGAATAGGTCTTCAGCAACCCATGCTTGTCATAAAAGGCGACTAATGTAATCGGGTGGTCACCCGCTGACTTGGTCGACACAGGTCATCGGTTCCCAATTGTGCTGATCGATGCTCATGGTGTTGATGATTGAATTGTCTGTTCCACTCACTCACCCATGCTCAATATTTTTCAGGAGATGTTGATCGACCGAAGCAGATCATGCGCCGTGGTGTTCTCATGACAATGCTGCAGCAGAATGCTGTCACTCTTCCGCTGTGGGTCAGCAAGCCAGGAGAAAAGTGGGTAGCTACTGTTAGTTGGTGATTATTGCCACACATCAACCTTGTGAAGATCCAGGTTAGAATTGATCTTTAGCAACTCATGCTGACCCAACACATTCCTTAACAGGCAGGATCACATTGTCTGACTCACTAACTTGATGCTCATTCTGTTCATCACTGGATTGTCTGGTTCAGTGTCGATTATTAATTAACAGGCCTCTGCTTGGATTCTCATGTTGACCTGATTCTCCCTAAAATCATGATAGCAGTACAATTTGAAACTGGGAGTTCAATGGTACATGCTTTTTATGACCATATATGCAATGTTTTGGTGTATATGCTCGCACTATTGTGAAGTGATGAACAATGTGACCATCAACATAAAAATGTTGCGTATGTGGTAATAGAGAAGTTGTAATAGAGGGAACATGAATTTATTTGAATTTACATTTTTTAATTTATTTTTATAATATAACAGTTCTCACTTGTATTATTTCAGGCCTCCTCCGTTGTGTGGTGCTGTGTCAGCTGACAACAACTATGTTGCCAAGTCTGGCAACAAGGTGGCAGCCAGGGTCAAAGGTCAGGATGGAGAAGAAAACTGGATACTGGCCGAAGTCGTTTCATATAATTCTTCTTCCAATAAATATGAAGTGGACGACATTGATGCAGAAGAGGGAAAAGAGTGAGTGGTCCAGAGATACATACTGCAATATTTAGAATATCTGTTGTAGAAGAGGGAAAAGAGCAAGTACTTCAGAGACACAGACGGAAAGCAATATTTAGAACATCTGTTTTTGAAGAGGGAAAAGAGAAGGTTGTTCAGAGATACATACTGCTATATTTAGAATATCTGTTGTAGAAGAGGGAAAAGAGGGAGTGGTTCAGAGATACATACAGTGATACTGCAATATTTAGAATGTCTGTTGTAGAAGAGGGAAAAGAGGGAGTGGTTCAGAGATACATACTGCAATATTTAGAATGTTTGTTGTAGAAGAGGGAAAAGAGTGAGTAGTTCAAAGATATGTACTACAATATTTAGAAATTAATAGAATGTCTGATGATTGTCGTTACTCTGAACCCATGCTGTATTACTGCATTTATTTCCCAATAATGTAACAGATTGAGCCTATCAACCCAGACTGCTCTCACCTCTACAGATTATCGGAGAATCCCATTTACAGTTGATGGAAATTCCTTTCTGTGTACATGGCACAGGATATTTTAGCCATTTTCATGCTTATTTAGGAGTGCTCAAGCCACCTTTTGATACCAGAACACTGAGAAAATTAAACAAAATACCCACATTGTTGCTTCCTGACATATTTGTTTCTGTTTGTTACAGTCTGACGGTTCTTCTCAACCTCTAATTAGGAATGACAGGTCCTAAAGACATTATCTTGATGCTACTCTTTGTTGAGACTGTTATCTTTGTGGCCAGGTCAAACCAGTAGTCTTCGAGAAATCATTATCAACATTCTGAAAGACAATAAGCAGTGATGAAAGTATGCATGTTGAAGGATAATTTTTTGTTACTTGTGATGTTGCAGCTATGGCGTCATACAATCAACCGCTTGGTTAAGGGTTGTAGTCACAGGATGTTGAGATGACCAGTATTGAGAAGTGTTGCTCATGTTGGTGTTTGCATACTAGCTTTGATTGTTTGAAGAAACTATTACCTGTTTGTTATAGGCGTCACTCTATTAGTAGGAGGAGAGTTGTCCCCCTTCCCATCTGGAAGGCAAACCCAGAGACAGATCCTGATGCTCTGTTCCCCAAGGACACAGTGAGTAGATTTAGTCATGCTTCATTAGTGGTAGTCCAACTGTATGTCTATATGTGTCATCCAGTGTACAAAACACGCTGGCTCATTAGCTCGTGGCTAGTAAACATCCTGTCTGGCCAGTAAATCTTCACAGTCACTGGCTTGACTGCCTTGTGAATTTTCACATGGTCTTTTTGTAAATATGTCTGTCTCTCTGACTTGATAAGTTATAATACACTTTTAACTCATGCAAGATGATGGCCTCCTAAAAATGTTCGTCATATTTGCGTGTTAACCTATTGAATATCGCAGGTGGAATAATCAGCCACTATCTGAAGACGAGTAAGGCAGTAGTCACATCAAAATGAGATATAATGTTAAGAACCTATATTTTTAACTTACCTTACCATAGGTCTTATGCATATTACCTCAAGCTTCGCTAGAAGAGATCAGACAGTCGTTGATTCGCCATTCCCTAGATGGCTACCTCATGTAATCTACGAATGTAGTCACGGAAGTGACGTGATCTCCCCACTCGCGCAAGCGCGAACAATCCAAAAATCACTTTCACTTCTAGCGTTCGTCTGTTCGGACGTTTTTGGTTCGCTTAGTTTACCTACTTTGTGGTTCAATAAAGTTGTTTCCTCACGGGTAGGTATGGTTTGTATCCCTTAGGTGTGCGTGTTAAGGTAAGTTATCTTTTAACTGCACTTACTTTGCTACCTCGTGTTGTTTTTTCTCTCATTTCGGGGTGGGTTCGCCCGCGTCGTGTGTGAGTGCGGCATGGCATCCGTGGGGGTATTATATCTTGCTGGTTTTCTCCCTCCATGTGGTTTTCCATGTCGATTAGTATTTTTGCCAGGTTTCACTGCATTTATATGTTTTTTTGTGCCACGTTGCGATGTACGCAGGCAACCTTTTTGGTTGTTTGCCCTTCGCTGTCACGAGCTTACGGGCGTGCCTACTTTATAGTGGGGGTGCGTTGGTGCTGCATTTCTGGTATAGGGGTGTTTTTTCTACCGCCTAGCGTTGGTTTGAACGCATTGTTATGTTTTGTATGTTGCACTTAACTGTGTATGTCTCGCCAGTTTAGCACCGTCTGCTAGGGGCAGGAATCGGCGAATTTCCCCACCCTTGGTGCCCGGATTGTGCGTCTCTGGCCTGCTCTTTTGACGGACGCTGCCAGTACTGCGAGGCGTTGTTGGTTGCTGGTTTCAAGGCTTCTTTTGCGGCTAAGAGGAAGCATTTTTCACAGCGGAAGAGAAGGTTGTCGTCTCCAGCGTCGTCGTTGGGATCTCTGCCGGTCGACCCTGACTTACAACCACCTTCAGCGCCTGTGCCGACGCCTGGGATGGGGCGTTCGTCCATGACGCCTGTACGTTTGTCCCCGGAACCACCTCGCTCGGATTCCATCGTGGATCTGTTTTCGTCCGGAGGCTTGTCTCATCCGGAGGTCCAGAGGTTCCTGCGCTCCCTCCTCACGCCCGGTGCTGCTGCGTTGCCAGCGTCTGTCTCGACACCAGCGCCTATGCCGACACCAGCGCCTATGCCGACACCAGCGCCTGTGCTTACGCCAGCACCTATGTCTGCGCCAGCGCCTATGCCTACGCCGGCGTTTACGTCGGCGCCTGTGCCTGCGCCAGCGCTTACGCCAGTGCCTATGCCTGCGCCAGTACCTATGCCTACGCCAGCGCCTATGTCTACGTCAGCGCCTGTCCCGACACCAGCGCCGACGCCGGACCCTGTGCCAGCGCCAGCACCTGCGTCCTACCGTATACCCAGGGTGTTGCATACGTTGTCCAGGGAAGAGGTTTTGCAACGACAGTTGGATGAAAGGCGCGCTCGGCGCTTGGAGGCAGAGAGCTCTCGGCGCAGATCGCGCTCCAGGTTCCCTGGGAGTCGGCGATCCTGTACCCTCCACAGTAGTCTTTGTCGGAGTTCTCGGTCCCCGCGATGCCCTTTGAATGTGGACTCTCGCTTTACTACCAGGTGAAGATGTTACTTGCTCTCCCAGTCCATATCACCTCGACGTTCCTCTAGAACTCGGCGTTTGCGGTCACCGGAACCACCTTGGATCCCGTCCAAGGAATCTGCTGCTCATGCATCGACTCCGTCTCTTACACTGCGGCGTGATTCGAATTCCATGTCCTGGGAGGACCTGGAGGTACAAGGTTTTTGCCCGGACTTCGACGAGGAAGTAGGAGGCGACGGCGATGGTGATGGCACTTGACTACTCTTATCAGTCGTCTTCGAGTGGATTGCTGACAGGTTACCGGACTGCCCTTCGCCTTCGGCTGATTCCAGCAACCCTGCAGCAGTTCATTTATCACCGGAACTACTCATCCCGCCTCATCCTATGGTGGCGGACGCCATGGTTGTATTACATGCGGTCTATGCGAAATTGTCAACTAATCCGAATTTCTAAGCGTGTAAGTCGAGGAAGTCAGATTACAAGATAGACAGCCTGGTTTTCGCGGACAGCGTGGCTGTCTTGGTTGTATCTCTGTAGCGGTTATTGGGCTCCTCGCGGCTCTCTCATAGAGTGCAGGATTCTAAGCAGGTGGCCATTGAGACTGAACTCAAGCGGATGCTTAAGCCGTTGTCTGCGCTGGCGTCAGCTACCTCGGCGGCGGCGATGGACTTGTCTGAAGACAACGCCTCGAGGATCGATCACCGTACCAGATATTCCTACGCCGGTAGGTGGGAGGGACTGGTCGCATCCCCGTAGATCCTTACGTTACAATTTGTCTACATATACTTCAAGCGGAGAAAGTTTTCTTTCACGTGCTTTACTCATTTCGTCACGAAGATTTTACGAGACAACAACAAAGTGACACGCCTAACTACACCTCTTATTACAAGAGAGGACGGCATTTATCTTCGGGGAAAATTCCAACACATCTATCTGAAAAACAATTTGTCTACGTCAGTTTCAAGCGGCGGAAGGGTTTTCGCGCGCTTTACTCATTTGGACACGTGCTCGCAAACAGCATGGTTACGGTCAAGCCTATAGGCTAGCAGGGTATCACCGTTTACAAGATTTCATGATGATCAGTTACCTGCTACACCGGTGACGTCACGTCTACATTTTGATTGGTGCCCGAGAGACAACGCCCTGCAAAGGATCCCAGGGTCGTTACATCTACAATTTGATTGGTCATCGAGGGACAACGCCCTCCGCAGAATGTGTTGTTATGATTCTAGTGTAAGGAAGTTGTCTGCAGTGACTTACAGTCATTTTACAATGGAAAGATGTCGTTTACACTCTAGACTAGCAGTCTACAGTGGCATTGGATTTCTCTAGTCGGCATAGAAATCCTCTAACAGTAGTCTCAACGCTGCTTATCAGGAGGCGTGCAGCGATGTGTGGCAGTTTCTGATCGGACAGACGGCCAGTTATAAGTAGACTTCTTGAAATGTCAACACATTCATAATGTACAGCGTGTTGTTCTGAAGTCGAAGAATGACGCATTTTTATGGCATACAAGCTTATCTTGAGAGAGTTGTACTTCATTATCAGGCTGTTAAGTCAGCTTCAACTAACTCCGCGGGATTTGATTCATCACATCGCCGTCCCAGGTTCGGGGGTCGAAGTTCAAGGCGATGTTAAAAGCAAGCTGTACTCTGTCCGTTATCACTATGTCAGTGATAATGTCTACTCGATTTGCTCACGTCACCTTAGGATATGATCAGACGTAGACGTCTACTATTACGTCTATGACAGCGTTTTCTTGATCATGATTTCAAGACAGGTTTAGGACTTTGGACGTCTTGACTCCACACCAGTGGTAGACTCACTGGTCAATGTTTGGAACTTGCATATTAGAGCCGTCATTCAACAACCATCTTTAGGTTGACACGTCTCTACCAGGATTGAGTGCCTATCTAGTCAAGGAGGTTGCAGCAGGATTCTGGGGGAGTGGAGCTCTATCTCTTCACATCACCCAGTTGAAGATAAAAGCGGTGATGCATGTCTATTATTGGTTGACAGCACCGAGAGACAAGCTACTGATGATCCATACGGTCAACTCAATAGTAGCCCTTTAGGTAAACAAGGGTCAAGGAGGCCTCGACCTCTACTACACTTGTCGTTTCTACCCTTCGACGTGGTCGAGTCTGATCCTCCTAATAAAAGTATCTCACATACCAAGAGCCTGCATCTTCATGGCAGACGCCTTATCTCGCCCCCTACGTCTACCTCCAACAGAGAATATGTTGTGTCGAGAGACGTTTCAAATAATCGGCTTCCAGAGTGGGACCAATTGTTGTACCATCCTCACAATTGGACACTGCACCTGGATCCGTCACGGTTTCATCTTTGCGCCTGGACCATCTGTGATAGTCTTGAGGGCCAAGGGGTACTCATCTCAAGTGGCGAAATTAATCACCCTGGAGCACAGGGTTTCCACTCAGTCACTTTATGGACCTGCAGGCGTGGGCGATCGACACGATCCTGCGACTGCTTTTGGTCGCACCTTGGTGGCCAGCCAGGCCATGGTTCCCCGACCTGCGTCATCTCGCCAGCGGAGAGTCGTACCAGCTCCCAGATTAGTTACGTCTGCTTCGACATCCGCACAGTTGGCAGCTGCATCCGGACCCACTGAGATTTCATCTTCACAGTAGGGTCATCTGCAGAAGGCAATAAGAGTTAAGGGCTACTCCTCGTGCGTGGCAAGCGTCCTAGCTTGTACGCATCGAATGTCCACTAGGTCCTTATATGACGACAAGTGGCGCTCATTTGAGAGTTTTTGCGCTCAAAGATCGCAAGACCCTATGACAGCTTCTCCACAGTATTTAGCGAACTTCCTCCTGTTCCTGCATAACTGCAAGCATCTTAGAGGCAGTACCTTGGGGACTTATCTGTCGGCTTTGAACTCTATTCGATTAAAGCAGATAAACAGATTTCCAAGGTACCAGATCTTATTGCGCTACTCAAGGCCTGCAAATTGGAGGACCGGAAAGTTAAGCTTCGTCCTCCAGTTTGGGACCTCAACATCGTCCTACAACATCTTAGAGGACCTCCGTATAAGCCTTTAGAGGAAGCCTCCTTCGTGTATTTGTCTCAAAAAAAAAAAAAAAAAAAAAAAAAAGGACGGTCTTCATTCTAGCGTTAGCTACTGCAGATAGAGCTAGTGAAATTCATGCCCTGGACGTCACGCAGGTTCGCTTGGATCAGTCGAGGCATGGACCAGCCCACTTGGGTCTCCTGTGAGATTTTGTGGCCAAGAATCAGCTCCCTGGACAGCCAGACAGGCTGTTCTCCATTCCTCTGTCATCTGCAGTCTTGGGACAACATGACTTGGAGGAGGAGCTGCTGTGTCTCGTTAGAGCCCTCAGATGTTACATCCGGAAGTTGGCTTCTAAGAGACGTTCCCCTAAAAGACTGTTCATCCCGCTTTCGACTACCTGCAAAGGGGAGGTGAACAGGAACACAGTCGCCTTATGGCTTCGATCTACGATCCTGGTGGCTTTTGATGCCAAGCGTCTACCTCATCCAGTGGCAAACAACCCACACGAGATCAGAGCGTTGGCATCTACCATGGCCCTCCATAGAAATTGCACAGTGCCACAAACTATGGAAGGCTGCTTTTGGAAGTCGTCGTCTACTGCCTTCGCTTCCCACTACCTGAGGGACTTGGCAGTTGAGGACATGGAGGGACTACAGTCTTTCAGTCCGTTGGTGGTTGCCCAGCAACTTACCCGGACGTCCGCCCATTAGGTAATAACACTGTTACTTACCGTTGGTCTTAAGATTAACCTCACCCTCAGGGTGCGTCGGTTTTTCTTTGGAGTTCCCTTGGGTTACTCTTTGTCCTGCTTCCAGGTTTGTCCTGTGACTGTTGGCATTGGTCTCCCAGGTTCTCCTAATGCATGTGCACTGGTTGCTGAGGGATGGTCCTCCGGAGTCCACACCACCATCCATCTGTCGAAGCCATATGCATAAGACCTATGGTAAGGTAAGTTAAAAATTTATTAAAATCTAAATATTTTAGATATTTAAATACTTACCTTACCATAGGGCGGTGACTCCCTCCCAACGCTGGATGCTCCTCCCCACTCTGGACCCTTCGGACCTTCCTGTTGCCAGTAAAAGTGATTTTTGGATTGTTCGCGCTTGCGCGAGTGGGGAGATCACGTCACTTCCGTGACTACATTCGTAGATTACATGAGGTAGCCATCTAGGGAATGGCGAATCAACGACTGTCTGATCTCTTCTAGCGAAGCTTGAGGTAATATGCATAAGACCTATGGTAAGGTAAGTATTTAAATATCTAAAATATTTAGATTTTAATAACTTTGTTATGATCATAGTTTACAGTGATAATATAATCAACGACAATTGATGCCCTGCTCTCTCACTCAAGAATATACCTGAAAGCAATATGTGTTATTATTTGTGGTAGATATGACTGGAGGAGCCCCGCCCATGATTTGCAGAGTGATTAAAGAGTCACTGGTTCATGAAAAATAGGATGGACAGTGTTTGTTGTCTGTTTCAGCTTGTCCTGGCCTTGTATCCACAGACAACCTGTTTCTATAGAGCTCTCGTAGACACACCACCTAAAGGGGTAAGAACATGTCCTGTACATGGGACACAGTACATTACATCAAGTCACTTGTTTATGTGGCCATGTGCTTGTTTGTTTCGTTGGTTTGGTGTTGAACAGTGCAGGCAGCAGTATTTCAGTTGTTAAGTGGCTGTTGTTAAGTATTGATTATGGATCAGACAATCGAGTGATTGACATCATGAACACTTACCTAAGCAATCTGAATATAATGACATGCATCAGGCTTTTGATGAATTCTAAGCCAGATCTTCATGGGTCTGTCTTGTCAGCACTTAATTAATTGATAAAGAGAACAGAAAAAAATATAAACTTGTAAATGTATATGAACTCAGACCAGCTGCTGTGTAAGGATGCGTTTTACTACCCATATGGGGAAACATAACCATTGTCATTTGTGCACATATACACGTATCACTTTTGTCAAGCAGCCATTGTTTTTGTATTTCATTGACCATGAAGTCAATTACACTCCACTACTGAGTCAAACAAAGCCTAGTAGGGGGTTGTGTCAGGTAACCTTTGAGATTGACAAATCAGAACACAGCTTATCAAATCATGAAACTTGACATTCACGCATAACTTTCAAACTTTACCTCGAAAAGATTTGTACCAGAACAATTCCAAATGCTATTTTCCGTACTATCACTTCTGGGTGATGCTCATGGGGAATTCCACAACAGTGAGTAAACAGTCGCTGAAAACTGAAAGCGTTCAAGCATGTCAGCTTGCAAAATATTATATAATGGGAGCCATGTCAGCAGAAACCCCAAAGTGTGTGAGTTTCAATAGAGAGATCAGTGTCAGTGACTGGGAAATTTTGTAAGTCCTGCTGAACCCTGAACAGTAGCTGTTGTGTGATTAGTTAAATCTGTTCGGCTGTTTGATTGGACTGGCATTGGTTGCCCAAACATTACCTGATGTGACCTCCTACTACGATTTGTTAGACTCAGTGTAGTTGTGTAACGAATAATACTGAGACTTGTTTACATAGACTGTTAAACAAGTGAATGGACATCACTAAAGAGGGACGTTTTACTGCATATGTACATGAATAAAATAGATAAAAAAGCAATTATACTTGAGCTAGTGTGTCACATGACTTATACAGAATGTGTGTGAATTAATGTATAGCCCAAGCGAAAGCCATATATATATATCCTCCATATATATGAGCAGAGCATGTTTCAGTATTGTTTGCCTGTGTTGCAGCCCCAGGATGACTACTCCGTGCTGTTTGAGGACACCTCCTACCATGACGGTTACTCACCTCCACTGATGGTGGCACAGAGATATGTGATAGCTTGTAAAGAAGACAAGAAGAAGTGAACAACAGTGTACATGAGAACTCGTGCTCTGGGCTGAGCACAGAGAAATGTGATGGACAATATGTCACAGAAGGATTGGCCTTGTGGAGACCTGCTACTGTGCTGGGACATAATCATTTGTAATTACATTTGAAATGAAATGATTCAAGATATTGCATAAATTGAAATACTGCCAGAATGTAATCTGGATGATGTTTCAGGTATCCGAGAGAACATCCTTGACAGCAAAACAAATCAACATGACAAACATGTGAGCCTTTCCTGAATGTTTATGCACAAGTGAAGAGAACACACAATTTTGTTGTGTTCCTAAAGTTATCAGACATGGCTGGTGTGTGTTGTAGCACACAGCCTTCCAATTGTCAGCTTTGAGCTTGTTTGGAGAAGTTACATAATATGGCAGTACATTGACCTGTCTATCATTTATTTAGTGTCAAGTTTGTTGAGTTCGTAAACATAGTATGCACCTATTAAAAAACCACATTGAAATGATGATGTTTGCCATAGATTAATGCTTGTGTAACTTTCTGTAAGAAGCAGTTGGTTTCGTATAAATTTAGTTTGGCCTGGTCATTGTCGGATGTAGTTGGATGTTATCTCTAACTACTGAGCCGGGAGATGAGAGAGGCATCTGTGGCATACACTTCAGACCGTGCAGGCTGGCCATTGTTGGATGTTATCTGTAATTACTGAGCCCTGAGATGGGAGAGGCATCTATGGGGCAGATACTCACTTCAGACCTTGCAGGCTTGCCATTGTTGGATTCTATCTGTAATTACTGAGCCTTGAGATGGGAGAGGCATCTGCAGTGCAGGTACTGACTTCAGACCTTGCAGACTGGCCGTTGTTGGATATTATCTGTAATTACTGAGCTTTGAGATGGGAGAGGCATCTATGGGGCAGATACTCACTTCAGACCTTGCAGGCTGGCCATTGTTGGATGTTATCTGTAATTACTGAGCCTTGAGATGGTAGAGGCATCTATGGGGCAGATACTCACTTCAGACCTTGCAGGCTGGCCGTTGTTGGATGTTATCTGTAATTACTGAGCTTTGAGATGGGAGAGGCATCTGTGGTGCAGGTACTGACTTCAGACCTTGCAGGCTGGCCATTGTTGGATGTTATCTGTAATTACTGAGCCTTGAGATGGGAGAGGCATCTGTGGTGCAGGTATCCACTTCAGACCTTGCAGGCTGGCCGTTGTTGGATGTTATCTGTAATTCCTGAGCTTTGAGATGGGAGAGGCATCTGTGGTGCAGGTATCCACTTCAGACCTTGCAGGCTGGCCATTGTTGGATGTTATCTGTTATTACTGAGCCTTGAGATGGAAGAGGCATCTGTGGTGCAGGTATCCACTTCAAACCGTGCAGGCTGGCCATTGTTGGATGTTATCTGTAATTACTTAATCTTGAGACGGGAGATGCATCTATGGGGCAGATACTGACTTCAGACCTTGTTATCTGTAACTACTAGGCTCAGAAAAGGGAGAGGCATGGTCGGTGCTGGTATGCTCGGTGCTGGTATGCTCGGTGCTGGTATGCTCGGTGCTGGTATGCTCTTAAGAGTTGTTGGGCTGGTTATGGTTGAATGCTGTCTGTCAGTAATAGGCCTAGAGATATGAAATACATCACTGGTGCTGATCATTCCAGGTGATTTCTGTTTGATTCCCCAAATTAATTAGCACATAACATTAAGAGGATAAACCCAGGGCCTTGTTTCACAAAACTCTCGTAAGCCTAAGATCTCGTAATTTTTCTCGTAGGATGGCATACTATAACATAACAGGTGCAGATGCTACGAGAAAAGTTACGAGATCTTAGGCTTACGAGAGTTTTGTGAAACGGGGCCCAGGACTGTAAAGATTCCAGTCAGCATCACACCCATAGTCTTTGATGATGTCATGGATGATTTGTGCTCAGTTAGTTTTGAACGTTATGAATTAGCACATGATTTGTTTTTGGACTTGTCCAAACCTATCAAAACAGAAATCCACAGATTGGTGTAAAATTGCCATCCCTGCTGACAGGAGAAGCTGATGGTGTGCTCCAAATTTGAATGAACAGTGTGTGTTATTTGTCCACTTAAACCATGTCAGGTCTTGTATCTGTATCATAGATTAGTGGAATGAGTATACTGTTGCCATGACAGGCTGGAATCAAATCCTGCCTACTCCCCCCTGCAGTACTAGCAATGTGGTGCTTAGTAAGCCATGACAAGTGACTTTTGTTTAAAACCCCAGAGTATTTTGAGGATTACTTTTAGCATCATATATACTGAACATCAAAAGAAACGCATTTTAAAAAAAAATGAAATCTCATAAATGTAAACATTCATGTTATGTTTTCTATTTTTAAAAAAAAGTTGCATTGATTTTGCAGTTCAGCATACAATTAAAATAACAGCAAAAAGAGTGGGTTGTAGCAAATGGGTGCAGGGTATGAAAAGTGGACAGTTGTTACCCAGGATAACTGACATCACATAAATGACATGACAAATGAGTCATTTAATCTGTCATTGTATTGAATAGCATGATGCTCATGGTGTCAATCACTGGATTGTGTGGTCCAGACCGCTATCATAAAGCTGGAATATTGCTCATTATGGCGTCAAATAACATACAGATTATAAGTAGTCCATTTGTCATCACCATGGCCACAGTGATCTCTTTATGATCTCATGTATATATCCCAGGGAGTTGAGAACAATGACAGGTCTGCACTCTCTAGAAGAGGAACAAATAAACCACACTTTTGCAAGTACAAGTACTTGGATAAGTGCAGCATATAGATGAATACTGTAAGGATGATGATGAGGAAGAGGATGTCTGAGGTCGCAGATTGTTCATGCGTGTTGACATGGAATGCTACTATGAATACTGAGCCGCATAGTATTCATATTAAAATACATATATACTTAATTCATGCACATAAACTCATGAACACAATGGCTTTTTCCACTTGTCCCTTGTTTATGTATATTTGCTGTTTATTTTTATGTTTAGTTACCATGGTTACCTGTTGTGTCGTTATCGTTTATGTCCTTGCCACTAACATGTTTTGTAGTCATAGTCTTTTACACAAGGTCAAAATAATGAAGTTGTTATTGAAGTCAGTTTCATTTTCTTTTACTAATATTCAGCAGGATAGGTTAGTGTGTTTCATTCATCGGTATATCATATTATAATATACTCTTCAAAAAAAAGTGTTTTGAGAGTGCATCACCATTTGCACTTCCTTGCAACCATAGCTATCTGGAATGTAGTCACTTTTGAAAGATGATTGGTGTATGGCATGTAATTTGCATGTATATGATTTTCGTTTTAAAGCAAAGGACTAGAAACAAACACTAACAAATGTGTGATGCAAGATGAGTGTCAAACTTAATGTTCTAAGTGATTTCTCGACCTTCTTAAAAAAACGTCCAAATCAAAAAATGGGACCCCATGCACATGTATTGGGCTACTGTGTTGTGCACGTGCTTATCATGCGTTGTGTTTAGGGTTGGTAATAGAGGGAAATGGTTGTGCGTTCTTAAGATGTCTATCCTTGAAACGTTTGTTAACATTTACACTTCCTGTCCAAATTCAAAGTTCAAGTTCCCCTACTTTTTTTGAAGAGTATGATAATAATAATTGTGCATTTATGATGCACCTTTTCCATGTGCTCAAAGCAATAACACACAGTCTGATATTATTACTCATAATAACCCATGCTGCCTGTCTTGTGTTAGAAGTTTAATAGTCACATGACTTATCCCACCAAGTACCCATTTTCTGTTTAATCATCTCTGGGTCTGATGAACAGTGTTCAGAGGTTAAAAATCATAGTGAGTCATTTTATTATGTCAAGTCCAGTAATATGAGATTATTGTCTCATACATTGTCCAGTTTCATCCTGTGGATGTAAGAGAAGCTTGTAATTGTATGTTCAAATCATGGTTCTCTCATAGTTTTTGACAGCATCATATCCATTCTTCTTCACCAAAGACTCTCATATTTAGGGCATATAATTAGGCTTGTATACCACATTAAACCCAGAACGCTCATTGCCCAGAAGGCAGTGAAACCTTATTAGTCCCACCCTGTATTTTCCAAATATCCTTCCACTTGGGCAATCCTGCGGTCTCTGCTTGCTTAAGACATACTAATCTTCCATAATCTCCAAATTAACAGATATCTGTTTTGACTATGGCCTCATTGGTGAGGATTCTGGAGCAAGTAGTGCTGTGCTTAGGGCAGTTTATTTTTTCTGTCCTTTGTAACTTGGTAACAATGAATCAGGTATTGCTGACAAGAGTTACTGTCGTGTTGAATCGGCTGTTGCTGCTGCCAATAAAGACCACCTGACTATTGAGATGTGCTGTGTTATGTATCTAAGGTATAGAGATTACTGATTACCATATTTTTGAAACAAGTGAATGGTTTGGTATCTAATGAGTGAAAGCGAGGTAGATACCAATGGCATGCGAAAGTTTCATAAATATGGTATTACCCGGAACATAGTTTAGTATTTTATTTATTACCCGGTATTAGCAAGATAATATCGAGCAAAGTACTTCTTTCCTAAGAATTCAGCGTGAGCGTGATGGCTTTCAGTTTTCTGCAAGTCAAGCACAGTCTGGTACTGTTATGACATCACACACAATGTTACACAATGTGTAATAACTTTGTAAAATTATTAAATAGTGATATCTTCAATGGGTGGGTAATAAATGCAAATACTTTTCACCATTTGGACAAATTAGATGGAAATGTTCTGGATGTTTTCTCATTCTACACACATGCTATATGCTATTCATCTGGCTACACAAATGTTACATGTACATGTAACATGTTACACCCATGTAGGAACTGTGCCATATTACGTCTTTCAGCCTTCATGGTTTTTATGTCACAAGTTGTAGGCTACACCCATCTCTGTATTACATGATATACTACATGCTGTACACATATTGTCGGAGGGACAAAAGTAAATCTTAATTGATGTTCAACAACCGCAGCATTATGATACAGCAACACCACGACAGGCGACACCAGAATAGGATTCACTCATTGTACCCATGTGGGAATTCAAACCTGGGTCTTCAGCATCATGAGCCAATACTTTCAACACTACGCTACCCCACTGTCCCATATCATGACTAAATGAGGAATATGCAAGGATCAAGCATTACTTCATGACAACCGTAAGATCGACACAACACTGTTATAAGATATGTTCTGTGACATTCAACTCGTATCTAGGTTTATGGGACATTCTATTGCAACCATGTTGGCATGTGACATGCTTGATCTAAGCATTGCAATTTGCATGACATGCATCTGGTTAAGTATTGTATGACACGCAACTTACATCTACGGATTATGTCACATACTACAGCCATTGCAGGACATGCTGGAATCATCTAGGTATTGTGTGAAGTGCTATCTGACAGGCTACAACCATCTAGGTATTGTGTGAAGTGCTATCTGACAGGCTACAACCATCTAGGTATTGTGTGAAGTGCTATCTGACAGGCTACAACCATCTAGGTATTGTGTGAAGTGCTATCTGACAGGCTACAACCATCTAGGTATTGTGTGAAGTGCTATCTGACAGGCTACAACCATCTAGGTATTGTGTGAAGTGCTATCTGACAGGCTACAACCATCTAGGTATTGTGTGAAGTGCTATCTGACAGGCTACAACCATCTAGGTATTGTGTGAAGTGCTATCTGACAGGCTACAACCATCTAGGTGGCAGCATGTGGTCTTCTGCATGGATCTCAGGTCACTATCAGCTCAAGTTAAGCAGCGGTTGTCATGGAGAGTCCTTGGATGGGTGACCTTGTTTGACAGTTTGACTCCCTAGAGTTCCTAGGACCAGTCCTGCCCAGCAACGAAGCACATGTGATGCATGTGCTCTCACCCTTAGGCAAGTGTGTTTTTCAAAATTGCCTCTGTCCAGTAAAACTGGGTACCTGGCATGATGTGGTATTTTGAATATGGTAGATTACTGGTTGTATTCTCCACAGGGAGCAGTCAGTACTTGTAGACCTTTGGTAATATGTCAGCTCTTTGAGTATGCAATGTGTATGGATAAATGCGCAATATAAATAGACTTTTATAATTGTTATCTAGGTTTTAATACAGTCAATCTGCTGCCTAGCCCTCCCTGCAAAGCTAAAGCCCTAATGCAACTTATCGTCAGTAAATGAAGCAAGTCAAAATTTCTCCAGGAGGGGCTTCTTTTCAATTTAAATCAGTTTATTTGTTACAATCAAATAGTATACAGAAAGGATGACTATATGGATGAGAAAGAAGTTAAAAACAATCAAAAATTATATATATTCTGAGCGTTTGTCTAATATGACTGATGCAAGTCATTGTATCCCACCGCTTATGGTGTCAATCACAGGATGGTCTGATTCAGACTCAAATGTTCATGGAATGTTGCTGGCTGTTACTTTAACAACAAACAGATCTTACAGGGAGGAGAGTAGAGACCGGTATAGGCGAGGGGGGCTAAGATGCCAGCACTGGTAGCTAGACTCTGAAAGACATCCTAGTCAGAGCCACCGTCTCTTACCCATGCTCACCCCCACAGGTCGCTGGCAAATCAGTCCAATTTATTGACAATGCATGCAATGCTTACTCCTGCAAAGTCTGCAAACTCACACTGGCCGTAAATACACGACTCGTGAACATCACTGCCAAAGCCACTATGTGGTGTACCTCCTTACTTGCAACACTTGCAGGAAACAATACGTAGGTGAAACCAAAAGGGCTTTCAGAACAAGACTGTCTGAACATTTTGCAGATATTACACATAAGAGAGACAAGCCAGTCGCTCATCATTTCAATCTCCCCAATAACCAAAAGAGTGATCTTCGTTACACAATCATCACTCAACTCAAGGCAAACCCTGAGCAGGAGACCACCACTAAAATCCGCTGCTCCATGGTACTTAAGTGGATCTTTGAGCTCCACACGTTCAATCCGCACGGACTCAACGATTAAATTGTCGGTTGAAATTCACCCTGTCTTTTTCGATCAACAAACTGATCTTAGCCTGACTTTCTTCTTATGTGTGTGACACCACTGTCTACGGGGTTATGTTACCACAATGAGCGTGTAGCAAGCTCAGAACTGTTCCAAACAGCAAAGATAAAGGTGTGGAAGTTGTGTTGGCTGAGCACGTTAGGAACTGACTTGGTATGCTGGTGATTTGGTGGCTGACTCTGAGAGTGTGGGCTTGAATCAACTCAAAAAAGTACTAAAATTTGTACCTTCCTAAGAAAGGGTAATCCCAAATAAAACATGTTAGCAAAGTTAAAGTTGTCCAGTGAGCAGCTAATGCCCTGCCTGATGCTCTGATGCAAGGGACTAAAGTAATGCCAGAAGTGCTTGGAAAATTCTATTTGGCAATTATTTGATGATGTTCGACATTTCAGATTCAAAACTCATATATGACCATTCATACCACCTCGACCTAATGTGGAATATCAATAATCACATTATCATTCCCTAATCATAATGATAACTCGTAAATTACTGGAAAAACTAAACAAGAAACAAACAATACTGTGACTCATAGCAAGCATACATGGTGACAGCATTATGTAACACACAGGCTGTCTCTAAACATCAAGTGTCACTATCACTGCTGTTCGAGGAGTTCCACTGATGATAGCATTGTCCTGCAGACGGTAATCATCCTCGATTTGGAGAACACAGTCTTAGCCTTTTGCCCATCCTCGATATTTCCAGGGTATACATTCTGATAAGTCTCCACAATACCCTGGATGCATCTATGGCTCAGCCTGATAAATTTATTACCTTCCTTGGCTGGCTTCTTATCAAATCTATGTAGAGCGAAGTAGAGCGAACAAATCACAACTCGCTTTCGCCTTTGAAGTTATTTATCCTATTAAACTTGGCAACACAAACCATGCAGAGGTTCTCTGAAATAGGTAGGAGTTCTTGTATATATTTTTTTTTAAGTTTTGGACCTACTAATTTGTCTGAATGTCTTCCCCAAAATACCACTGCGAACAATTCTGCTATCCTTGTTGACACTAGTGAGCTTGGTTGTACTGGCGGCTTAGCTGATTGGCTACTGTGAGAATGCGGAGCCAGCGAAGGGAGGTAATAAAATTATCAGGACAACCCATAGGTGCGTCCACTACCAAAAAAGAAAAGTGATCTAAAAAATCAACAGAATGTCAGTTATCAGACAATGTTATTCATATTCAGTTATCTGTAATATGAAAAATCATGTGGTATAGCTACATCCAGGGTATAGTGGAGCTTCAATAGAACGTTTACCCTGGAGATATTGAGATTCTTGAAAGAAAACCAAGTTCTATGGGAAGTCAACATCTTTATTGAAATGAGTGCAACCTTTCGGTGTAGGTACTGACACCGTTATCTAGCTTATGATACAACAATTTGAAACATGGAGAAAATATAGATCACTGCTTGCTGAGTATATGCAATTAAGGCTGATGTATATTGGATATCTGAAAGTGGTTTCAGCAGAGCAGGCTAATGTACAGAGTTATTGGGTGTGATTAGAGTTTATACAGTTGATGTGTTTGATGTACGATGAGATAACAAGTAAGTAGGTTGAAGCACACAGTTGTGATTACAGTAAACAAAGGCAAGTGTGGAAACCATGGTTGGATTACCGGTGTAAGTCTTTGATTAGGTGGTGATATGCTGGGCAGATGAAATAGCCTTTATCACGATTTATAGTGGGGTTGAAACTTTGGATATTTATGGCTTCAAGGAGCTTCCTAATCTTGTAGTCTGCTAGGTTGATTTCCAAGATATTGATGCTGTTCCACAGGATGTCATGGTCAGGGCTGGCTTGGGTGAGGTCTGCTATGGAGATTTGTAGTCGTTTTTCTGGACTAAGGTTATGTGTTCTTTAATTCGTAGAGGGAGTGGGTGGGATGTTTGACCAATATAGGAGTCTCCACATTCACAATGGATCTGGTAGACTACTCCAGTGGGGTCATGCTTAGTTGTTGGAGGTGGTTTGCCTGTGGCTCGCAGGAGGTTCTGGATGGACTTGCCTTTCTGGAACTGAACATTAATTATATTAACAATAGCAGTGAGACTATTTATAATGCGCCTTTTCTAGGTTAGATATTTTGCTCACAGTGCACAATCTGAGCATTATTAGTCTTAAGACTTATAAGTCTTAATTCATTCATACCAAAATTGGAGGCATTAAAAGGAACTTGCCTCTCTTTAATTTGTTTTTTTAACCTTCCAATGAAATTTTGTTTCTTGGATCCTCCATTTTGTACACTCATGTCCTAAAGCATTTCAAAAACAATGAGAGGTGACATAATTTGATCCATAATTTGTAGGGAATATGGACCAAGGAGGATGGATGTCAGGATCTTTGTCAGAGGTAGTTATCAAATAGTGTATGTGTCATGAAGCTATGGCTGACTTATCGAGTTCACAAGCTATGTGAAAAGCAATGGTCGTGGAGTATAATATGACTGTACTCAGTAATAGCAAACACTGATAACAACGATGCACAACAAAGCCTAACTAATGGCAGTGTACCCCTATGGTCAAGGACTGGTGACCAGAATAGTGGGTTATATTAAACTTCATGAAACAAGCAGTGGATTTTCTTGTATTTAGCGGTTAGCAAAGAGCAGAACTGTTCAAGCAATGATATACTTTAAGTTACCAGCTAGCCAGACAAACCCACCATGAGAGGTTACATGACATTTCAAAGCGCTGAGTCTGATTGCGGCCAAGCACCTCTATATACTGCAATCAGATTTATAGGATTAGTGCATTACTTGCCAGTATATACTCTATACTTGTAATATTACAACATCACTACAACAGTTAACCTGTATTTAATCACACATAACAGAAGATATTTTGTGGATGAAAAATGCATACACATACATCATGTTAAGTACAAAATCATTTGAAAACAAATCTGCATCTACTACCTGTGAACAATCAGTCATTAACAAAACCAAATGCCTGATTAATACAAATGCATCTGATACAATCAATACATCACAAGTAAATATCAACCACATGGATATAAGGACTAGATTGTAATAGTAAATCTACCTAACATGCAATCTTACACAGAGACAGTAGTACAAATTCATAAACCATACAAGATGACGCGCGAATGTACACTTGATTCATGAAGACACTTAGCATGTCTGGATATGGTTAATGGCTTAGAATTGAGTCATTTCAATAGTCTCCTTTCTCAGAGGAACCTTCGGGTAGATTGACCAGAAGATGCTTAATCAAATCATTACATGTGCCCTTTTTCCAGTTCCAGTAAGTTCCTCAATGGTATGTGAATCACCCAATCCACATGTTCTACTCACCTCCCATATTAGATTTGTTTGTATGCAAGAGAAATGAATTGCTATGAATTTTGTTACTCTGGTCAATGCACATTCTCAGTACAATGACACCTCTTAACCATGTTAACTGGGTTTAATTTTCCGTAAATATTTACCAGATGTAATTTAAGTTGTCAATTCCATAAAGACCCTGGTTATAATGGTCTCACGACATTTCATCGGGTAACCAATCTCCTGCTGGGTGAACAGAGGCAACTTTGAACAAACTCACCTGCTAAGGTGAGACCACATACGTCCCAATTCTGCCTTTGTTGTGAGGCAGGACTTAAGTCCAAGAAACTGTCAGGAGTTAAGATGTCCACATGGTCACCCATCCAAGGGCTGTCCAAGCCCAAGGTTGCTGAGGGGGCTTACAACTTGACTTCTACCAGTCCACAGTCACATTCATGCACTGGCACACATGCATAAAATGATCACTACAACACCAGGCTCTATACTCACATTGGTTTACTTCGCCTTTGCCCACCTCTCTCACTACAACTTCAACACTCAACAGAATTAGCATATCTAGTAGTTCCGCCGAGTGAGGACAGGAAGATTTTACATCATTTGTAGCAATATCACAGCAGTGGACACAGAAATAGACTTCATACATAGTCACTTCATCGCAAAGCCTGCACCTGAACGAGCCTCCTGTAGTTACAGCTACAAAATAATACACTGATGATGGTTGATGTCAATTCCCCTGTATGCCTTCAATGTTTACTCTTCATTTCTTTCTGAACAGTATTTTTTCAGTATCATCCTTCTTTGCGACATATGAGACGACTGACTGTAATAAAGGGAAAAAAAGATAAAATTATGAGAGAAAGCTCTCACGTCATCAAGGTTAGTAGGGTGGAAGGGAATCTATCCAACTACCATCCAAACATCAGAAAACTATGTCCCTTATTCAACGTTATCCCACTTAAAATTCTTTGTCCTTTCCACGGATGTTTTAGAAAAACTGGCTGAATCACTACAATGGTCTACCACAAGTTGGCCTAGCTTTTACACGCAAAACATACCAAACATTATACAAAATCTGGACACTAAAGCTCTGTATAATCATGAACAGAAAAGTCTTAATTCATTCATACCATTCTATATCACATTGTCGTTCGTTCTGCATTGATGACGTTTGTATTCTTTCTGTACGCTCCTTGAAAATACGCGGTCTTGCTTTTAGTCAAATAGAGTGCCCTCCCCTTGGCTTCAGAGAATCAAGGAAGCGCACTTAAAATGATATCAACGTGACTAGGCCGTGTACAATATGGATTGTCCGACGCAACGGAAAGCTGCATCCACCATGTTGAGTGTGTGAGTTTGGCTTTACGCCTCTTTTCAGCAATGTTTTAGCAATATCACCAGAAACACGCTTCGCACATTCTACCCATATGGTGAATTGAACTCGGGCTTGGAGTGACGAGAGATAGAACGCTTTAACCACTGGGCTACCTCACCAGCCCTGCGTTGTTGGATGTCCATTACTGGTTAAGTAGGAATAGATATTTTGATTCAAACGCATTTGACCAACTGACACACTGCTTCCCAGAAATCTACAGAGTGTGTTCCTTTGATTTTGTAAACTGGGGCTATTAAATAATCAGAAGAGAAAATTTGTCAAAAACTAACTTTCAGCTGTCATCATGCCGTCATATGGAAAGAAGACAGAGTTGTGAGACCATAGTCTCACATAAACACTGTTGTCCCTAATCCAAAGCGTAGGCTGCAAGCGAATCTATCCATCTAACTTATAATTAAATTATCCGAAATGACCTGTGCCATTTTCATGCACGGGAAGTAAGGCGTGGATGAACTTGAAACTCTTTTCCTCTCTATGGATGTTATCAAACACTTTATTATCAAGTGATACTTGTTGAATTCTAGAACAAAGTCGAGGAGAGGTTGTAAAAGTTTCGAAAGGTTTTAATGTCGACGAATTGTATAATTCCGATAGGAGTTCAAGATTAAATGGGTACACTTTAGGAGCCATTGTCTTTTTCTGACAATTATGAATTCTCATTTAATCCAAATTTAATATCACATAAAGACTGTATATCTTGTGTTTTATATCCGTTTGAATTAATGAAATTACAAACTCCATATGACGAGTTCCCGTCTACAATGTATACAACCATTAATACATTGGGGTGTTCACATATTTCTGAAGTGGATGCATCAATACATGTATATATATATACTATGCTCTGTTAAATCATAGGAATTGGTCTAAAAGAATTTTTTAAAAAAAGAAACGCATATGATATATAAAAGAATACTGAGTTAGTTTTATGTTTCATGTAATTTCAAGGGTAAGAATTTAAGGTAAAAATTCACATGTGTATAGACAAAGAGGTCGCCAAAACAACAGCAGCCTTATTGTGTTTCTGTTTAGTTCAGTCTACAAGATGGTGTCAAATCAGTGCTTCATATGGCCACCACTGGCAGCAATTACTGCTCGGCACTGTCTTGGCACAGACTGGATAAGTCAACGCAGTCGCTCTTGTGGAAGTCTTACCCACTCTTCCTGCAATGCGATGGTCGGTTGTGGAAGTGTCTAAGGCGTGTTTGACGTTGACGTAAACGTCGATCTAATTCATCAGATAGGCGTTCTATCGGGCTTAATTAAAATCTGGTTATCGGGGACGGTTATGGTCCGGGAAAGCGAAATGTAAATCACACCTCCTCAATAAGGCTTCGCTTTCGCGGGAATGGCCGAGTAACAGTGAACACAGAATTTCGCGTTCCCGAGACTCTCAGTACACAAGAAAAATGAAGAAATGTGAGTTGTTATCTGATACCGTAGTCATGGTAGAAAGTTAATAAATATGTAACAATAAATGACCGAGTAACAGGCTGGAGGACGACTTCCACGTTGGACCGTTCTAGCTGGAACAGTTTAACGACCTCAAAAATGTTCGGATGGCTTAAGCTGGCAAGCTTGTTTATCCTGTGGTTCCATCCCCCGACGTTTTTTGTTGGTTCGATATCCAAGATTGCCGAAGTGGTTCCAAACTTGTGATCCGAACTGGCGACGCTCCACCCACGCTGTCGTAACGTCATGAGCGCTCTTTAGGATCTGCAGGCCTGTGAGCGATGGTATTAAGCCAGACGTCATCGACCTTGTCCAAGGGAACCGGAGGCAAGGCTGCAGCTGCCACTCACTAGTCGTCGAACCTCGTCGTTATCCTTGTAGTATGAAACGGCAGCCTCCTTCTGCAAACGGTGCCATATGCACTGGGAGAAAGTATCCTCGAAGTAGGGTGTTGGGAAACAGACTTCTCACAGCACTGTGGGCCGCAAGTTCAAAAACAGACCGGAATGTCCTTGGATCGAGGGAAGGATTCAGATGGTGGGCCATCTGACACGAGTGTGCTAGTGTCCTACTGCATGTATCCTCGGATTTATCTGGCAGCAAACAGTACACGAATCGGAACATGTAGCCTTGACACTCAACATGCAGTGCATAGGTCTGCTCGAACAGCCAAGACGCTGAGGAGAAGGTGCCATTTGCCGGGGAATAGGGATTACTGAAATTGCGTTTTGACGGGCCTACACCTTGGGAAGACCATGGCAAGATATTGACGTCAGAACTGGCAAGGTAGCAGACTGTGAAGCATTCTGTATGTGAAGTAACGCTGCCATGAGGGAACAACTCCCTCTGTCGGTCCATACTCGGAAGAATGTGACCTACATGACCTTCGCTAATGTACCGATTAGCTGTCAATTCCCCTGAACCATCACTAAATCAGATCACTGTACGCTGGATATCTCACCTCACACCATGGCACTTCTATGTGCGAATCTGTCGACCTTTCGAATGCAAAACATTCATTTCTTCGACGGTAAACACGCTGTCGTCCATTTCGCCGATAAAGAAGAAATCGCGATTCATTACTGACCTCCAGCTTATAAGGTTCCAGTTCCCGACTCTACGACACCTCCGAAAGCGATTGCTTCTTTCAAAGCATGTATAGTAACCGGACAATAATTGGCCTTCATGGTCCAGTCCCCACTTTACGTAAATGATTCCTGACAGTTTGGTCGGAAATTCTTCCCAAATAATTGATGCGTTGTACAGTCTTGATCACGGCTTTGGCAAGACGGTGATACAAGCGAGCAACCCTGACATAGCGGTCCGGAGCTTGGGTGGTAACTCTTGAACGGCCGCTCTTCGGGCGATCTTGGGCGAAATCGGTCTTCTGATTGGCGGCACTCGTGGCTTGATGATATCCTCTTTTCCAGGCAAACATGAATAACAGAATTAGGTACAACGTTTGCCTTGTCATAGTGATCGATACCACATGTTTTTTTTTCACTCATTTGCTCGTGCATTTTCCTTTGCATGCTTTCTTGGTGGCGTTTTCTTCGAACGCTTCTAAATTGCCGCGTTATGGCGCTAAAGTTGTTTACAATCACACAAAGATGACGGTTTGGAAAGAAATACACGTACATGTAGTATGTTTGTATTGTTTTTGCCGCAGCTACATGAGTCCTATGTTCTCAAAATCACTTATGTGTTTCTCTCTTTTTTCTAAAGAGTGTACCATATGCGCAAAAGAATATATAGTTTACAAATGGCAATCTTGACCGTGAAAAGGATTATTATCACTACCGAAGAACAATTAGAAAGCCTTGTCAGTTTTCATAAACGAATGTATTTGAGATGAAAAACAGTAGCCCTGAAATGTTTTCAGGGTATCTTGATTTCAGTAGATATAATCCAGACCGGCCCTTGAAACGGAAATAAACCAATTAATTAGTTTCTGAGAATTGAAAGCGAAACATACACATTGCCAGAAATATAATTAAAGGTACTAAAAGTCACCTCCAGAATCACGGGTCATCAGGAGGAAAGTTAGAGAGTGAGAGGTGCCACAAGATTGCCAATTCAGCACAGTATGCGTCATAAGTCTCGTTAGAGCTGTGTGTTGTGGCTTAAGCGGCGAAGCGATATGGGAGGTGACTATCATCACGACACAATGGTGGCGATACGATAGTATTCCGATACTATACAATCTCTAGAAACAGAACACATTTGTTACATCAAATTACTGACACATTATTTGTTATAGAGCAGATCTTGTGTTATATTCTCACACACTTAAACGTTTAATAAAGTTTAAGAAAGTACAGTCACACATATTCAGTAATAGAATCAGTATACCTTGATCTAACATGTGTAAATGTGAAACTGAAGTTTGCCTTGGGAAGTTGTGTTTCTTCACCAATGCTTTCACAGACAATTCAGTTTAACTTGTATCAGAATTCCGAATCACTGTTAAACAATCTCTCAAGTTTACATTCTAATCTTTATCCTCTCTTTGGTATCTTTCTTAACAAAGCTATAAGACATCGTTCATAGTTGTTAATAAATGTCGTCATTTGTCAAAAAACAAAAACATATTTCACTTGACTTGAATGCAAGGATTCTACAGTTCACAAAGTTTGAAAAAGGGTTCACATTCTTTCACATGTATACTAACGGCTTTTTTCGTGTAACAGACGGCAGACACAAACACATTCAATTTGTTTTTGAAATTCCGATGAATTTTACAGAGACTCTTTTCTCTTACTGTTTTCTGGTAATTAGCACATCTGAAACTGACAATTATCATTTGTCGGGGTTTTTTTGGTGGTTATTACCACTCTTGAAACAAGTAAATTTGACATGTTGAATTTACTTATTTACCTTTTCATGTTATGCGTTTAGAAAAAAAGAAATTAAAAAAGACATTTTGGCCCCTTTGGGCTTTCGTATACTTTCTTTCATCGTCTCCCATAACAATCCACACTTGATGGCGTTCGTGCGCTGTCTTTCACATATTCGTTGTTATTTTTAGGGTATACAAATAATGAGACACAAATAAAAAAATATGTTGTATTGTATTGTGTTGTACTATCTCTAAAACATTGAATATGTTACACATGCCTCAATACAACTAATGCTAGTTCACAGACATAAACTGGAAGATGAAGTCAAAGTTAAATCGTTTAGACAATGTAATGAAACAGTAGGCGATTAATATCGCTTTCTCTAAACATACCGAATCTATCAACCCTTAGAAAACAATATCTACTTGAGCATGTTTGTGATAATCCTTCAGTAGATATACGTTCATCACAGTTATGAAATCTGTTTATGAACCAGTTACTTCAAAATTAACCACGTGTAATAAGGAAGATTTATATTTGTTTTAAAAAAACTACCACGAACGTATTTACAAGTCGCTGATGTCATGTAAAAATCATGTCATTCATATTCTAATCATAGTTATGACCTCTGCGTCCAGACGTATAGAGAGTAAGGGTGAAAACGCGCGCTCGTACCACGGTACGGTATTTATTGCGGTGTAGGTCTTCCTGTTCGGTCCCTTTCGGTACGGTATTTGAGATACGATCATAATGCAGAAAACTGACAACAGGAGTCAAACCTTATATTATTTACATTGTTAACATTAGATTAAAAAACTGCAGTCCTTGTCGTTTTGAATGAAAAAAAACTGTCATTTCATGCCTTGATAGAAATGATTGTACCAAAACACAGAATGTTTGAATGCAGTGCAGTACAAAGAACCGAAAGCGAAATACCATTTTCTACAGAAACAAAACCAAAAAACAAAACAAAACAAAACCAAAAAACCCAAAAAAACAACAACAACAACAAACCCCACCCCCACCCCCATCCCCCCACCCCACCCCCACCCCCACCCCCCCCCCCCCCCACCCCCCACCCCCACCCCCCCACCCACCCCCCTTGGTATACCCTTCCGGCCCTACTGAAATGGTGGAGGTTGTGGCCCAGGGGTGGGGCAATTACGTTTCTGAAACCCATGAGCACAGATGTGGTCCTGACAAAAAAAAATCTTCCGATTCCACGATTGCCGGATGATGACAACCAGACATCCACCAGTTGCTGCACACCAAGAACGGTCATCACTATCACCATCAAGCATTCTATATGAAAGCAGTGATGCGTTCGTGAAGCTGTGCCTCAGTGAATACGCACAATGGACAATAATATGATAATGTTAGTCAGCTCCATGTGTAAAACAGCCATTGACTATAGCTCCAACGGAACGATCTATCTAGCAATATATAAAAAATACAAATACATGTATACGGCCTTTCATACAGCGGGTTTGTCGAGGTTCTTAGTCTCCTAGGAGTTTCATTATTCCCCGATATTCTGTTAGAAAAGGAAAACGGATTGCTCTTGGCCTGCTGGAATCCCGACTGTGACGAAAACAGTGAGTGCATATCATATTTATAGTACATGTATATAGATAACAAATTAGTATTCTCAATCCATCCAGTTGTGTGGAACTCTTAGAGTTTATGTACCCTTGTGTTGTGTAGCCATCAGTTGTTGTGAAATGCTGCTAGAGGTTGTGTGTTGTTATAAGCCTGCGTTTAACTAGCATAGGCTCTCCGCATAGTTGTGAAGTGTTGCGTTTAGCTATGAGCATTTGCGTGTATACAGCTATGAGGATTTCCATGTAGGTATAGTGTTGCGTTTAGCTATGAGCATTTGTGTGTATATAGCTATGAGGATTTCCATGTAGCTATAGTGTTGCGTTTAGCTATGAGCATTTGTGTGTATACAGCTATGAGGATTTCCATGTAGCTATAGTGTTGCGTTTAGCTATGATCATTTGTGTGTATATAGCTATGAGGATTTCCATGTAGCTATAGTGTTGCGTCTAGATATGTGCATTTGTGTGTAATAGCTTTGAGGTGAAGATATTAAGTGTTGCGTTTAGGAATGAGCTTGTGTGCGTTGCATTGTGGTTTGTATGTGCGTGGCTACTATTTGTCCACAGGCACACAAGTTACACCGAATTAACCCTGTCATCGTAAACCAACCATCCCACACACCAGTTTGTCATAGCGGTACGCTTAAGACCCCAGCTTCCAATCAGAGTTCACAACAAGTACCACGTGCACGAAGCGATCTTAGTACTACGACTACCTACACCTTATGCTAAAGTATAGGAATTACGATCATCAAAGAGACAAGATCGCTTTGAGCAAGTGGACCCAGAAACACATAAACTGGACTGTGATTTTCATGTATACACTGTGGACTAAGCTCGCTGATAAGGTTGGTACTAAATGCGTTGTCTGTCTTCGCGGGACAAGAGACGAAGAATACATTACAGCTTTTGTCGAAATAGTAAGGTGTTTGCACCCGTTTATATTTGAAATCTTATGCAGATTCATTCGGGTCAGCTTCATCTCTGTAGGTGTCTATAACAGTCATCAGCCTCCACCAGGGTTTCTCTTTGAAGAAGATCACTGGCGCGTGGTGGCGATAGTTATGAATCCGTCTTTTGAGAACCTGGTTTATATCAGGTTTTCGTGGGCATCGAGGTCACGCCCTCTTTACATCGTGACGATAAAACCCTACACGACATGAATGTGACGTTAGGCGCAACGTCGGGTTTATATATATTTCAACGATATGTGTGTGGCTCCGGTCTAACGCCGAAGTGTAACGTTGGTCCCACTTTCACAATACACTGACTCCGAGCAAGGATAATCTACACGCCTCCCGGCCTCCCTGCTCTTTGTTTTATCCCATTAATGCCGGTCTCAAGATGAGTAATATCATGATCCATCATGTAACAAGGTGCCAATTAAAACTGAAGGTATGGCTGTATGGAGGCGGGGTCATAGTAGTGCATCCTCCCATAAAGCTTTCCATCGTCACTTTTGGGGCCCAGGGTCGATTCAACACATGGGCAGATCCAGGAAGTTTGAAAGGAGGGGGTTCAGCGGGATCGGATGGCCTTCCGATGGTGGATTTACAACATATCCAATGGTCCTAGCCACATGTTTGTATGTCTGTTCCATCTGTAACATACCGATTGCTCTCTAGCCTCTGCTCTCTTGGTTAGATGAGGCATGTTCCTGGATGTCAATCGATAAACATGATTAGCTTTTATACCCTAATTTAATATGGGTCACTTTATGCACAGTTTCCATCATATTCGTGTACATTCGGAATGTTTTTCAGAAAATACGGAACACAAGTGCAAGCTTTCACTGGGAGTAGACATGTTGTGTTCGAGAGATGTGTTTTAAGCTATTTACAAACAGACTGACAATTATTTTGACAATATATTTTGGTGGAGTTTCTTTCGGACGCTAGGTTATATATTCTTAAACCATTTGTCTGTTATTTAGCCCGTGCCCCCTGTGCTACCCTTAGTTCAAAATATTACATAGTGCAATAACTTCTGAATTCACTTACTGTGTAGTGTATATGATATATCGTCTAACTCAGTATATTTGTATGCGTGAACTCTTCCACAAAAATGACATATAATTCACCTAATGAATGTTGTCATGGTTGTGTGGACCTGGTACAGCGATCGTTGTTTATTAGTGTTGGTGGAACAGTCTACCTGATGGAGGGGAGAGAGCTAGTAATTAAAAACCACTCGACTGGAACAGAGTGAGTGAGTAAGTGAGTGTAGTTTTACGACGCACTCAGCAATATTCCAGCTATATGGCGGCGGTCTGTAAATAATCGGGTCTGGACCAGACAATCCAGTGATCAACAACATGAGCCTCGATCTGCGCAATTGGGAACCGATGACATGTTTCAACCAGGTCAGCGAGCCTGACCACCCGATCCCCTTAGTCGCCTCTTACGACAAGCATAGTTACCTTTTATGGCAAGCATGGGTTGCTGAAGGCCTATTCTACCCCGGGACCTTCACGGGTACAAGCATGGATTGCTGAAGGCCTATCCTACATCCGGGACCTTCACGGGTACAAGCATGGGTTGCTGAAGGCCTATCCTACATCCGGGACCTTCACGGGTACAAGCATGGGTTGCTGAAGGCCTATCCTACATCCGGGACCTTCACGGGTACAAGCATGGGTTGCTGAAGGCCTATTCTACCCCGGGACCTTCACGGGTACAAGCATGGGTTGCTGAAGGCCTATCCTACATCCGGGACCTTCACGGGTACAAGCATGGGTTGCTGAAGGCCTATCCTACATCCGGGACCTTCACGGGTACAAGCATGGGTTGCTGAAGGCCTATTCTACATCCGGGACCTTCACGGGTACAAGCATGGGTTGCTGAAGGCCTATCCTACATCCGGGACCTTCACGGGTACAAGCATGGGTTGCTGAAGGCCTATCCTACATCCGGGACCTTCACGGGTACAAGCATGGGTTGCTGAAGGCCTATTCTACATCCGGGACCTTCACGGGTACATGCATGGGTTGCTGAAGGCCTATCCTACATCCGGGACCTTCACGGGTACATGCATGGGTTGCTGAAGGCCTATCCTACATCCGGGACCTTCACGGGTACAAGCATGGGTTGCTGAAGGCCTATCCTACATCCGGGACCTTCACGGGTACAAGCATGGGTTGCTGAAGGCCTATCCTACATCCGGGACCTTCACGGGTCCGACTGGAACTGATTGTTTGTAGTAGTCATTATGGTCACCAACCGAAAATCCAAGATGGCTGCCATCTGACAAGTTTGTGCTGTCATTTGTCAGTTCGAATGTTCTTACGTTGCCAACATCTCAATACTGACGCTGATTTTTTTATCGTTTCAACATGTATTCGTGTAAACGCTTTCGTGTCATATGCTACTTGTAATGCCATCAATATTCTGGAAACGAAATAATCAGGCATATTTGCCCCAGAATTACCTCAATTATGTTAATATATGAAACTGTCATGCTGTTTATATAGTAGGGTGTTCATACGTGTTAATGTACCTGTACGAGTGATCTAGACCATGCGACTATTAATACATCCACATAGTCCCGTTAGTCCATACATATGTACCTATTACTTTACACAGCGATGCGTCTTTCCATCACTGAGGCAGTGAGGTAGCCAAATGGTCAAAGCGTCCGTTCATCGCGCTGAAGGCCCGGGTTCGATTCCCCACAGCGGTACAATGTGTGAAACCTATCTCAGGCGTCACCCCTCGTGATATTGCTGGAATATTGCTAAAAACGGCGTAGAAACAAGATGTAAGAAACTTCAAATTAGAGCGAGGTAAGTTGCATTAATGATCAGAAACTGTTGATATGAAAGCAATCAGTCACCGATACACGATAAGAAATGTAAGGTCGCCTCCAGCGCCAGTAATACCACCTCGAACTGGAACACAAGAGGCCAATGTAGTTCCTTACTAACGCTTAATCTCGGAGTGCATGAAATTTTGATAAACACAAATAATTCCTTATAAACTGAAAAGGAGCCACAATGAGAACACATAGTCAGAACCCGAAGAAATCGGGACTTGTTTCATATATTATCGAGCATTGGCATTGCTGAAAGGGCTGTGTGGAAGGGAAACTATTTCGGTTCAGGGTGTGTGAGACAGGCTATTTGTCACCTAAAACGTGTCTTAGAGAGACAGCAATCGTTTATGTCGTATATCAATATATCAATATGGTGTATTACTAGTACTGAAGAGTGAGAGAACTAGCATTATATAACATGTAAAGTATAGCTGATTAGAGACATGACAGTATGCACGATGTCCAATATAGTTGTTTGTCATAAATATTTATTACATTGTAGCCCGAAGATGCTGAATGATGACCAATTTGTATACTTTTCACAGACACCCTCAAAAACCTGACTCTGTCTGTTTGAATTACTTACCAGTGTTTTTTTAATGTGTGCGCAAAAAGCAGAAAGCCATTTTACCCTGGGAACCTCTCACCACAAGTTCAAGTAGTATGGGAAAATTTGGTCAGCCGAAGAATGAAAGACATCTATCAACAAACATGGCTTGAATCTATCTATCTATCATCGAAATGTCTGTATTATAAACATTGGAAGTCTGAACTATGCAAAGAATATTATTTATCAAAAATCACTGAAATTCCGTGTGGCTTTATCTCGTTTTCGTTGTTGTTTGTTGAAAGTGGACGTCATATTAATATTCATCGTAACCATAGAATTTGCAACCTTTGTAACGATAATGTTGTCGAAGATGAATACCATTTTCTTTTCATATGTCCCGCCTATGGAAACCTTAGAAAGAAATATCTAGCATCCTACTATTGCGCTCATCCAAATGAAATAAAAATGACTATGTTATTAACAAATGAAAACACTATTGAATTACAGAACCTGTCAATGTATATCTATTTTGCATTTATACAAAGAAAATATACTTTAAACTTATAATTTGTAAATATTCCACACGTGCTTTTCTGCTGCTCATTTGTAAATATCGTGTACATAAATGTACTAAAGGCCTGCGGCCTTTTAAGTACCGAATAGAGATTGATTGAAATACACCACTAAATCCGAAATGATACGATTTAATTTAGGAATTTAGGAATTACAAGTAAATGGTCACACGACAGCTGATGCATAACGGTACCATAGCGTATGTTTCATCCTGTCCCCCTCTTCCCCACCCCCGATCCAGCACTCGCCCCCAAACCAAGACACACACATACACACACACACACACACACACACACACACACACGCGCGCGCGCGCGCGTGCACACACACACACACACTGACACACACACACACCACACCAAGCTCCCGGATGACATATATGCCATCATATCCCAATTGCGTGCTCCTGGCGATGACCTTTGGATTGTCTGGCCAAGACCCGATTAATTACAGACCGCAGCCTTATAGTTTGAATGTTCCTCAGTACGGAGTAATCCTAATCTTACCCAAAGTTCAATTTAGTTCAACAGAAAATCGGTGTACGTGGAGCGGTAAGCACAAATACTGCCATGGTGGACATCTCGCTTCAGGCAGACTGTACAACATAGGTCTGGGCCACTTCCAGAATAACCCGTCTCCAAGGTACCGGGGTGAATGTCATTAACACATTTGGCGTATAGTACACTGAGGCGTTATGAAAGTGAATACAGCTTTGGCACTCCAGTAACAGTTCTTGGAAACATGTAACAAATGATGTAATCAATGTTATATGCACAAGCATAGTTTATTCTGAAAGGTACATGTATGTATCTGTTTGAGCGAGAGAAAAAGCGCCCGTGCCCCACTCTCGGCATCTCTGGCGTATGGAGTAGCATTTACTGACATTAGCTGATGATTGCTGTGCGCTGCTCTAGTGAGTAAGGTTTGACCCAGTGTGTTAATCTCTAACGTGAATAATTTACCCTGCTCGACGCCGCCTGTTGCCTCAACTTATCCAGGTTTTGTGGGGATGAGCTCTGTTTCTACTAAATATCATATGATGGCGTTGACCAAAAGCTCATTTTCTACTCGGTATCCCAAACGAACCCCATAATGTACTGAGCAGCAAAAGAAATAAAATTCTGTCGTTTTGTCAAGTTTTTAGATAGAATGCTGTTTTTTTCTCTCGAAAATTGTTTCTTTTGCTGATTTGTACATGGTGACTTCTTGTGACAACTTAATTAACAGGCACGATGACTTTGTGTTCTAAGTGAGTGTGTATGGTTTTAACGCCGCATTAAAGAATATTCCAGCATTATCACGAGAGGGAACATGATCAATGGGCTTCACACGCTGTCCCCATGTGGGGAATGAACCGGGTCTTCCACGTGACGAGCGAACGCTGTAACCGTTAGGCTACCCAACAGCCCTTGTACACTGGGTGTTATTGTATCCTAATGGCGTGGAATATTATATGAATCACGGGATTTTTTGGTCCACATCCGATTATTTATTTGTTCGTCACGTTGAAAACAAGGGTACAATTCGCAAAATGGACAATTTTTGACGTCCATTTGTAGCGTCCCAAACATTGTCATTGCTGGATTATTGCTAAATATAGGCGTAATACGCACTCATTCACCCACTGCACTTCATACCATAGTATGAACAATATCGTGGAATATTTAGACAAGGAACGGCAAATGAGTTCTAAAAAGGGCTCCCTAAAAAAACACGATCGACGATATCATAACCGAGCTTTCGCGTATTTACATCAAACTTTGAGAAAAAGGAAAGTTGATTTTGGCCGATGGAAATCTTGCTGAGTCATTAAGCAATATAAGGTACGGGGACTTTTGAACTGAACTTGCGCACGAGAGCATGGAGTTTTGATCCAATTAATTATTTCAGGGTAGCCATGGAGGGAGATGGCAATTACCCACCCACCGGATATACCCCGCAGTCGAGGATGTCAGATGGGTGGTTCCATGAGCGATGGGATGGTTACGGAATTGGCCTGGAAAAGGAAGCGATTCTAGAACAGGAAACAACAACCTATCAAGATCTCCTGGTCTTTAAAAGGTAATTTGGTTTCATTCGACTAAAATATTAATAGTTTTAGATATGATCAAATCGACTAAGGTGCCACGGAAAAGTAAGCAGCAAGGACAGTAATGTGTTGTATAAAGTCATACCGATTCATTCTATTGGGATTGAGTACGAGTGCTTTAATCCACTTTTTGCATGACAAAATCATAAGTTAAACGATCGAAATGTTGTATTCGCTCGTAAAACACAACTACTCCCGGGTGTTTGTGTCAAATAGTTGTGCTTGAGGCATTTTAGGATGTGAATTAGCTTCATAGCTCAACTCTTCCCATTCTAACTTAATCCTCCTGTTCAGATTAAGAATGTCTCTGATGGGGCCACCTTGAAAACATGGCTGTTCTTCATATAGTATCCATCTCTTTTACTCTTCTTGTCTCTATAGTGCTTATAATTATCATCTCTATGACATGGCTTCTGTTCAGTGAAGCACTGTTTTCTAAACATGCCTTGTGTTAATTGCTGTCTCTCATCAACTGTTTGTTCACTGTTTTGCACATTTACGCATCGTCTGATATCAATTTCTTTATTCGTGCTTTCGAGAATGACACTCCTGACTTGTATATCTTATGCCTTAGTGGTGAATTCTCTTTCTAGGTGCAATCTTTCTTCTTCCATTTTCAGTTTTATCTTGGAGAAGTCTTGCAACTTCTTCAAAGCCTCTGTTTTAGACAAGGCTTCAGTATTTTTCTGATCTTCTCTAAGGCGAACAGCTGTCATTGAAGTAACCTGTGATAACCTAGTTTTATTTGACTTGTCTGGGACATGCTATCGTGGGGACCATATTTATAAGCACGTATACGTTACCCCAAAACGTTTCAGCTGAGAAACGGACCCTTACCCGTCCATACAAACAATATGATTTTTTAAAATAACATCTGCATTCATTGTGGGTCTTATGTAGGTACACATATTTTTCTCTTTAACATTTTGTAGCCAAGTCTACCATGTGTCGTGTTTTGTTTCGAATATAGTGATTGAGTGATGTGTGAGTGAGTGAGAGAGAGAATTTAGTTTAATGCCGTACTCAGCAACATTTCAGCTATATGGTAACTGTATGTAAAGAATCGGGTTTGGGTCAGACAATCGAGTGACCAACAGCTGGGGCTAGAGGCGACTAAGGGGATCATGTGGTCAGGCTCGCTGAATTGGATGACACGTGTCATTGTATCCCAGTTGTGTAGATCGATGCTGATACTGATTGCTGACTGCCGCGTAAAACTTTAACTCACTCCAAACTACCACTATGATACCCGTACCAAATGCATTCATGGCAAATAACAGATTTTGTTTTTCGCTAGCAGCAGCAACAACAACTAAATCGATGTAAACAACTTCTTATCGCATGCGACATGCGTAACATGTTTTGTGGTTCTTATTGAAAGGGCACTGATGCGGAGCGAATAATGTTTCTCACCAACGGTCGAATTACGAAATCAAGCAGCAAATTGGTCAGCACCCGCTTCCTCGACCACAATTCCTCTTGAGGACGTTCCCAGCCGTAAGTCACATGTCAGTGAGACAAGCAACCAGTGTGTGAGAACCCGTCGGACGCGAACCCGCGCCCTTCAGAATGTTAGCCCGACAGCTAACCGACTGAGCTACGTCCACATTGATGCATAACGTGCAAATTTAGCTAGTCATTCATGTGACGTCTCGGAAATGAACGGATAGAGTCGGACAATTACGAAGATTAAGGGTAGACTTGGTGCCTCACCTTTCAGTCTACTGAGGGTTGCCGAATGGTCCCGATATCATTTCGCACGATCGTCCTATTCCGTAATCTACAAGATACCATGCTGTGTTGAATGAGCCGATATGGTTCGAACTGAAAACGGTTGTTGACGTCAGGCGTCAGACGTTGACTTCACAGTGCATGCATGAATGCTTGTATAAAAATCATTGTGTGCTTTCGTGACAGAAAAGTGTTGTAGGGAACACAGTAAGGATAATGTGGATCGCGCTAAGAATGAGTGAGACATGGGCATATGTTTGGTGAGTAGTTAGACTTCGAATCATTATTGAAAATATGTAGATCTAGAGGTGAAAGTTGCTGGAGGTCGATTTCCATCAGCCCAAAATTTCGACATTAAACCATTTCATCGTTTATTTAACTTTTGACGTTTTTGTAATGGTGCAAATTACTGAATGACTAATAATAATTACTAATGTATATTAGTTTACAGTTATAATTCATTTTATCCAAACAGATATGTTTGAAACCGAAATATAGAATATATTTAGATTATTTTACATTGACCAAAGCTGCGAATAATATAACATGGCACAATGTGACTAATGTAAGTCATCCTTACTAAATTTAAAAATTGAAAATATATTAAATACACAAAATGTAATACCTCAGCACCTGTTAATACCAAGAAATGTGAGCATATTAGGAGTCAAAAAAGAAAAAAAATATTTAAAACGGGTGCTAACGAAAAAATGCGCATCCGCCGGGAACTACTACTGGAAACTCTCAACATCGTTGGGTTTCTGTAATGCCATGGTTGGTAGAGATGAAACATCAGTGAGCGGAGCTTATACGCACTCGCTGAGCTTGACGACCTTGTTGCTATGCCAGCGTCATTGGGCATTGTTTCAAGAACGTGCTTTTGAACAAAATCACCTGCAATAACTTAAAATAGTATTATGACGTGTCTTTAAAGTTTGTGGTGCTGTATTCTAAAGGTAGGCCCAGATAATTAAACTTCAAGGTGTTTGATTTGTTTTCATAATAACGAAGTAAAATGACTTCATCTTTGTTGATCAGTCTACGCATAAACTATCAATTGCGCATGTGGGAGGTGCAACAGAAATCACGAACCAGTCACGAATTCTGGGATATCATCTGGGTACTGACGGGAAAAAAAACATTATAGCTAAAATGGATAGAATTATCACTAAAACGCCCGCACGTTATCAGAAATGAGCGGGCCACTGTAACTTGATAATGCCCGCAAAATGCTTGACGACCAGCCATTATCAAGCCCGTTGTTAGGTAACGTCATAAGTAGCTCAGCTGTTGAAGTTGAATCACAAGGGTTCATTTTCGACCATATATTTGGCTCACATTCGTCACATGTACCAGTGGTCAAAGGTCAAGGTCGAATGTCGTCACTCTCAATAGTGACGCCATCTGTGTTCTATGACGTTTCTATATTTGAAAAAAGTGTCAGTGACCTGCTTCGTTTGTTGTTGGCAGCAAATGCTTTAAAACCGATGCCGTTGTTTTTATTCTTGTTTTATTAAAAATTCTATTCATTTTAGCTATAATAACGGTAACGCTATTTTTCAGGGCATTATCATTTATGACACATATGTGTCATAACACCTTCGAGTGATTTGATTGGTAAATACGTGAACTTTGACATTACTTTTACTACTTTCATCACTCATTCCATTCATGATTTTCATTCAAGTTTTCACACCTAAAACGAAAACACTTCTATGGAGTTAGATAAAATTTACTTCATTTATTGTGGTTACAAGCATTATTTTCAAATCTATGATAACTCAAGTTTCTGTAATAAAAACTAAAATAAAGCAATCTATAACAATACGTAAACAAATACGTCTAGTAGGCCTCTCATGAGTGAAACAAATATTGCGCTCCCCGTAAAAGTTATTGATTTCGTCAAAATTGTATCTCTATCACCGTCACTGTCAGCCGCATCCATTCGCATCCTCCCGCACAAACATATATTGTCATTGCCATGCCTCCGTGGTTTCTTATGTAGGGGTCAAAAGCACTTCCCAGAATCTGAACACAATAGGCTTGAAAGCGTCTTCGTTCGAGGTTGTAGGTTGTGTTTTCAGACCCAATTTTCGGTGAAGTCTTCAACATAAACATCGAATCTCGACAAGTGGGAATTCCAAGATGAGAAGGCGTCACCGAATTGTTTAGAGTAACTCGTCCTCCGATGAAGAACATTAAGCTCAACTATTTGAGACATACAGTTCACTATTATTCACATTCATCTTTGCTGTTGAGTTTGCCGCTCCTAGTTAAATGCTCCCTATAATCTTCTTCTTTGTGAACACTTCTCAACATGACGACTAGCCCGACTGACGTTCAGGCAAGATCTAGGTCACGTAGTCAAGTTCAAAATATTTACACTTCGCAAGTGTTTTGATTCATTACATTATTGCTTTTGAAAACAAATCCTCAACTGAAAAGAATTAAATTTTGATTACGAGTTGATTCTGTCTTAATTTGTTTATTTTCTTGTGATTAGGCGCCGTATAGGAAATGCATTGCTATGCAGCGTACGTTTTCCTGGAGTGAAGCGGTTGACATTCCAATCACCACTATGATGTATTAATCCGCGTTACATGGTTATAGATATGAAAGCAAAATACTGCTTTATTTTAACGATATTTCCACTTTTAGAACGTGGGTAATAATTTGGATGCAAATCTCGTTCCCCTTTCATATAAAGTTTATGCCCCTCGTGAAATAATTTTGGTTTGTCACTAAAGCTCGGGAAGTAAAGTACAAATTCTAGTACTTTTTTGGTTGAGTCCCATCCGGGATTCGAACCCACACCCTGAGAGTCAGGCACCTTATCGCCAGCACACAAAGTCAGCCGCCTAGCCTGCTCAGCCACCGCGACTTCCATGAAAGTCGGACAACTGGTAGTCTAGACTGCGTACTTTGTGTACCTCTCCGATAAGTGTGAATTGGCGCGGCTCCCGCGGCCGAAAGCTATGATTACACGATGCCATTTAGAAAGTGGTCAAATGCAACATATGTCTTATTAGGGATTTCACTTTCTCAGTAAAGTACAAATTCTAGTACTTTTTTGGTTGAGCCCCATCCGGGATTCGAACCCACATCCTCAGTGTCAGGCACCTAATCGCCAGCACACAAAGTCAGCCGCCTAGCCCGCTCAGCCACCGCTGTCGCAGTGATACTGGACCTAGTTTGACTCGAGGAAAACTGGGAGTCCTCACACTGTAGACGCACTTTCTATCAATATGTGTTGGAAGTAATAAACAGAATACTAAACTCGCTTCCGTGAAATACCATTTTCATTAAACTCGAAAAAGATTTAGTATCATACTCGCTTTCGCTCGTTTGATACCAAATCATTCACTCGTTTAATAATACTGGTATTACACGGAAGGTCGTTTAGTATCCTCTATTTACTACCCACGAGGGCGAAAATATGCCAGGCCATTAGGCAAAATATCACTTTGTCACAGTGACATGACAACATTCTTCAATGCGTAATACATGCGGCAACGGCGAACAGCCAGCCTATGTTTTAAAGCAGATTTTTTTACATCAATTTTGACGACTTCGGTAATGAATCCCTCTCATACTATGTTTACGACACTCGCTCTCGCTCTCGCTCGGGAAATACTAACAGTTATGCCCTCGTGTCGTAAACATAGTAATACATGAGCACCAATATAATATAGCCTCTAATTTGAGACACCATTTTAATGATACTCGCGATTCTACCAGTGAAGCTAGGTTATTTTCTGTATTCTTTGCACCGCAGACACTGCGTGGTTATTAGTGTAATTACAAACTGAAAAAAAGTTGGATGAATAATATTGGTGAATTACCGTCGTGCCTTTGATATTCAACAAATCAAACCGTGTCGATGAAAAATGTGAAGATGATTTTGACATTTCGATCGCTATTTTAAATTCCTATCCACCGATGTTCATATATTCCAAATATGGAACATCCGAGTGGGAATTTCTATATATTCCTTACATGGGGTGTTGAAAGATAGTGTATGATTAAAATATGGAACAGGTGCCATAAATTCGACGCAAAATTAATTATGATTCAAATTAGAAGCGTTGCCCATTTAGATCCATGCTATATAAATTAAGACAGCCAAATGATGCTTGTAATTTTGTGTGTGGATAATACATAGTAAAGGTTTTTAAATATTCATGTCATCAAGTTCTATTAATGACAATAATAATGATTCTAATAATGATAATCTACAATATTTCAAAAATGCACAAGAATATGTAGGTATCTGTTTTTATCCATGTATGGAAAGGATTAAAGGAATGCGTACTTCTCTCCAGTTTATATTTACTTTAAAGGACTAGATTTCAGATTTTTTGTGTGTTTGTAATACAATTGTTCACGTCAATGCGATACAAACATTCCCAGTCCGTGAAACAGAGACCGGATGGCCGGTTAACCTAAAGGGAAGTAATTCTAGCGGAAATCACCTTGTTGCCAAAATTAGCGCGCACATGTTGATATCGCAGAATAGCTTGGGAAGGCCGAGCCGATCGTCACACAATTCTGAGGTTAGCTCGAGAGAACGATTCGTTTGCATTTCACAAGTACATTTTGTCATCAGTAGGAAAATCCAGGCCAAGTGACTGACAAAAAACTCACTCTACAAAGCTGCCGTTTTGTGCATGTATTTTCCGTTCTCAATTTTCCGTGGACCGAAGAAGCATTTCACCGGCGAGTGATCACGGACAACGCATCATGGCAACAGAAGCTCTTGTCAAGGGAAGCTGGTTTCGAGAGGTTAATGAAATGTGGTCTGGATATGCAGTCTCCTTAGAAGTGGAAGAGGTCTTAGTCCACGAGAAATCAGAGTACCAAGACATCCTTGTTTTCAAAAGGTATTTCAACCGATTTACATAGCAACAAAGCTGATTTCATCCCGGCTGTTCCGTTCCCCTCCCTGCCAATGTCCCCATTTTAACGAGGTCACTGTAACTTGGTCCACTGCCTCTCTCTCTATACCGCAAAGCCTGTAATGTAAATGTGGTTGTTTTTAGAAAACAATCGAAAAATCAGTACGTCACACAATAACTGTATTTGGGTCATTCGGGGAACTGTTTCGAAATCTACTTTGTCACGCAATGTTTTGTTATTTTTTCTGAATATAAGAGTTTTTGCACCATGCCCATGGTATTTTTATGCTAGTGAAACTTTATCTTTGTCCATGGTTTAAATGCAGTGCTTTAATATAATATTAGGCTAATACTTAGTCCCTGAATATGTATCATTTTGATAGAAGAAAAGAAATTCTTTTAAACTGAGAAGCGCCTCTGAGTGAGTGAGATTCATAATCTGAAAAAGTGAAAACCGGGCATGCTTTCTCCATTTAGGGCTATATAGCATTTCATAAGGGCAAATAATGGGGTTCAGGGACTTTATGACAGACAATGATAATGTGCTTGCTGAGTCATCTGTGTAAACAGTTTCCTTATTGTGACTGATTTGTGAAATACTTAAACACTGTCATTAGACTGTCGTTTGAGTTTGTTGTCTAAGGCTGCACTCAGCAATATTCCAGCTATATTGAAATATGAACTGTAATAAAATTGACAAAATCGTTACAATGTGTGAAGCAGGACATGCTGATGAGGCATGCCATTGTGTAACAGCTGTACAGCAGTTTCACTGATCAATGCTCGTCATGTTAATCATAAGATATTATGGTCCAGGCTCCATAATTTACCGACTGCTGTCATGTAAAGGGAATCTTGCCAAGTGAGGTGATAACTAAAAGTCACTAGATTATCTGGCCCTTATTTAGTTCTTTACAGACCTCTGTTATTTAGCTAGAATATTGCTGGGTGGGGTGTTAAAGTGAACTGGCTAGTCTGGTCCTTGTATAACTGTAAAAAGATCGCAGCCATAATGCTGGAACATTGCTGTGTTGAGTAACAGACAAATTACTGATAGACAGGAGACTCGACTAATAGCACACGCGTCACTGACTGTTGTTTGGCCAGCTGAGTTCAATCTCTTGCATATGTTAAACGTACCAACCTGTTATTCTGCAAATTTGTGGGTATAAATTTTTTATCTTCCTGTGTTTCCAGATTTCCTAGCAAAATATCAATTCTTTTGGGTATTCAGTAAGTTTGTTAAAGACATTTATGATGTCATTCATCTGTACAAATGCTTCATTTTTAAACTTGTTGGTTAGATACAGAAAGTAAATGGTCTAGTCTAGCAGATATTTATTGTGATTGGATCAGTTAAAGTGCTGCCATGTACTGGCAGTTAGTAGACTGACTTTGACAGGTCTGAGTTAAAATCCTGGATGGGACGCAACAAAGTAGAAGCAATACTTTACTGGGAAAGTGTAATCCTATGTATAACATATGTAAAAAATACATTTAATTATCTCTTTTTCATTATCTTGAGTCTACATTTGCATAAATAAGCACACTTAATGGAAGGACCTGTTTCTATTTTGATTTCAAACAGTGTCACAAAGCTTCATGGCCCACAGAAATGTACAACCAGTGCACACATATGCATAGAATAGACAACAATAGCAAACTTAGGTGATCATGTCAACAGCTAGGTATGCGACAGGTAACCTGGATACCTGGGACAGGTGGGCAATGAAATGGACACGGGTACCCATCTCAGTACTAGTACCTGGACCAGTTCTGATCATGTGACTAAATGATTAAACAATGTAATATGTTATTCTTTCATGATTAAAAGGTTGTATTGTCTTTAAAGAATTAGACATAATTTTCAGTCACTTCTTTTGAATAAAATGCATAGTTAAGACATTGAAAAACTTGAAATGTTAGCCTCTGAGCTGAAGAATATGGTACCATTTCTTGCAGATTTGATGTCCAGAATTAACATAATGGGGTGGGGTTACTAGGGTAGAAAATCTGAATCTGCCCAGTCCTAACGACTGCACCCAGGTCTCTAACCCATCTTGTTTTGAAATTGCTGACTAGGTTATTTTTAGACATGAAAGTTATACAACTGCCAAACCTGTAGCAATGCTGCAGCGATTTATTTTGTTACATCCTGACTCCACCAGCAGGTAAATTAATACTAGCAGTAGCATCTGGTTGCCACCAGGGCAGGTATCATTTTCCACCAAAAGTACTTTGAAGCAGTTTCATTGGAGTTGGATTTCCAACATGAAATATATCTTTTCCTGTTGTATATACCATGTTCTTTTACAATAATTATATTAAAATAACAGTTCACTGTTTGTTACGAGGGAGGACAGCCACTTTGCTGGAAGAGCACATGCACTAGTACTGACAGAGTTATTTATTCATTAACCTGTGCTGTGCTGTCTCCATCCTTTCTTGCACACCTGGCTGTCCATTTCACTGCCCCCCTTCCTCATAACAAACAGTGAACTGTGTCAATATTTTAATCATAAATTGTCATACAACCTTAATATTTTTAGGACAAAAATTCTGTAAGAAACTGAGTTGGTATGATATTTTGAGTATGATCAGCGTGTCATTGAGTTTATTTATGTTTCTTAGTTTTTTAGTTAGATTGCAATTCATAGGTCCCCTTTTGAGCTCGTATATGGACCATAGTCCATTACATAGACCCCACCTGTACATGGTCTTGTGGGATGTTGGGGTAGCCTAGTGGTTAAAGCGGTCGCTTGTCACTTCACATGGGTACAATTTGTGAGGCCCATTTCTGGTGTCACCTGCCGTGATATTGCTGGAATGTGGCTAAAGATGGCATCAAACTGAACCTACTTGTTCACTCACACAATTTTGTGAATTTAATGTTAGGCCAGATGTCACTGTGTAGTATGTTACTTGTACAAGTGCTTAAGTTGAAGAAATTTTTCATTCATGAATGAAAATGTTAGTTCAAATGCAACCTCCTTTTAAAACATTCTTTCAGCCACCAAGTAAATTCATACGTTTGTCACAGATGGGATTGTTTATAATGAGTGAGTGAGTTTAGTTTTATGCCGCACTCAGCAATATTCCAGCTATATGGCGGCAGTCTATAGATTAAACAGAGTCTGTACCAGACAATACAGTGATCAACAGCATGAGCATCGATCAGCGCAACTGGGAAGTCATGTGTCAACCAATTCAGTGAGTCTGACCACCCGATCCTGTTAGTTGCCTCTTACAATAAACATAGTCACCTTTTATGGCAAGCATGGGTTGTTGAAGGCCTATTCTACCCACTATAAAGTGGTTCAGGGACTGAGAGACAGACTGGGAAAGCTAGCCAGTCACTGTGGAAGTAATGTGGTTCAGAGACTGTGAGAGAGACTAGGAGGACTAGACAGTGGGGAAAATAATGTGGTTCAGGGACTGTGAGACAGACTAGGAAGACTAGACAGTGTGGAAAGAGATGAATGAATGAATAAGGAGGCCCCTCTATGCTAACTGTAAAATGGATCTGCTAGCATGATTTTGTGTTTAATATACATCTTTTTACCCTAAAGAGGTGCCATGTATTTCTGTGTGACAAATATGATACGTATTGCAAGTATTGCGGTAACGAATGTGAATATATTTATAAATACAATATAGTAGTTAAGTGATTGATGAACAAACTGGAACCAAACTTTTGAATGTTAATTTTTTATAGTAATAACCAGTGATCTGACATGACAATCAAATTTTGTATGTCATAGACTAATAGTCATAGTCCAAAGTACCAATACTACCATGTGTACCCATTGCAAACTAACATTACTGGCACTACTGCAAGGCTAGTACATATTCCATTCTTGCAAAAGGATGTAAGGACTCAAGTAAAACATGTTCCATTATGAAAATGTAAATATTCATTCATGTTTGGTTCTGGTGATCATGAATAATGAATTGAATTCATGAAGGGGTATGGTTCGATTCAATGAATATGTGAGTGTATCGTAATAGCCATAGTAATAACCTATTTTCACAAAGCAATATCATTTCCGCTACAGCAATCAGGGATATTCCAGCTGTTTGAGGGCTGTCTGTAAATGATGGAGTCTGGACCAAACATTCCAGTGATGACCCTATGAGCATCAATCTAGGCAATTTGGATACTTTGACATGTGCTGACAAAGTCCCATGAGTCGCCTCTTGTGAAACTTGGGTTACTGAAGACAATACTAAAAGGAATCTTCTCGGGTGTTGATTGTTCTTAAACTTTAGTTTTTAACATTTCCAAGGTTTATTACCATGTCACCACTGTAACTGGGACCAAGCCAATTATATTTATTGTATAAACCATCCACTGAACTGATGGTTTTGCTCGATTTAAAACCTGAAATAGATCAGTGATCAACATCATGAACATTTATCAATGCATTACTGTTTGCCTGTGAAACAACTTCATAAGTAGAAAGTACATACTGCAAGACACACATGACTACTTTCGTGTACGATTGTGCTATAACTCTGACCTTGTGCCTTTTATCAGTCTCTCTGCGTGATGATTTGTAAGACTCAGAAACGTGTTGACCTTGAGACTTGAGACTATATCTGAGCTACAAGTCTGCACGATCACAGTACAAATAGTCAGTAATCAGTATGATGTTGACCTTTAGCGTGTGTGAATTTGTGTCAGGATGAATGTTTAACCTACTTTATCTGACTCTGTCATACTGAAGTATTGATAAAATTTCACAGAAAGCGCTGAAAACAAGCCAAAGATTGAATTACAATGCTGTTTTGTAGGAAGTAGTCCAATGTTAGATAACTTATATTTTGATTATACTTTGAGGGCTAGTTCACAATTTTGTGTGCTGTGAATGTGGGTTTAAATCCTGGATGGGACTCAAGCCAAAAATGGGGTAGTGGGGTAGTCAAGAAGTTAAATCGTTCGCTAGTCACACTGAAGACCCAGGTTTGATTCTCCACATGGGTACAATGTGTGAAGTCATGATTTTTCTAGAATATAGCATAAAGCAAACCTTAACATGAGTGTCTAATACTGAACCCTGTATTGTCTCCAGGTTAAGACAGGCCTAGTAACCTATCATGGTAGCCAGATGCTTATTGGGGTGGGGGATTTGGTCTGCTGTTTAGATACCCTGGTGTGGTGAATGTTGCTCATTGTATCAACCCCTGGTTGCAGGAAGGGGTGAAACAGGTAATAATTGACAGTACTCAAGTACTCATATTGAAGTACTCGTGACCACTCGAGTACTCATCTTTGGGAATACGAAGCAGGTGAACCAACATCACATAGTGATCAAATGTGGTACTGGGGATCTGGCATGCTCCTGAGGTTTTAAACAGTGCCTACACCTGTGTTTCAGGTACGAGGTTTTAGCTACAGAGATGTGTTCTTTTCAAAACTAATTATCCCTTTCTGACATGTTATGCATATATTATATTTGAAGCCTATTGAATACGAAACTCCATGTCATATGTTGTGATTTATTCTCAGAATGATTAGTAAGTGAATGATTTAATGGAATAAATTAATGACGCAAATGTAAATACATTTCCAAACAATAATATATTGATGGCAAGCAACTAGCTTGAATACAAACCATCATATTTTGTTGTAAATTTTCGACCTTCTGTTATTTTATAATGTTTGCTAATACTGAGAGCTTTATGTTGTCGATATGAATGTATCTGAAATTTGGAAATATTGTGTTGTACATTTTCAGCAAAGCTGCTTAGGGTAGTTTGAGTGGATGTCGAGGCGGGTGTATCAAATGTAGATTTATGCTATTTATCTACAGATGGTTCCTCATAGTTAAGGGGGCGGTGGGGTAGCCTAGTAGTTAAAGCGTTCACTCGTCACGCTGAAGACCTGGGTTCGATTCCCCATGTGGGTACAATGTGTGAGGCCCATTTTCTGGTGTCTCCCACCGTGATATCGCTGGAATATTGCTAAAAGTGGCGTAAAACCAAACTCACTCACTTATAGTTAAGGTCATGTCGTTTGGGGCACGTATCAGGCATAATCTGTTTTTAGCTTGTGATCAGTTAGCTTGAAATAAGACCAAATGTTGGCCCATGGTTGCTCTGCCATGTTTGTGCTGACACAAGTGGAATGATAGCTCTCCTTTGACAAGGACTCGAGTAAAATGTTAGTACTCAAGTAATGTTCCTACCTGCCTCTTACTTGAGTAAATGAGTACCCATTTCAGCCCAAGTATATATATGTGTGTGTATATTCATACATTATGGATTACAACTCATGTTTATTTCGTTAAGCGATGTATGGTAGCTGAGTGGGTTAGATGGCTGACTTTGTGTTCAGGTGATTAGGCATATGACTCGAGGGTGTGGGTTCACATCCCAGATGGGACACAACCCTACAAAGTACTAGAATTTCTACCTTACTGAGAAAATGTAACTAAAAAAAACCCATGTTACATTTGACCACTTTCTGAACTGTGCATAGATAAGTGACAGAGAGCACTCTTTTTTTGTATTATTCACAATGAATGTGTTAATTTGCGTCCCGTTATTAGGCCGGCTTGATTGGTATTTTGAACACTGACCTAATGCTTCATGTCTGACTGACTGATGGTTGTTTCCCTTTCAACTGACAGTTTGAACCAAAACATTTCAGTAATTGTGTTTTACTAGGAGCACACATCCCCCGCAATGCATTTTGTTGGGGATATAATTTTGGACTCCGTCCATGTAAAGCTTCTGGAGCAGAACATTAAAAGCATTTAATATTACATCCCCAAACATAGCACATAGGTATGTCTGGTGGTTAACTGGTGCCTTCTGGTTGTTTGTGAATTTTGAATAAAATACTTTTTGCTCTTCCAAAGCATGCTCCTTTCTGGAGCAAATCTTAAAAAATTGTCAATGTTCTGCTTCCACCTTGGGAGTATTAAAGAACCTAATGACATAAATAAAACAATACCACTCCATTTCCCGTGGTCAACATTACTGAAGTACATGAAACCACTGAAGCATTCCATCTGTTGTTGATACAAGTATATGCTAGTATACTACTAATTATGGGGATTGTCTTGTTCCAGAATAATAGGTTACACAAGGCTTTGTAACGGGGTTGATTTTGTTCGTTTGTTGAAAGGGATGGTGGGGTAAGTAATGGTTAAAGCATTTGCATGTCATGCAGAACACCCAGATTCAATTCTCTATAGGAATACAATGTGTAAAGTCCATTGCTGGTGTTCCCAAGTGTGATATTGCCAGAATTTTGCTGGAAGGGTGTAAAACCATACTCACTCACTCCTTTTCTGAAAATGTCAAGTTTGATTTTGTCTATACCAGCCAACTACAAGTCGTCAAATCTGTGGCTGGAATATTGCTGAACATGCACTTAACAACAAAGCAAAGATGTTGATCTCATGTTATTTGTTTTCCTTGCAGCAAATCCTTCGGCAATGTGTTGGTGTTGGACGGAGTTATTCAGTGCACGGAGCGAGATGAATTCACGTACCAGGAGATGATTACCCACCTGCCCTTGAACAGTCATCCCAATCCCAAGAAGGTCAGATTCCTACATTCAAAGATTTGTGTACATAATATCTGCATGAATTTGTGACTTTGTCACGCATGGCGTGTAAACAGATTATAATTTCAATCCAGTCTAACCATTCATTTTTTGGGGTTATGTATTCTTTGGGCCAAGCTGCTAAGGCAGTAAATAACATGGGTTTGTACCCGAAAGATAATAGCCACAGTTAAGTCAATGATTATTTCCAGACTGACACTCTGTAGCTGAAATATTGTTGAATGTGGCATCAAACAGCAAACATAATACAAACAAGTACAATCAAACACTTTTGTGTCAAACTTTGGTGCATCAGACTGACAGAGTGAAATGTTGAACGCTGTGTTTTCTTTCTGTATTGACCATTTAATGTTGCATTCATCTTCAGAAAACTTAAAGTACAGTTGATCCCCATTACATGGATTTTTTGTTAACATCTGACAAAAATCTGGATAGTGAGTTGTCCAGATTATTTGAATTTAAAAGCAAACATGTTCAAGTATTCCACGATAAAAGTTGGATGATGGGTTACTTTCTTTATGTCTGTAAATAAAGGTCCCATAGTTATGGTTTTCTGGTTGACTAGACAATGTTTAATACCTGACCACAGAATCATGCCAGTGCATCATATATCAGTTAGATGTATTCATTGCTAACAAGACTCATAGCTGTATTTCATCATTGCCAAAGCGTACCACGAGGGGTTTGAGCTGACAAGCAATTAACAAAGACATACATGAAATGACTGATGAGTGATGGCAGTGAGCATAAGAATCAGTTGTACAATAAACAATAACTCTGCATAATCGGGTCGACTCTAGATGGAAGTAATAGGGAACTGATTAAAAAATCGCCTAGGTGTGGAAGTGCAGAACTCAAGGGTGTGAGTACATTTAAGGATGAAAAGTTTCGTGTCACTAAAAACATGCAGAGGGCAGGATTTCCAGAAATACGGCGCTTGACTGTTTGTAAAGGGCCTGCCTGTTTCAACAGATCAGGCTATGTTCAGAAATGTTTGATCGTTTATTGTTTAATCGCTCCCAGCAATATTTTAGCTATTTAACTACAGTCTCTAAATAATCATGTCTGGACAAGACAGTCCAGTGTCAACAGCGTGAGCATAAGTATATGCCATTGGGATATGATGACCTGACCATCTGATCCTGGAAGTTGTCTTTTAAGACAAGCATGGGTTGCAGACCTCAACATCCCAGTAATCTGGAGTTTGGACAAGAAATAAAATGACATAGCGGCATAACTTCCCCAGGAACTGACCATGTCTTTCTATTTGCAGGTGCTTGTAATTGGTGGCGGCGATGGAGGCGTTGTCCGTGAAGTGTTGAAGTACCCGAGTGTGGATCAGGTTGTCTTGTGTGAGATTGACGAGGTTAGTAAAACTTACTGTGTGTTATTAGTACTTGTAATGCTGATTGATTAGATTAACAGTACCGGTGAGGGGAGGGGGGTATAGTATTAGCCTCCATCCATCCATCCATCCATATGTAGGTACAAATTGGAATATCTTAAGAACCTTAAGATTCTTTTCATATTTGGTCCCTGGGTTTATTTCAGTCAGAGACAGGTCCCAGTCAGGTTTCGTGGCCTTGGCCTTCATTTCAAGGTCACAAGGGGACTTAAACATTTAACCCATTTCAGCAAGATATCTCAAGAACCATTCACTGGATTTTCTTCACATTCAACACGAAGCTTCATGTAGGGATGGTGCAAGGCTCAGTTCATTTTGGTGACCTTCACATAATTTTCAAGGTCATGGCGACACTTTGAAAATTTCAGCATCTGAAGCTGCATTTTAATCTTGTCAGTGAGAAACCTCAAGAACTGTTCACTGGATTTTCTACCCCAGGCTTCATTTGGGAAGGCGCAGGGCCCATTCGATTTTGGTGACCTCCACTTAATTTTCAGGGTAATGGTGACACTTTGAACATTTCAAGATGTCAGTGTGCAAGTTAAACTTGTCAGTGAGGTACCTTAAGAACTCTTCTCTGGATTTTCTTCATATTTGACATCAAACTTCATCCTGGGATTGTGCAGGACCCTGTGGTGACCTTCACATAAATGTCAAGGTCATGGCAGCACTTAGACAATTGCAGCATGTTAAACTGCATGTTAAGATTGTCACCGAGATGTCTCAAGAACAGTTCACTGGACTTTCTTCATAGAATTTCAAGACTTCCCTTAAATGTTTTTTTCAATAAGTAATTTCTTTATTACTAGTTTCACATATTTCTTACACAAAGACATTCATGTCAAGGTCAAAGTGAGCAATATGTGAAGAGAGGGTGACTGGTCATGTTTTTGTTGACATTAACTTCATCTTAAATTATGACCTTCACTTTCATAACTTTTTACTTTTGATATGATAATATGCGGGGATTATGTCATATTAGTGACAATGCTTGTTGTTGCTACAGTACTTTACGTATCCATTACAGGAAGACCAGTGGAGACTATGTAAAGAACAAGCTAGGAGTAGGAAATTGTTGTAGTAAACAGCAACTAAACATTGAGTACATGAAACCCAAGTCATGACTGCTCAATCATTAACACAGCTCACATGTACATTACACACAACATGCGGCCAATTAATGTGCAACCTATGATAGTTATGACAGATGCTTTCCAATTACTGTAAGCATAGCATGTGAATAACTGTTGGTTGTAACAGCTGTTGAGAATTGTCTGCACATGGGTTGTTACTGTATTGCCTTCATGAAACGTTACCTCAAATAGTGTTTGGCATGCAACAAGTGATATGATATGATATGACATGATCGCGATACTAAAATTTAAGCTGCAATATGTTACGAATCCAAATATGTGGGTGGCAATAGGAAACATGTCAGGGTACTAAAATCTTTAATTCTAACCCAAACTATAAAACACCTTAGATCAAAACAAAATTGATTTTAAAGTATGTCCTCAAATTCCGCCAGCGTTGTTCAGTGGTTATAAGGAAAGCAGATAATGAGATTTATATATGGTCTTTGTCAATGTTAATAATATGTGAGTGCTATATCTGACAGGGTTCTTGGTGCAAAAAATATATAATCTGTCAAGAAAACAGACATACCAATGTTTGATGATGAAAATGTATGCCAACTTAATTACACTTGATAAGTAAATGTATATATATAAGAAGTAGTTTCACGGATCTTCTCCCACGTGTTTCAATTGTGTATCTTCAGGGAGAAGTGATTTCAGTTAAACAGACTGTTATCACGTCACTTTTGTCTTGACGTCACAATACAACTGTTTACAAATGTTGTGACGCGGCGTTGCCATGACGTCACATTGGCGGCTTTAACATTGACAGTAATACAATAGAAGCATAAGAAAAACAAGTATAATTCCCGTACATTGTGTTATATATATAAAATATACAATTTTTAAAGTTATTTTTACCTTAATCTGTAAAACATAATAATACTTGCATTTAAAAAGTGCAACAATTCATATTCATATGTTCTGTGCGACTTGCAGAGAGTGTATGGCTGGAACTTATGGTCCTCATCAAGCTGTAGTCTGTTTGCAGTGAAAACATACTGATGAATTTCATCATTGCTTTAATTTCACTTTGAAGGAAAAATTAATCAAATGAAGTGAAATTAATATTGTTAATCCAAATAATTTTAACTTGCCAACTGAACATTTCAAACTCAGAAGTATATTCACCTTATCATCAATTTGTTTAACAAATGATCATAGTTTCAAATCATTATTATTGGTTTGCATTATAAGGAGTTGTACATACTACATGATACACAGAGAACAGGTTGGTTGGGGCTAAATTAACGCTCATCACATGCTGCATATGCATGTGTTTCACTGTTTCAACTACTCCCCTTGTAATACAAACCAGTAATAGAGACGGGCCCCATCGTCAGTTATGATGTTGTAAACCTCCTCCAGTGTTCCAAAATAAGAGGCCCTGTTATCACCACCGAATCAACAACCTTGAACAACCCCTCAACACTAGCCTCTGAACCAACTCCATCATCGACCTCACCACTGCCTTACTCCACTTACTTTACCTGGGGTGATGAGATCACCTCCATCCTCTATTCTAACCAAAATTTACATCAATGAACAAGAATAGAAATTACTACAAACCTCACCTGTCAAACCAACCTGCTGGTACTGGAAAGTAGATGGTACATTCATCATCCAGCTTGATCAGTACCCCACCCAGCTTCTCACCCATCTTAACAACCAACATCCCAGCAAATCAAATTTACTTTGGAGACAGAGCAGGACAACCAACTACCTTTCATAGAGGCCCTTGTATCCCATTCCTCCTCCAACCATCTCCAGACCGACCACTGCTTACAGAAAGCCCACCCATAGTGATCAGTACATCAACTCCCAACGCTAACCATTCTCCCAAACTTAAGACTGGCATCACATCTACCCTAACTAGAAGAGCAAAGAATATATGCTCGACAAACCTGCATGATGAAATTCCAACACCTGAAGAGAACCTTCGTAGCATTAAACTGATGTCCTGCCCAAAAAGTCCACAGAACCACCGCTGCTACCCTGTCACCTCCCTCTGAAAGACCCAAACCTGAGTCTGCCCCCATCAAGCTCACTATTCCCTGCATTGATAAACCACAACAAACAGGCATCGATACCACCTTGTCATCTTCCCCCATCCTAAACAACCTTTTCCATGCAAACGGAAGAAAACCTCCAACTATCGACAACAAGAGCCCAAAATGTATGATTTACAAAATGTGATTGTGATCAGAGATATCGGTGAAACATCTGAGCCCATCAACATCAGGCATAAATCAGCATTTTATTTCGACCTCGAGGGTGCCGATTCAGATAGGTTTCTATACGACTTTTTATTATGCACATATTTAGGCAGTAAAGCGCAGCTTATGACAAACCACAGTCAGATTAATGTCAAGTAATTTGTGATCTTATTGTGATTTGCATTGACAATCATATGACATAGATGTATGCATCTTAAACAATTTGTAATTTATGATCTTATTGTGATTTGCAGTGTCCCAAACAGGTATATACTTTAGAATGTATTTAGGTGGGCCAGTGCCCTATCTGGTTAAATTTGGGTGGGCCCCAATATGCTTGATATGAGAGTCCAAGTGCCCCACCAGGTAAATTGTAGGTCAGACGCTTTTTGATTTGGGTGTTTTTAATTTTCAGCTAATTTTGTTTACTTACTTTGCATGTTAATAAACTAAAACCAAAAATTACCATATGAATGATTTTTAGAAACACACTCTTTCATTGGCTGAAATAATTACAACAACTAATCAGGGATATCATTGTGTGTTGATTAAAACTGGTTCACTTGATTGTCTTTTGGGCGAAAACTTGTTGCATTTTATTTACTTGGGCATGCTTGTATTTTTTTGGATACAGCATCCAATGTTTTGTGTCCACAGGACGCAGGTCAAATTTCGATATTTTGATGCAGAACTGCTGCAGAAACGCATTCCCGATTTATTACTGCACAAATCAGTTGATGATAAGCATCATCAGCTTCATTCTTGAGAGTTTCTATTACTTCCTGTCCGTACTGAGCATGCTCAAGAGGAGCAATATTGTATGGCCTCAGTGAAACATGACTTGACATGACTATATGGATTATGGAAAATTCATCAAAAGAGCCAGGGCGTGATTTTGTAATATACGACCTGCACTGCTGCATGTTAACAAATCCGGGCATTGCGCAGGTTACCTTCAATTACAGGTTGCATCCGATGCAGGTATCATAAATCCTCCAACATCCTAAAGCTGTCATTGTGTGTTTTAATTGAGAAGTTGGGAGGGCTGCAATGAATTTATTTGATTTGACCAGTTATTTTCGATTTTCAATAACTGTTATCACTCTTTCAAGTCGATATTTGAATACCTGTTTAAATTATTTCCAGAATGCAAATTTAACTCAAAGTTTAGCAGTTTTGAGCACTGGAATAAGGGGAAATGTGATTAGTTGATGCTAATTATCCAATGAGAATTGTTGTTTGTAGACATCACCCAATTGGCGATGGATTTCACACTAAAAATGCTGACTTAGAGAGTTAAATGAAATCTGATGTTTTTAGTTGTGCAAAGAATCAAATCGAAAGTGACTGGATCGAGGGTCCAATATCAAAAACTGAATCGAGGTACTGGTGAATCGCTGTAGCCATAGACATAAGTGACTGGAAGTAATAGTCTCTCGTTGCGTGACTTGATACAAGCATAAACAGTTGTGTGCTCCTCAGAAATCAGTATTGTAGCAGTAATCATATGGATATTTATGTAGCACACAAATGCATTAGTGCATGCTCAGTTTTCTGGTATATTTCCTGGTTACTGGATGTCATTCTCAACGGCTTATCTCATTATCAATCTCAACTCCCTGGAGAGCATACAGCTCTTGCTGCCACAAGGCACACTGAGTTACTGAGATTTTTTTTATCTTTATAAAGTACTCATACACAGTTGGCTGGATTGGGACACACAGTCACAGTACTTTGTCCAAGTTTGTTACTGCATGTTGCTGTGCTTGCAACTAGGTATTTTCACATGTTCATGTGGCCACCGTTTGGTCATATACCAATGGTACACGGGTTCTTAAGTGTACAGGGTTATGTACTGTACACAAGGGGTTGTGACAACACGGAAAGAATCTGCACATGTTGTGAACACCGTTTTCACACCCGGTCACAGGTGAGCTCAATGCCAGCACCCCGAGTCTGATGGATTACTAGCCTGGTGCTTTAGCCTGCTCACCCACCACACCCCCAAAAGAGATTCATAAAAAAATGTCATGTGAAATTGAAAAAAAGTCATTCATCATGATTGAATCTGACACTGTTGGATGTGTCTGAAATGGAGTACTTGTTATGAATATAGCAAAACAGTTATTAATGTCAGTTACATTTTAGAACCAGTGACGTTACTTTATGGTGCAATGAAACTTTTAGTTGTGTAGCCAGGTTGAACGTGGCGCAGTTACTGAATGATAGTTTTGGGAATCAGAAACCATAGATTAATGAAAAATGTTTTTTACAATTAATAATCATTTTTATTCCTTCTTTCGATCAATTTTCAATTATTTTTTATCATTAGATCCCCACTACTGAATAAGAACAAAATCACACTTGAAGAAACCAAATGTATGATACTGATATGTTTTGGTCATTCAGAGAGTGGTTGAAGTGTGCAAACAGCACCTCCCAAGTATGGCATCATGTCTCAGTGACCCCCGTGTTCTCCTCCACATCGGTGACGGCATCAAGTATCTACAACAACACAAAGGAGAGTTTGATGTGATAATTACCGATGCCCCAGACCCTATAGGTAAGGTTATCCCTGTAGTGGATTCATTACCACATAGTGCAGTGTAAAAAGAAACACCACATATAAGTTGATAACCTTGTATGAACTATCAAAATTTGCATAACAGTAACGTGACCTTGACCGAATTGCATGAGCAGCACATACACAATGCCTGTATTTGTAAATGATATGTGTTTGTGTCCTGGATTTTTCTATACTTGGTTGTGTAAAACTTCACTCCATGGTGCCATTTTGTATGCATTGGAGACTGGTCTCAAGAAACACTTGCTCTGCCCCAGTGTATGAAACTCCCTAAAAAAGCCAGGAAGGCCACAGGGATGACAGCTAAAAAATGTTGCTGGCCCTGTTTACATGTAACCAGCCCTGTATTAAATATAGGAAATTCAGATATGGTGTTATTTTGAGATAGTGTTAACTAAAGTATGTTAAAGTAATTAATGAATTACTTGTAATGAGGTAAACTTAGAATTGTGCAAAAGAAAAAGTAATAAAATCACAAGTGGTGGTCACTGTTAATTCATTTAGTGTCACTGCCATCTGAATCAGAAAAGCAGAAAAGAATGACATTATTCATTGGCTGAAAGCATTCTCTAGACCAGTCACATTTAGTGTTAGATAAATGGGTAGACTGATCTCTGGAAGACAGAGGTTGATTGATCATGAAATATACAGACATCATCTAGCTATCACAATTGTAAACTATTTTCGAAATATGTCCCATAGTCAATGGCATGGTCAAATATATACCCTTGGAAAATGTATTGGCACACAGGGCTGGCTATAAAATAAAGCTGTAATCCTGCCATGAAACTTGCAAGCAGTGGGCCGCCGGGCAGATGCTGTTTCATACACTGCCCTGCCCTGTTCAGTTTAGCTCAGCTTGCTTGCTCACTCCTGAACTCACTGTCCGTCAGGTCCTGCTGAAGGATTGTACCAGAAAGAGTATTATGAAAACTTGAAGAAGTCACTGAAACCCAATGGAATAATTTCTTGCCAAGGTAAGATTGCATTTAGCTAAAATATCAGTGAAATTAAGTCTTCTCAAAGATTGAAACAGTGCTTCATTTGCAGGCCATGACATGGCCCTTGCAGTGTGATTAAAACTTATGAACAAAATTCATTTAATGGAAAGTATTATAATACTTTAATATATTCATACAATGATTATGATGACAATACAATGGATGATGATGATGATGATGATGATGATGATGATGATGATGATGATGATGATGATGATGATGATTTGGTCACTTAATAATAAATGCAATGACTTCTCTTCAGGTGAAACCTTGTGGTTTGATCTACCTCTCATCAAACAGATGATCAGTTACTGTCGCAACGTATTCCCCACCGTGGCATACGCGTCAGGGAACACACCCACCTACCCTGGGGGTCACATGGGCTTCTTGCTCTGTAGCACTAACCCAGTGAGTAAATACACTATATCCACTGATTATATACTGCAGGTTTGCAGCACACTTCAGTACATGATCCAAACTGAGAAATATCATTTCAGTTACATGTTTTTAATAGTACTCTATCATTATTACTAGTCAATCTGACTTTCATTTCCTTAACTACAGAAGCAGGAAAGGGGTTGAATTTTCAGTTTTACATTATTTTGTTATATTTAAGGTTAGTTAATTTTTAGTTTTAGACTGTTTTATTAAATTGAATTCCATGTGAAAACCAGTTAGTGGTGGAATCAATCTTCAGTGTTTCCATATGTAAATGCATCATGTTACATATATAGTGAGTGTTTTAGGTGAGTGTGAACTTTTGATGGGAGGTATATGTTACCTGGTTGCACTAAGTTCAGATACAGTCTTTAAGCGTGGAACATATTGTACTTATACATGAAATGTGTAAACTGTGTACTGTAAATCTTTCACAGTCAGGCTCTGTAGTTTTCATCCAACCTTGATATCTGTTACAACTGGGTTTTTATGCCATCAACTAACAAAGAAGATTTTGACATAGCTCTCCACACTTCTTTTTGTTCATGCTGTCTGAGCAGGGTATTCAGATCAATAACGTTGTATTTCTGTGGCTGAATTTGTGTGTTAGGTACTTGTATAGGTCATATTCTGTGGCTATGTTTCAGTCCAGTGACATCAAGGAATGTCAGATGTATAACGTTACTGTCCTTATCATACCCCTGATTTGCCCAAGGAAGCAGGTTCGACCTTGACCTAGTGTTCATGTGTTGACAGGATTTGGTCACAGATTTTGATAGGATTAGTGAGTGAGGGTTTATTTGCTTAGTATGAGCTAAATGGCACATCTAGATTTGATTTGTTTTCAACCTCTAGTGTTTTATGCATTTATTCTATCAGTGAAAACTCTTAGTTTTACATTATTCAACAATTTATGGCAGAGCATGAAACATCTAAAAATTTCAGCCAAACCACAAGGCATGTTAGATCAAAAACTTGCCAGTCCTGACCAAAACTGACCTGCCTACAAATTATCTTCATACAGACATGTCTAAAGTTTAACCCAACTGTTGGTCAAGTGAATTTGAGAATCTGTCTGTCCATGTTGAAAATGATCCATCCTGGTTGGTTGGGGAGGCATGTATGTTAAATGCTGTTTATTGGTATGCTTTATTTTGTTCAGTAGCAATTAGAAAGAGTGTTTACTTAATTGCAAAACAATTATCAGTAAGAAAAACATCATCAACAAGTTTTCTTTGTAGTAAAATCTTTGGGAACAATATGAACTTATTGAAATTCATTCACAACACAGTGAAACATGTTTACATTATTCTGAAACTATTACAAACAGGTTGATTTTATTTATAAACAATAATGAATAAACAAAGGGGTTTGGAAATAGGTATGGCTGAAAAAACCTGACGTGCTCAATCACTGAGACGAGTTGTGCTGAAACTTAATTGTGGCCTTTCACTAAATGTCCTATTTTCTCTTCACATCTATCTACCTGGCTGAGGTCACTCATAGCGATACCTCTGTAGTCTCCTGACTCAGCAAGTTTCGTTCAAAATGTAATCAAACTTAGAATGTTATTGTGTGTGAGTTATAAAATGATGAGACCCGATACTTAGCGTTGTGGTCCATTAGTGTTTTTGCTTTTGTCTAACACTATTTTAGTTTAGTAAGTAGTCAAAAAGGCAAAATTTACTATAAGAAAAACCAAAACAAATTTTTGGGAGGTGGGGGAGCCTAGAAGTTTGGGACAGATTTGCACCATGGTCACAGTGTATGAAGCATGTTTCAGGTGTCCTCCACATTGATATTCCTGGGGAAAAAATGCTCTCTCATTCACTCACTGAAATGTATTTCAAATTATTAATAGAACAAGCTTTTGAAAAGACTGATCAATTTATGTTCAGCCATCATTGAACGACAGGTGGAGGCTTCTGTGAAAGTCACAATTGATGACTGCCTGAAAACAGCCACACTGAATGACACTGGCAATAGGCTATTTAGCCGGGTAGAGATATATTTCCATTGAAATTAAACATGAAGATGTGCTATGTAATGTCTCATACAGGTTGAACTGTTGTTGTTTAACATCACTCTCAGCTGTATTCTAGCTTGGTCATGACACAGACACTATTATCCTGTTTTTTTCTGGACTTGTACAGATTTCTACAACACAGAGATGAAAATATGCAATCTAGTATAGACACAGATGACATTTTTGTGTCATACTAACCTTCAATTTTTAAATTAGTTGAAACAATGTGTACACACTATTGCCTAGCCATATCAAGTAACCTGATATTGCACAACTATTGTGATGCACCAAATCATGATATATACTCTATTCTATTCTCTAACATGCATGTAAAATATGACACTGTATTATTTAAACTATTTTATGCATTGTATCGTTTGCAATGCCCTACAATGGAGGACGTTGGCCCAATTTTGGCAAAGGCTGGGCCAATGTTGGGCCAATGATGAATGCTATCTGGGAAGCATGCAAGAACCTCTTTGCTTCTACTGACCAACTGGGGCAACATGTATTTGCCCCAATACTAACCTTTTTCAGTTTGGGGGTAACTCTCAGCTAGAAAGTGTAATCAAGAAAAGGAAAATTGCGCACAAAGTGTAGGTTCATGTACACATTATATGTTCAACATATTATGTTTCCTTCAGTATGCATAAAGTCTCCTTCAGATAATTTTTGATGACAAAATCATCTTGCATGATGTGAACTGTCAAACATTCATTTCTTGTTTCCTAAATTCAGCAACCCATGCTTGCCGTAAAGGGCAACTATGCTTGTAAGAGGTGACTAGCGGGATCAGGCAGTCAGGCTCGCTGACTTGGTTGACACATGTCATCGATTCCCAGTTGCGCACATCAATGCTCATGCTGTTGATCACTTGATTGTCTGATCCAGACACGATTATTTACAGACCACTGCCTTATAGCAGTATTGCTGAGTGCTGTGTAAAACTAAACTCGCTCACTCCTAAATTGAGTCAAATAGCCATGGTTGTTTAAGTTAAAGACCTCTAAAAATAAACATTCTATTTCTAACATTTTATGATTTAAATAGTAATTTTTTTCATTTTCAAAATTTACACAACAGTTTGTGGTGCACAATGAATTCTAGGTTAATATAATAGCGAATAATACATAATGTGTAGAGCCACACATCATGCTAGGCTGATTCAAGTTCATCACAATGTATCTATGTACAATTTCTGCCTGCTGTGGAGCATGCAAACACAAGCCCTGCATTCATGTTATTGTGATACGCATATTTTTCCATACCTATTTTGTGAATTGCATACAATCGTTCCTGTGTTACTACAGTTCAGTGAGAAATGTATTGTGTTTGTAGAGTTTGGACTTCAAGCAACCACAGAGCAACTTCTCACCAGCTCAGCTGGACAGTATGGGCCTCAAGTATTACAGTCCAGAGATACACCGCGCTGCCTTCGCACTCCCTCGCCACGCCAGAAAAGTAGGCATTGTAGCATGTTTTTCTACATCTGGGCCCACCTGCATGAAGCAGGCTTAGCACTATGATATATCAATTCTTTTAAGTCCATGCTCTGTTATTAGTATTCACTGATGTCTTGTTAATAAGTGCTCATTGATGTCTTGTTCACAAGTAGGCATTGATTTCATGGTTACAAGTGTGCATTGATGTCTTGTTAGCAGATATGTATTGACGTCTTGTTAACAAGTGTGCATTGATAGGCTGGCAAGAAGTATGCATTGATATCTTGTTAGCAAGTATGCATTAATATCATGGTGAGAAGTTTGCACTGATGTTTTCTTAAAAAAGTATGCATTGATGTCTTGTTAGCATGTATCCATTGAAAGGCTGTCAAGAAGTATGTGTTAATGTCTTTTTAACAAGTATGCATTAATATTATAACAATATGCATTGATGTCCTGGTAAGAAGTATGCATAGGTTTTCTGGTTACATGAATGCCTGTTAACATGTATGCATTATATCCTAGTAAAAAGATGGCCTCTTCCTTTCAGGCCCTGACTGAAGTGCTTGACACATGAAGAACTTGGCAAATCCAGGAACTGGTTGCTATGGTGATGGAGCATACCTTTCTGTTGGTGTATAACTGCTGTATCATCTTGAGGAAAGCACCAAATGCATACTGCATCAGTTTCTGTATCTTATATTTACCTTGTTTACACATATGATCAAAATGTTTCTTTTAGTAGCTCATATGTGTTACCTGTGATTGTATTAATTGATGATGGGGTTTATTGAAAGGGAGACGGATAATTGTATGAAAACTACATGGATGTAATACTGTTGTGATTCACTGCACAGATCTTTAATTCAGGTTAATGTAGAAATCCGTAGCAGACTTTTCACAATTTTCAATATCTGGTGCAATCATTGATTATGACCTGATGCATTTAATATATTATATTACATTTTCAGTCCCATTTATTTTGACCAGGACACTGTATGTTGTGGATTGTGTATGTAATGTAATATCGTCCTGTCGACAACAAAATACGATCGAGATGTAACATATGCTATATTTTGGATTACACTTTCTCATTAAAGTACAGATTCAGGTATTTTTGTTGGGTTATGTCCCATCAAGGATTCGAACCCACACTCTCAGTGTCAGGCACTAATAACCAGCACACAGAGTTGGCAATCTAGCCCACTCAGCCACTGTGACTTCCACAAAAATCTGAGTCAGAAAACTGGTAGTCAAGATCACAGACATTGTGTATCCCTCTGATAGGTTAAATTGGCTAGGTTCCCATGGCTGAAAGCTATGAATACACAATGCCATGTAGAAAGTGGTCAAGTGAACATATACATACATGCATGCATGCATGCATCCATCCATCCATCCATCCATCCATCCATCCTTTCGTATGTACATACATTCATACATACACACGCATACACAAACACACACACACACACAAACACACACACACACAAAAGTAATTCAAGTCAAGTATAAGGAATATATATACAAACTGGGTCTGATAGACAAAACTGAGTCAAGACATTCATTGGCTACCAGGACTGATCATGAAACTTTCGAAAGGTAAAGGGTTTGACTGGAATGGATCTCGCTGGTGTTGACAAGTAATGTGCCAATCTTGTCAAGAGGTGGTGACACCATGACAACCCCTCTGAGGAAGGTCATCTGTGGTCTGTGTTGCATTGCATTGATTGACATAATCGTGGTTATGTTTATGTCGAAATGACTGGCACCATCATGGACAGACACTCTACCTTCCATTGGTCTGATAGCCTTGTTTCCTTCAAACTGTGTAAAGCATGGCATTGTTGAACAAGGTGTGATAGACCCAGTTTTTGTGCAGTTTTATACCTGCCAATGGTGGTAACAGTTCACGCCTGTTCGATTTCACGGGAAGTGTCTGCATGATGCCCACATGTTCATTGGTATTGTGCATTTTGGTAATTCCTTCTGTTGATGTGTTCTTATTTGGGTCTTCCAAAATGCAACAATTGTTGATGACAACTCAGGCTTCACTGTACGCCAAAAACTCAGATCAGTTTAGGGATCTGAGTTTGTTTCCTATTTCACTTTAAAAAAAGCTTGCGTTTCTTATGCATGTGAGTATACGTGTTGGTGATTACACTTTCTCAGCCCCTTTGTAAATGGCATTGTGTATTCAGAGATTACAGAGGACCAGCGACGAAAATGAATTAGGAATATGTCTCCCACATTTGTATGCTGGTTTTAAACAGATTCACACAGTAGGGATGATACTGAAGTTTGATTCTCCTGGTATGTAGATCCAGGTTTGTTTTGGTCCATGTCTGTGAAGTGATTCAGGCAACTGAAGTCGATTGAAGCACATGGCTCATGCTCCCTGCACTGATTAGAATTTGAGGCACACAGACACACTTGACACACAAATATACGTCCAGTGCACACAAATGTAGGGAATAGATGCAGAAAAACAATTCGCTGTGTCCAGGGGGATGTACAATAATATTCTCTGTGCCACAACACGTCTGTGACTGTGCTAAGTGTTTGGTTCCCTTCAGAGCAGTCATGTGCGTTATTTGACCTATCAGTCCAACTGTTCAGTGATTCATTCCATTCTCCACAAAACTATCTGCACAATTACTTCACATGACTCTCATATTACCTGCAAGGTACCCATGTTTGTTACTTGAGATAAAACCCTGACCCCTTTAGTAAATAGTACTTATGTATATTTTCAATGAAAGACACTATTATTTATGGGTTTTAACCATGTTTACCTTGATGAGTTTGTATTGTAATTTGAAAAAGTGTTGGTTTGACATGTCAGTGGGTTCTTGTATCATTTTGCTGTGCAAAATGACTCGACTGTCAAGTTTTCCTGGTATTTTGGAGTAAATTGGAAATTAATGTAAGCAGCTAGAATATCAATTAGATATTCAAACTTGATCATGTCTAGAATAGTATTCATTTAAGAATAGCTAAGTCTGGAATAGTTGTGAGTGAAGTATCTCACTGACAGTAGTTGTGCAGATCACTGTCGTTACATCTGAACCTATATGGAGGCCTTGCACCTTGATACATGTATTTTTTCAGCAGGTGATATAGCAATACAAGATGGTTGTTTGTGTTGAGCTCTAGAACAGTTGTGTCACTGTTGCATTGAGACCTATGCAGTGTTATCAAATGAATTCATGAACACAAATAATTTGTATTTCTGTGTTGTATGTGGGTTGTTCTCTACTTTTTGTATGATATCTGCCTTTCCCAGCTACTGTTGTGGACTTGGGTCCTGATCAACAGTTATGATATCTTGACCTGTCAAATGTTGCTGTATACTTGGGCTGTGCGGCCTGCTGATACAGAAGACTTGGTTTACTAGGGTCAGTCACCTGCACCCCATTCCTCATTCTTAACACTGTTACTGTCATATGCCATAGTTAAGTATGGGAGTTTTGATTGTCATAGGGCCATGACTGTTTTGTGTCATTGTTAAGAATGGAAGTTGCGATTGTCTTAGGGCCATGATTGTTTTGTGTCTTTGTTAAGTATAGGATTTACAATTGTCTTAGGGCCACAATTGTTTTGTGTCATGATTAAGTATGGGATTTACAATTGTCTAAGGGCAACAATTGTTTTGTGTCATAGGGCCATGATTGTGTTGTGTCATGGTTATGTCTTATGTCATAGCTAGGTAAGGGAATTATGGGCTACAATTGTTGTATGTCATTCTAAGTATGGGAGTTGTGAATGTCTTAAGGTTACGATTGCCTTATGTCGTAGTTGAGTATGGAAGTTACAAACATCTTAGAGCATGACTGTTGTCTGTAATTGTTAAGAATGGGAGTTACAAAATCTTAGGGCTATGATTGTCACACGTCATAGTTAAGTATGGGAGTTCCGATTGCCTTAGGGCCACAAGTTTTGTATATCAATGTTATGAATGGGAGTTATGATTGTATTAGGGTTATGATTGCTGTGTGTGAATACCTATGCTATTTCCAGTAATCTAAGTATTTGATAAACAGGGTCTGTCTACCTAACCAGTAAAAGCTAATATGCATATTATCAGTACGCCAAATCTATACCTTAAAGCATTCTCAAGTGCTACATTGGTAACCCCGTAAATATGTCAGTGTGCGTTTCACTCTCAGCTCCTTGAGAAGAGCACATTCATGAGTTGGAATGCAGAGTGAAGAACTGTTTTCCAGATGCGATTGTTGGAGTGTTTTGAAGATGGAAAAGTTTTATGACATGTTCCTGACATCCATATCATTGTAGTCAGATCTTTAAATCCTACATGTTAACTCAGCATCACAACCTGAGAATCTCTTTCACAGGAGATACAGGACAATGGTGAAGCCTAGTGGTAAAGCACTCACTTTAACTGAAGTTCCAGGTTCAATTCTGAACATGGTTACAATGTGTGAAGCCCTTTTCTGGTGTCCACCATCTGATATTGCTCAAATATTGCTAAAAGCTGTGTGAAACTAATCTCACTCACTTATACGAGATATAGTCAGATGAGCTTTCTAGAAGACTGTTTTGATTTACGCACATTTTAAAAGAAACATTCACCAGCCTTAGGTAATATTCCTGTTAACTACTAAAAGTATTTTGTAATAATAAACGCAGTTCTGATATTGTGAATATTTTAACTTGCCATTGTTTCTGGATGCAGTGGCATCTTTCCTGAAATGGAAGTGTTACTTAAGGAATACTTTGTATATTCTTTTGTTTGAATAGATATTTTTGAATTCAGGTTGTAAAAAGAAGAGTCCTAGTTGTTGCAGAAAGCAGATAACTGCTACAGATCCACCATATGTCTTGTGTACATTTTCCAGCCTACATTTAGTGAGGGTTCTCATGAAACAGCCCTCTATGAAAATGTTCTTGGGTCTCCTTGCAGATAGGTATGGTAAAGATCAGATTTTACTGATTTCTGATATGACATACCTTGGAATAACTGTTTATGTCATGTCGTGAAAATATACCTGCATATTTACTTTGGATAACTCTTTTTATTGATTTTCGCAGTTTGCTTTTAGTTTTGTGTTGTATTATATAGTTGTTGCAATGTAAAGAGTATGAAATGTTTGAAAACTTAAAGCTTGCCAGATTGTTCGTCATAATATGCTATTTGTTGTAAGCACTGTTTTACAAATGTATTTTTATTTGGATTTTTATGGTTATACTTTTTAGCTGTTCAATTTGTCTGTTAATTTACCAGTATTCCAATCTGTTGTGACAAGTACATCATCATGGTGTAGGATTTCATGTTGTTGAGTTTCTCGTTAATGTCTATTATAATCAGACTTCTCCTATTTTAGTTACATATCTTTGTGAACCTGTGAAAAATGTACAAACATTTACACTGATTGTCATAATTAAAACGTTTCATTCCTTTTCTAAAAAATTCAATTCTGAAATTGTTAATGTTTACTTATATGTGGGATTGTGTGAATACAAGTATCATCTTGAGATTATTAAACAATGAAAATCAGTCATGTTTAATCAGTGTTCAAAATATGTGCCTGCCCGACCACCCGGGTTGCTTGTTTTCAACATGGACTGACAGATTCATCTGTCTGATGGTCTGGTTAAAATTGAGATGAGTATGAAGATATCCATCACAATTCACGAAAATAAATCATTATTAATTCGCACAAGTCTCTTGTCAAACTTATATTATTTGCAGCCAGGTAAGTTCAGGTAACGACGAGCAAGTTATATGTCTAACCAGCCTTTGGGTCTGCCTAAAATTGTTGTGAGTCACATACCCTGGTTTAACATTGTCCAAGCATTTAAATTGTGGCAGTTATGTCTATGGTATTTAGGTCATTCGTAGTGCTGTAATGATGCATCAAGATATCAATGGATTGCAGTTGTTGAGTCTCTGATAACAATTAAACAATGGTGGAAACAAAAAGCTATCGATGCATCAATAGTATTGATGTGTGACTATCACTAGTTTAGTAATTGCCTTCCGTTAATAAATATGTAGCACAGTATACAGAGGGTAACAGATTTGTTCAGTAACAGACGTTCGTTTGTCATGTGGAAGACCCAGGTTCAATTCCCCATATGGGCACAATGTATGAAGCCCATTTCTAGTGTCCCCCTCCGTGATATTGCTAGAATATTGGTAAAAGCAGCAACTAAAACGCATTCTTTTACTCTGAATCAAACTAGGCGGCAAACATGGCGTGCGACTCAGACTTTGAAATTGCGAATGACAATAAGTTTATGTTTTAACTGTTTACTTGATCAGGTCTCAAGTGTCTTGTCAGTTATTAAAAGAGACTAGAACTACTTCAACTTGTTTTATTTCATATAGACTGTACATTGTGGGAAATGACTACAAATGAGACTTCGACATCTGTTTCAGTAGTTTTGCAATAGTTGATCATTCTGACATAATAGTTTCTCTCCCTCAATAGTCGCCCCTAGTAATTATATAAACTACTAGGGCTGGAATGGATCCAAATTTTCTACACATGTACCCCAGCCTTTATTACTCTACCCTACCTGAATACTCATATAAATTCCTGTCATCATATTTGCAAGAAATGGAAATATATTCTTCAGCTTGGAGACTAAAGTTGTGGGTTTTTCAATATCTTAACCATGTATTATATTCAAGATAGGTGACTGCCTAATTGTATCTAAAACTTCAAAGGCAATACAACCTTTAATCATAAAAAATAACATATTACATTGTTTAGTCTATTAGTCACATGATCATACCAGGGCCAGGTATTGAGATGGGTACCCCGGTCGAACTCACTGCCCACCTGTCCCGGGTATCCGGGTTACCCCAATACGGCCCTGTCCCCAACAGTAAATATATCTATATGATATAAAGGTGCATGCCTTGACAGGCAGCTTCATATTTTAGTTTGATTTCAACAACACATTTCTGTGATAAACTCTTTAATCAGATTACACAGTTCTGTCAAGGATGCACCTTACATCAAAGTAACTGACATGGGATAACTGTCACCATGACAACTGGGATGTCATAGCACCAATGGACTTCTTTCTTGCCTCAATACTTGAATACCATATTTTCAGAAATGAGGTTCATTTATTGCATTTTCATTACACTAACATTAATCTGTGATAATCGTGGTTAGAATTTGTCTTAAATGCTTGCTGTAAGAGGTGCATGCTTGTCACAAGAGGTGACTGATCTCATTGGGTGGTCAGACTTGCTGATATAGTTGATAAAGTCATTGTATCCCAGTTGTGTGGATTGATACTCATGCTGTTGATCACTGGATTGTCTAATTATATACAGACCGCTGCCATATTACCGAGTATTACATGTGAAACATGTATTAATATGCACAACTTACATACGCCCATTCAAGATTTCCCCAATATCCTGTTCCCAGTAATGATGTTCAAAAAAGCTGTACAGTGAAAGGTAGTTACACAACATTAAACTCTTCTCATATGTAATACTCAAAAGAGGTAAAAAACACCCACCTTGACACATTAATTACTATGAAAGAATCAGAAATCCTTTAACTTCTTTGAATAGTATACACATGTTCAAAGTTGTCTATGTCATATTCTTTAAAGGCCAAGTGACCAAGTCCTTGTATGATCAGTTCTGATAAACCCATATTTAGACAATAACCATTTTGGGATATTGCTCTTAGTTTGAATGACTGGTATTATATGTAACTCATAATGAAAAAGCAAACATTCAACAGTGGCCTCCATGACTGAAGGTCAAAAATCAAAACATGAAATCCTGAAAAGGAAGCTAACAGTACAAAAATATATTGCTGAAATGCCTGAAATATTATTTTAAATTCATGTGGTCATGGGTTGCTGAGACCACCTGAGAGAATAAATGACTTTCCCTGCCAAGGTTTAACAAAGGGTTATGACAGGGAACCCGGGGAGGGAGGGGGGAAGTGTTAGCCTTGTGGTTTATGTATTCGCTTGTCATTTTCTTAATTTCTGCTGATGGTCAGTGTTTTCTCCCCATGCAAAGTTTTTAATAGTCTTACATATTGCCAAACAATAAACTGAAATTTTATTCTTGAATTCTTGAATCAAATCTATTTACCAGTAAAGTATTTCAATTGTTTTTCAAATTTCACTAGTATTATTTTGTAGCACAGGAATCCTTTATTTGTAATCAATATGAATTAAGAGTAGGGTGGAGCTGAATCATACATTTCAGCTTCCGTTCCACAAAGCAATGTTGGCACATATCTTAATATGCTTACGATAGTAGCACAGAGATCACTTTGTTGAAAAGAGCCCAGTAGATTTTGATTGTTTCACATGTATCTTACCAGTTCTTCTGAGGGCATTTAGAATTTTCTTCATACCCATGAATTTCAAATCCTGTGTGTTTGTTAATGTGCTACTGGTCTTGCTTGTGCTTATTTTATGTGTGATTCCTTTGTCATTAAATCCATATTTTCTGAAAATAAGTAGATAGTGATGTCAGAAGGATTAAATACATACTGTAGCATTAACGTGTCACATCCTGGACTTTCTTAAATAGTTTGTGTACAAGTTGTTTATTTAGTATTGAATTTTACATCAGCCTCTTGTACAATTTGTAAAATCTAATAAAAGCAGCTAAAATGATCTTAATACTATTTTTGAAATCACAAAAATTAGAACACCTACTGAAAAGCCTCGAAAATAAAGTCATTATTTATAATTACATGTTTATGTTTAATTTGTAATGAGCATAAGTCAATCTATATTAAGTTTTGACAGTTAATTTTCATGTCTACCAAGGATGGAAACACCACCAGCATACCATGCAGTAACTGTAACAAAAACATGCCATCTGGTTCCAGTGACACTAGCATACCATCAGGTTCCAGTGACACCAGCATACCATCTGGTTTGAGTGACACCAACATACCATCAGGTTCAAGTGATGCCAGCATACCATGCAGTATCTGTGACACCAACATACCATCTGGTACAAGTGACACCATCATACTATCCGGTACCAGAGACACCAACATACCATCTGATGTCAGTGACATCAACATACCATCTGATGTCAGTGACATCAACATACCATCTGGTACCAGTGACACCAGCATACCATCGGGTACCATTGACGCCAGCATACCATGCACTACCAGTGACACCCCAAATGAAATTCAACAGTACGTTTTCACTGCAAACAGGCTATATTGAATAACCTGCAAGCAGCATTGGAGAGCATTACTACTGCACTTGTAACAAGCAAGTGTAAAATGAGGACATCGAGGGGATGAGAGAGCAAGGTTTTTGTGCAGAGGACAGCCTGTGAGTGAAATGAGACCACATGCACAGAAACAGTATGGTATTAGCATCGTTTCAAGGAAGAATGAAGACAGCAGTTTGTAAAACCCGTACAGGGGCACTGGATGTCTTTACAAATATCCAGAGCCTGTGACGTGGCACCTATTATAGCACATTCGTCACGTGGAGGCACCTCTAATACAATTATGCATGCAGCTATGAGGAGAAGTGCCGCAAGCTTGAATATGACTTACCTCTCTGTCAAAAAATGTATACCAGCTAAGGTATGAAAAGAGGACAGCAACACGAAGCTCGTACAACAGCACGCATATAACATTACATCGCTTCAGTTTCTACAGTTCACAAAGGTGTCCTAGTTCAGTACAATTATCATGCAGGTACACAGGCTACTACTGTTCAGCGAGACCCCTATAAAGTACATCACTGTTAACTATCACGAACCCGAGCACTCAGCGCACGTTGACAAAGTTTTTTTTAATATGTCGAAATGTAAAGAAAGTGATATGAAAAAAAAAATGGAAGAAAAATATTCGTGTAAACCTGGTAGGCTGCAAAGCTTTATATCTAGTTAGTGCTGATTTTCAAAATCATACGTATTGAATCCACCTGGTTGAATTTAAAATGAATATGACTTGAGCTTATAATACAAAATATCGGAGAGCAGATGTAAAATCTTCAAAGGAAGCTCGCTATATAGATTCGGTTGCAAACTGAGATGAGTTACGTAAACAAGAGCACATGATCATTGCCACCTTTTTCAAAACGCCAACTGAAGCCACACAATTCTGCTGTCATATTCTATTTGTAAAATCAAAATGACGATATATTTGTTTCATGATTTTTAAGCAATTACATAGTGCCATAACCGATAGTCCCTTGAAGATCTGCGTTAAAACTGATCTTTAGCAATCTATACCTATAGTAAGAGGCGACTAACGGGATCGGGCAGTGACTTGGCTTGCTGACGTGGTTGACAGACGTCAGCCTATTCCATTTCTGTAGAATGACGCTGATAAAGTTGATCACTAGATTGTCTGTTCCATGCTCGATTATCTACTGACATATAGCTGAAATATTGCTGAGTGCGGCGTAAAATAAAATCACTCTCTCACCATAACCTATATAATATCACAGGTTATTTTGTATCAAAGTACTTCAACCCTTCCCTGCATTCTGACTGGTTTGACGCAGTTTCGCACATAACAGATTTCTTGTGATATACAGCTTCTATATAGCACCAAAAACAAATATTATCCATGATACAGAATAAAATACCCCGCGAATAAATTGCCGATCTATATTTGGAAGTTGTATTTCCTTTCAAGAAAGAAAGAGACAAGTGACACAAGACTGAAACGAACTCAATGAAATCAGCTAGCGAGCTAATAGCGCAAAAAACATATACAGAAACATGACCTTTATTTAATCCGTTTGTCTTCAGACAGGAAATTCTGCTGGTGTCGTGCTTACCGCGCTCATATCTGCATATTGTACTTACAACAATGTAGAATAATGTCACTGGCAATATCACATCTGCCCCAAATACGTTTATGAATAATCTTATCTGATATGAGCGTAAAATGCTATCGCACCTTAACAGAAGCAGAAGCTCGTATTATTTTACACACATGAAATTCACAGTTACTAGTGGTGTTTCAGGTATGTAGCTGTATCAGAGTTACTCCCCTTAGACAGCCCAAGACGAGTCGATAACTCAAGAAAGACGGAAACGCGGTACGTAATACTACGTGGCTGGTTAGGTTTAAAAGTTTGAATATTTGGGTATGTCATGTATAACTCGATACCACGGCACGTAACAACGAAGAAATAAGGTCCATCGTTCAATAGATTCACGAACTGCTAGGTGTTTCACTTCAAAACATATCGTGACAACTGGGATGTATTTTACGTGTGCTTGAAACAGTCTTTCTCGATGTAAATGTGTGACTATTCTATGCGACAACACGGAGAATGATGGTAAGACGCTGTCGTGTACCTGTTGATAACGTGGATAGCAAACCCCAAATTGTTGATGATGTCTGTATGTAGATATCTATCTTTATCTTGATTGATTACACAGCCCGCGCTTGTCATATACCTGAGTAAACATTCACTGTATCTCAGTTCTGATCAAACTGTTTTTGTATATGTGTTGCCCGTGTACTTTGGGCATTGTGTGGTTGTTCGATATGTGTTTCAGTTTGAAATTTAATGTAAATATTGGACGGCACTTGTATGATTTTACTCTTTGAAAAACCACTTCGGCACATGGCAAGGTAAGGTGAGGTGGGTTGATCCTTAACGTCAAGAACAGTACTATTTCACTTACACAGCAGCGTACGTGCATCTTCGCGTGTGTGCTTGTGTGCGTGTGCATATGTTTGTGCTTGTGTATGTGCGTGTGTCTGTGTGTGAGTCTACCGGCATACTTGTTCGGACTGCTGTGGGTTTTTCAGTTATAGATAACACATGCCATTGTTTAGTCAGTGAGTTGGGTTTTACGCCGATTTTACCAATATTCCAGCAGTATCATGGCGGGGACACCAGATATGGGCTTCACACATAGTGTCTATGCGGGGAATCGAACCTGGGTCTTCAGAGTGACGAGCGAAAGCCTTAATCACTATAGGCTATGCTACCATGCATGCTCCATTGTTTCACAAGGATGAACCACAGTATACCGACTTATGAGTGCCTTGTTCATCTCTAAGAGAGGCGCCTGGGTAGCCTAAAGTGGTCACATGAGAGCACAGACTGGTCACATGAGGACATAACATGGTCACATGATGACATGAAGTGGTCACATAACGACAGGAAGTGCATGGTCACATGACACAAACGGATAATTAACAGGACGTCATAAACTGATGAAATAAAGAGATATACTGGTAATTTGACATGAACTGGTAACATGACGACATGAAGAGGTCACATGGCTTTGTAAAGTGGTCACATGACGACATGAAGTGGTCACATGGCATCGTTAAGTGTTTCTATAATGACATGAACTAGTCCCATGACGTCATGAATTGGTAACATGACGACATGCAAGTGGTCACATGACATATTGAACTGGTAGCATCATATCATATCTCCTGCTGGAAGATGTCACTCTCCAAGTCCAAAGGATTTCCATTTCATTTTGTGGTTGCTCTAGATAGTTTGTTGTGTCTTGTCGCAGAACATGACCATCTTATTCACCCTCTTTTGTAACCCAAATTTTGCGCAAAATATTTCGTAATCCCCATTATTGTTACAACCTGAAGTAAGGTTTATGACCACATGAAACAGCTCCTGACACCTAGAACAGACAACGCATGCGGCATATACCAGCCGTTCTATTGACCAGAAGATGATCAAAGCCCCAAAGTTCATAAATTCCGGCAAGATGTGTCTTCTCAGAATCGGTCTATTTGAGTAAGACGGAAGTCGCGAATGTTTAGTCGTTGAGTGACGTGTTTATGTTCAGAATGAAAACATAACGCCCGATGACGATGTCTTTTAATGAAGGAAGTGACTTATGATTAGTAATAACGCTGCCTCAAAGCGGCGTGGGAGGAAAAATGTTTCATCGCGGGATATCCTTAGGTCCGTGCGATTTTGTCGCGAGTGGCGAGTGTTTTGTTTGTTGTTCAATGTATTTCATCTATAAGACACCAGCCTGTTAATGACACTGTGTGCTGAACTACTACTACTACTACTGCTACTACTACTGCTACTACTACTACTACTACTACTACTACTACTACTACTACTACTACTACTACAACATTAATAATAACACCCATACCAATACCACAGCTCCCTTCACAGGGAGAGGTCTTCTTTAACACTCTAAATTTTCAGCTAGGAAATCTCAAGATATTATCAAGTGTAATCTAGAATCAGAACCGCGGACATAATTCGATAGTACGCCCGAGGACGGAAGTCTGCAAACCGAATTCTTGCGCTTTGACGACCACTCCACTCCTTTGATGGAAACTGCAGATAACTTTATAACCGTAGGTAAGTTTAATGGTAGCGCTGAAGGCTGTGACTTAAAGTCAATACTCCTTGATGTGTTAGTAATGTAATTGTTTCCATTCAGTGATCAGTTTTTCCGAGCTGTTACACTGAATGTGAATCACACTTAAGAAGCCACCGATGATATGTTATTAGGTTTCCTGGTAAGTGAAACAAGTGAATCTCAGATCAGCGATTTATTGCTGCACATCTAGTCGGCCACCAAAGGAGAAGACGTTTTATATCATAACATCGACGTTGTGTGGAATTATGAAAGCGTTTGGACAGGTCGATACCAGCTGGCGCATGCTGTTGAGCGAACAAATAGCAGAGCTCCTGCCAGGAACACAAACAGCTTCAGCTCCTCCGTGCTGGTCCACACAGGTGAGTACAGGAAACATACACGTATTTCCTATATTTATTAGGTTTCACTGTCTTGTCTCTGAGGGAGTTACCCTTGTATGTATAGGGTCGAGTGGTTAGGCTGACTGACGTTGTTGCCACACGTCATCGTGTCACAATTGTGTGAAATATGTTCATGCCCTTGATCAGTGGATTTGATTATTTAAAGACTACAGCCATATGGCTGGAATATTGCTGGTTGGCAATAAACAACAAACCAACCAACCAACCATGCTTGTCATGACCACTGCAATCATCAATATTCATTCAAGCTTTATGACAGCGGTCTGTATATAATCGGGTTCTGGGCTAGTCAGTCCAAGTGGGATGCGATAACGTGTCAGTCAAGTCAGCGAGCCTGACCAACCAATCCCGAAAGTCACGTCTTATGAGAAGCATGAGTTGCTGAGGCGGACCAATACATTACGACTGTGATCTTGACGAGTTGTCATTTTAATAAAACTAGCGAGGCCAGCGTAAAGGGCGAGAATATTGGATTCGAACCTTCGTTGAAACATCATGATTCATTTTCAGAAATATGTGTGAGCAAAGAGCGTTAACAAATTAATCAGAAAGGGTAACCCAATGTTACGACTCCCGTGCAGATTTTTGGGCTACTAACGGGCTCGGGTGATCAGGATCGCTGACTTGGTTGCCACATGTCATCGTATCCCAATTGCATAGATCAGTGCTGATGATGTTGATCACTGGATGTCTGGTCCAGACTCGATGATGTCCAGACCGCTGCCACATCGCTGGAATATTGTTAAGTGCGGCGTTAACCAAGCAAGCAAGCAACCAACCAGTAGCAGTAGCACACGTGTATATGTTGGTTTAAGCTACGTGGTAACCGTTCCTGATATGAGTCTTTATCTCGACTTGCACAGAAATGTCGGCTACCCAATGGTCACGTGCCGTAGGTATATTCGTTAGTTCTCGTTTTATATTTAACACGGACACGATAAAGCTCCATATCGAACTCGGGGACACGTCGTAACTTATAATCTTCTTCAGATACGTATGCCAAGAATTTAATTCAAAAATATGTTAAACCGTAATCGTAAGGTAAATGTTTTATTAGTAAATAGACCACGCTCTAGTTGTCTGTACTGATTCATGGCGTATTCGTTTCAGATCCATCTTAATTCTAGGAAATTAGGTTAAGCATCATGTCAGGAAAGCGAGCCCCTTCATGTCACCTGGTGTTTGACGACCACAGGAAAGGGGACATCCTCATGCACGACGTGCACGTGCCGGGTCACGGGGTCACCATGTATACTTACTACTGCTGCATGCAGTGGAACACATGTATGAACGGGGGAGGTTACTGCGGCATCCAAGAGCACCCCAATGGTCAGTGCTACATCTTTTCCATCTGGGATCCCATGACTACCAAGGAAGCCATTACTCATGTCTATAAACATCCGGGCACTAAGGTGGAAAACTTTGGTGGAGAGGGTACTGGGTTGAAGTCCATGAACTTTGACATAGGCTGGAAGGCTGATCAATGGTATACCCTGGTCACAAGAAGATGGGACTACCGAGGACACTCGTACTTTGGGTTTTGGGTACGGAACCATTCCGGTGACAAATGGGAGCATGTGGTTACCATGGATTTCCCAGTCCCGGATATCTGGTTCCAGACCAATACGAAATCCTTCCTTGAGGACTGGAGAGGAAATGGGGAGAAGTACAGGCGAGTTCATTTTCAGAATGGATACAAGAGAAGAGATGATAAATCCTGGCATCCCTTCGCCCATGCCAAGTTCCACGTCCACCAGGAGAAGGCATGCGAAATGTACAACGACAACTACGACGGGGGACGTCACTGTGACGGCTTCTTTATGCAGTCGGGATGCGGAACGACTCCGTGTTCGGAGCTGATGCGAGGTCGTGATGTCTGCTGCGGCAAAGTGGCATCGCCAGAGCCCTGTAATGCTCCCATTTCCTTTACAGCATCAGCATCAGCAGAGCAGGTCACGTGGGTTGTACCCGAATCAGCTACCCCACAATTTGCCTACACCATCATTGTTGACGGCACAGAGGTTGCCAGTGATATTGACCCCAAGGTAAGGTCACGTGACATCACAGTTTTTGGAAAAGAAGTCGAGGTTATCCTTGAGGACATTCTGGGAAGGAGAACATCCTCGAAGACTTCTGTAACTTCGACCTCCTCGAATGACTCGAAGTGACCCTCGTTACAGTTTTGACCCTTGAAAATTGGTGCTTTGGGGCACTTTCTGTTTGAATATAAATATGTTTTGAGGTTTCATGAGAATTGGGAGTTAGTGTGACATCCTACTTCTTCCAATAAAACTTTTACCATGGTATTTTGTTACGAATTATTTGTCTCCAAACATACATGTTTGACATGTGCAATATATGCGCATGTACTAGGAGCACTTTCGTCTTTGCATATACTCTTTTGTATTTCTCCTATATTAATTAAATGCATGAGTTCGTTCGCATGCCTCCATGTTATACTCATTTCTTTACATGCACGGTTGTTCTTGTCGATATCTAAATAACCATTCCGATTGGTGTTTACAACGTCAATATCATTGACAAATACATGTAATAAACGGTATAACAGCTGTCCCTTTGTGTTGTGTATCGAATACTAGCTGCCTTAGAGAGTTGGTCAATTGTTCTAACCTGCCGGACATCAATAACCGAGGTTAGTCAGAAGTACTGGCGTTAGGTTTTAACATTAGTAATGCAGACACAATGCAGAATCGGCCTCAGGTCATAGGAGAGTGAGTGCGTTTTGTGTTATGCCTCTTTAGCAATACAATATTCCATCAATATGAAAGCGTGCAACACCAGGGTTTCAAGCATTGTATTATGTGTAGAATCGAACGCGGTCGTTGGCATGACGAGCGAACGTTTTAACCACGAGGCTACCCCCATCACCCCTCAAATCATAGGAACGACAAGGGTCGGATGCTGACAGTAATATATGTATGTAACGCCTGTCACTGTTTAGTCAGGTCAAGACATAAATTGGTTTACTCACACTGACCAGTAAAGTCTGCCATGGGGTGAATATTGCTTGATGCGAGACCAGCAGCTTTGTCGTTTGAGATTTGAGATAACTATATGAACTGGTGAGGTTCTTGAGAGGCATATAGAAGTTGGAAGACACAATATAATGGATGTCAACTCTTCTATCTTCATACACAACTTTTCCGGGCTAATCACTTGACAAACTTGAATAGCCCAGAAACTTTGTATATACAATACAGGAGAAGTTGACTTTCATACTATTTTGTCTTATATGTGAACTGGGTTGTACTATTCATATAAACAATACTATTTTGTCTAATATCGTAGTGTACAGAGGAAAATGGTTTGTTAATGCCATTATTTTTGAGACTTGCGAATTAAAGTTCTCCATGTAAAGTAATAGTGAGTTGGGGCGGTGGAGTAGCCTTTAGGTTAAAGTGTTCGCTCGTCATGCTAAAGATCCGAGTTCGATTCCCCACATAGGCACAATGCGTGAAGCCCATTTCTGATGTTCTCCAGAGTGTTATTACTGGGATATTGATAAAAGCGGCGTAAAATCAAACTCACTCACTTAAATTTGTCAGTGTGGTTTTACCCGCTTCTAGCAATGTTCCCTTAATCTCACGGTGGGGAACAACACGGAATGGGTTTCACACATTGTAGCCATTTGGGGAATCGAACCCGAGTCTACGACCTGACGAGCCAACGCTTTGACGACAAGGCCATTCCACCGCCAATGTCTGTTTATATCTATCGAAACAGTCAGTAGAAATGCCAGTGAGTAATACTGATTTATCGCCGCACCATGTACTGTGCGATTAAATGATAATTGCAAAATCTTTACCCATACAATATGTCTTTGCAGGCATGTTAACACACAACGAATCATCAGCTGGAACGAACATTTCTGTCATCGCACAATGGCCGGAAACCGGGCTCCGTCTTGTCATCTGTGGTTCGATGACCGGAAGAAAGGTGACATTCTGATGCACGACGTGTACGTGCCTAGCCACGGGGTCACCCAGTGCACATATTACTGCTGCTTACAGTGGAATGGAGGTCTCAATGGCGGAGGTTACTGTGGCATCCAGGAACACCCTGACGGACAGTGTTATATATTCTCCATCTGGGATCCCACTACCACGAACGAGGCCATAGAAGCGGTCCACAGACATCCAGGAACCAAAACAGAAAGGTTTGGGGGAGAAGGAACCGGTCTGAAGTCGATGAATTTCACCATCGGATGGAAACCTGACCATTGGTACACGGTGCTTGCTAGGAGATGGGACTACCAAGGACACACTTACTTCGGGTTTTGGGTTCGGGACCAGATTGCTAACACGTGGTTCCATCTCGTTACCATGGATTTTCCGGTGCCGGAAATCTTCTTTGAGACACCAACTGTTTGTTTTATCGAAGACTGGATTGGCAATGGGGATAAATATAGACGCGTCAACTTCAAGAATGGCTACAAGAGAACGACGGAGGGATCCTGGATGCCGTTCCAGAAGGCGACGTTCAACGTGCTACAGGAAGATGCCTGTAGACTATACAACGACAACTACGACGGGGGCATTGATTGTAATGACTTCTTCATGCAGACTGGGAAGGGGACCACACCCAATCCTATCTTAGCCACCAACAGGCAATTCCCATGCTCGTTCGCTGCTCAATCAGAACCGTCCAGTTGTACCATAGACTTCACCATAGAGGAAGTGACGTCAAAGAACGTCACGTGGTCCGTCCCAGAATACTCCACACCGCAGTTTTCGTTTAGGATTTTTGTTGATGGTTCGGAGGTTATCCATGATATTGATCCAGAGAAAAGAAGTTGTGGAATTTCGGCAAATCGGGGGTCAGAGGTGAAGGTTATTATTGAGGACATTGTAGGGCGGGAGGCTACACGGTCTGCACGGGTTCAACGCACATGTGTCTGCTGTGTTTGCATGTAAGCTAGATACAGTAGAGCGTATCTACAGTGCAGAAGGTTAATGGTTGGATGATTGTTGTTGATGCTTTACGGGGCTCTACATTCCTGACTTACGAATGGTTATTTAACAAAAGGGGTAGCTTGGAAAATGTTTCAAATTCGAGGGATTTTGTGTTGTATGACGTATTTTGTGTAGTATAAGGTATGGAAAAGGTGCTTTTGTACATGTAATAATAAATTATTGATGAAGGTATGTCTCCATGAAATGTTGTCTTACATGAAAGCTTATAACGTTGTGGGAGGGACTATTAGTATTGATTAAATCTTTATGGTCTGACCATTAGAATAATATTCATGAGGCGAGTCGGGAATTATATCTAAAAAACAGACAGCCACACAGAAGCGTGTTGCACAATATATGTTTGAAGTGAAAAGAGATATGTCAGTTTTTACAGATGCAGCTGAGAGAATACCTATCCTCTTCATAAAACCCAGGTCGCACCAAGCATGTAAAACACCCCCTAAGAGCGGAGTTAGCCTGTGGTAGGCATCTGCTCATATCTGACTAAAGCGTCCACACTCCGGCGCAGTGATGCCTTAACATAACATCACTGCCACAAGCTAATTTGCATATCACGTGATCGGACTTTTCTCTTGTTTGTAAACAAATGCGCATATTCGTAAATAAGCTGAGACTGGCATAACGCAAGCGATTCGGCGAGATTTTCATATTATTTTACACTGTTACGTAAATATTCTTCAACAACGGCGTCAATAAGGTTTATGACAATACATATTTATATTTCAAACCGGCTACATCGTTTCTTCGATGGCTTCGATGACAGCACGTGGGGCTGTACAACCCATGTAAACAAAGGGTCCCTGCGCAAATCGAAATAGTGTTACACGTTTTAGGATAATTTCTCAGTGAAACTGAACCATTTTATTAACGATATTTAATTAGATGTGCAGACTCATAAAATAAAACAGTTATGAAATGTGCACATCATATTGAATGAACTGTGTATGATGTGACGAATCGTCACATCTCTCTGGCCTGTGGCAGAGATACTATGCTGGCTTGCCGCCAGGAGAGTGTAAAGTGTCAGTAGATGTCAGTATGTGATCATATTTAACGTTGTTTTATTCATTTATTTTTATTCGGCCATGGTCATACATCAAAGTGCAATTTTACTTATGTACCCTCCTGAACTATAACTGGAAGCAGTGAGATAAATCGTCTCCTCCGTTTAAACCCGTGAAGATCCGGGTTAGAAATGATCTTCAGTAGCCCATGCTTGCTGCAAGACTAACGGGATCGGGTGGGTTGGCTCGTACATGTCATCGTATCCCAGTTGTGTAGATCGATGCTCATGCTATTGATCACTGGAATGTCTGATTCCGATAGGATTATTTATAGACCTCCGTCATGTAGTTGGACTATTGCGTAAAACTAAACTCACTCACTGTTTCATGTTTGCTTCTATGTCTTCTATATTCCTGTGATGGGATTCGAACCACGGACCACCTGTCCTGAAGTGGTAAACTATGTCTAAAGGGTGTCGATTGTGGGATTATTCCACTCCCTACTAAATTTTGCACTGTCAAGCATAGCTGGATCCTGAAACCGACTTGTTAAATAACGCACGAACGCTCTAGAACTCAAACTGGTCGCGAATGAATCCTAATGATGGGATTCGAACGGCGTTCCTTCTGAAGTGACGTTTTATCGATCAAAGATGTTGAGTCTGTGAGCAACAGGATTCAGCTGTCAGATGACGCCACAACCATATATATGAAAGAATGAGTGAGTATAATTTTACGCCGCTTTTTTGCAATAATCCAGCAATATCACTCATCGGGGGACACCCGAAATGGGTTTCACACATTGTACCCGTCGAACCCAGGCATTCGGACTGACGACCGAACACCTTAACCATTAGGCTACCCACAAGCCCTATACATGAAAGAATGACAAAAACGTTTTGTGTCGAGGTACAATCTACGCATATTTCAGCAGCGACCCGAGGATTCGGGTATGATTTGGTCTTCAGTAATGCTTAAGAGGCGACAAACGGGATCGGGTGATTAGACACGCCGACTTGGTTGACACGTCATCATATCCCAATATGCGTTGATCACACATCCCCAATACAAGCTGTATTGCGGCGGTATGTCTAGGAATACGATGACATCTTCGAACCAGACCACCCGATCATTCCCTTCTTACGACGAGCATGGATTGCTGAAAACCAGTTCTAACCGGTATGTACCCGTGTCATGTTCCAATGTTGAAGACCCTTCGTAGTGATATCGACCTGGGTAATTATACTGGACAAAATAAGTTAGGGATACTGATATTTTTATGATTGATACCTTATTAATGTGTCAGCACACACGCACGCACGCACACAGGAATATTTATGTGTGCTAATATTTAATAGGTACTATTTCATTTTGCATCTGTAGATATCAAAATATCATGAAGGTGATGATTAATTTTGGGTATATAAGGTGTATATAAGTGATAAGGGATATATATTTATAAGTGATCCCCTAAAATAATGAGCTCTCTCACGCACGCACGGACTCACGCACGCACGGACTCACGCACGCACACTATGGTTCCTAAATCTTCTGCTGTCATACCTTGCATTCTAAGGACCCGGAGAGGTCACATCATCACACGGAGGTCAACGATACAACGCTAAGGGATTTACCCGTGCTGTTTTGGTAACTTTTATCTGGTAGGTGTGCAGACGGTCACACAAACAGGATGTTCAGCTTCAAACATACACCCACGACTGTGAAGAATTAGCAAACGCCTAGGATTACAAGCGGCGTCAGGTGGCGCTGCCACGTCAATCACGGCTTGGGTGGCAGTGTTTGTGTGTAAAGGTAATGTTGAAGATATCTGTTTGCCAAAATGTCAGAGCTACTAATTTCGTAGAAACAGTCGCGATTGCTTAGATTTAGGACAATGTGCCTTATCTGTACTTATAAAATCATACAACATGTGGCGGTTGTTCACGCATTGTCTCTCCAAGACTTCAAATTTTCACATCTAATTGTCCTAAAAAATATGATGAGAAGTCAACTTTTGAAGAATGCATTTGTCTAGCTGTATCCACTATCCAAAAATAATCATCATCTTCATGCTATTTTGACATCCACAGTTGCAAAATAAAAAGGTACCTACCAAATATAGGCACACTTGGTTACAATGAGGTTAAATACTTTTACCTGATTGAAAACAAAGCCAAACATACTAAATTTTATAGAGTTACCAATGAAAACATTTTGTGAATGTACATATTCCCTCAACTAACGACCCCCAACCCCCTAATTAATATTTAACAAAAAAAACAAAAGAAAAAACCCTAATGAAAAACCAAAAAAAGCAACAACCTAAAACAAAATGTTGATCTTTGATCTTGCTGATGCTTTTTGAACAATTGTAGAAAAAATATCAAACTTGAAAACTGTGGGTGTGTATCGGTAAGTGTGAGTGATATACATGTATTTATTTCAAAATAAACAATAGTTTTAAAAATCATCCTCCGCTTCAAGTGTCACCGCCGCCATACAGCATAAGTTAAAGCATTCGCTACATGTAGCTATATATATGTAGCTACATCTAAGATGTATTTCTCCACTGACTTAGGGGAACCAACAGAAAACCTTATTCGGATGCATTGTATGAGGATCGTGCATTAAATTGCTGAAAAGCATGTGCAAATATAGTGCATGGGAACAGGTGAGTTTTAGTGTAAAGTTTTGTAAAGAATTCATTGAAGTCTCACTGGGTTTCACCATTTACTGACCTTATGACAATCTTTTCAACGTTACGAATTTGTTTTGCAATGCATCAGTTCAGAACAAAAATGTTCAGAAACAATGAGGAATATTTTGCAAGATCTTGTTGAGAATGGTAAGAGAATGCTGCGTGGCGTTAAACAACAAACACTCATTAGAGTGTCGCTCATAGTCTAATATTGTGGGAATATGTCTGCTGTAACGACGCTCTGTGAAATATGAAGACACACATATGCACACAGACAGCATGTGAAATATGAAGACACACATATGCACACAGACAGCAGACACATACGCACACTGTCAAATATTCGAGGCGGCAGCGTAGTCATGGGAGTAAGTAAGTAAAGTTTCACACAGATTTGAGCAATATTCCAGAAATATCACAGCGGAGGCGACCAGAAATGGGCCGCACACATTCCAAATATGTGGAGAATCGAACTCGGACCTTCTGCGAAACGAGCGAAGGCTTTAACCACGAGGCCACAGGCCTTTGGAAACAAGCCTAGCGTTCAGACGTTTCTCAACGGGAGCTTCTACTAGATGAATGCATTGGATCTGGACATGGGCAGCTGAGGAGAAATGGGGTTTAACTTTGTACTTAAGAATACTTCACTCATATGAGCGTGTGCTTGCGTGTGTATGTGTGGCTGCTTGTACTAGCATCGTTGAAGTCTGACGTCGGCTTCAGACTGTAGTCAATGTCGCCGATGGACTTGTGCTAGCCCAGACATAATCTGTTTTTTTATAGTGCTAGCTCACTGAAATACCGTACCGCACTTGTGCATGAATACCCCCTTCAGACACATTATACTGACTCCGAGCCGACCAGTCTTTGTTGTACCCATTAATGCCGAGATCGATGCTCATGCTGTTGATCACTGGCCGACACATAAGCACAGACCGCCGTTATATAGCTGGACAATTGCTAAACAACAACTAGAACGTTTTGCTTTTGGGAGAATGTGTGAGTGAATTTTATTGTGCGCCAGATACCAATACACCATGAACAAATCCACACACTGTACCCGTTTGAGGAAATGAACCCCAATGACGAGGAAATGCTTTAAGCTGGCAGCAACCCCCAAACACAACACTCTTTCAATAATAACACAATACCTGATTATTTTCTATGCATGAGTATCATGCTCTTTCTTGACTTCTGTTCACTTTCTAGGCATACAATATTGCAGATGAAATGTGCTATCTATATTACACAATGCTGGGTGTTGCATGACATTTGTAGATTGCAATGGAAGTTTCCGCGTCGGGAAAATGAATACCATCTGTGGAAATGAATGACAAGACGTTTATTGGCGTTGTGCCCATAAAACACTTCTGGATTCTGTCAAACATTTGCCTTTATGAGAACACGTCCAATTTAAGCATTTATTTGTGCATTTTTGCCGGTATGACGGCTTCGCCAAAACATGAGCTAACTCATTTTCGATAGGACAGTTCTAAGAGCGCTTGTCTTGCTGGTTCTCATTGGACGATACACTATGACGTCATGACGTGACTATTTTGTAGGAGAACTTGACGCCACTGTTCATGGTCCAGACTTCGTCTGAATGGAAGTGCAAGAGGAGGGAGCTTGAATTGTAGATGATGGGGTTCTTGATGTACGTGCCGCAGTATCTAAACCAGAGCAAGAAAACAGTTTTTATTTACAGGTTAGGTAAGTTTGATGTGCAATCCACGGTCCAGTACAATCTTACTGACAAACAAAAAACAAGAAATGCCTTCTTTATTTGAACCAAATTCACAGAATTATGGTGACCCTGCGGGATGCTACTCCGCACTGCCGTAAACAAATCTACGTGCCTTAAATGGCTCCATAATTAATATGATATGGGATGATAAAGCGATTGTATCTTTTAACAAAAATGTGAAACCTTATGAATGAATAAATAAATAAATAAATAAATAAATAAATAAATAAATAAATAAATAAATAAATAAATAAATAAATAAATAAATAAATAAATAAATAAATGGTCACAGAAGCATACATACTTTAAATGTTCCAAACAAGGTGGATCTACTCACTTGGGATTATTTTTTTTCAAACGTATTCCCACACCCTTCAACATTTTCAGGTCAAATTTCATCTAGAAAGTTGATAACGTAAGCGACTCACCTTTGACCCACTTTATTTAACCCGTAAACTTTGACCTCCAAATAGTCACACGCGCACCACTGACATTCCATCTCGTTGTCTGTGTCAAACGCATCAAAGGTCAGTACGATGTTGGAACGTGGAGGACCCTGAAGTGACAGAGTTTAGTTTTACGAGGTTTTAACAATAAACCACTAATATCACGCTGGGGGATACCAGAAAGGCGATTCACACATTATACCCATGTGGGGAATCGAACCTGATCTACGGCGTGACGAGAGAACGCTTTAACAACTAGGCTACCCCACCGCCCCAATACGTTTGATCAAGAAAGAAACAAGATCACCCGGATACCGTCTGGGACATTAACACACGGGGACTTCATCACATTTAATGGGTTCCTCCTTGAACCAAGCATTTCAATCAAGTTGAACAACTGGGGAAGATTCACTTATTTCAAGCATCAAGAAATAGACCTCATTGATGTTTTGCTTGTGAACAGCACTAGTAAATTCGAAATCCCTGCTGAAAGTCAAGATTTTTCGCACGAAAATTCCATATTGTTGTTTTGTAACTGTTTCACGGTCTTCTTAATAAGAAATGTCGAAAGTCGATAATCACATACTCTCTCTAGAAGTGACATAATAGCTTTGTTTCAGATAGAGTATCATCTAATATTTATGGATAGCAAACGTGACATTGGAACTTGTATTAACATGTCGAATAAAAGTAATGCATACTTTAACCAATGAGATCAGTTCTTTATTTGTTTACCTGAATCAACCAATAGCAATCAGCGTTTTGTGGATAATCCATAGGGTAATCGGGTGTTTGAAGTGACCCGGATGTTGCGTTCAACACGCCACCGCAATCTGCAATGAGGAAAGGGCCATGTAGACATAGTGCATGTAGGTGTGCAGTGTTTAGTGAATGTTTGGAAAACTCTGCATTTCATTTAAATAAATTTAGAATAATAGTTTTATAATTTAATAATTTTATAATTTTCTTATCATTATTATTATCAAAGTTCAGGCCACATGTTAAATGTTGAAATGAACAAACTAGATAACAACTGCATGCTCTTAATATTTTCAAGAGAAAATGCAGGGCTGGATTTTAGATTTTATGAATTAATATCAGTGCCATTTGTATTCTTTTTTTTCCTGCTTACTTTTGTCCGACACAATCAGCTGGTCGCACGTATCACCGGTCAGTCCTTCTGGACACACGCACTTGCAATCAGGGCCCACGTAGCCATTGTTGCCGCAGATCTTGTGGGTGGTGCAGTGATCTGGAAAACAAGTCCTTCTAACTAACACCATAAGTGAGTAAGTGGGAGGGTCCAAAAGGTGAGCGAGTTTTGGTGAGTGGGTGAATGAGTGAGTGGTTGATAGGTGGATGGAGCGGTTGAGTAGTTGAATGGTTGATAGGTGGATGGAGCGGTTGAATGTGTTACGAGTGTGTATTTTCTGTATATTTTTGTTATTAATTAAGTAATAAGTCTTATTGGGTCACAGTATTTCGTGTTATGAATAATAATTGTGATGGGTCACATTTCGTTTTAATAGATGTCAACACTTGTAGGATTCTGGTTTTCCGGAATTTATCTGCTCCTAGTTTTCTATGTGTTTACTTCCGGGAGACTTATTCTAGGGCGTTCTACAGTGTCAACGCCTTATCTATATCATCCGCTGTCAGACTGATCGCTGTGTTTACATTTTGATTCTCTCTCATACCAAGACTTGTGACTTTGTATACCTTGCTCTCATTGCATAATAATACATTATATGAACGTTTATGACTCGTCTTTGTTCTGTTTTGCTGGTTCACGGGGGATTTCTTACGTTGTTTGTCACGGTAAATTATTAACCGTAACAAGTGGTTGCGTGGTTGAGTGGTTGAATGGTTGATAGGTGGATGGAGCGATTGAGTGGTTGATAGGTGGATGGAACGGTTTTGAATAGATGGGAGCTTGAGTGGTTGAGTAAAGGAGTGAACTTGCCGCTGCTTGAAACGGAATTCAACATAGAGGGTATCCTGAAGGCGATCCTGACGTTGAATTTCAGTAGCCTACTACTGAGTGTGTAAGTGTCTAAATGAGTGAAAGCACCAACACGGAAACACCAAAATACCAATCAAGGATCGAATTCAGCCGAGCCTCGTCACTCCTAAGGAGATAACCGTGCACAGTGAATTGTTGCTAAGATTGTTGATGAGATGTTTGGCTATTTTTACGCCGCACTCAGAACTATTTAAGACAATCCACTGAAAATCTCCAAAACGAGGATGGATGAGAAATCCTCTAGTCTAACCACTAGGTACAATTGCACAAACCGAATTTAGCGCCAAGGTGACTGTTATCCAATGTTTAAGTAGGGGACTTAACACCACCTTTGGGCTACAATGTACTATTTGAAACTGGAGCCAGGTCTATTCAGTCGCCTTTTAAAGCCAGCCACGGTTCCTGGGAACCAAATCTGAGGCTGTTTCTTTCCGGATTGTTCCGACATGTACTAAGTATGGACTACGTCCATGGAATAACGGTGGTGACTTACCATTACATTTGTACAGTTCATTAGCCAGTTGGACGTCCAAGAAACTAAGGTCTCTTCGCTGACCAATGACCATCTGCAGATGGGGGTCGTGTGTTCGGACTGTCAGTCCGCCATTCTTAGAGAACGCCTGTAGAGACAAGCCACTGAGATGTCACTGAAGGACTAGTTGCCATGGAAACCAGTATCACGTGCATAACAAACCCTCTCTTTTGAGATGAACATTTTTATGCAGTTTCGTGCCGATCATAACATGCAATTAATACTGTCATAAATAGCAAGTCCGAAGCGTGTTCTCAAAGTACAGGGAATTGTTACTGAGGTTACCGAATCAATGATCAGTTTCGTTCTCCCCTTCCTGAGGAGAATCCGCTTGGGATCTGATAACCAGATAATGTAGTCATAACATGGATATACCGCGGGTTGCTTATTGCCTTTGTATGGGAGTATCAACGTACGATGTCCCTGTATGGGATGGGTCCGTACCAGAGAGTAATAACCTACGTTGGCTCTCATTTAGGACATAGTAACTTACCATGGCTCTATATAAGAGACTAAGAACTTCTCTGTGTGTGAAAGTAAAACATACGACATCTCAGTATGAGGAAACGGCAACTTACGATGGGTGCGTGAGAGAATAACAACTGGGTCTCTTTAGAGTCACAACTTACAATTACACAGAGTGAGAGAGGAACAACTTCTGAAGTTTGCGTATGAGAGTATGAATTTAAGATTGCATCCTTAGTAATTTACAATATCTCTGTGTGAGAGTAAAAGAATGTAGTTGGGTCTGTATAGAACACCATTACAGCACAAGAACGCGCGATGGCTCTATGTGAGACAGTAAAAACGTGCGACGGGCCTGTGTGAAACATTGACACTAAACAACATCTCTCAGTGAGATCGCAAGAACGCACGATGACTCTGTGTGGCTCTAACAATTTTTGAAGGATCTGTATGACAGAGAAACAACCTACGACTTGTACCTGCGAGCTAGTCACAGGTTACGATTACTCTGTATAAAAGAATAACAGCTTAAGGTGGTTCTGTATGAAAAAGACAACTTACGGTCGAGCTGTAATGCATTATGGAGCCATAGTCATATGGTAGGCCGTAGGTGCTGACAAGCTTGTTGGTATATTTCTTGAAGTCGGACTCTCTGGTGGGGATGATGTTGTTCTCGATGATGTCCACGTTAGCATCACGGTCTGGGCGCGACTGCTCATGGACGTAGCCAATCGTGTGTCCCAGTTCGTGAACGATCGACCCTTTCTGGTGTGGACAAAAAATATGAAAACATTACACGGGTGTTTTCTGTAATTAGGGCGTCCAGTTCGTCAACACGAGTTCCAGACATGCCACGTTTACTTGAATTCCAAAGGTTTCTAAACGGGTTCCACCTTACACAGATTATGTCGGTTATAACGTGCATTAGACTGAAGAAAACCAATCAGACACAAGACGAACTATTCTGTACCAGAATACAAATTTCATGATACAGTTTAACTGTTTTACTTCATTCAAAGAGCTAAACAATATTAATTGAAAATAATTATTTACGGTTCAACTGCATCTTGTTCCATACATTTTCGGTAATAATCCACTTCACGATACGCTTATAATGCTGAAACTGTTTACTAGACTTAAACCATGGAGACATCATTTGTAAACATCACTATTCAATAGATGTAAATATGCATATAAAACGTCTCGGGTATATATCGGGTCCTTCGTAGAAAACCTTTATAAACTGTATGTTATCAAATGTACTTTGTCTGAGATTTCGTGTTTTTCGAGTGCCTCATTCAGCAGTATAACGCTTGTCTGTAACTACCCGAGTCTCGACAAAACAGTCCGGTGATTAACACCATGGGTATCGCTCCATGGAAATATCTCATATAGTGACATAAACACCTGATGCTGCTAGTCGACCCTTACGACAGACATGGGTAGTGAAAGACCATTCCAGGGAATCCACAATGCTACTTACACTGCACTGGCCAACAGAAAGGTCTTGACCTCCGGCTACCCGGCCAACCATTGTCCTGCAACTGGAGAGAAATGAAAGTGTCTTAGACGTACATATAGTTTAACAAGAGACAATGAAAACACACCACTTTGTATTACCCCAAACCGCTGAGGGAGTGTGATTTTACGCCGCCTTTGGCAGTATTACAGGACTATCACGGCAGGGAACACCAGAAATGGGTTTCACACTTTGTACCCATGTCTTCACCATGACGAGTGGACGCTTTATCCACTACACTACCCCACCGCCCTTTGTGAGGTGAATATCATGGAGATTGTGTTAAATATTATTTAACCTTTGTTGACACATGTATCGAAATGTATCTCTGTTAGTACTAGCCTGAACTACTGTCAGTTTTGAAGTGTTAGTCCACATACCAAAATGTATACCCAACTTAAACACAGTATACTGACTGTGAGCCAACCCATCCTTGTTTTAGCCATTCGTACCAAGTGGCTACCTGTGAAGATCCGGGTTAGATTTGGTCTTCCGCAACCCATGCTTTTCGTGAGAGGCGACTAACGGGATCGGGTGGCCAGGCTCGCTGGTGTGGTTCACACGTCATTGTATCCCAGGTTCGTAGATCGATGCTCATGATGTTGATCACTGAATTGTCTGATATTTGTCTGACTCAAACACTGAGTATTTAAAACATTGAAGTACAAGGCTACCTCCTTAACATGAACATAACTTGAAGCATAGTGACGTACCTGGAGTCGTTTGTGAAGGTGATGTAGTCGTCGTGTCCGAGTTGTGAGGCCAGGTGTCGTGACCGAGGACGGAACCTGATACACGTGTTGTTCTCCCACATCGACATGGCATCCACCGCCCACTGTATCTGGTACTGCTCTGAAAGAGTGGCGGCGATGATTAATTTAATGCTGTCTGACCCACGTATGTCGTAAGTGGCGAATAACGGTACACGCTGACTTGGTTGACTCACGTCATCGTATTTCAGTTACTGGTGTGTCCCATGCGTGATGTTTCTGGAATATTGTTAAAGGCGGCGTGAAACCATACTGACTGACTCACTCCATTACGTAGATCGTTACACATGATGTCAGTCACTGGACTATCTGATCCACACCCTATTATTTATATACCGCCGCCATATAGCTGGAATATTGCTGAGTGCGACATTAACACACAGATAAACAAGCAAATAGACAGACAATCAAACAAATAAACAAAACCCATTTAGGACGACGTCGTACGTGTAACTTACTGAGGCCTGGTGCAATCTGGTACGGTATGATAGCCTGTGGCCAGTGTCTGGTCACGTCAATGATGACCTTCCTCTTCCAGGCCTGACTGGGGTCCGTCTCGCCGGAGTGAGTGGAGATGTATAAGCGCTGCTGCGGTGTCAGCACCATGTCGAACTCGAAGTCAGGACTGTCCACGTTGAGCTCCTCATCTGGTTTCGGAAGGCCGTGCGAACTGAGTAGTTGCAAGCGGGCCAGTGGGTCTCGCTCATTGAAGGGCTGCAAAGAAATGTACATTTTGAAATGAAGAAGCCTACACTCCTATTTGATGGTGGGTAAAATTGAGAAAAAAATGTTTTCTTCGATAGTAATGTTGTTGATTGTTTGATGTTTAACGTCGGACTCAATACTATTCCAGCCACATGTCGGCGGTCTGTAAATCCAATGATCAATAGCATGAGCATCAACACAAACAATTGTGATAATATAAAGTATTGTAAGCAAGTCATGTCTCATCCAGAATTAAAGAGCTGAGCTAAACTCCACTTTTAGCATATTTCAGTAACATCACAACTCATGATACAACGAAAGAACTTCTGGAGACCCCTTAAGTGTGCACATATAAGGCAGTGATGGTAATATTGATATTCGTGTATATGAAAATGGCGCTTAGGTGGTCACGTTTAAACTGGATTGTCTGGTCCAGACTTGATTATCTAACGACGCCGTCAAATTGCTGTGTGTGTCATTAAAAAGCCAGAAAGACAACAATCAATAAATTAAACAGAAAAAGGAAATTGTCCAGAAGACGGGGCTTTCGTATTGAAGGAGTTGCGAACGTTATTATGCAAAAGAGATAGTATTTACGATACAACCAATACCTGGGCGAACGTATTTCTCAGTCAACACAGACAAACCGTATTTATCAACTTGACGCACGCGAGAGACTATGGTTCAAATATTTCAGTTTTCAGTGTAAGGGGTCCAGCTTCATATCTGCAAATACATTCCATTCCGTTCCACAAGAAAACCAATATAGTCATAAGATACTAGCATCATTAAGGGTTTGAACTATGGTTCCGTATTGGTATGAAATAGATGATTTGTCCATTCACAAACAAGATACTAAAACGAGTATGCATTTGTTAGTGGTACGAAGAGATATATTGAATCTGCTTACCTGGTTAAATCGTGGTGCTCCCGATGCTGTCGACACAAAACATGCCACAAACAATAAGGCCCAGAAAGTGTCCATAGTTCTGTCACAGTCCGCAGAAATAATCTCCCGTCAAATATTCAAACCCCGAAACCTTTTCTTCCGCAATAATTCACCGATCAGTTCAAAGGCTTGACAGATATTAAAATTTTCAAATAAATCTCTTCTGTTACAAGCTTAAAAAAATAAGTCTAATTGTCTGCCTTTGAAATCTCGTAAACTGATCCTGAAGTCAATGTGTTATCTGTAATATCCGCCAAGTTTTTCTCTTAGTGATATGGGTATCTTCTTGCCAATGAGTTGTTCAGTGTCGTGATGGGTTTCTCTGCTGCTGTGGCTATGGCCCGGGTTTTTATACCATCCTTATCAGGATTGGTTGCGTGGGGATGAAAACAAATCGATAAACTCGTAAAAATGCAAGGAATCTCATTAGAGCAATTCTTAACTTTCTCGAATAAATGACTGCATTGACGTAGCTCTGTGACGTGGGCTATTTATATCAGTTGTGTTATATTTGGGGACTGCCTCATTCATTTTAAGCTGGTCACACTGGCATTTTCTAATCGCCTTGTTAATCGGATTAGGTATTCGACTTAACATTAAAGAGATAGTAAACTAATTAATTATAAATTTTCGGCACTGTTTGCTTGGGATGGGACACCTAGGCCGACAGGTAAAGCGTCAAGGAGTGACGTAAATGGCCATGTTAAACTACCTGTCGTATCAGACAAGGTGCAGTCATACGCCCCTTTCTTTGTATACTTCTAGAACAACCGAAGACTATCGCTCAATTGCCACTGACAAATTGAGTGGTGTGCTTGATAACAAGCTGTGAACACAAATGAACGTCTCGATCTATTTATAATCTCATCTTTTATATCGCTTCATACATTTCTCCATCAACAGATTCGTATCGTGTCTGAGTAAAATATTGGATTCCAATGAGACTGACGATCGTCTACATTAAGCTGAGTCACTGACGGAATTGTTCATGAATTTTATAACATTTTCAATGACCTGAGTCACTGATAAGCGTGCACAATAATGACAGCAACAGTAAGTGCAGAGCGATCCAAATCTTCCATTATCATATTCCAAATGTTGTGTGAGTCTTTGTGTTTATTCCTGCCTAATACAATGTTCAGTATTAACCATGATTGCCATTCTAATGATGTGAATAAATGCTATATAGTATAGTGAGTGAATATAGTTTACGCCATAGTTTTCATTATATTAAAACAATATCGCGATGGGTGACACCACAATTGAGCTTCACTTACTGTACCAATCCAAAGAATCGAATCAGGGTCGTTGGACTACAAACAGCACCTTATTACGTATGACGACTTCTTGCTTTCTCGTTGCTTTTGGTCCAATTTGCAATTCAAGATTGAAAAGTACGTTTACGTCAATGCAGGCAGAATGTCGTGTAAACACTTGTTGAAAGAATAATTAATGTGAGCAAGTCCGGAATTCATGTTGACAGAAATTGATAATTTATCTTGGTTTGTATTTCCACAAGATGAAAGGCAAGCTTAACACTTGAGTGTTTCCACCAGGTGTACTTTCATTTTAGATATAGTGATTGACTGGTTTTGAGATCGTCTTTTACTTTTCAAGCAGTGCGCTGATTAGGAGACGGAAACTAGTCCCATAAATCTGACGTAAAGATTCGGTTGCTGGGATCCACGCGTGCTGGAAATGCAGAACACTCTAACCCCGGCTTTAACCTTTAGACTCAACAGGTGAGCTAGATATTGATCCTTCAACCTTTGTATATCTAAACCCAGTTTACTCTCATGAATGTTGCACAGAACGTCTTCTCAGTGTCACGTTACATACATGTTGAGAGGATGAGTATGTTTTACTCCGCACTCCAATATTCAACCTATATATATGACGGTGGTATGTAAATAATCAAATCTGAACCATTCAATCCAGTGATCAGTATCATGAGCATCGATCTCCGTAATTGAAATACGGTGACATATGTCAATCAAGTCGGCGAGCCTGGCCACACGATGCAGTTAGTCGCCTTGTAGGACAAGCTTGGGTTACCGAGGACCAGTTCTAATCCGGAGCGTCTTTGTCTGGGTGGATGTCACATATCCAAAGTGGATAAATCATTGGATCAACCGAACTGAAACCAATAACTGTATGACGTCAGGGCCTTGTACAAAATCTACTGTTAAAATGATATCTCTTCGGATAATGTCCGACTGTTAACTCAATTTGGAGTCGTTGCAACAATAGTCAACAAGCAAGTAAAATATTACTTAAATGTCACGATGTAATCGTGTTTTACCGCATGTATTAGAGAAACCTTCTGCCATAAGATGTTCAAGACATTACGTTCACGTTCCATATCCTCGAATGAGCAAAAACGTTTCACTGAGGGAAACGTTATTGAAAGATTTTTATTGGTAATCTTCTGAATGAGTTTTTGATCTACCAACCACTTCCACGATATTTACGAGAAGCACGACTTATTCGATAGAAACAAAAAGAGCCAATCTTCAGTTTTCGGACATATAGAGTTGTTTTCAGAAAATCGTTGAAGTTAAAGACCGTCCCCAGTTGGCCGCCCGCTAATAACGACCACACTCCAGTACAGTTTCCAACCCTACCCGACAACAGAGAATATCTGCGAGAATAGCTGTGCGACTTCTACCCGAAGTGAGTGAGTGAGTGAGTGAGTGAGTGAGTGAGTGAGTTTAACGCCGCGCTCAGCAATATTCCAGGTATATGGTGGCGCTCGGTAAATAATCCAGTCTGGACCACACAACATGAGCAACGGTCTGCGGAAATGGGAACCGACAAAATGTGTCAGCCAAGTCAACGGGCCTGACCACCCGATCCGGCAAGTCGTCTCATACGACAAGCATAGTTGCCAATCGTGGGTTGTTGAAGACCCATTCTTCACGGGTTCATGGCTGCAAGACGCCTAGACAAGTCAGGCGCCAGAACATCGATCTAGTGGATAACACATGCAATGGGGAAGACATGAGTGGAGACGAATTCGGTTTGTACAAGTGAGTCGAGTATCTTTCTTCGCCGGCAGGACATGTGTTTATAGGCTCACGGGTAACACGTCATTTCATCCCAAACACCTTCACGGCGAAACAGCATAATCAGATTGTTCGAATACTACCCATTAAATATAGTTTCCAAATACTTGAACTTTAACCAATCAAAAGGATTCTAATTTATCTAAAACGTAATTAGGAATTATCTTCCCTGGGGCTTTCATCAACGTTTATTGGCCTCAGTGAAGCGATTATAAGATTCCTGCGTCAATGCACAAGGTGAACACACTCGTCACAATGTGAGCTTGCTTTTGAACCCATTTGTGTATGCCACGTGCGCTGTTGTTATGGACCGGTGATCACTGTCATGTTGTTATGGCAAATGAAGTTAATTTAAGTTCAAAGTTCATCAAGTCAAAGATGCCCAGACGTTCTTTCTTCATTGTGGACCAACACGTTTGAGAGAGTGAACACAGTAGAAAAATAATAATTGAACTTCGTTGATACTATGGACAAGCGCCAAGATTCACAGTAAGTCCAAAGGTGAATAAATCCGGACTACGCGTTGCTCTGTCGAGGTTTTGTTAGAACACACAGGTGAATATATGTATTGTCAATTTCAATATTAAATCAGTTAACACGCTACGCGTGTGTGTCCACAAGGGGGCGTTCTAGGCAGTACTTGGTGACACTTGGTGACACACTAGGTGACTCCTAACCGTCACTGCTCAACACCCACCGAGGAAAGATACGAGGTCTCAGGATTTGGTCGATTTAACGATTTGCTGTACGGTTGCCTTGAACCACCACTAGCTCTCATCTACCAGCGTAGGACATGGTCCCCCACACCATGGCGCTACACTCCGTCAGATCTGTATACCTGTCGAACATGGTTCGGCGCAAAATGTTCGTGTAGACGTTGTTAGACACTTGGCCCCCAATCCTGGTTTTGCATGTGGAGACGCGATTCATCGCTGAACCGAACGCTTGTTCCCCAAGTTCTATGCCTTTTCCCTGTTTCACCACTGGAGACCTCCTTGTCGGTGTAGTCGTGTCGGGAAAGGTCCAACACTTGGTCGACATGCCCTATTCCCACTTCTCATAGACGATTTCTCACAGATCAGGCACGTGCATGTCCCCCTGTGTCCGTTTCCGTAGCAAATCGGTCCTGAGAAGGAGTGGTCACCCCCGGCCACTTCTGGGACGGTCTTGGGTCGATATTAAGCTGGGATATCGATCGTTGTGAAGAACTGGGACTCCCCTGCCTCCAATAGTAGCATTTAATCTTGGCATGTTTTTATTTTCGTTTACGTCGTCATTTTCGTAAATAAATGAATGGTCGATGTCACTATTTTGCATGCACTTTTCATGTATCGTTTTCATTTGTTATGACGAACCGTTTGCATATATATTTTAGGGAAAAAAACCCAAACAAACTGATGTCTTTATACCTGTCGATGGGTAGGTGTGTACTATGTATTATGTGAAAACAAATTGATTGTCAATACATTGAAATCGATACACAAAATCCCGCATAACGCTGTGGAGAACCAGTTCAATACTGCGCCACGTGAAAATAATATATTCTATGACTTGTTACGTTGCATTTAGTTTATTTCTTAAATCGTATACAAACTGATAACAGAGTGAGTTCTGTTTTACGCCGATTTTGCAATATTCCAGCAATATCACCGCGGGGACACCAGGAATGGACTTCACATTGTATCTAATTGGGGATTCGAACTTGGGTATCCGGCGTTGACGAACAAACGCTTCGGTCGCTAGGCTACCCCACAGCATCATATGATATATAAATATAGTGTATAATATATAATGGAAAACATTAAAATTTGTACAAAACTAGACAATAGAACACGATAGTTCCATGCCTCTAGGACATGGACACGAGACATCAGAGATCTTCACGGACCTCGCTTCACAGCCACCCATTATGTCTTCCAGGGTGACAGTGACAACGTCACCTGGATCACATCCGGTCAGTGCTTGACTTCGGACTTCCGGCTGGATGTCCGAAGCAACTGTCCGGCCAGCCACAGACACGCTGAACCTGAACTGGGGTGTTGATGAAGATGGCACAGCCCATTCAACACCTGAAGGGCTTGCTTTGGTGATGGTAAAGTCAATATATGGTTCTTTGGGTTCTTTTGGAGTTGACAGGTAGAACGTATGGCTGGTACCAATTCCTGGTGTGGGTGTGATGTCCCCTCCGCTCGCCAGGTAGAAGTAGTCGTCGATGGTACCTGCGTCGTAGTTGTGCGCGTGTTTAGCGCTGGGGGGTTCCATGATTACGCTGAAAGTGCCAACAGAGAAAGGATACCATCCTTTGATTTGACGCTTAAAGCCAGAATGGTAGAATGCTCGTCTTGTGTTGTCTCCCGTCCCGACCCAGTCTTCAACAAAGCAGCCGGTTGACGTACTGAATTGTACATTGCTGTACGGGAAATCCATAGTCACGAGGTGGTTCCACTTCTTTTGTGATTCATCATGTACCCAGAAACCGTAATATGTATGATCTTTATATGGCCAGACCCTTGAGACGAGTGTATACCAGTTATCTGTCTGCCAACCCAACGATACGTTGAAAGCGTGAAGACCCGTTCCTTCTCCGCCAAAGTGGCTGACTTTCGTTCCCTCTCCCACATATACTGCCGTTATCGGTTGTTTGGCTTGAGCGGGGTCCCACAGGGAATAGATGAAGGCTTTCCCTTCAGGGTGGTCTTGGATGCCACAGTATCCGCCTCCCAGGAGACCGGCGTTCCACTGCATGCAGCAGTAGTAGGTATCTACGGTGGCGCCATCTTCCGGCACGCATACGCTTTGTTGGATTATGTCCCCTGGGAAATTGTCTTGATAATGGTACCAGATTGATGGTGCTCTCGACATTGTCCTAACCTAGAAGTGAAAACAAGTGAGTGAGTGACTGAAGGAAGGAAGGAATGAGAGTATGAGTAAGTGAACGGCCAACGGACGTCCGACAAAATTTTAGCCATGAATGATTGGATGAGTGGCAATGTTTTATGCCGCTTTAATCATTATTCCTATGATATCACGGTCAGAGACACCAGGAATGGACTTCTGCCATTTCACCCATATAGGTGTCCTTCGAAATGACGATTGATCACTTTAACCAATAGGCTAGTCCACAGCCCAAGTGTGATATAGATTCTACACTAATAGAATGAATTGTGGATCAATATAGATGGACTGTAGATTCCTCATAAAACAACACCTGGTATTCAAGTTCTGAAAATTACAAAATCACTTAAGTAAAGGTAACCTGAGAATATCTGGGTTAGAACTGGTCTTCAGAAACGCTTGGTTGTCGTAACAGGTGGCTAGTGTGATCGTGTGGTCAGGCTCGCTTGCTTCACTCAGGTCATCGTATTTCTAATGCGTACATAGCTAGTCATGATGTCAGTCGGTTACTGGGGTATCTGGTCCAGACCTGATTATTTACAGACCGTCACCAAACAGCTGGAATAATGCTGAATGGGTCTTAAAACAACGAACAAAATGAATTAAATGTTAGCAAATAGCCACACTCTTATCACAACCCAACTGTCACTCAACGAACATGGGAGAAATGTTCGCTGTTACGCAACGACTGCGTCTCTATTTAACAAAAAGTTTGCTAAAAATATAGTCTGCATAAAAATGAAAAGTGAACACAAGTATGGACAATATCAGTTTCTTACTATCTCAGAAAAAAACAATAGTTCTGTAACATCACACTTGCTAAAAGTACGGACTTTCCCGGAAACGTTTACATCACACAGTTCTATACAGATCAGAAAACATAATATTATATAATAGACTGACAACAAAGTGTTACATGACTAGTAGTCTTGACATACTGTCAGACTGCAGTGTCTGCACCTAATGTGTGGATCTCGTGTAAAATACTGACGCGACTGAACTGGTTGTTTTGAAAGAAATTCCATATTATAATATTCTATTAATAATAGGGGGCGGTCAGGTAGCCTAGGGGATAGTATTCGCTCGTAACGCCGAAAACACGGGTTCGATTCCCCATATGAGTACAATGAGTGAAGCCCATTTCTGGTGTCCACCGCCAGGATATTGCTGAAATATTGCTAAAGCAACACAAAACTATACTCACTCACTGTTATGACAACATGTAGAACTATAATACCACGGCTTGCAACTGGTTTCTGGCGCAAAGCATGCTCTGTCGTGGGATTGAGGATATCTGCAGGGGAACCAGTATGCGTGCACGATGTTTGTAGTAGTGTAACTGCATCCTGCTGAGTTCAGTGTAACCAGTGTGGTGTGGACAGAGCCCCTGCCTGCGGACGGAGAATATTGAGTTCTATCCTCGATCGTTTCCCGTCAAAAGAAGATAGTCATTGTTGTAACCCTGCCTAACACCTCACATTAAGGAGATGAAAGGACAGGTTGGACTGAAGCCAGCGTACCTTGATTAATGCACAGTTCGCAGCGAGTTGCGTCCCTTGTGCGTTCCAGGTGGTGGTTTCGAATCCCGGCTCACGGTAAACAGAATACGGCGAAGGGGCGTAACTCACTATAGGAAACTATGATGTTTAACCTAAACACCTAACACGCTCGTCAAGCGTTCTTTATATGTTCACGTTAGGATAATTCTGTTAGTCTCATATCTTTTGTCACACCAGTAGTATCAATTTGACAGTTTGTCACACCAGTAGTATCAATTTGACAATTTGTCACACCAGTAGCATCAGTTTGATAGTTTGTCACACCAGTAGTATCAATTGGACAGTTTGTCACACCAGTAGTATCAATTTGACAGTTTGTCACACCTGTAGTATCAATTTGACAGTTTGTCACACCAGTAGTATCAGTTTGATAGTTTGTCACACCAGTAGCATCAATTTGATAGTTTGTCACACCAGTAGTATCAATTTGACAGTTTGTCACACCAGTAGTATCAATTTGACAGTTTGTCACACCAGTAGTATCAATTTGATAGTTTGTCACACCAGTAGTATCAATTTGATAGTTTGTCACACCAGTAGTATCAGTTTGATAGTTTGTCACACCAGTAGTATCAATTGGACAGTTTGTCACACCAGTAGTATCAATTGGACAGTTTGTCACACCAGTAGTAGCAGTTTGATAGTTTGTCACACCAGTAGTATCAATTTGATAGTTTGTCACACCAGTAGTATCAATTTGATAGTTTGTCACACCAGTAGTATCAGTTTGATAGTTTGTCACACCAGTAGCATCAATTTGACAGTTTGTCACACCAGTAGTATCAATTTGACAGTTTGTCACACCAGTAGTATCAATTTGAGAGTTTGTCACACCAGTAACATCAATTTGATAGTGGCACCAATATAACAGTAACCAAGCTGAAGCAATACATCACACTTCTACGTCTTACATATAAACAGGTGTGGTAGAGTAGCCAAGTGGTTAATGCGTTCGCTTGTCAGACCCGGTTTCGAATCCCTACATGGGTACAATGTGTGAAGCCAATTTCTGGTGTTCTGATATTGTTCATTTTGGAATATTGTTACCGTAATGTAAAGGCAACGTAACACTAATCTCACTCACTATGATTCATGGTTTCAAATGCATGTGAATACGGTTTGTGTAAAATGTTCCACCAGACATGTTTTTCATAAAAACAATAAACGTGGTTCACTAACCTGTATGTCACCACCACAGTATATTCAAGATACGGGCTTTTCTTACTAGTATACCAGATATGTAAGAATAATCAGCAGACACAAGTTATCATATATAGAACAACAGCCGTGATAAAGTTATCTCCATATCACCCACCGCTGCACGATAACATTGAAGATAAAGTTGATCAACGGAAACTACCGACTGTCCCGTTCGTGACATTCGGGGACACAGTGGCGACCTTCCCACAGGTTACGGAAACAAACGAGTTGTGACGAATATCATCTGGCCCTTCTGATCAAAGGTTGGTCGTTAACTCCTGCTTGATAACATTCTGAAAAGATAGAATTGAAATCATTTATGTCTTAATGAGCTGATACAGGTTACTGGATGATACGTTATTCATTAATACATCAAAGTACCTCTTACAATACAATAATATCAAACAATCTTGAATAAATTGGGGTTTTTAGTTCCCTTTCTTTGTGTTGGGTTGTTGGGTGAAATATTATTTGGGGTAGAACTGATCTTCAGTAACCGTCGTAAGAGAGCTTCTCGTAAGAGGCGACTAATGGGATATGGTGGTCCGGCTTGCTGACTTTGTTGTCACAAGTCATCGGTTCCCAATTGTGTAGATCGATGCTTATGATGTTGATCACTGGATTGTCTGTTTAAAAAGCATATTTCACTTAATAGAGATATGTGTCATTTTACCGTGGTCATAGTATGCTTACTTGTGTGTCCATGAAGATGCTTTGCAGCAACCCACACTTGTCGGAAGAGACACTGGTCTTTGATTCCCAGATGAGTAGGTCGATGCTCATGCTGTTGATCACTGGATTGTCTGGGCTGCGCGCGTGTGTGTGTATTTGTTTGTGTGTACTGTGGAATGAACATACTTGAATCTTAGTAATATAATGTAATATCTTGAAAAGCCTTTGTTTGATACCGAGCGTCTACGATATTCTGGTGAGTTATCGTCGTATGCACTGATGAGGTTTGTCTTCATATACATCATTTAACGAATGTAAGGACTAGAGTCAATGATTTACCAGACTCTTGGTTAATGTGTTGCATGGGTGTGGCCATTTTATGAACATTTAACCGCATGTTGTTAAATTCCAGTGTTTGTAAACATGTACTATATTTCAACACAATAAAAAGCGAGAGTCGGTGCCTCAAACACACTTGTATTCGAAATTGCTCTTACGTTTCGTATGCTTTACGATCGCGTGATCAATAAATCCGTTTAGTGTTAGTAATATTCCAGCAATATGATGGCGGGTCTTCTGTGTGACGAGTGGGCAATTTAACCACAAAGCTACCCCACCACCCCAGGTGTGAGGTGAAATGGTGTTGGCACAGAAATATACATAAAGTTGTTTGCAAGTTGCCCAAGCCATCCCAAAACTCTCCACGAACGCAGTTGGTAAATTTACTGTGTGTATGGGATAACACGACACCAACTAACCGTGAAGATACGGGTTAGAATTTGCCTTCAGCAACCTACGCTTTTCGTATCCCAACTTGGTATCCCAACTCATCGATGCTCTTGTCGATCATTGGATTATTTGGTCCAGATTCGATTATTTACAGACCGAAGTCTCATTTCAGCTTTGCTCGCGGTGAATCCAATAAGAGTTATGCGTGTTTTTTTTTTTACACATTACGTCATGGAGCAATTAAACGGGGGATCGGCTGGACATCATGTTTGCTGATTTGGGGTAGAAAATACATGTCTCATGTCCAAGCGCTCTGATTCAATTGCTTGGCCAGTCTCGACTATACGATTCAGTGTTTTGTGTCTTGGCGTTGAATACAAAGTTAACTCTATTCAGTCACGTGATTGTCTGGTCCAAACCTGAATATTTACAGACGGCACCATGGATGATGGAATATTTCTAAGTGTAGGGTTAAAACACAAACACTCATTTCTGACGTTTTTCATTCCAAATAATTTCATCAGGTGTGGGAATCGTACGTAAAATCCCGCTTCATCTTCCTTTGCCTCCACTCTGTATTGACCATCAGTTACACTCAATATTCACGTAATTTTGCTGAAGGATACCTTTCTCGCGTTTCGTAGGCAAAGGAGAACCCCACCACATTGCCTGAACAACGTAGCAATGCCTCCAAAATAAAGAAAGTATCACATCAACACATTTAAGAGCAAGTAATTAGTGATAATGAGAACAACATTAACATGGAAGGATTGCGTGCATGATTGAACCCGTACAGCCAATACCAGTTTTGTGCTACTTAAACCTGTGGGGAAAAGTCACATAGTATTAGAATTCGAAATACTTGAATTTTGACGGCCATCTTAGACGCCATCTTGGATTTTTCGGAAAGTGGACTCCGAAACTCTGGCACTATATGTTTTTATCATAATATTCCCCACCACTTTGCAAAGTCTCATGCTTGAGTCCGCCAAGAATCAAATACACCCATTGCCACTGCACTAACTATACCCATCCGAGTCAACTCTGACTGGATGACCCACTCGGATCCAATATACTGACTTTTGGCCGAGTGTGCAAGTCAGGGTAACAACAAGTATCATCGTTTTTAACGACGTGTGGTTTGTGGGAAGCAACATTCCACTCAATCACAGGCGTTGTATCCACTAAACCACGGCGGCAGCCCACGATCCGATGAGGTGGTAGTAGTAAATCCATTCTGACCTATTCTGTGATCTGGATAGGGCAGTGAGTACGAAACTAGTATCATGCACGGCTTTCTTCTTTCACAAGCAAGTCGTGGAACTCGACTACATTGTACAAACTTGGATGGTCGAACCGGTGCATTCGTCATGTCGAGCCAACGCTTCGACAACTTGGCTAACCTATATAACGTTAGCACCGTTAGATGGTGATGTGGGTGTGTCACTCCTCGAGGGCGTTATTATAATAGTTATGTATGGTCGCCGTATTCAGGGACAACAAATATGTGACTACAAATAGTCATCATAGCTGTTACCGAAGGAGCTAGAGTGAGTGAGTGAGCGAATGAGTGAATTTTGATTCTCAAGCAATATTCCAATTGTATGACGGCGGTTTGTAAATAATCGAGGGTGGACCAGACAATCCAGTGATCAAGAGCATGAGCATCGATCTACGCAACTGTGATACACTGACATGTGTCAACCGAGTCATGAAGCTTAATCTTCCGATATTGTTCGTCGCCTCTTACGACAAGCATGGGTTACTGAAGATCAATTCTAACCCCGGTTTTCACGGGCCTTACAGAACGTAATGACAAACGACACCATGCTTACAGCAAGATACATTTTAGTACGAAGATCCATATGGTTTCACAGGTTACACGGTATTTGGGAATCATACAAAAATGTTCATTAAAGGTATAATATCTTGAGAAAAGAAAGAATACACTTTTAAGGCAGATTGAACCAGTATTGACAGACTAAGTCAAACCGACTCTACATTAATTGAAGTAACATCACAAACTGAAGGTCTGTCACGCGCCAACAATACCTCTACCATGACGCCAAACCCAGCATATGGTACAAGTATGACATTCATCAGGACTGAATAACACTGACTTTGAAGAATGAGAACAAGCTATCTATCTATACATACAACTTATTTATACAACTTCCTCATTTTGTTTTGGCGACATCAGAATCTAAGGTCGCCTATACATGATACAGAAGCTGTATATCCATAGAATTGTTTTCATTCCATAACTCCTCAACTTCTAGAATGCCATTTACAGAACTGAAAACCATGGTTCAAGATACTGATGACTACAGGGTGATGGCCATTAGCTGTATGCCCGTGTTGTGCTGGTAACGGAAGTTATATTGCCTTATGTGCTCGGAGGTTATGACATTTCTCGAAACCATTCAATAATAATCCACATCGTCACATAAAAAACTCGAAAATATGTTCATGCCGACAATTGACATAAGTATGACAACTGGACCTTTCAAGTAAAATGTAACGCACTCTCCTCATAACTTGGCTTGGTAAGTACTTAAAAACAACAGCTAGCTGACCTGACTAGACATTGGTGAGTGCAAATGTCCAATATCTCATGGCTGAATGAGCCCCGATCTTAAACCTTTAGAGCATATCTGGAACATGATTGGTCGTCGTGTGCAACAAAGGAATTCTCCTGCATAGAACCTTGCCCATTTGGGAAGCTGCTTCACACGATGATTGGCGTAGTCTGACCCTTCTGAGGATCAGGTGACTGACAGAGGGTATGAGGAGGAGAGTGCTGACTGTCATGCAGCCACATGTAGGTTGCACTCGGTATTGACCTTGAATCGTGTAAGAGACGCAAAATGACATTAACCAATAAATGTAAAATTAAATATCCAATGGCCATATGGGCAAGTTTGAACACATATGTTTTTTGGTTAGTTTTTAAAAATGAACAACTAACAGCAATTTTTATCATAAAATCAGCATGGATTCCAATCATTTTATCTTGTCGAGCTAAAGGATCATACTGGTCAGGTAATACTCATCGTTTTCATCGTTATCAGAACGAGACGTTTTACGTACGTGTTGAAAATCTATCATTGCAAAAAGACAGGTTCGGTGCGTATAGATTAGAAGAAAAGCTGACACCCAACGGTCATGTCTTGGCTTTGATAAGCAAACTAAATATGAAATGAATTTCGCCACAATTGCTGTCATCACAAGGTTTTGTGTAGTAATCAGTAATTTATCAGCCACCACTCTCAACGCCAGGCTTTGGTCACAACTTAACTTTCCATTATTAGAACCCTACATCGGACTCGTGAAATGTTCATAGTTTGAGATTGTCTTAGTCACAGTTATAGGTTTGTACTGAACAATTTGCATATCACAGTAACACATTATGACCGTTCAATCTTCGTCTGTGACCGTGGTCATTCTGGTTGTTATCCTTCCCAGTATGTCCTCCAAGATGACCTTGACGGTGTCTCCAACGTTCGCCCCGGACAACACGTGTGACGTGACCTCTGTCGTGATATCCATGGCCACAAGGTGACTACCGAGGTAGATGGTGTATTTGAACTGTGGCGTTGATGAAACAGGCACCGTCCACGTTACCAGTTTCGGTGTAGCTGAGGTTATGGTGAAGTCGATCGGTTTTTCCGTTGGTTCCAGGTGCGTTTTAACATCGAACCTCTTCGAAGTACCAAGTCCTGCAGTCGGTTGAATGGTGCCCCCACTTGCCAAATAGTAACGGTCCTGGATTTTACCGGCGTCGTAGTTGTCGCTGTGGTTGGCGGTGCCGGTGCCCCTGACAACGTTAAAGTTCCCCGAGGCAAATGGAAACCACGTGCCGTCTGATTTTCTCTTGAATCCGTCACGGAAGAAGACTTTTCGCATGTTTTCTCCCGTCCCTGCCCAGTCTTCCACAAAGCTTCCTGTACTGGTGTTGAACATCACCGACTTGACAGGGAAGTCGAGAGTGAGCACGTGGGTCCACTGCTTGTCCGTCTCGTCATAGATCCAGAAGCCAAAGTAAGTATGGCTACCGTAGTTCCAAACCCGACTTACAAGGGTATACCATTGGTCCGGTTGCCAGCCAATCGCAAAGTTCATACTTTTTAAACCAGTTCCTTCATTACCAAATTTCTGCGTCTCTGTCCACATGCCGGTGAAGGCCGGCTTGATGGGAAGGTTGGACTGGATCGGATCCCACACAGAGTAGATGAGTGCCTTGCCGTTTGGGTGGTCCTGTAGGCCACAGTATCCACCACCCTCGCCGCCGGCGTTCCACTGCATGCAGCAGTAGTAGGTGTCCAAAGTGGCGCCGTCGTGGGGGATTAGGACGCTCTGGTGGATGATATCGCCGGGAAAGTGGTCATCGTAATGGAACCAGACGGACGGTGCTCTTGCCATGTTGAAATGTTTGCAAAACCTGTAATGAAAAACACGTCAAAGGATGAGCAGCTGCACGCTTGTCATTGAGCAGTCACGTCATTTCAGCTACATGACGGCGGTATGTAAACAACGAAATCCGGACCAGACAATCCAGGACTGAGCTGATATCTTTGCAAAATGCCGCACCCATGTTTGCGAACCTGACACCCGATCCCGTTAGTTAATGACAAGCATGAGTTACTGAAGGCCTATTCTAACCAGGATCGTCATCAATCAATCGTAACTCGAATTTTATCACACGACCAACAGATGCTTGCAGTTCCTCATGGTATGAATGCGTCTGTTATTGTAGATTTTGCTCGAACTTTGCGTCCAAGATAATTCCAAGGGAGTTGGATGCAGTTCATGTTCCCGCGGATACGGGAATGGTTATTAGAATGTGGCACGACAGTGGTATTCAGTACTTTCTGCTGATGACGTTTATCAGTGAAAGTCCCAGGTACAATAATGAGATCCAAGGTACACACGGAAAGATAACCCCACAACAAAGCCGAGGCTCAATATGAGGCAAGACATCTCCCCCAAACCCCCAACCGCCCGATTACCTTCTTCCACCCCCCACCCCCCACCCCCTCCCCCAAGAAAAAAAACAAAACAAAACAAAATAAAAAATAAATAAATATAAAGAAAGTAAAATAAATAAAATAACGAAAATGAAATACCCTACACAACAATTTCGTTGTTTCCTAATGAGGCCTACTGGTGCACATAATTTCCAAATAATTTTACCAGTTTTATATGTAGCTGAACGCATCTGCATGATGTTGAATGCCATCATCTTCAATCGATCAGGCAAACATATCCGTATACATATTCCGTATTTATTTTACACTGAGAACTATTTCGTGCCAAAGCAACAGCAGTGTTACTATATACGAGTTAATATGTTCTACACAGAGTACGATACCTTGTGAAAACATTACATTACCTCTTTACGTTATGCAAGCCAGGATATGCACTTACTTTTCAGTGATTAATTCATGGAAGTTTCAACGCTGTTTTCCCTGTTTGCCCAATGGAACCTACTTCACCGGTTAATCGAGACTGGCTATTTCTTGCGTTGCTTTTTGTAAGTTGCATGGAAGTTTCAGCAAAGTGTAATTAAAAATGTCCTGAATGGTATATATATACATATTGCCTCTTTATGACGTGTTAGATAAGACTACATTAACCTCCGTCATGGAAGATCTCTCCACGTGATGTTCGCTGTGTAATACGAGATAGAATAACTAGATTCACTTGGATGATAACAGATATGAAATATACACGAGGATCAGCTGTTACGGCAGTATCCTAATCTAAGCCTGCGTTGTCGTATAATGTAACTGACAGCTTAAATCTAACAGGTGCAAAATACAAAGGTGAAAATATGGAAGCAATGGAGTAATGTACTTTTATCATATCACACGGTATGTAGCTGATTACGTTCATGTGATCGATGTTTTTTCATTGTCGATTATATGCAACTAGGCAATCATTACGCAAGTGCCGATGTTCATGCAGATTCAACCTTGCGCTGTGACGATATTCTCCCTATATATCTATATATAATGGGAAGGTTCGTGAGTAGATATTCTCAGTGCTCTACGTCATCGGAAAACGTTCACGAGCAAATAGTCTAAGGTGAGTGAGTGAGTGAGTGAGTGAGTTTAGTTTTACGCCGCTTTTTAGCAATATTCCAGCAATATCACGGCGGGGGACACCAGAAAATGGGCTTCACACATTGCACCCACATGGGGAATCGAACCCGGGTCTTCGGCGTGACGAGCGAACGCTTTAACCATTAGGCTACCCCACCGCCCCAAATAGTCTAAGGGATGAATGTCATCGAAAAACGTTCACGAGCAAATAGTCTAAGGGATGAATGTCATCGAAAAACGTTCGCCAGTAGATATTCTCAGCGATATGTGTCACTGGAAAACGTTTAATTTCCGAGGAACATTAGTTCGTTTCTTTGTTTGATTGATTTCCGATGTTTGATCCGTACTGACCAATATTCCAGCTATATGACGCAGTTAGTGAATAATTTATTCTGGACCAGAGTAATACAACCCAGGGAACGACATCATGACCATCAAACAAATATGATTCCCTAAAAAAGATAGCTATTCCTGACATACGTATATTTTCGGTAATAACAACAAAATATTATGAACTTACATACACCTAACTTTTGCTTCATCATAAAATCAATGCAAATAACTTGCTTTTGTTACAGATCGGCCGGTAAAACTCAGACTGTTAATACAATTTAAACAATACACCCAATCGGACTACATGTATAAGAATTGGACCAACAACTGAACCAGCATGCCAAATGATTTGGAGAATTATAAGGAATTCGGATCGTCTCGGTTTTTTCCGTTACTTGTACAACACCTCGAGTCGAACACACGCACGCACGCACACACGCACACACGCACATATATTATTCGTTTGGAAAGAAAAAACAATAAAAGCTTTCTGTCGTAAATATAAATCGTTGTTATGTAATTTGATGAAGAGCAAATGAATTATGGTTTGGACTCGAGCACTGTGGAAAAGGGCATGATCGAACGAGACTAGTGATTCCGTTTGTAGCATTTTCATTAGGTTGACTTGTGGAATTGGGGAGAGCACAGTTTACTCAACACTAAACACTGAACACTGAGACCTGCATGTGGACTCGGTATAAATATCATATTTTGGGGAGGGTTAAGTGAAGTATGGATGGACGTCGCATTCAAGGTTGAGTTATATTCGGATTTGTAGTTGCCACAAGCAACCATAGATATACCACTCAGAAACGGACGGTGGGGTATCCTAGTGGCTAAAGCGTTCGCTCGTCACGCCGAAGACCCGGGTTCAATTTCCGTCACGTGTACAATGTGTAAACCCATTTCTGATGTCCCAATATCACAGTGACAGCTACAAGCGGCGTGAAAACTAAACTCACACACGCAAGCGCGCAAGCACGCACGAACCAAAAATGCGGTAACAACAACGTACAACCTCTTAACGGCTTTTGCTGTCGTTGTGACACCCCGCCTCCCACATGCCAATAACCCGGATCTTGGATATGATGTGACGATACAACTTAACACAGCACATATTAATGCTGGAAGTACATGGCACTTTTCAGTGTATGTTTGTCATCAGCAGCTCATCAGAGTGTCAGCGATATCTATAGCAAGGACTATAAGCCTTGCACGGGGACTTGGTCAAAGCTGACCACATCAGCAGGCAAAATAGAAGGTCACTGAACGCACGCGACTGCAGCAACGTAAGATAAGACCATGTACGTGCTCTACTAACTGACGTAAATGTATGTATGTATGTATGTATGTATGTATGTATATATGTATGTATGTATGTAGGTAGGTAGGTAGATGTGAGAGAGACAGAGAGAGACAGAGAGAGAGAGAGAGAGAGAGTGTGTGTGTGTATGTATATATGTATGTATTCCATGATATGAACAAAATGTATTATTGTAACAATGTGTTATTTCAGTGCTATCTGGATCCTACACCAAGCAATTATCTTAACTGTGGTCGGTGACCACGACTGGCTACGAATGAAACCAGCAAGAACTGACTTTTTATATATCCGTATGTGTATAACCGGTTTCTGTTACAGACCTTAAATGTGCAGTGTTTTTGGTCATATTTATAAGTCGTTTACACTTTTTCAGGCCAATCCGATTTTCAAGAGTACTTTCTTCTACTTCATACATCACTCAAACATTTCAATTTCCGTACATATGCACTGATATCTCAGAACACTGAAATGTTTCTGTTCGTGAACAGATTCCAATCGATACATTTATGCTTCGGAAAAGTTAAAAACTTCTAAATCCTATTGACATTGTTGACCCCTTACCATGTTATCTGAATCTCTGTGAAGTATTCTAGATAATGCTTTCTTGGTGCAAGTGTCATCGTCGTCATAGGTCACCATACTAGGGACCATAGGGAGTTACAGGGCCTTTGCTACCTGCATGGACCCTAGCTGGATTTACATCATCACCCCAGCCGCTGGCTAGTGTAGGAAAATCTAGCCGAAAATTTAAATGACAAAAATGCTAGAGGTAAAATTTGGTATGTTTAAATGTTTCTTTGAATGTTTTGAGCTTTCGAACCAACTAACTTAAAATCAATGCCCCAAATGCAAATAAGAATAGACATTTATAGTAGTATGGGCACAATACATTTATCTGGATATTTTTAAAGAAATAAAACAACAAGACATTCTAGTATAATGATTCATTTTGGTCAGGATTGTTTGGAACATAGGTGTTAACGAATACCAAATGTGCAATCCAACCATCTAACTAAAACAACTTGTCTGAAATCAAAGGTAAATATACTAATAGGAACAGACAATTATAGTATGGGCACTGTACACAATTCTGGACATTTTTGGATGAATAAAAAAAATAATTCAAGTATAATAATTCAGTTTGTTCGGGATCGTTTGTGACAAACAGAGTTGTTAATTTATTAGTGGTGCATATCTTTGGAAACAAAATAATTATTCTGATGGGAAAAAGTGGAATAAACCAGGAAAATAATAATTTTCATCCCGTAAACGTCGATCCATACATCACAGCTTCACGTTTATGGATTCCTTTCGTGTACAGTGTATATAAACATTCAGCAAATAACAGTAGCAGAAACAGAAACGTAAACTGCAAACACTTAGAAACAAGTTAAAAAGGAAAACTATGTTGTGAAGATTTCCAAATACAGGTAATCAAACAAACAATATCGACAAAATAAATGCTATTTAAGACATTGATAGAGTCTGTTTCAGTTCTTTTCCATTTACATTACAAGGAAAGATTAGTTGAATTGTACGAGAACCGTTGCAGATGAAGTCGTAAGACAAACGTGTTCTAAAGTAGGTTAATTGACTCGTGTTGGGAATTTAGACAAATTTCTGTATTAGAAGCTCATTTGTCCTATCATGTTATCCCTGATAGTGTCAACAAATTAGTCGCTGACCAGGGGATTAATGTATGGCAGATGCGATTGGCCGATATTTAGTCTGATTCTGTCATATCGCCCTGGTGAAGATTTCAGGGTCTATAAATGTTGAAGTTAGTTGTGTAGCAGTCAGATTGTACCTCTTGGTGCCACCAAGCACAGTTTTATGGTACTAGGTATACAGCCGACAGGTAAAGTTTATGTGTACAAGATTAGCTTATGCTTACTGGTATAGGTGGTGACAATGTCTCTCGCTCCCTTTGTCTGTCCTCTCTCGCTTTCTGCGTGTCCTCTCTCACTCTCTATCGTCAGTCACTCACTGTCACCTCTATCTCTCTTCTTTCTTTTCTCTCTCTCACTCTGACTTCTCTTTTTTATTTTTCTGTATCTTCTACGTCTCTCTTCCCCGGTCTGTGTCTCTCGTTCTATCTCTCCCTTTGTGTCTCAATGTTTCTTTCCCTACTCCCTCTGTCTCTCTCCTCGTTTGTCTCCGTGTCTCCTTCTCTCTTTCTTTTTTGTCTTTCTCTATGTGTCTCCACCCATGTCTCGCTTTCTCTCCCCCTGTGTCTCCCCTCTCGATGACTCATTCTGTCTCTCATTCTCTTTTTGCCAGTTAGTCACGCTCTACTTATCTCCACCTACCTGTCTCTCTCTGTTGGTCTGCCACTATCTGCCTAACTCTCCCATGATCGTCTGTCTGTGTTTAGAAATGTGCAGTCGTAATGTGTTGAACCAGACCCAGGGCACATTAAATGAAATATCTTACCATCTGTACAATATGTGACTCAACCTTTAGGTCACCATGTTGTTACGGTTACAAGATTGTAAGACGACATCACCGACATCACCCAGATCACAAATACATCTCGTATTTATTCCTACAGTTTCAGAATGGCTCGCGCTCCATCCGTCTGGATGCACTACAAAGATTCGTTCCCTGGAGACATCATTCGGAACGAGGTCCTTGTCCCCAAAGATGGCTTCGTACTCGATACGTACTACTGCACGTTGAGCTGGAATGCCGGAATGGAGGGTGGAGGGTACTGTGGTCTTCAGGATCACCCCAGGGGAAAAGCCTACATCTACTCAATTTGGGACCCCAAGCAAACGAAGAACGTCCCCATCAAAGCAGCCTACAAGGGACTGTGGACTGAGACAGCCAACTTCGGTGGAGAGGGTACTGGACTCAGATCCATGAACTTCTCCATCGGCTGGAAGCCGGATCAATGGTACACCTTGGTGTCAAGAGTCTGGGACGTCAATGATCATACCTTCTTTGGCTTCTGGATCCACGACCAAACAGATCACCACTGGACCCATATGGTCACCATGGACTTTCCGGTCAAGCAGGTGAGGTTTAATTCAGACACCAGCCTTTTCTTAGAAGATTGGGCTGGGACTGGCCAGAACGCACGTAAAGGTCATTACCGTCAGGGGTTCAAGAGGAAAGTTGGCGGCGGCTGGTTTCCATTCACCAAGTCGACTTTCAGTGTCGTGGTGGAGGCGGCTACTCACGACCACGCCAACAATTTTGACGCCGGGGTCGAGAAAGACTATTACTTCATGGCCAGTGGAGGTCACGTCCATACGTCGCCAGGAATTGGACTCCGCGCCAATTTGGAACTGCCAAGCCAGAATGCTTCTCCTCCCGACCCTCCCATCAGCTTCAGCATCACCAAGGCTAAGCCGAATGTTGTGGAGTGGCAGGTTCCAGCGTCGTCCACGCCGCAGTTCCACTACAGCATCGTCCGGAACGGCACACAGATTGCTTCAGGGGCTGACACAGAGAGACGAAGTCATCCAATACATGGAGCTCGAGCTGGGGACACCCTGGAGGTCCATCTCGAGGACATCATGGGGAAGACATCAACAAAGTCTGTGAGGATCTCAGCCTAGACAGGGCTTACTATGGTGATATCTACAAAAGGACATCGTCAGCAAAGGTCTTGGCCTATGAAGAAGAACAGCCCCACTCTGAGGACATCTGGGGAGGACATCGACCAGGTATATGAAGATCATGTCCAGTATAACCTTCATATTGAGGACATCCTGGGCTACATCTTCAGATGTTATACAATTTTGCAATAACTACCAATTATATATTGTAGCCATTATTACTCGTAAGACAATAGGTGTGTGTAGCTTCAGTTTTGCTTTTAGGTTGCTTCGAAGCTTAATATATTCCATATATGATAGCGTGTTATTATGTACACGGTGAGACGACACAGCACTCAGGAAATATGTATTTGTCATTTACATTTGATTGAACACTACTTTTCTTGAAGTACAGGGATATATTGGATGGATATATTTATAATTCGGAATGAGTAAGTCGAAATGTTTACATAGTGACAATGATATATTTTATATCTATGTACATATCTTTGATTAACTGCACTCTACCGATGGAATGTCGTGTAAAAATGACGAAAGCATATGCTTAGTGATTGGTATTTTATTGAGAAAATAACACATATCAAAGTCTGAAAGAAACAATTGTCTACCATGTTTAAAAAATAAACAGGTTCTATTTAGATATCAGACATTGCATCTGTAGCATATCTAGACTCCATGTGAAATTCCATCTCCCCATCTCCACAGAACAGGAAACAGCCGTCTCTGAATGAATTATTTACTCAGTTTGTTTTGAAAATGAATGCATTTGAACGGTTCAACAACGATGACACCTGTGTTTAGGTTTCTACAATATACATCTGATATGTATATTTTTTTAAACAATGACTTCATATAAGATGTAAAAGATGATACTCATCTTCTGCATCATTAATGTTACAGATGACGGAGGTGATTCCATTCAAAACAATTAATTAGTGTCTCCTCTCTCAATTCCGACTTTGTATAGAGCGCCACATAGTATTTTGCCTACAGATATCATGCATATGCTCGTGGACACAAGGTAACATATGAAAGTACATGTGTTCCTTTGTTCTATTCCAGGTGTCCTCACAAGGTATGCACTGTGGAAATAAATAAAGGAACACTTGTACTCATCGATGTTCCCTTTTTCGTGTCAATGAGTATATACTTCGATCAGCTGTATTATATGTATTATATTTACTCTTCAAAAAATTTGGTTATCTTCAATTTTTACGATAAAAAAATATTTAGGCGATTTATCGGAGTCAATCAATGTTGATATGATAGTATTGAATGTTTTGAGATTGCATCACCATTTGCACTTCCTTTCCAACCATAGTTATTTGGAATGTAAGGGATTGGTGTATGGCATGCAATTTGCATGTATACGGTTTTGATTTTAAAACAGACTACTAGAAACAAACACTAACAAATGTGTGATGTCAGATGAATGTCAAAATTAATGTTCTAAGTGATTTCTCGACCTTCTTGAAAAAACGTCAAAATCAAGAATGGGACCCCATGCACGTGTATGGGGCTACTGCGTTGTGTTTAGGGGTGGCAATAGAGGGAAATGGTGGTGATGTCTGTCCTTGAACCGTTTGTTAACGTTTACACTTCTTAACCAAATTGCAAGTTCATTAACCCCTACTTTGAAGAGTATATATTGTGTTCAGGATATGTTTTTATTTGCAATCAGAACTTTGCCTTATCGTGTATGTACCAGTAATTACTATGACATTTTGTACAATTACGTTTGTAATAAAAAATGCTTTATTTGTTGAAATGTTCATTTTTGTAAACATATACATGTACACATAAGAGTGAGTGCGTTTAATTTTACGTTGCACTCAGCAATATTCCAGCTGTATGGCTGATATCTGCAAATAATCTAAACTAGACAATCCAGTGATCAAGTATCGATCTAAGCAATTCAGTTACGATTCCTCGGGGAACATTTCCCTCTGTCCTTTAGATTTCATGAGGTTTGTGCGTTTCAGCGTGATTGGTGTCGGTGATAAACTTTACCGATCGATATTACCTGTGATGGAGTGAGTGAGTGAGTATGGATTTACGCCGCTTGTTGCAATAACCCAGCAATATCAGGGTGGGGGACACCTGAAATGTGCACATTGTACCCATATGGGCAATCGAACCCATGTCTTCGCTTTAACTGCCAGGCTATACCACCGCCAAGAAACGATTTCTACATCTATCATTGAGATTTCCGAGTTAGCTGAGTCACTGATTAGAATTAAGGGAGATTTCCAATCACGACATGAGACCAGGGAATGATGTAACTTGTAACGAATCAGAGAGATGGTAGATGGTCATGTGATAAGGGTGGAGCAGGCTCGAGCACCTTAAAAAGATACCGTCAGCACTAAAAAGGTGCGAGGTGCGTTGCAGGTTGAAGAGACAGCAGAACGTTCACATCCCGATTGATCAGTAAAGAGCTTGCCCTACCCTGTCCAAGCCAAGACCAATTCTTATGAAGAGAGGGATCGAGTAAACCGATGTGAGTATAGAAACTTGTGTTGAGTTATTTATTGTATGCCAGAGTGCCAGTACATGAATGCTATGTGTTAGTTAGGAATCCCGGTCGTCAGACCACTCATTCCTACATGTAGCAACCCGGACGGACCAAGCGAGTATGCCACCAGAGCTGGCAGCACCCCCAATAAGGCAGAACGGTCATCGTAACAGGTAACTAGTAAGAGGGTTTACTAACACCCAAAAGCCCAGTTACGACAAGGCGCCTATGCTTGTCGTAAGAGGCGACTAACGGGATCGGGTGGTCAGGCACGCTGACTTGGTGGACACATGTCATCGGGTCCCAATTGCGCAGATCGATGCTCATGTTGTTGATCACTTGAGTGTCTGGTCCAGACTAGATTATTTACAGACCGCCACCATAACTCAAATCCGCATATAACGCAATTATTTGACCTGCAGTATATACGCTATGGGGTTTGTGTTGACATGGTTACCATTAGGTAATATTTCCGCAAGATGACATCCTTGATTATTTCCAAAAACATCATTTTGAGCGACTGTTTACTCACCGTTGTCATGGTTGTATGTGCATCACCCGGAAAAGAGCGTATGCTAAATAGCATTCGGAATCGTTCGGATACGAACCTTTTCGAGATAAAAAGTTCAAAACGTATGTGCGAATGTCCACTTTCGCGATTTGGTACTCGTAAGCTGTGTTCTGATTGGTCAATCTCAAAGGTTACCTGACGCGTCCTCCCCTAAGCTGTTGTTGGACTCAGTAATTAATGACAGAAAACCATTTCATATACAGTATGTTGCGTTTAACTCCTTAATGACATGCGAGTGAGTGAGAATGGTTTTACACCGCAGTTTAACATCATCAAGGGCACCAGAAATGTGCTTCACACTTTGTACCAATGTAAAGAATCGAGACTGGGGCTTCGGTGCCACAAGAGGACATTTTAACCACAGGGCTATCCCACTGCTCCTGTTTACAGCTAAGTGAATATGAAGAATGAAAAGTGAAAATGTCACCACTTCGTTATACCCGTATGTTTGAGTGAGTGAGTGAGTTTAGTTTTACGCCACACTTAGCAAAATTCCAGCTATATGGCGGCGGACTGTAAATTATCAAGTCTGGACTGCCTACTATTTAAGCACAAGTGAAAATAGACAGACAGATTTTTAACTATAGTACATGCCAATAGCACGTGTGTAAAATGTTAACGGTGAATTTATGCCTAACATGCAAATTTATAAATTGTAGTGACATCAGTAAATCATTGATTTTCGTATTTAAACACAAGAGAAATTCGGTTTTACGTGTTTCATCAGTTACTACAGTCAGCTCACATCTTATCTACACACAACAAGGGATTTCTAGTTAGCCTGGGCACAGCGGTATGGGATGTCTAGCAAACAGTCGCTGTGTACCCTCATGTCGATCTGGTCCATGATGGTCAGGGTAGTTTTGTGCTTCATGGGATTCGTCCTCGGGGTGGCAGGCAAGGGGATGCTCTACCCCCGGGAGTCTGAGAGTAGAGACATGAAGAATCTGGACGGTATGTGGAACTTTCGCGCTGATTCGTCACCCTCCAGGAAACAAGGCTTCGACAAAAATTGGTTCAAGTCGCCATTATCTCAGGTTAGTAGACGTTCGTGTGTACAGTGAGCGAGATTGTCAGCCACACTTAACACAATTCAAATAACATCACGGCAGGGGACACCAGAAATGGGCTTCACACATTGTACCCATGTGGGGATTCGAACCCAGGTCTTTGACGTGACGAACGAATGCTGTAATCACTAGTCTGTCGACCTTACCGCCCCCAAGCGTTCAGTATTTACATGGCAAGTATATCGATGTGTATGTTACTGGAATTTGGAAGTTTCCAGGTTATCAGTAAACTAAATTTAGCCTGCATTTTAGCTAATTTAAATAAGAACCGAACCCAGTCAATGCTGGCACGCAGACATTTGAATTACAAATGTCTCATCATTGTTAAAATTGCCGAAATCGAACAATTCCACTGGAAACAGTTTTCTTCAACTCTGGTTAACACATGTCATCGAGTCCCAACTCCGTAGTTGTGCATGATGTTTATCACTGAACTGGCCGGTACAGACTCGATTATTTACAGACCTCTCCATTTTATAGGTGGAATACCGGGTGTGACGACAAACAAACAAACCAACCAACCCCTGGGGTCTGAAATTGTGGTTTCACATGCGATCAATGAATGAATCTACTGTGTGAATTCACTGTAGTGGGATAACACACGTTTAAACTATGCTGATGTGTGAATAATCATGTCTGGACAAGACAATCCTGTGAACATCGCTCTATACAACTGTAATAAGGTGACGTCAATCAAGTCAGCGAACCTGACAACCTTGTAAGTCCTCTCCAGAAACAAGCGTGCTTTCATACAGATATCTGCATGTATTTCCTACGTTGATGCCCACCCTACCCCACCCTACCCCACCCTACCATCTCCTCTCAACTGAAAAGCACGGGTATTGAAGAAGTGTCCCAATTTGCCTGGACTGTAGGCGATAGAGGACACCGCAGACTGTGGTGCTGTCTTCTGTTCTTGGTAGTCTAGTAATCCATTCTTTATCACAAACTAAATCTTCTGTTTCCAACCATCCGTAGAACGTGTTCCGGATTTTGGACCGGCTATGCGCTGTAATTAATGAGCTGTAATTTGCTCTATAGTTCGTTCGTTATTTAAAGCCACAGTATTACAGCTATACGGAGGCGGTCTGTAAATAATCGAGACTGGATCAGACAATTCAGTGTCCAACAGCATGATCATCTACCTACCCAACTGGGATACAAAGACATGTGTTAAGTGAGCGAGCCCGTTAGTCGCCTGTTACGGCAAGCATGTGTTGCTGAAGATCAATTCTACCCCGGATCTTCACGACTTAATGAGCAGTAGCTATACTACGTACATGCAAGGCAAATGTAAGGATAAATCTCGGTGCACGGCAAAAGGGCACTTAGCGTAAAGTGACTTGCTGGTGTTGTTGTTGTTGTTGTTGTTGATGTTGTTGTTGTTGTTGGTGGTGGTGGTGGTGTGTGTGTGTGTGTGTGTGTGTGTGTGTGTGTGTGTGTGTGAGAGAGAGAGAGAGAGAGAGAGAGAGAGAGAACTCTGGTCCTAGGATGTACCAGTTCGTGTGTACACGTTACTGAGACATAACATGTGACCCCTTACGTCACCCTCCAGTTACAAGGTGCGGTAACCCCTTCTTCACCCGTTTTCAGACAGGACCTGTTATTCCGATGCCCGTGCCCTCCAGCTTTAACGACATCACTCAGGACAAGGCGCTGAGGGACTACGTCGGCTGGGTCTGGTATGACAGAGAGTTCTTCGTCTCCTCCGACTGGCAGAAACGCAGGGTCGTCCTCAGATTTGACAGTGCCCATTACTACTCCATTGTTGTAAGTGGCCGCTAGTTTCACTAGCCGCCGTGTATATGACTGTCCTGATATGCGCTGGCATACAAAAGATGGTGATTTGCTGGAAGAGTATTTAAAAGGGGTTTCCTTGCTGTGTTTTCAGCCTAAATTATTTGCAGCGTGTTGACAACAGATTTCAGTCAAGTAACTTGTACCGAACACAATTTCAAAATATCTTGTTTTTCATGATATTTTTTATCAAGTGTTTTGCTTTTGAGTTTCGTTTCATTTTGCTATCCCACATAGCGCTATCCCTCTGAGATACCATGCCGTGGTTCCAACGCGGGTACTGACTCCAAGCCCACTAGTCATACGTATATATATTCCGTCAGTGTTGGTGGTGTTCTTAATCAGTTAAACTATCCATTTAATCATGACATTTGTGCTGTGAAGCAAGTGTGACGGCTCTCTCAATTATTACACTCTCGCTCAGGTAATACACCCATTTAAACCCGTTTAACACCCGTTTCGTATAAGTCATATGGCATACTTGATCGTGTATATGTCACCGCTAACTGTGTATCTAGAGGGAATTATGAGGTTTTAATTACGTGGCAGGATATACCTTGTCCTGTGTTTGTCCACAGTACGTCAACTCGCAGGAAGTAATGCGACACGATGGGGGACACCTGCCCTTTGAGGAGGAAATTAACTCCTACGTCACATTTGGCGGCAGTAACCGCGTGACGGTCGCAGTAAATAATACCCTGACACCTCACACCCTCCCTCCCGGATCCATCACATACAAGACAGACAGATCCAGGTAAACAATTCCAGTTTTGTTAGTTGGATGGTTGATTAAATGAATGGTTGACTGCGCGTTCGAATGAATGATTGAAAGAGTGGTTGAACAAGTGTGTGTGTGGGTGGCTAAATGAGTGGTTGAATGAGTGCTTGTATAATTGTTGAACGAGTGTTTGTGAGTTGCAAAATAAGTGGTTGAATGAATGGCTAAAAGACTGATTGACAGAAGGATATGATGAGTGAGCGTGTGAGAGGCAGAATGAACTGCTAAATGTGTTAGTGTGTGGCTGGTTGAATAATAGCTTAATAATCTTGAATGTGTGAGTGTTGAAGAATGAGACAGTGTTTGAAAGACTGGAAATTCTAAATCAAACAATATTTTATTTAACTTCCATGCTCTTCTAGAAGATCCAGGTTAGAGTAGATCTTCAGCAACCCATGCCTGCCACAAAAGGCGACTATGCTTGTCGTAAGAGGCGACGGGATCGGGTGGTCAGACTCGCTGACTTGGTTCACACATGTCATCGGTTCCCAGATGCGCAGATCGATGCTCATGTTGTTGATCCCTGAATTCCAGACTTCATTATTTACGGACCGTCGCCATATAGCTGGAATATTGCTGAGTGCCGCGTTAAACTCACTCACCCATGCTCACCTCCTCTTTATATTGTTCGCTGCTTCAGATATCCAGCAGGATACTTTGTACAGAATGTACAGATGGATTTCTTCAACTATGGGGGGATACATCGACACGTACGACTCTACACGACACCAAACACATACATCGACGACGTCACCATCACTACGGATATCGCTGCAGGAAAAGGTGACTGTAACATCTACATCCTCGGTGTATTTATGAGTCGACTCATACATGACATCTCTACGATCATGAGTGCGGTCAATGCTGCATTTCGAGAACAGGACGTTTTCTTGTAACAGTTGTTATTGAATTAGTTTTTACGAATGGTGCAGTATATTTTATTACTGAAGATGAAAGTAAAATAGTATTTATAAAATACAGTATGAAGACTAAATAACTGGAGAAAAGGGCGTTTTTGTACAAAGCGATCTTAGCGCTAAGGTGACCGTAACTCCCACACTTTTAACATAGACTTGAGGTAGTCTTAGCGCTAAGGTGACCGTAACTCCCACACCTTAACATAGACTTGAGGTAGTCTTAGCGCTAAGATTGTTTTGTACAACAACACCAGGATGTTTCACAGTATTTATTTTTCAGATAACTTTTTTTCCCTGACATTTTTCCCTGACTTTTTTCCATGACACTTTTTCCTATGACATTTGCCTGATCACCTTTAGAAATATTCCAATAATATAACGGTGTAGGGCAACACAAAAAGGCTTAATAAATTATGTACAAGTGCAGACTTCTTACCTGCTAGGGTGTGTTTAGCCGATTTTGGAATTGATGACCTGAAGTAACTGATGGTTGAAAACCACACTTTTTTAACACAGGTAATGTAGGAAGAAGAGAATATTGAGTAAATGTCATCAGTTACACTTATCATGTAACAACGTAGAAGAAAACATCTCTTGTTCCCTAGGCGTGGTCAGCTACAAGGTTGAAAGTGGAGGCAGTCCAGGCGTCACCACTGTCAACGTCGACGTAGTGGACAAAGCCGGGAACGTCGTGGGCAGCTCGGACCGCATGAGCGGAGTCATCACGGTCACAAATCCCAATCTGTGGTACCCGTATACCATGTCGCCCGGCACGCCCGCATATCTGTATGTGTTTAAGGTGAGACGGTGAATCAGTATGTCCATAGTTTCGTGAGATCTTGGTCCTTACACAGTTGTTGCCCCAACCATTGTCACTGGCTTTACATAAACGTTTACACGTTTCTGGTTTTACGTTCTCATCCTCACACTGAACCTGTTTGACACATGTGGCTTAGATCCCACCGAATCTGCAAGTGCTGCCCTTGTCTTTGCCTCGGTTCTTACTTAAACCCTGTATCTCTGTCTCCCATTCTACCTTTGCCATCTCCTCAACACCAGCCTGTTATTCTTCCCTAGCTTTGTCCTTCATCTAACCTTAATATAAATCCTTACCATTGTAATTATCGTTTCCCTTAACATTACCGTCACCTGAATGCAAGGTGTGTCCTTTATCATTTATCAACCTAAATCCTTACCATTCCCCTTACTATTTCCCCCATAGTTGCCCTTATCTCTTCCTAATTCCGACTTTTACTCAAGTTTCAAACTGTGTATGACAATTTGAATCAGCTGAACTGCATTTCAACTCTAACTCTACGGCATTTATAAGATAAGCCCAAACAATTTGAGTAATTTATCCAACAAACTCAAATTGTCTACTGTGTTTGAGATAAATATTGATTTCAGTCCATGCTAGGAAATAAATTATTCTGCTTTCCACAAATTAGAGTAAAATCTCTAACTTAAGTCATAAATGAGACTTAAGTTTGTTTCGTAAAATCGAGGCCCTGCGGTCACCCTGTCCATCAAAGAGGACCTGGTCTTTCCTACCTGTCTTGCGAGCATCTGGTGTCATCATCATTTCAAGCAGATCATACGTGTCTCTTGTTGGGACGGTATTTTTACATTCAGCTTTATACAGAAACAGTGTTCGAGAAGAAAGCAATTATACCCCCTCTTAAACAATCCAGACTTATGCTTTATCAATTGAAGAACATAGGAATGCTTCATGCAATAGAAGGCAATTTGAATGTTGGACTTCAATGTTTTGAGTTAAATTCGAATATTTACCAATTCCTGTTTTAATTCACGAGAAATATTGTTTCAGGTGAGCCTAGTGTCCGCAACGGGAACAGACGTCTATCGGCTACCTTTCGGTATCCGAACTGTCCACGTGACCGACTCCCAGATATTGATCAACAGCCAGCCCTTCTACTGCCAGGGCGTGGCCAAACATGAAGACTCCGACGTAAGTAGGCCTCCGTCAACATAATACCGACTGCACGGCAATGTTGCATAGTCCGCTCTGATCTTATATATGTCCTAACCGTTTGGGTAAAAATATTCAGAGGTTGTATACAGGATCCTTGTCTGCGACTGAAAAGAACTCATCCCTTTTTTGATGGTGGTTTCTGTACATAGGTACAATTTATGAAGTCCATTTATAATGTTTTGAGTGGTGATATTGCTGGAATATTGTAACGTAAAATTAAATTCAGTCACTTACTCTTATGTTATCTCCTAGGGGATGGTGTAGATGTGAAAAGTATCTCATCTTAAAATTTTGAAAAGATTGTTTATCACACCATTACCTCCCACTTACCGATTCTGACCCGAAAGAGAAAAGAAAGGTTAAAATAAACCCCACCTAGGCATACCCTGTTTGCTTTGGCTATTTCAGGGAATGTATCCTAACAGGACTCGGTGGTCAGACTTGGTTGACGCATGTCATCGTGTCCCAATTACGTAGATTCGATTCTCAAGGAAATATTGATCACTGGATTGTCTGGTCAGGTAGCCGCCATATATCTTTAATGTTGCTGAGCTCGGCGTTGAACAACCATTCAGGGCCTAAATTTTCGAAGCCATCTCAAGGCGAGAATAGTAATAAGTGCTATGCATTGACATTCACTTACGAGTATCTTAGCGCTAAGAGAGCTGCGAAAATCTAGGCCCAGCCCACAACCAACCACTACCACTACTACTTCTGTTTCTTCTCTGTGTAGATCAGAGGTAAGGGTCTGGACTATGCTCTGATCGCCAAGGACTTCAACCTGCTCAAGTGGATGGGGGTCAACTGTTTCAGGACGTCCCACTACCCGTACGCCGAGGAGATCATGGACCAGGCTGACCAGCAGGGTATCATGGTCATCGATGAGAGTCCAGGAGTCGGGATTGATGAGTGGGTCATAATTCAAAGGGGTTTTCATGTAAACCCTCTGTTGATAAAACAACTGTAGATATTAACATATGTTATATTTGGCCTTGTGCGTTCTCAGTGAAGAATAAATTCGCTCTTGTTTCTTTAATTGTGTCCCACTTGGGATTCGAACCTTCAGGCTCAGAATAAGACTCCTAATCGCGGACACACAACGTTAACGATCATCCCACTCATGCAACACGAAGTCTGCTATCGGAGGATACGATGTGAGATTTATCCATGAAATAACTAAGAATACCCATGCTTCTTCAATATGTTATCGTTCAGTCTGTTAACAGCCTTCCTATAATGTGCACAAAGACATTTTCACCACTTGTAATTGGATTAAGTAGTCAAATGTTCATTGAATTGATGCACATCTTTATTAGTTCAACAATGCCAGGTCCTGCATGTTTGTTGACAGTATGTTGAATATTTTGTTAAAATGTATGACGTAACTTTAGACGTTCAGGGAAATATTTGTGTGTTACCTTGATGTAAACTATGATTTTGGTCAACAATTATCTGTTGCAGAAATGAAAACTTCAGCAATATTTCCTTGAAGCATCACCTTGACGTGATGACCGAGCTGGTGCAGCGAGACAAAAACAGGCCCTCGGTGTTCATGTGGTCTGTCGCCAACGAGCCCAGGACTGACAAAGCTATATCGGAAGCATACTTCAAGTGAGATTAATGTGTTGGTATATAGGTATCCTCTGTAAAGTATTTGCTTGTTGTATAACCCCGCACTCATCATCAATTAAGGGTTTGTGTAAACAGTAGGTCAAACACGTGAGATAGTTTACGCTGCTTTAAGCACTATTCCCGCAATATCCTGGCGGGGACACCGCTAGGCTACCCAACGCCCCTACAGGTCGGACAGACCACTGATTGACATTATGATCATCGATCGACACAAACATGGATACGAAGATTTCATGAAAATGCCAAATGTGTTATAAACGTTGATGCCGCGAGCATGTCTTTCAAATGTAAAAAACCTTGGGATCAGAAATCCAGGGTGACGTCACTTACTTCTATAAAGATTGGTGATTGTGGCACTACGATCGTGCTGTACATGTAGGTCCAGAGCATTAGAACTCGGAGATGAAATGATTTAAAAACGGGAAACGTATCATAATCTTCTACGTATTTGGACCCTACCCAATGTAATGAACGCATGTGTCGTAGTGCAAAATGTGCTTGATAAACGATACAGAAACATACATCCAGCAATACTTCTTGTGTTTTCATTACTTTTGTGGACAGGTCGGTTATTGGCCACACGAGGAGCTTGGATGCCACACGACCGGTGACATTTGTATCGGACCAAAGACACACAAATGACAAAGCTGTAAGATGAATTTTGACATGATAAAGAGAATGTAATATGTCAAATTCAGTTATTACTAATATAATTATTCCTACATCAATTTACATGATTCTGCTGCTACCAATATGTCTACTACTTCTGGTACTACCTACACCACCACACTTTTGCTACAAATATTACTACTGCTACAATTATATTACTACCACCGCTACCGACACTACTACTACTACTACCTACACCACCACACTTTTGCTACAAATATTACTACTGCTACAATTATATTACTACCACCGCTACCGACACTACTACTACTACTACCTACACCACCACACTTTTGCTACAAATATTACTACTGCTACAATTATATTACTACCACCGCTACCGACACTGCAACTGCGACTACTACTACTACTATTACTGCTGCTGCTGCTGCTACTACTACTGCAGTCAGGGTGCATGGTGACGATATATCAACAACGCTATCCTCCTTTAGTTGCAGTTTGTGGACGTCATCTGTTACAACCGATACTACGGTTGGTACAGCGACAACGGTCACACAGAGGTGATACAGTTGCAGCTGGGCACCGACCTTGACGCCACAAGGGTCAAATACCGGAAGCCTATCATCATCACTGAATACGGGGCGGATACCATTCCAGGGCTCCATCGGGTTAGTGTGACACCAGACTGTAAAACCATGCATCAGAGGGGATCGATGTAGGAGTATGCATCTCTGTGTATCCATGTGTGTTAGTATGTATCAGTATGTATCAGTGTGTATTTGTATGTATCTGTATGTATCCGTGTGTGTCAGTATGTATCTGTTGTCAGTGTTTCAGTACGTATCTATATGTATCAATCTGTATTAGTATGCATCTTTGTATGTCAGTATCAGTATGCACGTGTATGTATCAGTATATATCTGTATGCATCAAAGAGTATCAATTTGCTCTTTGTGTATCAGTATGCATCCTTGTGTATCAGTATGCATCTGTATGTGTCAGTGAGTATCAATATACATCTGTATGTATCAGTGTGCATCTGTATGTGTCAGTGAGTATCAATATACACCTGTATGTATCAGTGTGCATCTGTATGTATCAGTGTGCATCAATATGAATCTATATGCATACATACATTTGTATACATGGATCAGTGTCTATGGATCTATCTTTATATATGTCAATGTCTGTCTCCACTTATCTATATGTATCAGTGTGCATGAGAGTGTATAGACGCGTCTCAGTATGTGTAGGTGCACTTCCTAGAATCAGCGGGTACAAATATACAGGTGTATACATCAGATTGTAGCAATTTGCAATGGCTGATCCAAGGGTGGTGGGGAAGGGTGGTGGTGGTGGTCGGTTTGCAGATGGATCGACCCATCCGCTTTGAAAATGACTAAAAACCATATATTTCCGCATACATTATGCATCTTTCGTATTAATACTTAACAGTGTGTATCTTTTTTGTATCAGTATGTAACAGTGCGCATGTCATCATCCTTCTGTGTACACCATATTGCATCAATATGTAGGGGTTAGAACGCACCTGCATGCTTCAGTATGCATGCGTGTATGAGCACGCACTAGTACCTGTTAGCACGTATCAGTCGGTATCAATACCCATCATTATGTATTAGAGTGTATAGTATGCATCGAACCACAATATAACCAACTATATATTTATATATCCGAACTAGGATCCATCTTTTGTATTCACCGAAGAGTACCAGGTAGAATTCCTGGAGGAATATCACAAATTGTTCGACGCCAAGATAGGCAAGTACCTGGTTGGTGAGATGGTGTGGAACTTCGCAGACTTCATGACCGTGCAAGGTAATCCCATCATCCTGGACCAAACCTTCATCTACTCAAATATTATGAACGGAGTAATATTGTAAACGCTCGTCACGATTAACGAATGTCCCTCATCCCGGAAACATGGCACCTGCTCTTATTGGTATTACGCGATGAGTGAATCAGAATGTCCAGACTGTGGATAACATATTCCACTCTCGGAGTCATGTTCCCATGTTCCCAGGTTTCATCAAAGTGGCAGGCGTCTTCCATTATGAACTTACTCCCATCAACATGAAACGATATGAAATGCTCCTCAAGTTCCAATCTATCACATACATTTTAACAAAAACCCGCCGTTATTTAAAAAAAACCCAAAAACACACACACAAAGAAAATAACAAACAAAAACACACCCTCAAAGAAAAAACAACAAAAAGACAAAACAAACAAACAAACAAACAAACAAACAAACAACAACACAACAAAAACAAATAAGAACCAAATATTTGCAGAACGGTCGAAGGAATATAACTGCGCAATGAATAGTCTCCCGGGGAATAATAGTGTTCGCCCTGAGATGAAAAAAAAGTAAAGAAAAGGAAATGTTTATTTGATGGTAATATATTTGATACGGGGTAGTTGTATGCTTGCTTGCAGTATTTTGACAACTGCTTTCATCTCTGCATCACGGTCATGACGTTTGTAGTGTCCAGGTCACATGTTCGAATATATGCACTTTAAACTGCAGTTTATTGCGCTCGGAGTTTTTCGGTGTCTAACCAGCGTATTCCAATGTCACGTTTCGCAGGAGTGGGACGAGTGGTCGGCAACAAGAAAGGGCTGCTGACAAGGCAACGACAACCGAAACACGCTGCTTTTACACTGCGCAACAGATATCTGACCATGATGAATAAAACCAGTCCCACGTCATTCTCACCCGTAGTGCCGGTAGTCGGCTAGGGACAACCTCGTTGACATAGTATGACAGATGTAGACAAATTCTTGTAAGAAAACCCACAATGTAAATAACTGCTAAGGTCGTTTAAGTTCCTCATAAAGAAGGTGTGTAAACAAATTATATGTCTCTGTTATTATTTGTAATTACTTTACAGAAAATTTTGAAATCAATTCTTGTGTTATTAATTTGAGTTTTGCTATACCTATTTTGTTATTTGTGATTTCCTCTTGGACCAGGTTCGAACCATCGCTCGAGAGCTTATGCATCGAGAATGTTTGTATAAGCAACAACACCATCCAATATTCATTAGAAGATTCATTATGTATGAGTTCAACAATATCGTAAATATATGTTTATTATTATAATCCGTGATAACACACCAACAGTGGTGAGCGTTCTCTGTCTCAAGGGGAGTTCGCGGTCAACCAAGTCACCTATGGACATTACCTAAAAGACGTATAACGCGTTTGTTGTTTAACCCTGAACTGCACAAACAGACCAGCTATATGCAAGTGGTCAATAAATAATGAAGGTTTATTAGCCTGTGAAGATCTGGCTAAGAATAGGTCTTCAGCAAACCACACTTGCCATAAGAGGCGACTAAGGCGATCGGATGGTCAGACTCGCTGACTTGGTTGACACAGGTCATCGTATCCCCAAAACGTAGATCGCGGCTCATGATGCTGATTACCGGGGTGTCTGAACCAGATGTACAGACCACCGCCATGTTGGTGAAATATTGCTGAGTGCAGTGTTAAACAACAAACTAAAAACGTTTTGCACCAGACAGTTCAGAGATTGACATCATTGGTCAACGCAAGTTGGATACAATTACATGAATCAAAGACAGCGAGACTGAGTCCGTGCCTTCCCCTTTACGATAGACTTCGGTCGCTTAAGACCAAATCCGACCCGGATCTTAACATGTTCGAGTTATTTGGGTTAAATGTGAAAATGTTTCTTTTCTATAGCCCTATCCATTTATAATCACCAAATACATGCATGTGGGTCAGTTCTGTAGAGTAAAATAGTTTTCAAATGCCCCTACGTATCTAAAGCAGATATGGAAATCCATTCTGGACAACTGATAATGTGAAAACGGAGTGAGTGTCATTTGGTGTACGCCGCTTTCAGCGACATTTCAGCAATATCACTGCGGGGGACACGAGGCATTGCCTTCACACATTGAACCCATGTGGAGACTCGAACCAGAGTTTTCAGCGTGACGAGAGAACGTTTTAACCACTAGGAACTCACTTGAATAAAGCAAGACCGAGGTCAGTGGGTTGTTGCTGGCACTCATGTAGGTGATGCTTGAAGTATTTCTCCCTTCGATAATAAAGAAAGTCCACCTCTCTCCTTTACTTTTTTACACATAAGATAGAAGCGATAAACCTCTTTTCACACCCATATCTGCTCAAAACAGTCGGTTGTACACAATATCGATTTACTATAGCATGAGTATAACATGTCCTTGACACATTGTTTACATTATATTTTTACAGGTCGGATTTCAAATACACGTAATGTAGAGTAGTTTTTCCTTGTCTTGGGTCAGTGTATCTATATGTACTACAACAATATCGTAGTTGCGCACTGGATGTCAAACCCAAAGGTTTAAACCAGATATTGTAAAAGAAATGAAACTCAAAATATCTATGTAAATGGTATATCCTTTTAATACATTTCACAGTACATCCCCAGTGATATGTTACAATGAATGACTGCAAGAGTTTCGAACGTTGAACACGCTTTCCAGGCTGAATACCTCACAGAAAGCTGAGACTGCTGTTTGAACGCATACACTTGCCTCAATAATTACCCAG